>NC_045477.1:116225048-116847321 GCF_009650955.1 Corvus moneduloides
CAGCACTGGCTCTTTGACATGATAACAGAAGAGATCTTGTTGCCTGTTTCTGAGTATTTCCTTAAAACTGAGTATGTAAGCTATTGTGTAAAGACTTTTTAAAAGCAAATTTTGTTATTAACAGGTACTTGAAAATATTTCTAGATGGTACATTGTAAATATCAGAAAATAACTTTGCTTTATTGCAGGGTTGGCTAGTAGATCTTATCAACAAGTTTGGCACATTAAATGGATTTCAGATCTTGCATGATCGATTCATGAGTGGATCAGCATTGAATGTTCAGATCATAGCAGCTCTCATCAAGTAAGTTTTTTTTCTAAATAATGATTTATGCATTTGGAAAAGTTGGACTCAGTATAAAATACTATGTTAGCACAAAGCTTGGACTGTCATTGAAGCACTTCCTTTCACTGCATCTCTTAGCTGGTTGTGTCTGCCTTCACCATTTCATGTGCTTCTAAGTAGATATGAGTTTCTTGAATTAATTACACCTTATTATATGCATGTCTACTGATTATGACACTTTCCCTTTTTTCTTTCTTTTTTAGGCCATTTGGACAATGTTTTGAATTTTTAACATTACATACAGTGAAGAAATACTTCCTTCCAATTATAGAAATGGTTCCACAGTTTTTAGAAAATTTAACAGATGATGAACTGAAAAAAGAAGCAAAGAATGAAGCCAAAAATGATGCTCTGTCAATGATAATCAAATCTCTAAAGAACTTAGCTTCAAGAGTTCCAGGACAAGAAGAAACTGTAAAAAATTTAGAAATATTTAGGTTAAAAATGATACTTAGGTAAGATGCTACTCCTAATATAATATGCCACTGGTGACATTTTTTTCCACACTTCTTACATTCAGTTTTTCTCACAGGTTGTTACAAATTTCCTCTTTCAATGGTAAAATGAATGCACTAAATGAAGTTAACAAAGTAATATCAAGTGTGTCATACTACACTCATCGACATGGTAATCCTGAAGAGGAAGAGTGGCTCACAGCTGAAAGAATGGCAGTAAGTGCTCCTTTTCAGTGAAGTTCATTGCATAGATTTTGTTTCTTCTTAGTACTCTAACTGGAGAAGTAGCTCTATATTGTGGATCCAGCACACACTGTTTATTTTCATATAGTGTTAGAAACATTAGGTATCATGTAGTGGTAATAAAGCATTTTAATAGTAGCCTTTCTGTGAAAAAATGCTGTATTTGTGTCAAAGCTGCTGTTGAGAATTACTTTTCAGTGCTGCTAAAAACATGACTCAAAAATAGATCCTTGAATAGTGTGGATTTTATGTAGTGATTTAAAAAACCCAGAGAAACCTAGATAAAACAAGTCTGATTCATTTGCAACTTCAGTGCCACAGTAACTAGAAATTTAATGGTCATTTAAATAAGGATTTAGTCTGGGTTTTGCGCTTCAGCTTTTTCTTACGAGAGTTCTAAGTGTCCACTCTGCTTCTCACATTTCAGAAACTGAAAGCTTTGGTACAGAAAGTTCTAGATACCACATTTTTGTTTTAATATTTTTGTATTTTGAATACTGTTTCTTGAATGTATGTATAGGGAACTATGAAAATGAGCAATTATAAAATTAAAATAAGAACTATTTTCTCTTAATCTTTGTGAAATCTAGTTGTGTTAAGTGATTTTTACATTGTTCTGCCCTATCTTTCTGACTGGCCACCTGTTGTGAAGTTTGTAATACAAAAGGACATCTGACAAGAAAGAATAACCGCAGTTTTGACTTTTTAAAGCAATAGGAGGAAATAGGTCTCTTTTTTACATGTTCCCTACAGTTTGGCATCTCATACAAGACCTGTGTTTTTAGTTGAAAACTTCTAGATTTCATTATTTCATGAGACCAGCTTGAATATTGTAAGTCTAATCAAGGACATAGTTGGAAATTATGATGCTGTGGATGTTTGTTTTCTCTTTTAGTGCTCAGAGCACATCCTGCTTTGCTTCACTTGGAACAAAGTGGTCTGACCGTGTCTGTGACACCACTGAGAAAATTGCATCTCCTTAAATATGGCTTGAATATTTGCCTCTGATTCAGTTAGAAGCATTTCAAAACCCCTATAAGTGGCAGTACTTAAATAATCTAATCTTCTTTATATTTCAGTCCTTTCTTAGGTCCTTTTTATGGAATATGCAGTAGGTGTACCAGCAAAGTTAGAATTGTCTTAAACAACTTGGTTTTGATACTTAATGACTGTGAATTGGAAGATAAAAATTTTGTTTCTTGAATAGAAGAGTTAACTCTTCTTCACACTGACTTCTTATGTTTGAAATTGTTTGAAAATTTTTATGCTCTGAGTTCATGATTTTAATATGTCTGAAAAAAAATTCCCCCTAAGATATTACAGTGAAGAGGATTCCAGTAATAATCCAATAATATATTGGATTATTTTAAATGGTGATTTTTTTTTTTTGAGAGGAAATTAAAGTTAGAGATAAAAACCTTCCTCTTGTGCTTCATCTTTTTTCATCTGTAACAGGTTAGATTTTTGTTTTGTAGTTTAAATATTAATGATGGCGCCTGAATAATTTGAGATGGCACTACTTTCTTTTTATATTCAGGAATGGATCCAGCAGAACAACATTTTATCAATTGTATTAAGAGATAGTCTTCATCAACCTCAATATGTAGAAAAACTAGAGAAAATCCTCCGGTTTGTCATCAAAGAGAAAGCTCTCACTTTGCAGGATCTTGACAACATTTGGGCTGCACAGGTAAATAATTCAGCTGCTTTTCTGCTGCTGCACAGGAGGCATCTCCTTGTATGTCATGTTTAGAAGAGAGCCTGGGCTGCTTCTGCTCTGTGTTAGACAAAGCTAAAGAAAAAATTTAGATTAAATGGTGTTCTTTTTTGGGGTCCTGGAGCTCAAAATTGTCATCTCAAATGTCTCCAGTGGAAGCTACATGTATATGTAAAGCCTAAGGGAACAGTTGAGAACACGGTGCAGAGATGATAATTTTTAAGTATTAAGGGACCTTCAACATTGAGCAAAGACATGATATGTGATAGCATAGTGTTTTAAAATGCATTAAGAAATACGTGTTGGTAGTCTCTGAGCTCCCCACAGTTGTGTAAGTTTTTCCTGGGCAGAGTGTGATTAGTAAGACTTATAATAATGGCTGTTCCAGAAGTTGTTTAACTGCAAGTTCTTTCCTTTGTGTTGCAATAATTACATTTGAAAAATCACAAATTGTGCAATATTGACTTTTTTACTTACATGACTGGCGGGGCTGGGCTTCCTAGTTGGGGGCTGCATGAGTTTAACACACAGAATGGGCAGCTGGAGAGACGAAATCATTAAGAATTACTGAGTATATAGCAAATAAAAAAGAATTAGGATAGAAACGTAAGTAATGGGTAGTGAAACTCTGATTGTACGAGTCCTGAGGCCAGTCTTTCAAGTGTGGGAAAGCTAACTTCCCAAGACAGGGAGGGAGGGCTGTACGGGTTTGGTCAGGCATAGAGTTTAATTTCTTCATAGTAGCTTCTGTAGTAACTACGTTATCTCACCCCATGGGTTTTCTCACTTTTTCCGGCCTGACTCTCTTCCCCCATCCCACTGTGGCGTGGAGAGTGAGTGAGCAGCTCTGTGGTGCTCAGTTGCCAGCTGGGTTATAGCAGGGCAAGGGCTAATAGGGGTTTGGGTGACACAGTTTACATGTGTTCATGCTGTTCTGAGACTGTAACAGTTTTGCTTAAGTGCACTTATCTTCAGGTTACATTTAAAACACTTGGGACTGCAGGTGATGTAGGGGAGGGTTGACTTGAGATCTCTGGTGTTGTAAATAACTTTATCATGCCCAGACTTCAATTCCAGCGTGGCAGTAACTGCACAGACTGAAAATCAATACAGTTTTTTCTTATTATCCCAAAGTCCTGTTAAGAAAATTTCATCATGTAGCACAGCAATACACTTAAATATTACTTGAATTAAGGTCTGGAATCATACTGTTGGTTTTCAGCTTGTGGTCTGTAGATCTTTCCAGACTGCAAGATACCTGGGGGGGGGAAGATCTTGAGAGGTCAGTTTGCTGTTAGTAGGCTTATTTGACCTATTTCAGAGCCTCACTTTTAATAGGAGGATAAAAAAATCTGAAATTTGGGGGAAAAAAGTATTCCAAGCAATTACCTTGCTCCTAGTGCTTGGAAATAGGATATATGGATAAGCTAGAGTAAGTCAAACTTTCTACCCTTCCAGAAAAATGTGAATATGTGATGCAACCCTTAAAAAATGGGTCCACCCCAACAGTTGAAAAAAAAATTAGGCATAAATAGGAGTAATTTCAGAAGAAATGTTCCATGTTCTTAAATACCCAACTTGCTCTGCTCACTTCTTAAGCTTTCAAGTAGGTGGCTACTGCACTGCTCCTGCTGTAGTTTTGTCCTGTACTTTTTTTGTGTGAAAGTAACTTACTCAGGTAGATGGTTTCACTGTGGCTTTAACCATGGGACTATAATGGACTAAAAATTGAAAAAACCAAAATCTGCTAATACAGAATGATTTTCACCTACTTCACTACTCCCTGTGTATAGTAGTTTTTAGAAGTTCTTATTAAATGACTGCTCCTAAGAGCAGCTGGGGCATGAAATTCAGTAGTGAGGAGTTGATTTACTGTGTAGTTTTATATAACAGGCTATTTTAGCTCAGCCTCAGTGCAGCAGTGGGGAGGTTTTGCTTTCAGGCTCGAGCACTTGTGTTTCTGCCTGGGTTTAGAGGGTGAGCATGCACCTAAGACTCTTAGTATTACTAAAGGTAATGTAATCATTCTGCTTTTGCCTTTAGAAGATGACCTAAGTTTTAATTTTCTGAAGTGTTTTCATGTCTTACAAAGCCAGTGCTCACAATTTAGGGGTGTATTTGATTCAAAGAATAATGTTGGAAGTCTCTAAATGCAAGCATTAAGTTGCAGCCTCTGGAGTTGCAGGGAAAGATCCAGCTGTACAAGACGCAAAATGGCAGAGGTTGAGGTCTCATGACTTACGTTCTGGGGTATTTAATTGGTACTTTACAGGCATTTCCCTGTTTCCACACAGCAAGCTGGCAGGTCACACACCAGGTTCCTTACCTCCTCCCACTGTCTGGTTCTGCTTCCCCAGACTCTTCAGTGCTTAAGGGCTTCCCTATATCTGTTAAAAACCTCCCAAACCAAGGTTGTTATATACTTTATTCTTGCTCTTCTTGCTCTCCCCAGGAGCTGGCCATACTTCTCCTTTTATTTGTTATATTATAGATACTCTTTCTGCCCTGCATGCTCTCAGTTTTTCTTTCTATCCAGGAAATGGTCTGGTAAGAGGAAAAAAATTACATTATGTTTTCCAAAGTCAAGTGGAAAAGGGGTTTTGTAATTCCTCCTCTTGCAATCTGACCCATAATGTGAAAACAAACATTACTACTTAAAATGACTTTTTTTTGAACAAAGATTTATGGCACCCTATAAAGAATTTAAGGCACAGCATGTAACAAAGCTATTAGTCTGATTTTGGTTTTTAGTTTTGGTTTTAAATTACTTACGGAAGTTTTTAGTAGGAATTGAATTTCAAAAGTGCTTATACATGTATTTTTAATAGTATACAAGATTAATTACATCAGAATATGTATTCTAGGTATATGTTTTGCTTTTTTTGTTCCTCACTTAGAGAAAAGTTTTCTGCAGTAAATCAGCTATTGATCTGCATAGTCCCAATTTTTTGGTTTTGAGTGCAGATGGAAAGTACAGGATGTGTTTTCCAGCCTGGGCAGAAAATTTTCTTCAAGCTCAGAGTTAAATGGAACTAACTTTTCCTCCCTTATTGTCTTCCTCCCTAAATGTCAAAATTGGGATGTACACAAACTCTCAGTTAAAACTGTGTCTAATATAAAACTTAGCATCTTGTTCTTAGTTGTTTCATTGGTGGGTTTGTAAGTTTAAAAGCTGCTGGACTTCAAAACGTTGTCTGGTAACAAGTTGTTTGTAATAGAAGGCTTTAGTTGTCTGTGAATCCACTAACACAAAGGAAGTACTTCAGCCTGAGAAATTGTGGAAATACTAAAAATTGGTTTACACCTTAAAATACCTCAGTGAAATTCAGAAGTGGATTTTGAGTAATTTCTTATTAAAAAAACCCCAAACCATAAAAAGCCACACGAAACATTAAAATACCAGTTTGTAAGTTACAATATCCTTTTAGATTTTATTATCAGCTATCCCAGCTTGATTTTGTAGCAGGAACAAAAAAATAAATATTTTGATGCTGCAGTATTTATGTTCTAAATAAATACTTGTGTGCTGACACACACAAGGCACACTTAAATACTTACACTTAAAAAGATAATCTAAATATTTTGAATTTCCAGTGAAGTATTCAGTGTGCTGTGCTGCTCCCACAGCATCAGATTTTCAGCTGGCCACCTCTAACAGTCTTCCTGTAAAAATGATGTAGAATGTCTTGCTGCTTGACTTAATATGAATTGTTGTTGGATTCTTATTTTTTCTTCCTGACAGGCAGGAAAACATGAAGCCATTGTAAAAAATGTACATGATCTCCTCGCAAAATTAGCTTGGGATTTCTCTCCTGAACAGCTTGATCACCTGTTTGATTGTTTTAAGGTAATTATGTGTTTTGACTGTATTCAGGAAATGGGCTGTGAGGAAGTGTGTAAATCTGTGGCTTTTTCAGTCTTACTTTCTACTTCTTTTAGATTTGCTCAGTTTCTCGGTGTTAAAAGACTTCTTAATGTGTAGCAGCAGTCTGTAATACTTAGTTCTAGAAAGGCTGTTCTTTAATGAGCGCTCCTTGCGAGATTTTCTGTTTACTTCCTGTCTAAAACAAAGGCTGCTTAAGTTTGTTTAGTAGTAGACAGTTTTGTTTTCTGGTTTGAACACTTCAGGATAATGCAGGTCTGTTGAAGCCTGTAGTACTAAAGTTACATTTAGCAGTGCCAGGAATATAGAATTTTCCAAATAAAATAAGTTATTTATCTTAAATACCTTTTTGCGTTTGTTCCAAATTAAGAAGTGTTGGTGATTTAGTAAATTATGTTTTTTCTCCTGGCACTAGAGTAGGTTTTGTTAGGTTTACTGGGCAGTGCTACTTTTGATGTTTTAAGTAGAGGAGATCAAGGACTTCCGTTCCCTGCTCCCCCAACTTCCTCTTTATCATGTAATAACTTCTCTCTGTTTAGCTTACATACGAAATGAAACAGTCTCAGGAAGATAAAGTTGAATGTTTATAAACACATAGTGATTTGTTTGAAATGACAAAACAACTAGTTTCTGAAAGTTTATGTTACTCACTGGCTTTTATGTATAGCATTTAACATTTGCAGCTTCCAATAGTGGTGCTCTCTGGCTTGTTTCACTGTTTCACTTTTAGGACATGGTCTGCTCTACTAGAAAATGCAAGCCAGCTTTGTAGACTCTTGTTTTCTTTTTCTAGATAAATGCATTATAGTCATATTTTGGTTTACATGCAACTTGTGCTTTGTTTTGTGTGGTCCTGCAGTTTGGTGAACGTGGGTCTAACGTTCTGTAGTTCAGATACTGAGCGTAGTGCTCATAAATTCTGTGTTTAAACTGCTGTGTCTGACCTTGAGAGTTGAATATGAAGTGATGTTATCTTGAATATATATTTCCTATATTGCTATATAGGAAAAGGTTAATTTAATGCAGGTGACTTGTTTCAGTCAGATTCAGAGGCATGAGTGATACTAAAGTTTTATTTACGTAGTGGTTATAAGTTACTTAAGAAATAATTTTAAGTGTAAGCACCAGAGTTTTGTGAAAGCATTTGAAAGAAACAGCTGAGTCCAGTCTGATTGTTGGTGAAATTGTCAGTGGTAATAATGTTAACTTTTACAAGCCCGTCTGTGATCTTTAAAACAAAGAGCCATCTTTTTTAAGCCTCAAGTTGAATAAGCTGTAGTTGTAAATACTAGAAGAGCTCTTCAGTTGTGTCTGGCTTATGTATTGCTCTAATTTGCTCTTTATTATTAATGACAGGAATTAATGTGGAAGTTCTTAATGTAGTTGCATCACTTCATTGTTGCATTGTTTGTTAACAGTGCAGGTTATGTGTGGAATTTTTAAAAAAAGGCTTCTATAATATTTTTTAAAATATTGTTGTAGGCAAGTTGGACGAATGCAAGCAAGAAACAGCGTGAGAAACTGCTTGAGTTAATTCGTCGCCTTGCAGAGGATGACAAGGATGGTGTGATGGCACACAAAGTGCTGAATCTTCTATGGAATTTGGCTCACAGTGATGATGTGCCAGTTGATATCATGGACCAGGCTCTTAGTGCCCATATTAAAATCTTAGATTACAGCTGTTCACAGGTGAGTAATCCAGTATGAAATCAGTCACTGAGTTTCCTTCCATTCCCCACGAAAACTTCAAGGTATTGGGTAATTTAACAAAAGTGTTACTTACATAAATTTGTATGGTTCTACCAACATCCTGGTACTTTTGAAATGTTACAGGACACAGTGACATACTGTAACTAGCACACCGGAAGAATTGGAAAAGAACCCTACCAAAATAAATAGGGAGAAAGGAAAAGCAGCGCCTCCCGCCCTTTGCTTTTTCCCAAACTCAATCATGTTAGTTTGTTTCAGTGGGTTTTGTTGAGTTTTTTTGTGCCAGTAAGTCCTTATCTATCTTGTACAATTTTAGAAAGGACCTAGCAAGATCCTTTTCAGATATTGGACATTCTCCTTCCCCACCCAAACTTCTGTGGAAGGCTGCCAGAGTAGTAATTTGTTATGGTATGAAATGAATTCATTTTCCATCTTGTTAAGTCAAGAAACAGTTTCTCATTGTTTCTTGATATTTTATAACAGAGAGTAGAAATAAATGAAAGAAGAGAGAGCAAATTATTTAAACACTTCTTAAATAAGTACTGAGTGCTTGAGTGCAGGGAGTTTTTAACACCCTGGTAGCATCTTTCAGCATGTAGTGCTGCTGCTCAGATGCTTGTTATGCTTTTATGCTTCAGAACTCAGGTGATCCAGTATTTGTTTGACTTTGTATGTTCTGTGTTGGAAACAAAGAAAGGGAATTCTGATAGCACTGCAGTATACTTGATTTTGATTATAAACTGCTGTTCTTCAAGGATCGAGATACACAAAAGATCCAGTGGATAGATCGTTTTATAGAAGAACTTCGCACAAATGACAAATGGGTCATTCCTGCACTGAAACAAATTAGAGAAATTTGCAGTTTGTTTGGTGAAGCACCACAGAACTTGAGGTAAGAATGGAATTGAGATAAAATTTTGTCTGTTAAAAGTTGGATGGGTTGGAATAATGCAAATGTAAGGTTTTTTTTACAAGAGGTCAGGAAACTAGGTAAAATCGTAACCTGCGTTGGAAGATGTTCTTTAGTTTCTTTTAGTGTGTTTAAATGATCTCCAAAAATTCAGACACCTAAGTTCAGTAAGAGAGTGTTAACTACTTCTTTGAACATGCTTTTAATAATTTTTATGACAGTAGTCTAGTAGAAAATCTGAGTTTCTTTTTCAGTTATTCATGGACTTCCCTGCCTAACAATGGAATTAGCTTACAAAGCATAAATATGTTTTACGTGCATATATGGCTGTATGCATGCACGTATGCACACAAACACACTCACCCATCCTTGTTCTTTGATGATAAATTCTTGCAGGTCATCTAGTTCATATGCTTGAAATCAAAGGTGACTTTATAGTCTGGGAGAATTTCTCTAGTGATTTTCTCTCCTGAACGGAATAGATTAGAAGTGTGTGAAATTTCTTTTATTGGGGTGAAGGGTTTTGTTTGTTTTGTGGGGGGTTCATTTGATGTTTGTTTTTAAAAGGAAGAAATAATGAGAAGTCATTATCAGTTTGGACTTGTTAAAGTATACATGATTATTTTAATTATTTTAAATGTCGTCTTAGTAAGAAATAGCTGAGACTGAGCCCCTTACAGTATTTGTATCCATGTCAGAATTTTTACAAACTCCTGAAAAATATTGTTGGCTTATCAGTGTTGCACAATTGCTTTGTTTTAATTCTTGTAAGCAGATAAAGTATTCAAATCAGTGTTGCTGTTACAGTCAGCTCACAAGAAGGATCAAATCAGGGAAAGCTGAGGAAAAGAAGCCACAGTTTGCACAACACTGTCTTCTTACTGATACCATTTTCAGGAGCTGTGATAAAACATTCCTGGCTTTTGGAGTTTCCTTTATTCATTTAGTTTGCAACATACTTCTCAAAATTTCAGTATATTTTAATCCTTTACAGTTTTACATTAATGATTGATTGAGGTTTATCCAACAAGGTCACAAAGTTACTTGCTAATTCGCAGAAAAATCTGTTTTCTGTGTCTTGGAATCCTTAACCTTTTTCATGCTGTAAGATCCAGGCAAATCAAGCTACCTGGTTATTCAAGTTGAATGCTTTTAGCACAGTGCCTTAACAAAGATGCTTTGCTTTGAGTAATTACTGAAGTAGAGCTCATTCAAGGCACTGATTTAGGTTTCTGCTCTGAAGTAATCTTGGGAGGAACCAAACTTCTTTTGATTGTGGAAGTGTAGGTTTCCCATATGGTCTGTATACAGTTAGATGGCTTGAATGTCTCTCCTCTTTTTTTGTCTGACCATCTCTTCTTCAGATTTCAGGGCAGTCTGCATTGCAGTATGTAATAGCACCTCATTTTTTATGCAGAATTTGAAAACAAGTATGGCAGGAAAGTAAACTTGGAATTGGAAGTTTTAATCAAGTAACTTAAAAAGACTTCCTCCTGTGGAGAGCCCTTTGTTAGCAAGATAACTGTTGAGGGAGTTGTTTTAGTCAGGTGGTATTACTGCCCAGGTGACTGGGAAACCTGCTGAGTGAAAACGTAATTTTGAAATTAGTGACTTTCCAGTCTCTGAATTTTCTCATAACTCTTAATATTGATACAATTTGGAAACTGCAATGCATGCATACAATACCTCTTACTGTCAGCTTACCTTATCTGACTAAAAACTTTAATTTCTACCATCCCTCTAGAATTTGGAGTGAAAATAGGTCCAAACCGATGTTTGTGACAATTGCCTCAAAAACATGTCACAGAGCACATATTCTTTACTCTACTCTTCTGAGGTGGGTCAGCTGATTGGCACTGGCGATGTTCAGTCCAGATCAGCAAACGCTGCTGATTCTTGGCAAAAATATGTATAAATTATCTTCTGCCATTGGCACTGTAGAAATTCTTTTGAGGGGGAGGTTTTAATTGTTGCTAGTTATTCATGCAGTTGAACAAAGTGATGAATTGGTTATACAATTGCTGTGGCAAAATTTATCTCCCTGACCACAAAGAAATGCTACATGTCAGGAACTTCAGCTTAACCAGAATTGCAACAGACAATAATATTTATGTAAGTACGAGGACTCTTATGGGTGCAAGGATGGTTATTAATACTTAGGAATAGTCAACTTCATTACTCAAAATACTGACCTTTAGTTTACAGATAATGAATCATCTTAATTCTGTCTGTGTTGGATGGTAGAGCCTCCTGTAGACCAATATCAAATGCTTAAGTTTGGCCTGTACCTACCTGAGTAGGACAAGATCAGTCTCTTAAATTACTTGCCCAGAAAAATTAACTGATCACTGAGAGTTCAGGGGTTTCATTAGTGCTTTAAGGCAACAACGATGCTTCAAGTCGCTTTTTAGCTGAAGTAGTAGAATTTGTGGGGATTGGTTGCTGCGATTTGGATTGTTAATCCAAATAATCTGCACTCTTTTAGTGGTACATAGCATTTATTCAGGTAGCACAACTGTCATCTTCAAAAGCTGAGTTACATGTGTAGTATTATATTGGGTGAGTTATATGTGCAGATAAATAATTCTTTTTAATCCATTTAAATTGTTTGGAATTTTGCCTTTGCCAGTTTACCAGTATTTTTCTAACAAATAAGCATTCTAGCTATGTTCTTTTTCATAATCCAGAATACTTTGTTATCCCTTTCAAAATGCTATTTTTTCTTTTTATACATTGACTTTTGGTATCCATTTAGAATAAACACAATGAAAATATGAGTTTTGGTGTTAACTTAATTTTTCAAGCTCCTCAGTTGCTGCACATTAGTGAGTGTCTAGTAACCAATGTGTAATAATTTTAACAGTTAAATGATTGTGTCCCAATGGCAACATCATATTAGTCTAACCTTAGATGCTTAAAGAAAATTTCAGTTGCATGTAGACTTTGCCTTAATACTAGAAAACATCAGATCAGCTTTTTTTTCCTGTGCTTAAAGACAATCATTTTGCCTTTAAGCCCATCCTAGCAGTGGATCAAAACAACATCGGAAGCGTTGCTCACGATCACTGTTATAACTCATAGCTCATAACTCTAGTTACTTCAATTATTAAGCTTTTAGAAGTCATTGCTAACCAAGATGAATCTGTGTGCAAATGTACTGTTTGTGCACATGATTGAGAAAGGAGAGAAGTAAAAAATACCTAGCATAAAACATTGTAGCCTTCTGCTGATAAAGCTTTGGTTTTGCTGTACTGTGTGAGATTGATACAAATGCATAATATTGTGAATATAAATACATGCTCCAGTGTCTTTGATTCCACAAAACACTCCATCTTGGTTCTGTTTGTGCCTTTAGTTGTTTGATAATACGTATTTCCCAAATAAACAGTGTTCTTATTTACCGTTACCCTTTGTGAATGCAGTTCCCTGTCTACAGGTAACATCTCGGGTAGCCACTAAAATAGACATCCAGTCTTTGCTAGATTTGCTGCAGTTTTATTCTGAGTAAGGAGGTTGGTGGAGATGGAATGAAACATAATTAGAAAGTTTCTTAAAGTGAAAACAGAGAATGTTCTGAATATATGAAGTCCTATATGTTTTCTTTTTTCATGCTTCCATCCATTTTGTTTTCTCTCTGACAAATGTCTGGGTATTTGGGTGTTTTTAACACTATTTGTGTTTGAAGTGCCCCTTTCAGACCATTTTAGAAAATTCTGCATGTTATGAAATTTAATCTTCTGAAACCCACAGTGCTTAGCAGGCCAAATTCTGTTGGTTGCAGATAACAAAGTTATTGCAGAGTGTTGATGGGTTCTGTCTTTTAAACCCAGATGGACACTGATCTTTGGCCAATGAATCAATTTATATGTTGCTGTTACATCTACAGTGAAATGAGGTTATCAGCTGCAGATCACTGTCAGCTGATGCTGGAACTGGGATTTCTTGCCTTCCCCACTGTTCTCTAAAGCTGTGGCAGTGCTGCGGAGTGCTGTAGGCCATGTGGTATGGAGTCCCTGCTTCCCAGGAAGGATGGGAATTCCTGCTTGTAATCCATTCAGCTAATTCTGAGGTCTACTTTTTTAAGTGTTGGAGGAAAGGAGAACAATCCTGAAATTAAATTTTTCTTTCTTTAGGGCAGGCTATGGGATCAGCTGAGTGGCAATGAGGAATGCTGCTCTTCCCCCTGACACCCACTTGTTTTCTTTTTTTCTCACTTTACCATAGAAGAGCAGCACTTGTTTGCCTGTTTTATGCAGTCAAGATCATTGCTCTGATCCACAGCTACAGCAGTTGAGACATTTTGAGAGTGTTCTGCAGAGGTGATAAGTCCCCAAGCTCTAGAATTTGATAGTGTTCTTGGCATGTGGGTCTTGGGCACAAGTTCTGTGTTTTCTTTTGCAGTTTACTTTTGTCATCTGAATATTTCTAGTGTTGTTTAAGAGCAGCATTTTTGGTCGGGTCTTGATAATAACTTAGTCTGATTATTTATTTGTGGTATTTCCTTTCTTGAACTTCTCTGGGGTTTTTTAGGTTGTATGCTGTGTGTAACAGCTTTTTTTGCTTGTACCAACATTTTTTCACATAGTTATTGTTAGAAAAAAATCAATTCTGTTTTTAGTTTTTTTAAGTACTGAAATAATTAGTGTGATTATTGGCTAGTGTACTTTCACTATGGTCTTGAGTTTTACTTGGTGTTTTAATGTTAAATATAGAAAAGAATATCAGATGGCTGTGGAAGAAACCACGGTTATGTGTATTGTAGTTACACTGTAGTTGAGGGTCTCTACTGTTCATTTTGGGCAGGTATTTATTTATCTTCTGTCTTGCTGCAGATACTCTCCTTCCAGCACACTGAGCTGCTCACATTGCTTTGATGTTTTCCATACATATTGTAACTGTGTAATCCTCATAAATTAGCTGCTTTTAGTAACTGGTAGGAACTGTTGATATGTCAGAAGATAGAAAAATATTGTCGGAAACTTAATCTGTGTTCTGTTCGAGATGTTGTAGGAAAATTTGGATCTTGCATCAAAGATGGGTTTCTGAAATTGATTTCTGAGCTATTTGGTGCAGAGCTTCTTTCTTTTCCTCTAACACTTTTATTTTAATTTCAGTCAAACTCAGCGAAGTCCCCACGTGTTTTACCGACATGACTTAATCAATCAACTTCAGCACAATCACGCCCTAGTTACACTGGTTGCAGAAAACCTCTCTGCCTATATGGAAAGCATGAGGCAGTATGCTAAAGGTGAGTTTCAACATCAAAGCTGCTTCATAGAGTGTATGAGAACTCCAGTCAAAAATGGAGCTAGAAGCAAATTTCCATAATAAAATAACTATTAAGTTTATTTGTTTAATTTTCAAGCATCTGTGGGGTTAATAGCCTTTGTGGTGACTGATTGGGTAAGAAAAGCTTAAAATACTTATTTTTTCTTTTTTATAATTGAAAATGTGTGTTTTGCAGCAGAATATGAGAACATGGCAGCCATTGTTTATCTGTGGATTGATAAAAATTATCTTGCCCTCCTTAGACTAGGGTAGTTATTTCTGTGGAAAGTCCTGGTAGTAAAACTTCTAGTTTTGAATTTTGAAGGCTTTTTAGAGAAGTTTTTTTATCACCTCAGTTTGCAGCCAGTATTTGGAATTTGTCAGGGAGAAGGACTTCAAACCACAGGGATACCATTTCTTTCTCCCATGTGACTCCCACTTCTGTTCAGGCTTTCTCACTGCGTTTGTTATTAGCAAAACTTGGGCAGCACATTGTGTTAGTATTTTTATATGTTTAGGCTAAATCCAGCCCTTTGCTGATGACTTTACCCTCTTACTCTGGATTAACTTTAAACTACTGGGATAGAAACATGGTAAGTGAAGGAGAATGGTGGACCATCCTTACACTGGACCACAGTTCTTTAAATATAAAATTTAGCCTACAGAAGTGAAAGGAGGAGATTGACACACCTTCTTTCCCACCACTGACTTTACTGACTGGAACTAGGGACTGTTCTACCCTGGCCTCATAACAGCCTGCCAACCTCTCTGTTGCATCTCAAAAATGACACTGTGTTCTGGAGGGATTCAATGTAGGTCGCTCAGAGAGAGCAGGATATTTGTATGTTGGAAAGCTTGTATCGGCCAGTGCATGGGAAAGTTGCCTTTTGGAATTTGTGTGTGTTGGAGTATTAAATATATGTATTCTACATAAAAGATATCCAAAATACGTCCTTGAGGACTCGTGTGAATAGTGCTGCTCTGTGAAGATGGTCATTTCAGCAAGGTGTAGGTCAGTGACAATATTCAGTTAAATTCAGATACTGCAGCTGTATTTCTCTGTTCAGGAATACATGGTGGGGGGTTACCTTAATGTAAGTTCCTTAACTAGTGATAGTGTTGCACTAATTAATGTTAAAATAATACCAAATTGTTGGTCTGTTCTCAAACTATACTGTCTTAGGCTTTGTCTTCACTGAAAGATGGAATAGAACAAGTCTTACGTCATGTAACTTCTGTAATCTCTTGGAGTGCTCTTTAAGTTTGCTAAAATGATGCAGAAATGAAATTTTAATTGTACTGAACATTACTTTTTAACTATATTGATGGTGTATAATCTATGATTCTATTCTTCTTTCTCTTGGGCTTTGGCCAGCTATGAAATCTGGGGTTTGACCTCAGGGTTAGGAAGGAAACAGAATCAACAGCTGTATTCTAATGCAATGCTGTCTTAGCATACACATACTATCAGTATAGGAACTGTTTGTCCTTAATTTTGATTATTTTTTGACTCTCAAGCCAAAAGGTCGTTTTTGAAAACATTGTTTACCTATCAAATTGTTGAGGGCAGAAGAATTAGGCTGATGTCTTGAATGATTCTTTTCTTTTGCCAAAAACCCACATCCCATTGCCCTGCCCCTCCCCAACTCTAGTAACTCAGTTAAGCAGTAATACAAACATCTTCAGTGCAAAGGAATTACAAGTGTGTAAAGGGTTTTAAATTTAATCTAATTACAAAGCAATTAAATTGCTCTTTCTTCATATGAAGCTACTGCAGAACTTCTCATTTGTATCAGAGTACAAAAACAGATTAATAATAGTGTGGGGTTTTTTATTAGGTGCTTTATTACATTATTAAGGGCAACCAGGAAATATTCCTCATGTTCCAGATATTGTGCTAAGACTATAATCCACAGTTCTTATGCACCAGCTCTTTAATTTTCAGTTTTATATGCTAAATAGAGCAGAACATAGGGTACTGTGAAATTTTGTCTTCTATGCCTTCATGGAGGGGGAGAAAATATGCCAAGGGGCCATATAAGTGAAAGGGGATAAATGAAAGGAGAAGAAAGAAGATTATGCATGTGAGGACAGAAAGATCTGGAAGCTGTAGAATTAAGCTTGGCTGGAGAAGGTGAATGAGACAGAGGGAGAAATTTCAAGGCAAATATCCAAACAGCACAGGTCAAACAAATGCCATAGAAATAAAAAATCCTGTTATCCACAGATATTCTTGGCAGTTAACCTTGCAATTACTATGTAATTTGGGTATTTTTAAATTATTATTGAATTTGCCATATTTTTGTTTCCCTTGAAGTCTTCCCTAGTTGCGTTCAGTGATGGAGAGCAGTGTTCCTATTCTCCTGCATTACTGCATTACTCACTAATGCATAGTGTTTTCTGGGATACTCCCCTTTATATATTTGCCTTCTTGAGGTTGAAGAGAAGCCTAATCGATGTTTCTGAATTTTTTCCCATGCTCTATGATTTGGCCTTCTACTAAACTCATCCTTTCCTCCAGCTCTGCAAAATCCTCCATGACATGAGACAACTGCTCTTGCATTTTGTAGTTCTGAAGGAGGTCACAGTTTCATATTTTTGATGATTTATCAAAGACCATTTGAAAATTTTAAAAGATTGCTATCAATTCTCCTTTATCTTCTGTTTTTCTGAAGCCTTAAAAAATCCAAAGTGTTAATGAAATGTAGTTATTTGTAGAAATAGTGCCATATAATAGTCTATGTGTGTTTATCACTAATTATACTTAAATGTTCAACCAGTTGTTCTCTGCTCCAGTATGTAAAAAGAATTTTTAAGGAGATCATGCTTTGACTTGATGTGGGATGCACAGAGTAGAAAATAAATCTGGGAGATGTAGAAAGAATGTGATCTAGAAAATATTTAGGAAAGTGGAATTTTTCTGGAGTTCAGAGTTTTTCAGATTTCTGAAGTACATCCACACTGCCTTTGTGCAGCTGCCTGGCTTTGAATACTTGAGTTCGCCTGTCATTGCCTCTATTGATGTTGTGTCTGTGAATTAAACTCCAGTCAGGAAGAAAAAGCAGAGATGGTCCCCACAGTGAAAATAAATGAACACCACCACCTCCCCCTCAACAAATCAAAATCAAACAAAAAACCCACCCAGAACACCCAACACTTCAAGTTTTATTTTCTCTGCAATATGCTTATCTACCCTAATTGGTTTTTTCTGCTGGAGCCACAGCATATTTTACTGGTTTTCTACTTCTAATTCTTAAAGAATTTTTGTTCAGATACTTTTATATTATTTCTTCAGATTTTTTTTTCACATTTCTCCTTTCGCTAATTGCCCATTTACGATTACTTCATGAAGGTTATATTTCAAAATTTTTAAGGATTTCTGATGAACATAATGTCTCCAGTTTTGCAGACATCAGTTAACTACTGGTCTGCTGTTTCCCCTCTTACTTGATTTTTAAGTTAATGTACCTTTTACACTTGGATATAGAGAGCAGGATTTATGACAATTATTTTTCTCTTTATTTTGAAACACAGATGCACTTTTATGTTCCCCTCTCCCTGATGTAATAGGGGGTACTGATTTTCAGCTCTGAAGATAAATTTTAGTATTAGTCCTGTCATGAGATAGTCTACCATGGCTGGGTCACCTTAGTTAAAGGCAATCTGTATGCCTTTGCAAATTAGAAATACAGCATTAATTAGTTCATAATGGAGCTGTCATAATGAATATGTGTGATGATGAAATACTGCTAGTACAGATGAAGGTAATGCAAGTGCAGATCTAGATTGTATCTTTTTAATTAAATCTAAACAACAAAACAGCCAACCAAACCCCAAGCAAAACCACGTTCCTATAAACAAAATTGCCGGTTTTTAAGAAAATACTGAGATTTGACAAAATGCAGGTAAAAGTTTGACTTCTTGCCTTGCTTTCAAGTTACTTCTTCCATTTCAAGCTTTTCACTATTACAGGCATTTGGGGCTTATATTTGGAAACTTGCAGTATATAAAGTTGTCTTATACTTTCTTGATCTGAGTGTTGTTGTGTACATAACTGTGTATAAAGGTGGTAAGGAAATGGAGTCATGATTTCCTCTGGAGAGGAAGAAAGCCTAAAAAATAGAAAAACGAAATTCGGGAAAAGATGCTGTGTGACAAAACGGAAGCATCGTCAGCAAAAAGCACTGGATAATTGAGTTATATGCATGGTATGCTTCTGTTTTCAACTGACTTCTGACTTCAAACTGACGACTTGAAATTAAGAAAAATTGATTTGATTTAGTAGAGTGCAAGTTCTTAATTGTTCAGTAACACTTTGATTATACTGAACAATAAGCACATGTATCTGCACATAATTGTTTGTTGATTTGATTATAGACCTCAGTAGTCTTTGCCTATGCCCAGCTTAGGAGGAGGCATTAACTGGTAGCTGACTGATATACCTCACTGAAAATGTACTGGGTTTGGATTATATTCAGAGTAACAAATCTTCAAGTACATCCTGTCTTCTGGAGTTAGCATCACTTTTCTGAATGTCTTGTCTAATAAAACTTTTGATTTGCAGAGCATGGTGAATATGATCCTCAAACTGTGAGACCAGGAAGCCGATACAGTCACGTGCAGGAAGTACAGGAGCGACTTAACTTCTTACGGTGAGTTTGAGCTTGAACATCGTTTAACTTCTGTAAGAATACTTCTCATACTTTGTAAAACAAGAAACCCTTTGCATTTCTTTCTCTTCTATAGCTGTAATTTGTTTTGTTAACTCTTCCAAAACTCAGATGCAAATACACGCTGAATGTTTTTGTTCTGGTTTGGTTTTTTTTCTGGAGGGCTTTTATGCTACTGTTGGAATATTCAAAAAAAGTTTATTAGGGCCTTTGGAATTCAAGGTTCTGATTCTGCACTTAGATTTGTATGGCTTTTTTCCTCTCTGTGTGCAGAGCCCTACTGACTTGAATACAGTGTGCACTGGATACAGTTACATTCCTATTTGCGTAACTTAGTTTAAAATTTAAAGTATTTCAAGTGGGGATGTGGCTGTGTGTCCTTGCTTGTATCACACCAGATTTAAATCCATGATCATAAACTGACATATACTTTTGTCAGTCACTGACGTTTTGTTGGCAGCAACTGAGCCCTAGAAAGAAAGTGCAATAAAAAAATTATTTGGATTATTTTGGCCAGCTCCTGTTTGAATAAAGTAAGAAAACAAAGGATCTCTGCTCAGCATAGAGCTGCAGAATGTTGGTGCTTTTTAGGATAAGTCTCAGCTTTTTCCTGCTTGGTTTTAACCTTTTTTTAGAGGAGTAAAAATACTTGAACCATCAAGTTCTGAACTATTTTTTCCTTGTTTGCTAAGGGAGATGTTATTTTACTTTTTAAAATTTAACAAGAATTTTCATTAATTAAACTAAAGTGTTAACTGTTTAATGAAATTACACAATACATATGGATAGCACACTTAATTTATCACTCCTGCATGTTAAGAATTGTAACTTCTTTAGACTTAAGTTCACTATTTGTTAATGTACAGAAATTTATGAAGTCCCACAGATGTCTAATGTAGAATATGTATGTAGCAATTTCTGAAAAGCAGTGCCGTAACTTAGTCCCTGATTTCTTTCACATAAAAAACATTTGGAATCAGAAAAATTATTTTAAAGAACTTTGATTATCATTTGTTCCTCCTGAAACATTCTTAGTGTTAGCTCTCAGAATTGAAGTTCTTAATAATTGTTTCATAATAATTGAACACAAATGAAAAACGTGCTTAAATAAAAGGAAAAATTTCCAGTTCATTGACTTCTGCTTCTGGCTGTGCTCCATGGCATTGATACCTTTTTTGCAATTTTGCTAAAGCAAGTGCTAAACCATAGTGAATGATTGCAAAATTAATTTATTCTCATATGTTGTCACTTGACTTTTAAACTAAATAGTTTACACTAGGAAATGTACATTTCTTTGTATATAAAATGTAAACAATGCTTGGTAGTTTTGTATAAGGCACTTTTTTACTGAATTGTGTTCTTTTTTTGTTTAGAATACAAGTTCTTGATCCATTCAAACTTACTAAGAAATCATGGTGCCAATTATGAGTGGACTGATGATATAAATAAAGTTTTCATACTTGTGATATATACATGTATAATGTGCATATCCACCTTTGTGCCTGTACTTTTTACTGAATTGTAACTCTGGATGTCTATTAGACAGTGCTGTTAATTGTCTCTTTGTTTTGCTCAAGATTTTTATTGAAGGATGGTCAGCTGTGGCTCTGTGCCCCTCAGGCGAAGCAAATATGGAAGTGTTTAGCTGAAAATGCGGTTTATCTTTGTGATCGCGAAGCCTGTTTTAAATGGTATTCCAAACTAATGGGGGATGAACCAGACTTAGACCCTGACATTAATAAGGACTTCTTTGAAAATAATGTGCTTCAGCTGGATCCTTCCCTATTAACAGAAAATGGAATGAAATGTTTTGAACGTTTCTTCAAAGCTGTGAACTGTCGAGAAGGAAAGCTAGTAGCAAAGAGACGAGCCTATATGATGGATGATCTGGAATTAATAGGACTAGACTACCTTTGGAGGGTGAGTTAATTGAAGGAAGCATCTGAAAGGTTAACTGCTAAGTCTGTTTTTAGGAATGTGTAATTTATTAGTAATGGACTGAAATTACAAAAATCTACTGCTTCAAACTAAATGCATGGCTTTTGATTCCACTGTCTTCCCAGCAAGTATGCAAGTTGGTAACTTTGCAGACTGATGTTTAACGGAAAGTTATTTGAAACATAAGTATTCTTTATGTATGCACATGAAATTAAAAATTTGCCTTTACTGTTGAAGAAGAAAAGGTCCTTCCAGGTGAATTATCTGTAGATTTATCTTTTTGTCCACACGCACATTATAATTAAACTTTGTTTCATGCACTTCATAAGATATTTCAGGGCATTCCTTCCAATGTGGTAAACTGGAGTGATTCTAGATCAGACCAAGTGATTGCTGGTCTGATTCTTCTTCTTATAACCACAACCTTTTGGCTAAACATGGTGGTTTTCTAGGATCTGTGGATTCCATATAACCACCGATTCTTTAGATATGAAATCTTCCTTTTCAGTCGGAAGGTTGAAGCTTTCTGAAGTTTGCCAGATCTATTGGTGAAAAACATCAGTATCTAAACTGTAGCTTAATTTTTTCAGACCTTTTCTAGTTCTCAAGAGCTGCATTAAGCCCACAGTGGTGCACTGTGACATGATTATAATGGCTGTGTGTTTGTAAAATGTATAGAGCAGCAGTCTTCAGTAATTTTGGTTGTGGCTTGTTGAAGGGTTAGGTATTTTAATCCTGTGATAATAGTTAAAACCAAAGTAGACCCTAGTTTTTATACAAATAAGTTCACACAGTGTTTGTGAACAGAGTCCCTGCAGAATGTTAGCATGTTCTAGTTTTGGGAATCAGCTTACTCTAATCAGCATGACAAAACTCAGGAAGCTTCAGCTCAGTACCCTGCAAGGGTTGTCTGTAAAACCTGCTGTCAGACCTGGTGACTAGTAATTAAAATTTAGATTCTCAGATTAGAAGCAGAATTCATTTGCTTGTCTCCCTTCCACCTCTTCACAGCCATTTAAATACTTAAATGTCTGGTGATGCAAATTGTTGAAGCATCTGAAGAAGTTGTTTTCTTACTCTCTGAAACAAGAGAAAATTTGAAATATTATGTGAACATGAATATATAAAAACTACTCTTACTATTTATAAAACATCTTTTTTGCCAATTCTGAACGTCAAAATTAGTTAATTTTTGCTCATTTAATCACCTTAAGTGTAAGTTGTATTGATTCTATTTTGTTACTAAGCATTTTAGTCCCTTTTACCTCATAAGATAATTAGACATACTATTGTGTTGAGATACTTATGTAGTAGTTTTGGTTTTCATTTTTATACCAGCAAGTTTTAAGATAAGCTAATGCTTTTTTTTAAATTTTGCTAGGTTGTGATTCAGGGAAATGATGACATTGCAAACAGAGCAATAGACCTTCTTAAAGAGATCTATACTAATCTTGGCCCAAGGTTACAAGTTAATCAGGTAAGAAAAAGCAACAAGAAATCTGGAATATAATAGAAAAATAGTCTTAAAAATCAGTTTGGTGATATTTTTATCATTGAAAGATTTGAAAACAGAAAATAGTTTCCATGTTTTGGAGGGTGAGTACAGCCATCAGATTCTGGGCAGATGCAGAACTAAAGTTTTTTCTCATATTTGCAGACTGAACTCTCATTAATTTTTCATAGTAAGTTCATCTGCTGTATTTGCTCTTTCTGCTCAGAAAACAGTTAATGCCATGTGAGGAAAGCCATTTGTTGCACTTTGAATTGTGGCACTTACTCATACTGGTATGTTCAGTGGCTGGGTCTGTGGGGTGTTGTCACAAGCTAACATCATCTCTTTTTTCTGTCGTGTCCCTTACAAAGGGTCACTGAGTTTCCATGTAATGGTCAAGCTGAAGTCTAGCAAATCAGATGTTATCTCCCTGCATTAATATTTGCTGGGAGCTGTGGTTCAGTGGACAGAGAAGAGATACTGGGTTTCTGTAAGGTATGGGGAAGGGATGTCATCCACAGGGTCCTTGACAGGCTGAGAAGTGGGCCCTTGAGAACCTTGTGAAGTTCAACAAAGCCCAGTGCAAGGTCCTGCAGCTGGGTTGGGACAATCCCTGGCACAAATACAGGCTGGGAAATTAACAGATTGAGAGCAGCCCTGCAGAGAAAGACTTAAGGTTATTGGTTGACATGAAGCCCAACATGCACTGGCAGCCCAGAAAGCCACCTGTTTCCTGGGCTCCATCAGCAGCGTGGACAGCAGGTCCAGGAAGGGGATTCTGCCCCTCTTCTCTGCTCTGGTGAGACCCCACCTGCAGTGCTGCATCCAACTTTGGGGTCCCCAACACAGGAAGGATATGGACCTACTGGAGTGAGTCCAGAGGAGGCCATGAAAATAATCAAGAGGCTGAAGCACTTCTGCTGTGTAGACATGGAGAAGACTTTGAGGAGACCATAGAGCAGTCTTCCAGTACTTAAAGGGGGCTGCAAGAAAGCTGGAGAGGGACTTTTGGCAAAGGCATGTAGTGACAGGACAAGGGGAAAGCTTTAAACTGAAAGAGGGTAGATTTCAAGTGGGTATTAGGAAGAAATTATTCCTATGAGGGTGTTGTGTCACTGGCACAGGTTGCCAGAGAAGCTGTGGGTGTCCCACCGCTGGAAGTGTTCAAGGCCAGGTTGGATGGGACTCTGAGCAGCCTGGTCTAGTGGAAGATGTCCGTGCCCATGGCATGGAGGTTGGAACTGGATGATCTTTAAGGCCCCTTCCAACCCAAACCATTCTGTAATTATGTGACTGCACAAATTTAGTGGAGGAATATTGTCCTTTGGACGATCTCCAGTTGATAACTTGCCAGATGTATTTCTTAAAATTCCGATATTCTACTTGTCTTCAAAAACACTTTCCTAATCTTCAGAGCTGCCAGCCTGCCAGATCCAGCACAGCTGCTCTAGGTGGTGAATTTACAGCCATTCAAGCTGTATCTTACTGCAGTGGCAGATGGCTGGAGGATTCTGTCTTGCTGTAGGTCTGGGCTTACTAAGCACACTTCGATCTGTCCATCTGCCCATGCTTAGCTCTGACACTTGCAGAAGTGTTGGATTTACATGCACACAAGAATTCTTTAACATAGTCTGAGAAAAAGAGAAAGTGAAAGTCCAGTTTAGTGTTCTCTGTCCAAACTTCCTCTTTTTCCATTTACTTACAGTATGGTTACAGCTGCTGATGTGAGATTGAAGTGCACACTAAATTACAACTATTTATTGGTAGGAGTTGCTGGAATAAAACAGCTTTATTGAGCTTTTTTTAACTTACCTATTTTGGTTTGGAGTTTTTTTTTCTTCTACCATTCAGTTATCCTTCTGAAAAACTGGATTTTAATATGTCTTGTAATTGCACCACTTTCTTAATGTAATTAGGTAGTGATTCATGAAGACTTCATTCAGTCCTGTTTCGATCGTCTAAAAGCCTCCTATGATACTTTATGTGTGTTGGATGGAGATAAAGACAGTATCAATTGTGCAAGACAAGAAGCAATAAGGATGGTGAGAGTGTTGACTGTTTTAAGAGAGTATATAAATGAATGTGACAGTGATTACCACGAAGAGAGAACTATTCTACCTATGTCAAGGTATGTGTGGAAAAGCAGTATTGTGATTTTGATTTCTGTTAAACTAAAATAGTATTAATATCCTCGGGATTTTTACATTCTAAACGGTTTCTATGCAGGAAATGGTTTCACTGTGTTTCAGAATTCCATTTTCTTTGCTAATATGTGAAACCCTATTTTAAAAAAAAGTATTTTGAAAGATCAGGCAAATACAGGTATATATGGAAGGGACAGCAGACCTAAGAATAAACTTGGTGTTTTTTTCTATAACAAGCACAACGTACCTTGAGGTTCAATTGTTTTGGATATAGTTCTTTATCTCAGATAATTACTTAAAAGCAGTACTGTTCTTTACATTAGCGTGGGCAAAACTTTTTTGTTTTTCATGGTCTTACTATACAAAAACATGTTGTAAATGTATATATTCACCTTCCAGAATTGTTTACAGAGATCATAATCGTACTTTGCAAGATTAAATTTTTAATTATCTCTAAGTGAAATATTCTCTAAGTTCCTCATAATAAAGTGAAGAAGAGAACTATGCTTTGAAATATATTTATTTTCTGTATACCTTCACTACTCTTATACTTGTCCTTGAGTGAAAACTTAAATCCTATCTCTCTCTATGGATTTATGATGCAGCTAACATATTTTTAAACATGGTGGATGTTTCTCGTCCACTTATTTTAAATGCACTTTTTGTCAAAAAAATTTAAGCAATTGTGGGTTTTTTATGGTGTGTCAGTAATTTGCAGTGTTCCTACAGCTTTTTTTATTGTATATATTGATTGATTAGTCCTAATGAAGTTCTCTTGTTGATTGTGGGTACATCTTTTTTTATATGGGCTGCTTGTTTGATTAGACTAATCTTTCACAGGCCTTGTTAGCAAGGAGCTTTATGAGGAGTTTTTGCCTTTTGTTGCATGGGATTAGTTTGTTGGGCTTATCTGGGCACATCTTTCCTAATGAGCTCCCTGCCATTGTGGGGAGTGTGATCACTGCTAATGTGAAACCGTTTCTTCCTTTTTTGACCACTTAAAATTTTTTTTAAAGGGTTGTGATTTTAAAACCTGGAATTCTGATATAAAACTCGTAACAGCTTTTGACAGAGGGTATTAAGGCTCGGTGACCTGATGGCTTTTCCTGATTTTGGTGTATTTAAAGCTGAGTTGCTTTGCTAAAAGAGCAAAGCATTGCCAGTCTGACTAAGCTTTGTGTGCACATTTTTATCAGGAAGTTACAAGACAGAGAAAAGATCTAAAATTTTATAAGAGTTCCTAAGCAGACTGTAAATTTGACGATATGAGTAATGCATTTGTTCTGAGTGTGGCTTCTTGAAAGATTCTGTGGATATCGTTGCCATAGTTGCTGGAGCTTTCACAAATCTTAACACTGGAAAATACCATGTAAAGATTTGATGTTGAAATACCTGCAACAAAAATTGCAGCAGGGAAAAGAATTTATTTCATGAGGCCAAAAGTAACTTTTGCTGGTTTGTTTATTTTTAGAGCTTTCCGTGGTAAACATATCACACTTGTAGTTCGTTTTCCAAACCAAGGCCGGCAGGTGGAAGATTTGGATATTTGGTCTCACACAAACGACACAATTGGCCAAGTGCGGCGTTGCATCCTCAATCGCATTAAAGCCAACAGTGCACACACAAAAGTAGAGCTGTTCATTGGGGGTGAGCTGGTAGACCCTGCAGATGACAGAAAATTAATTGGGCAGCTGAATCTCAAAGATAAAACGGTAAGTGTTGCAGGCTGGGTATTTACGTCAATTCAGATACTGTTTCCTTTTTGTAAATGCTTGAAAAATACCATGCATGGGATCATTTATTTTTATGAAATAGTTCCATTTTTCCTCCTTATATTATGCCATTAACATTGTATCAGATGCTTATTTGGTAAAGAATCTTAATTTTTGCAGAGTATTAAAACTATGATTGTGTTTTTCAGCTAATTACAGCTAAGCTTACACAGATAAATTCTAATATGCCCTCAAGTCCAGATAGTTCTTCTGACTCTTCAACTGGTTCTCCGGGCAACCATGGCAATCACTACAGTGATGGTCCAAATCCAGAAGTTGAAAGCTGTTTGCCTGGAGTGGTAAGCATTTTCTGAAATTAACAGTTCAAGCATGTTTTTTCTTACACTTTGTATTTGGCTGACAATTTTTATGGTTTTTTTAAATTTGCTTATTTTAAGATCATGTCACTGCATCCTCGATACATCTCTTTTCTTTGGCAAGTTGCAGACTTGGGCAGTAGTCTAAATATGCCACCTCTTAGAGATGGAGCTCGTGTTCTTATGAAGCTCATGCCACCAGGTAAAACTTTATCCTGTTCTTTATCTTGTAATATCCTGTATAATAATTTCTCACCTGATATATAAAAATGAAGATAGGGGAGTATTTTCTACTTTATGGTAATTTATTGGTACTGTAATTCATTACTGTTATCCTGATTAGGACTGTAAAAGATTTCCCAAGTAATTATTTCTTGTCTGCTCTATAAAGTTGCGTAGTTTGCAGTTGGTACCGGGGTTCAGTGCCACAGTGCAGTGAAAATGGGGAGAAGCATTGTATTTTAAAGTGGTTTTGTAGCACTGCTTTAATGGGATCAGTTTTGACAGTAGTAGTCATTGCAGAACACTTCATAGTCGATTTTGTCTGTAACTTTTTGCAACTATTCTGATACACTTAAAATTTTTCAGATATATAATTGTAAATAGTACTGACTTGTGGTGGAGTAGTTTTGCTGCAAAATGCTTATAAGTTGTGTTTTTATTGCAGATAACACTACAGTCGAGAAACTAAGAGCAATTTGTTTAGATCATGCAAAGCTTGGGGAAAGCAGCCTTAGTCCATCCCTAGATTCTCTATTCTTTGGTCCTTCTGCCTCACAAGTGCTGTACCTAACAGAGGTTTGTGATGCTTTGCCTGTTCTTTAAAAATCGTCAATTCTCTCTGTGGCAATCCTCTCTGTAACATTATGGAAGCCTAAGATCAAATTCTGGTTTGAAATGAACAATTGAAAATACTTAACAATTTACTGGAATAAACATATGTATGGCCAGTGCTGTCAAAGCATTGCATATGTAGTATTGCTACAAATTCTCGTGTTAAGTCATCTATATCCAAGCTGGTGCATTTCCATTAGTTAACTCTGTATTTTGTTCTACAGGTAGTTTATGCCTTGTTAATGCCTGCCAGTGCACCTCTGGGAGAAGATGCCAGTGATTTCCAATACAACTTCTTGAAAAGTGGTGGTTTGCCTCTTGTGTTGAGCATGCTGACCAGAAATAACTTCCTGCCAAATGCAGATATGGAAACTCGAAGGGGTGCCTACCTTAACGCTCTAAAAATAGCCAAATTATTGCTAACAGCAATTGGATATGGCCATGTTCGAGCTGTGGCAGAAGCTTGTCAGCCAGTTGTGGAAGGCACAAGTACAATTTCACCGGTAATATAAGTCTTCCTTGCAGCAATAGCAATGTGCTCCGTGTTTTATAATGTCTGCAGTAACATCTCTTTACTTTTCATTGACAGTCTATTCTTCGAGTGCGTTGCATGTCAAGAACTCAAAGTACTTTCAGATAATGTTGTCTTGCAATTCTAAAAAAGAGATCAACTTACTAAACAAAGCCTATTTCTTGGTGACTGTAAAACGTTAGGTGTGAGATGTACTTGCTCTGTATATGATTTTCAATGGTTCGCATGATTGTTAGTACAGGTAACTTCTCATTTTTAATTATATTTATCCTTCTGGACAAAATGTCCAGCACACAGCAGGATAAACGCATCATGTGGTGGGTGAGCAGCTGGTTCACAGGTCAGGCACAAGGGGTTATAGTGAAGGGCAGGGAGGCCCTGAAGAGAAACCTCAACAAATGAGAGGACTGGGCAATTACCAACCATATGAGGTTCAACAAGGGCTAGTGCCAGATCCTGCACCTGGGATGGGGCAACCCTGGATATGTGGACAGACTGAGGAATTTGGTGCTGGAAAACAGTGACACAGAAAGGGACATGGGTGTCCTGCTTGATGCCCAGTTGAATATGAGTCAGCAGTGCCTTGGCAGCCAGGAGGGACATCCGTGTCCTGAGGGACATCAGGCACAGCATCACCAGCTGGGCAAGGGAGGGGATTGTCCTGCTCTGCTCTGCTCTGCACTGGGGGGGGCTCACCTTGAGTGCTGGGGGCAGTTTTGAACACCACAATATAAGAAAGATACGAAGCTCTTAGAGAGCATGTAAGGGAGGGCAACGAAGATGGTGAAGGGCCTTGAGGGGAAGCTGTGTGAGGACCAGCTGAGGGCTCTTGGTGTGTTCAGCCTGGAGGAGGCTGAGGGGAGACCTCACTGCAGTTAACAATTTCCTGGTGAGGGGAAGAGGAAGGGCAGGCACTGATCTCTGCTCTGTGGTGACAGTGACAGGACCCAAGGGAATGGCCTGAGGTTGTGTTGGGGGAGGTTAGAAAAAAGTTCTTCCCCCAGAGGGTGGCTGGACATGGAACAGGCTCCCCAGGGCAGTGGTCACAGCACCAGGAGGTGTTTGGACAATACTCTCAGGCACATGGTGTGACTCCTGGGGATGGTTCTGTGCAGGGCCCAGAGTTGGACTGGATGATCCTTGTGAGTCCCTTCCAGCTCAGCATGTTCTGTGATAAATGTGAATCCCCCATTTGTGAGTTTCCATCCCAAGCAGTTTCTTGATCTATCAACCTGTACTCAGTAATACACAGAGTGCCCCACTTCAGAGCCCTTTGTTCCACAATATTGACTAAGATTCATCTCTGAAACAGAGAAGTACATTCCCCTTAAACATCAAAAATAAATACCTGTGCTGGTTAGCTGCATCTATTGGAAGATATATAATTAATTCTTTTTCAAGTAAATCATAACTCTTAATGATTACAAAGAAGTGAAGATCCCTTTTTATGTCTCATGTTACAGTATAATAGGAGTATACTAAGGCAGACATGTTTGCCACCCTGTATTTCATCTATTTTAAATGAGTAAATTTTACTGCCCTGCTTTCTTACAACACTTACGTAAAGTGCATCAGACATGACATCACTTGAGTCTTGAAGTATTGTTTGAAACAGACTTAGGCTGACCTCTTCAGAAGAGGCAACATTTGTCCACAATTGCTGACTTTCACTATTTAGAGTTGCAAACATCTGATTTAATAATAACGGATTTGTTGGAAAAAACATGGTTATTCTTGTTGTCACCATCATCCTCTTTGAAGGACTTCGGTATTTTTTATTCCTCTGGGATGCAGGTGAGATTTGTTAAAACCTTTCATTTCTCTCACCTAAAGCATAAGCCCCAAAGCGTAACTTTCTCTCTTGGCTTTCCATCAGTATTTAAGAAGAGGAGGCAGCCAAGGTTATGTGTCTGTATCTTTCAGTTATTGGTCTTCTGCTGTCAGTAATACCTTTAAAATTTTTACTTTCTTCCTTGTTTTCATAGAAGGTTTAATTAATAATGTTGTTAAATACAGTGTTATGGTACACAGAACCTGATTTGCCTCGTATATTGCTGTCGATCAGCTCCAGTAGCGTCCAATAGCTGATTGATTGTGGAAGCTCTGTTAGTCTTTAGTGGAGCTTCTGTAACTTTGCTCCCTGAATCAAGTGTCATAGTGAAGCTGACAAAACAAGGGATGTGCCCAGCACCAGACCTTACACAGGAACCTCACAGTGTCTTTTGGGCAGCATTTGAGATGGGCTTTTTGAATGAACTGGTACAGGAAAATGAAGAAACTCTTTTGTTTTAACTTGAAACCACAGCAAACCATCTTTTGTTTGTCTGTGACAAGGAAACAACCATTTCAGATTTGAACTGTCAAAACTACGAAGCTCTGGCAGACTAAGGAGAGAGGCAACTATGCTCAAACCAATACAGAAAAGATAAAAACTTGTCTTGCTGTTTCTGTTTTGAAACTGTTATCGAAAACAGGAGGGATAATTCCAAACAGAATTCTTCGAGAGTAAACTAACTCAAATGCTTAAAATGTACTCCAGTATAATAAAAACTTCAGCCGTGTTCTGTCTGGACACTATTATCTAATCCAGAGGGAGGCCCAGTGTATTGCCAAACCCTTTCTTTCCCACATCAACTGAAAGGCAAGGAGGCATTGTAACAGAAAAAAATTCTGTTTACTTGAAATAATCTGATCAATAAACAAGCCCCCAGACCTAATAAGTTTGGTGCAAGTGCCTTTCCTCTTAACTGCTTGTACTCTGTGATCCTACACTGCAGCATAGTGTCTTCAGATGTGATGGTATCTGTTTGAAAATGAGAAGGTTTATTTCTGTTGGCATTTGCACTAAGTAGTTTTCCTTCCAGCATCTTACCTACTTCTACCAAATCTTTCCTAGCTACTTTAGATCTTCATATCTTCTTGCTTTTTTTTCTCATGTAAAAGTAAGTATGAGAAATACTTTCTTCCAGATAAACCAGGCTACGCATGACCAGGCAGTGGTGCTACAAAATGCCCTACAAAACATTCCTAATCCAACTTCAGAATGCATGCTGAGAAATGTAGCAATACGTCTTGCACAGCAAATATCTGATGAGGTTGGTGAATTCCTTTCTGTATCACCTTTTTTTCCTTATAGCATCTTTTCTATATTTTTAATCCTTAAATTTAATGCTCTGTAAGACATGGATTTTTCCTTTTAAAATGTCGTGAAATGTTTTAGGTAGTCTTCATATGAAAGAGAAAAGTCTCAAATCATTGCCAGTGTATCTTTATATATTGAAGGTACATTAATGATTCAAATGAAAACCTCAGTAAGGCTAAAGAATGTGCTTTGCAAACGTAGTGGTCTTACCTGTGTGGTGTGGCCAAAGCTCATTTGGATCTGGAATCATGAGTCATGTTAGTGAACACATTAGTGAATTTGGCTGAATGCAGCAGGAGCTAAAATCACAACTGCTTGAACTTCCTCTTCCATGTGCATCAGGATCCCTCAGTTTCCAGAGTGGAAGCCATAAATACAGGTTTTCTGTACCATATAGCACATCTGCAAAACTATCTCCAAAATGTTTCTGAGGTGTCTAGATAGAAGATATTATTGTATTATCATCCTGGTGTTGACAAGTGCGCTGTCTCTTGAGAACCAAGGGCAATGTCTAAAGAAAGCACAATGTGCTGCACTGCAGGACTGAGCCATCTGCCTTCTGTCAGTGGTGGTTTTGCATCCATAGGTGTAAAATCAGCCAATTGAACTCTGATTTAATTAAATTTCTTCCATAGAAGAAATGTCTTTTGAGGTGAGATGTGAGGAAAGGTTTTTGAATTCTGCCTTTGTCTTTCTTAGAGGCCTGCTAATAAATACATACTATTTTTCTTTCACCAAGCACATCAAAGCAAACAAAATCTGAGTGTCTTTAACAATATTGCTGTGGAAGTTTTGTCTGTAGTTTTCTGAAATTATGAATACTGCTGTAGATCTAAATTTCTTACATATTGTAGTTTGCCTTTGAAAGGTTTTTTTTTTTTTTCCTTTTCATGTTTTGATGGTCAAAAACACTTTTCAACAGATCTCATAATTTTAAAAAAATTACTCTGACATAGTTTCCATAAGCCAGAGAGAAGACTTTAGCACACAGAGGAATCTTACACCTTTTTAAAAAATGTTGGTACTTAAAGTTTGAAACTACAATGAGATAAAAAAAACCCCATTATTTTTCTTGTGGCACTGTTGCTGTAAGGTTGCTTTGCTTGTAATAAAGATAAAATGTCTTTTATTTTTCTTCCAACTACTGTTGAAGTCCGTATCAGTACAAGAATGCACATTGTTCAGGTTTCCTGATGCAGATACCTCACTGGCTCAGCTTCTTAAAGTCCCGTTTTTTTATTGTCTGAGCTTTAGAAAAATGAAACTTGAAATCCTTGGGAACTGTCTGCCATCTGCTTTTAGAGATTGCCTATTTTTTGGACATTCTATTTTGAATATAGACTTCAGATAAGTTTTGTATTTTTTTTGAAAGTTGATGTGAACTATAAAGAATAGCAGTTGTAGTATGTTTTGTAATGTGTGTTTATCAGTGGAAACCATTGGATGTTAACTCAGACCATGCACAAAACACTGAAGAGGGACTCTGCATTCATAAGATACATGAGCTGTGTTCTTACTCATGTTCAAACCTCTGTATCTTGGACATGAAGCAATCCCTTTATATAATGATCACATACTTGATAAGCATCCGTTTTTCAAGCTGGCTATCAGCTAGCACAGCATGGGGAGAAACCCTAAAATAAGTTCAACTTTTTACATTGCTTAGGAGGCTGGCTGCCTTCCAGATGAATGCTTGGCGGTTTCTTGGGTTTTTTTCCTAAATAAAGAAAGTTTAGCATTGAAGTTGGTAGTTTCTGCTAAGCCTTAGAATCAGAGTTTACATTGCTTAAGAGGCTGGCTGCCTTCCAGATGAATGCTTCGCAGTTTCTTGGTTTTTTTTCCTAAATAAAGAAGGTTTTAGCATGAAGTTGGTAGTTTCTGCTAAGCCTTAGAATCAGAGTTGCATACATCCTACTTTAAAAAAATGAGATTTTACATGAGTGAAGTATAATTACTCTTCAAGATATGTCACCTGTTTTCTATTTAAGGAAAAATTCTTTGTTTTAACATTTTAAATCCTAAATTTTATATGAAATACATTTGTGGGAAATTAGAATCCATTGTAGTGTTATTTGCAGCTGCATTTTAATGCTGCTTTAGTTAATTTCTCTTTTTTTTTCAGGCTTCAAAATACATCCCTGACATCTGTGTTATCAGGGCAGTACAAAAAATTGTTTGGGCATCAGGTTGTGGGTCAGTTCAGCTGGTTTTCAGCTCAAATGAGGAAATTAGTAAAATCTATGAAAAGGTAAGAATTCCTGAACAACTACTTTCCTTGTGTAACTGTTTGTTTGTGTACCAAAGGGAATGTTGACCTGGTCAGGCTCACAGTGTGATGAGCTTTTAGGTGGATACAGTGATGTATTTCAGAACCTAGTACATGTCATTTTCATAACACAGCTTAATTTTCTATTCCAAATTCCTTTTCTCGGTAACTGTTGAATTGTAACTTGAATCTGGTGTCAGTTCAAAAATGCACCAGTTCTGTAACTGCTGTAACATGTTTTCATCCCAGTTAGTTCTGCATTTAAATAAGGAATAAGCATTTCCTGCAATGCTAATTTGTCCAGTCTTTAAACTTAAAAGGTCTGTTCTACAGAAGTGATTCAAGGCATATGTGCAGTCTAGAATGAGAAAGAAGAGCAAAGTGATGTGAGAAGCATTGGAAAAAACCATATAATTGCTAATTCTGTATAGCTTTTTTTCTTTTAATAATGGTTTCACATGTGGTTTACACAAATAGTTTGGAGTTGGGAGTTTTATATCAGTACATTATCACACACCTTGTGTTTAAGTAGTGTTGCTTACAGTTACAGGAAATAATAATCTGTATTTTGACAGTGATTTTAAAAAAGCATCTTCCTTTTTTTGTCTTACAAAATCAGGTTTAGTACTCATCAATACTTGCCTGAGAGAAAAAAAGAAAAGGAATATGTAGGGAGGCTTAATTCTTGGTGTATTCGCTGTTGTGCTTGAATGATCAATTGAAAGGATATTTACTTCAGCAAAATGCAACACCTCTCCATTAGCTTTCATAGTGTTTTAATGGCATCTGCTTCTATTGCTGTGAGCATGACTTCTTCATGAAATAAAGTTGGGATTGGGGGTTTTTTTAGCTGATACTTGCATATAAAACATGGTTTAGTTCATGTGACAGTCCAGGCACACAAAGATAAGTGCTTGTATCTATACATAGGATGCTTTAAGAGCAGTAGTGCACTAGAGAAAATATACCTAAAAGAGAGCATGCCTAAATGTACTTTTTAAACTTTTTTCTGGGTAATAATTATACATCTTAGTTCTGTAAAAATACTTTAAAATAATTGGAGTTTTAAAAAAGGTGAAATTTAAGCTGTGCATTATCAGTCATCCTTCAAAGAATTCTGTGGGTTTTTTGTTGTTTTTCTTTTTATTCTTACTGACACCTGTATGGACATTTGTAATAAATGGCAGCTGCATTTGGTTTATACTGTGCAAAAGGAAAATAAAATTTGAAGGGGAAAAATTGGAAATTCAAAAGAGGAAGGAATTGCAGAAATAAGCAGGGAAAATAAAGTACTCTTTGTTAATATAACATTAAAAGAGAGGAAAGTATCCTAGAAATAGAGGAATATCGTGGAAGAAAAGACACAGTTTAAGAGAACTGTATCTGGTTATAGATGAGAGGAAATAATTTTATGATGGCTTTATAAAGATTAAATATAATGATGTACAGACCCCCCAGCTCTGGGTGCCTGAGTGCAGGGAAGTACTTCATTGAGTATAAAATGTACTTTGCCTTTCTCCTGGATCCCTGCAGCTGGGCAGAAATAACTTCCCTTTCTAACCAGGGCTTCAGTGCAGAGCAGATGCAGTTCTGGGCTTGCTGAAGGCATTCTGCATTTGCTTTCTGATCTTGAGTTGTGTCAGAACTGCCACATCCTCCTGCTGCAGTGCAGTGACTGCCTCTGATTTTTCAGTTGTTGTGCATGGACAAAGTAGTGTTTGTTGCCAGAGTGAGGCATATTTTGGCCTGTTGACAATTAATTCTCTCCTCTGCGTTGTAATCCCTTCTTTCTGCCTAATTAATCTTGATACCTTTCCACATATAAAACAAATATTAAATGCCTCTAGTTAATGTTGCAAACCTGCACTCATGATTTATAAATGATGAATTGAGACCTGCGTGCATTCAGTTTCTTCAGAACTTCATGAAGGTAATTACTTCTAGATGGAGGAGAGGGCTTGCCTCTCCTTTTATTTTGAAAAAATGTACCAAAATCAACTCAATTGATTCAGGTGTTTAGTTGAAGAAGTAACCTAAGCACCAATTAGCAGTAATATTATTTTCTGTTTCAAAAATCACCACAGCAGCTGTGTTTAAAACTTAAACAGCTCTTTCATGTTTCTGAAAAATAGCAAAGTGATTAATAAATTCTAGCAGTATTAAAAAGCTTTTTGGTCAAATAAATTGTGAGTGTCAAAGCCTTGTAAAACTGGATTGATGAATTATACAGCACTGTGCCTTTCTCTGTTTGAGTAGTAAGAGTTTTCCAAGCTTTAAACTCCATGTTTTGACTAGTAAAGAAAAACAAAACAAAAAAAAATCCCAAACAAAAAAAACCCCAGATGCAAACCAAGAAAAAACTCCCAACAGTACTAACTGATGTAATTGTTGCCTATAAGCTTCCTATTTAACTTCTGTCTCCGTAAGTTCACGCTTGGAATCCTGCTTTGAGAAGCACAGTTCTGGAAGTTCGAGTCATCCCACATAGTGCTTTGGCTTGGATCTGAGTGGAGTGCGTAAATACTTGGCATTGATAATCACTTAGTATCACTAAGTCACTAATCACAAAGCTGTGGTTTGTGTTTGTTTTTAGCGATATACCTTGGAGCCAGTTGGGTTTCTTGGGATTGTTTGCTGTACCCACTTTGTGCGCTCTTGTTTGTTTTCACAGACAAATGCAGGAAATGAACCAGACATGGAAGATGAACAAGTTTGCTGTGAAGCACTGGAGGTGATGACCCTGTGTTTTGCTTTGATTCCAACGGCACTGGATGCACTCAGTAAAGAGAAGGCATGGCAGACGTTTATCATTGATTTACTATTGCACTGTCACAGCAAGTAAGTTTTGGTGTTGTTTTTTTATTTTCTTTTTTGTATCACATCTATTATTTGACAATTCAAAATGAGTATAAAGCCTAAATGCAGAGCAGTGGCTTCAGCCTGTCTGAAGTTGTCACGTGAAGCATTGGGGTGGATGTTTTCAGAAACCATCCAGGTGGAAATATGTTATATGTTATTAAACTTGGTTGCCGGTGCTTTATCTGTGACTAAAGAGTTAATTTTAATTTACTGTTGTTTCATGAATATTCCAACTTTTCATTGCGAGAGATCAGAAATTAGTAGTGTCTTCAGCCTTTTGGTACGTTTTAAAGGGATTCAGAATGTGGTGCTCTCAGATGAATGTGGTCAGAATTTGAGCACTGTGTTTTGGAGTTTTTGACTTTTCTAGATAAACAGGTTGAAAAGTCTTACATTTAGGAATATTTGCCGTACCGAAAGCATCAATGGTATCGTCAGAGCATCTCGTTACGGTGAACTCTTTGCACACACTGGTGAAACTGTGGAAGGTTACCAGAAATACCTCAAGCTTTATTAGTTTGCAGCCTGTGAAATAGGGTATTGAATTTTCAGTTTCACTGAAGCTTGCTTGTATCACACATTGTATGGAAAAATAATTTATATTGTCAGTACAAGAAACTAGCTCTGAGCTCTTTTCTCTCATATGCCTGTAAAACTTGTGATATGTATGATAATGTCACTTAGAATGGTGCAGCTGTTCATTGTTACATGATAGAATAGCATAAACATAAGTAGAAACAGAAGACTGCTTTGTAAATGAAGATGGTGAAGTTGAACTAAGGTGCTAAAAAGTTCCTCTTCTGGATTAATGTGGAAACAAATCAGTGTTTGTAATGCAGAGAAGGTTTAGCAAATACCAGACAGAACTGAATATCCTTCCATGACAATTGTTCTCTAATCTCCTACATTCAATCAGAGAACAATGTGAGCAAAAATATGCATGTGAGAAAATATTTTTGGTGCACCATAAAAGACAAGGAAGATGATCAAGTTCAGATCTCACAAATAGGATCTTTCTAGAAAAGATCAGATGGATTGTTTGTTTTTCAGAGTTTGAGATTGGGACTTCTGTTTCCTCAGAGCATAACCATGCTACCTCTAAATTGAGAAACAGAATGCAAAATTAATACTAAATGCTAGGGCAGTTTTTTTCCCCTCCAAGATAATTGATTTTGTAGTGGTGTCCCCTGAGTGCAAGATAATTGATTTTGTAGTGGTGTCTCCTTAGTTAAGAGGAGATAGCTGAACAGCTAATCCTAAATAATCCTGGAACCCAGAAGTAGTTTGCTGATTTCTGCAAAGTGTTTGGTGGCCACATGTATGTGGCCCAAATAAATAAAAATTTTTGTGCTGGTGTAAAGCAATGGCACTTATACCCACTGAAGAGACTGTTGTCTGTTAACTATACAGAAACCTGTGTCCTGGAGCACTCAATAGGGCAGGATTCAGGTTGGCAGCTCTAAGGGAGGTGCTTGACCTCCAGCTGTTCCACCTGCTGAGTGCAAGTTCATCATGCAGCTCATGTCCTGTGTGCCAGCTCTGTGCTGTCATCATGTGTCTAAAACAGCACAAGATGCCTGTGCTTAGGCAGCTGCATCCCTCTCATGATTCCTTAAGAGCTCTTAGATTGTTACAGCTTCACAAAAATATAATACTGGTGTTCAAACATTGCATGCTCCTCAGAAACATAACAGTGTAAGGCATGTGTTCGCTTGGTTACATTTCTCACATTAGGAGAATATCACCTGTATCTATTTCATTCTGCCTTTAAATGCACAGACTTGAGGAGTGTCTGTGTGATGTGTCCCAAGCAGCTGATGGATTGTATCTTAAAATAACTTTCTGTGAGATGTTCTACAAAAATGTCAGCTCAGCAGTCAGACCCCATAAAATGTCAATTATTGTTAAGAACAAAACAGACCAGCCCCTCCGCACGGTCTGCTGCAACTCAGAGCAGAGTAGGAGAACTTGGAAAGATCAGAGAAGGGTGACGAGGGAGATCAAAGCTCTGCAATGACTTCCATCTGAGGAACAGCTGAATAGCTGGGGGCACTTCATATTGGAGGAGAGATGAATGGTGGGAGGAGAATACCACAGAGACCCTTAAAATCAGAAGTAGCAAAGGGAGAACAAAGGAAGAACTGTGTTTCTTTGTGTAAGACCTTCTTGAGCATAACACTTAAGCAGTGCAACCCTTCAGTTTGGAAATGGTTTGAGGGGTTCTTTTGTGAACTTGTCCAGTGAGGGCTATGAAATACTCCTCTTGGTAGTCTTCCTGAACCACGGATTGTTAGAAGCTGAGAGAACATTCTGGAGAAGTGTCACTGCATGATTCCTTCTTCTTGTGCACTTTCCTTTGTGCATGGTACCAGAGATGGGGTGCTCAGCCAGGTGCATCTTTGCTCTGACCTCAAGGTCATCCTTATGTGGCTTTGAAACCACAGTTAACCACACATGAAAAAACTCTGAAGGGAATAGGATTCTTTGGTGTGCTTTCCACCCTGACTCCATGGACACAAAACAAAGACAACCACACCAAGCAGACTCTGCAAAACTCAGTTTTTCATATGCTGAGATACTTTGATAAAATCGTTCATTCAGCATTCATTTGTAGTCTCTTCCCACACAAACAGAGTTGTTCCTAACAGTTTTTACAAGGCATACTGCTCAGACAATCCTACTACTTAAAAGAACAGGATTTGGGATTTGCCTTAAGTATTTTTTTTTACTGAACCTTATCCATTCCCGCATTGCTCCAGTGATTAGATTAGATTCTGAGGTGGAAAATTTCCTTTAATTATAGCCACTTGAATTTTCAGGAGGGTCATCATCTCTCACGTCTTACTAATGATAAATTTTGATCACTTCAAACATACTCAGCAAACTGCTGCAGCGACACATAAAAGCAGTTTTACTGGAATAGTTCTGGTTTGTCTTACCAGGTACAACTGGTGCTTGATTAGAAAAAAAAAAAAGATTTGGGATTGCAAATGGTTGTGTTATGCAATATTTGCTGGCAGTTGCGAAGGTGTAGTGGTGTTAGGTGTTTCTAAGTTTCTTTTTCTTTAAATATTTGATTTGTGGAACAGGTTTTGTAATATAATTAATGCATCTGAAATTTCACTGCGAGGAGAAACAATATGATGGCTAGTGAATAATTAAACTATTCTCGTTTCTTACATTACTTTCAGTTTTAGAAAATGGCATTAAGCAGATAAACACAAATTTAATTAATGTCCTGTTTGGATAGGGAGATTGAATTTAATGTTTCTATTAAATTATTTCCAGAACTGTTCGTCAGATGGCACAGGAGCAATTCTTTTTAATGGCTACCAGGTGTTGCATGGGACAGAGACCTCTCCTTTTCTTCATTACCCTGCTGTTTACTGTTCTAGGGGTAAGTTTTCCGAGATAAAGTCTTCAATATGGGAGTGTCTGTAAAAAGTAATAGGGCAAAATACCTGCAAGAAAAGACGAATTGCTATTAACAACAGTCACTAAAATATAGATTCCTTCTGACCTACAGGCAAGCAGCACAGATGATTTCCATTTGAGCTAGATCAGGGGAAGAGGGACTCTCTTATATTTTCTGATAAGAACATGAACAAGAGGCTTTAATGTCTGCATTTGATCTTTGGTGATTGCTAACCTTTAAGTAAAAACATTAGCAGCTTAGAGAGATACCTACAGTTAGTGCCTTCTCCTACTGGTCCTGCCAGGGCTTTTCAGTTCCCCATGCTCATGCCTCTCTTGAATGTTTGATTGTAAGTTTTGATTTGGTTTTCTTTCTCCCATTCAGGTATAGAAATTGCTACTAAAATAGTTGAGAAGCCATTCATTAACAGCTAAATACTATTGTAAACTTCTAAAAGGTTAAAAATCACCTTACACTTGTTTTCTTTTATGTTTATTGTCAGATTTAGGGGAAATATGTTGGTGTTGCACTGTAAGTAGAAGCGTGTATAAATTCTCATTTGCTTTTGGTTTACACAGAGCACTGCAAGAGAGAGAGCTAAGCATTCTGGAGACTACTTCACCCTCTTAAGACATCTTCTTAACTATGCTTACAACAGTAATATTAATGTACCCAATGCTGAAGTTCTTCTCAATAATGAAATTGACTGGCTTAAGAGGATTAGGGTAAGTTTTGGGATCAGTTTATTCCTGATAATTAGGTTTTTGCTGCTTTATTGTAAAGTACAGTTCTGAGCTTGGTAAATATTTGCTGTTTGGAGTATCCTAACTTTCTCTTAAATGGCAGGATGAAGTAAAAAGAACAGGGGAGACAGGTGTTGAAGAAACTATCTTAGAGGGTCACCTTGGAGTAACAAAAGAGTTGTTAGCATTCCAGACACCTGAGAAGAAATACCACATTGGTTGTGAAAAAGGAGGTGCTAATCTCATTAAAGTAAGTTCAAGTTTTTTGACCTATGGAGGGGAATTTTTGTCTTTGTGAGGTTTTAGGGGTTTTTTTGGGGGGTGGATGTTTGGGGGGTTTTTGTTGTTTGTTTTTACCTGTAAATAAGTCAAAAGAAGCTTCACATCTTGTGATCTGTATCCATAAAAATACTTTTAATTGGAGTTTAATGTTTTCTTCAAAAATAATTTTTAAAATTCCATGTTTCATTCATAAAGTGTATTTAACATTCTCATTTTACTGTATTCCAGTATTTGACAAACATCACACAGAGATAGTGAGCTAGATACAGGGTAGTCCTGTACAGGACTGCTTTCCTTCATTACCCCTGTAATGTCTTTCCCGCACACGTTCTTAATTAGTGCTGTTAATGCTTAGGGCAGGTTTGAACAAATGCATCATATCTGAGCATCTCTTTAATCAGACTTGTTTTGTTTGTACCTCTGATATTATAGAACAGGAGTGTTGGTTTTTCAGCACTAATTGATAAAGACCTTTGTAGATAATACTGGTTTTGCAAAAGAAATTTTTTATCAATCAAGAACAGTACAGATTTATTTTTAACTTTAAGTGGGGAGGTGGTTTGCAGGGAACTACTTTAGAATGGAGTTCTTCTGTTCTAAATTTAAAAGCTCATTGTGGTGTTGGTCTCAATTTTTACTCTTACTTTGTTTTTAAGTACCCCTCTGGTTCTCAGACATTCATTTATGTAATAGCCCTTACTCTGTTGTAAAATAATTTCCATGGTAACAGGTGATTTATTGTCTTTTTTTTTCAGGAGTTGATAGATGATTTCATCTTTCCAGCATCCAATGTTTATCTACAATACATGAGAAATGGAGAATTGCCTGCTGAGCAGGCCATACCAGTCTGTAGTTCACCAGCTACTATTAATGCTGGCTTTGAGCTCCTAGTTGCACTAGCAGTTGGATGTGTGCGAAATCTCAAACAGATAGTAGACACGTTGACTGAAATGTATTACATAGGTACAGCAATCACTAGTATGTAATACTTTTAATTATCTATTTTCTACTCTTTAATGTATATGTCATGTATAGGTTTTGTTTATATTATCCAGTGAACCAAATGCTGGGGTTTTTAGTTCATGGTTTGTTTGTGGCTGCTTTTAATGTTGGAAAATCAGGCTGTCAGAATCTAGAAGAGTTTGCCAGTGTAGCCTTTGTTTTTCTTTATGCAGTGAATGTACCGACTTGCATTCCAAGGCACCATCCAAATTCCAGCCCCAGTCACTTGCACAGCCTGACCCTTCCTATCTCAGTCTCTGACTACTCCCCTTTGTCCATACCAGCTCCCAGGAACCTCATTCTATCTGTATCTTCTACTTCTGTCTCATCATTTCAGGCTCTTCCTAACCAATCCCAGAGCCTCACCAGGTATCTTCAGCTTAGTTTTAGTGCCAGTCTCTTGATTGCTCACCTGATTTGTCATCATTGTCCACACACAGGCACAGGTCCACTGTTCTGTTTCTCTTTTTAGTTCTGAACTCATTCTCTGCTTGTCATAGTCCTTTTTCAGGCTCCATTTTGGCCTTGTCTCTGCACAGCTCTGCGCTGAAAGAACTTTCTCCCTCTCAGCGGAGAAAGATTGTAGTGATTGCAGTCTGTTAGTGCTTCAAAACCCAATAGTCAAGTGAAACTTGGGCTAATTTTCAAAAGGATGGCAAAAGGCTCATCTTTAGCATAGATTGTTGTTATCACTAAAATCATGTAAGACTTTTTTAAAAATGAACAAGCAGGAGCATATTTTCTCCAGCTCTATATGGTATAGCAAAAATGTTTTGCTGTAATACTAGCAGGGAAAGGGAAAACAGAAAAAAACCACCACCACCAACCAAACAAAATCCAAACACCATCAAACCAAGAAAACCCAAGCTCATATGGTGAGAAAGGCAGGGAGAGTTGGAGTTGTTCAGCCTGGAGAAGAGAAGCCTCTGGGGGTACCTTATTGTGACCTTCATTACTTAAACATGGCTTATAAAAAAGCTGGAGGAAAACTTTTGTACCAGGGTCTGTAGTTATAGAGGACAAGAGGCAATGATTTTAAACTGAGAGTAGATTTAGACTGGACACAAGGAAGAAGTTCTTCACTATGAGAATGCTGAACAGGTTGCCCCATTGTGGATTCCCCGTCCCTGGAAGTGTTCAAGGCCAGGTTGGATGGGGCCCTGAGCAATCTGGTCTAGTGGAAGATGTCCTGACCCATGGGAGGGGGTTGGACTGGATGATCTTTAAAGGTCCTTCCAACCCAAACCATTGTGTGATTTAACAGAAGGTTTAAACTCACAGCATTTACCAAAACCATAAGCAATTAAAAATAGTATCCCAAGGTGGGAGTTGTCCACTACCTCTCCAAATGGCAGTGCTACTTGCTTGAATGGTGCTATCAGTGAGTCGTTTGAGGTTTTTCAATCTTCTTCTGTTTGGTTCCATCACAGATGAATAAATTAAAAGGATAGCTTTATGGTTTTCCCCTCTGCCTCATCCTTTCTTCTTCACTTTTTTTCTACTGGGAAGTAGTGTATTTCTTATCACCTCACATTTAGAAGGATTTCATGGCATTTCGTTCCACTCAAGTATTTGATAAGCACAGTAGAACACCAGATCTCTGTGGTATGTCAGACAGAAGAGAGAACACATGTATGAACTGTGCATGCTCTGTGATTCATATACCAAGTCTGCTTGTAAATATGCATGCTCTCTTATATCAGAACTTTTTGTGTTAAAACTGCAGAACAGCAGCTTAGCATAGGAAACCTGTGATTGTAAATGTTCTTGAAGAGATGTCAGGAAACCTGAGAGAGAAGACTCAGGAGGAAAAAATATATATCAAGTTATATAGATAGCATTTGCTAAAATTGTTTCCCATCCTGGCAAGTAGAAGTGGGGCTTAAGTGAAATAATGTAAATTTTTTAAGGATTATAAATTTTGGAGAGTATTATAATTTTTGAAAGGCTTATAAACTGGTTATATATTCTGTTTTCATTCAGCTGAATTGTTCAGCTAAGAAACTTGCTGGTATTGAGGAAAGACTTCTGTGTCACATATAAATAGACTAAATTTTTGTCTGGCCACCTCTTTAGTTATGCAGTGGAAGAAAATGTTACAACATTAAGACTACAGATAGAACTGTCCTTCATAGAAGTTGGGTTAATTTTAGCAATTAAGTTTTCTGATGGAACATTGTTTTTTATTAAATTGCAGTGTGATACAGACTAATAATAATTTTATGCAACTGCCCTTTGTACTGTATGAATGTCCTCTTTATTTTGTAACAAAACAGTTCTTTGACCACATTCTGCTGTTTTCTCTTAGCCTGTGAAGCGCTCACAGAATGGGAATATCTGCCACCTGTTGGGCCTCGACCGCCAAAGGGATTTGTGGGACTGAAAAATGCTGGTGCCACTTGTTACATGAATTCTGTCATTCAGCAGCTGTACATGATTCCAGCCATCAGGAATGGGATTCTTGCAATTGAAGGCACGGGCAGTGATGTAGATGATGATATGTCTGGGGATGAAAAGCAGGACAACGAGGTAAATTTAATTAGATAGAATTACCTAATCTTTAAATTGTAATTTTTTTTTTTTATGAAAAGGTCATAATAAAGTTCTGTTGCCAATCAATTACTTTGATTTCCACTGATATCCATGGGGAAAATAGGATAATCTTTCATACTTGAATAGGTTCACTGTCAGAGGGGCACTTGAGAAGATCCAGGTGGCAGTGTTTCCAGAATTCCTCCTTGTGGTTTTGTACTGGAGAGCACTGCACCTTATTTCTGCCACCACGACTCTGTTAATGCAAACAAAGACAGTATTTGGGTTTTCAGCTGAGAGTGTGAAACGCCTTAGATTGTCAAATTAAACAAAGGATGCAACTATGGGACAGCTACATATGAAAGTGAATTGCACAAATTTTCTTCTGCTTTTCAGAGCAATGTTGACCCACGAGATGATGTGTTTGGTTATCCACATCAGTATGAAGACAAACCAGCACTGAGCAAAACTGAAGACAGAAAAGAGTACAATATTGGTGTTTTGAGGCATCTCCAAGTAATTTTTGGTCATTTAGCAGCTTCCAGGCTACAGTACTATGTACCAAGAGGATTTTGGAAACAGTTTAGGTAAGTAGAAAATTGAGAATTGATGTTTGTTCACTGGACCACTAAGTACAACAAAACTAATCATAGCAGAATGGCAATGATGTAAAGTGTAAATTAGCAGAAGCTGTGCAACTTTATATGCTTTTTCACCATTCTGTAGAAGTCTATTAATACATTTAGGTTTACAGCAGGATGGTTATTTTGAATTTTAGCAGTTTTTGATAGTGAGACACTGAATTAAGTATGAAGTTATACACAAGACCATGTTTTTATACTTACCAGATAAGTGTCGGGGAAAGAACAACAGGGCGCATAGTACATCAAAAACGAGTAGTTTGGCTCTTTAAGGAGGAGGGATTAGTAGCTTGAATAATTTTTTTTTTTCTAAAAGAAATTATTGGTGAACAAAACAAAAAATATTTGACGAAATGTGCTTTCATTTTCAGACTTTGGGGTGAACCTGTAAATCTACGTGAACAACACGATGCTTTAGAATTTTTTAATTCCTTGGTGGACAGCTTAGATGAAGCTTTAAAAGCTTTGGGCCATCCAGCAATGTTAAGTAAAGTTTTAGGAGGGTCCTTTGCTGATCAGAAGATTTGTCAAGGATGCCCACATCGGTAAGTGTTGAAGATTTTAATCCTTTTTACAGAAAAACAACCCGTGTTTGTATCCCTATAAAAGTAATTAGAGTCAAAGAGTGGGTTTTTTAAGCGAATAGATTTTGCTACCTTATTTTTTTCTGCAGATGAACATTCGTTTGTCTACAGGCACTTAATCATTATTGCTTCGACTTACAGACTGTATGTGAAGCATTGTGTATTGATCAAGGCAGGAAAGAAAAAGCTTTTTCATGTTAAAAGTGAAAACAATTATAGGGGCCAAATGCAATGTAGAAAATTTTAATACCTGGCCAAAAATTGTTTCTGTCTTTGGTTTTCCATAGTGTGTGTTTAGAGCTGAGCCAAGTAGGAATCTTGAGTTCCAGTGAGTAAAACTGTTCATACTCACTATGAACATACTCACATACTCACTTACTTAACCTCTAATTAAGGACAGTGGTATAGGAGGTTCATCTTTGTCTTAAGGTTCCTGCTGTATTTGTAGTTAGCTTTAAATGTGAATACTGAAACTCAGCTTTGTAGAAGGTGTGTAAGAAACCACCCATGCCAAATCAGACTGCAGGTCTGTAGCTCACTGTTTTGATGATGGTTGTTAATGAAGGAATAGAACTAGGCATTGTAAAGTTGTAATTCCCTAGACTTTTTAATCTATCTCTCTTTTTGAGATGGATGGTTAAAATTGCATGCAAAATTCAGGATGGCCTAATGATCAACTTATGCTTTTTTACATCTGGCTTTGTTTTATTATTGTATTTAATTTCTGTCACTATCAGTTGGCCTTCCTACTGTTCATATCATGCGTGATTCTTTAACAATACAGATCTCTGTATGTTGCCATTGCAAATACTCTTTATTTTGAAAGCTGACCATTTCCTTTAGCCTTCAGTTAGCAATTAAAAGACAGGGAAAAATGATACAAAAGGATTTTATTGAGGTAATCTTTCAACTTCAATTGAGCTAATGTATGAATAAGAAGAATTTGTAAAGTGAACATCTTAAGTTTCGTGGGTTACAATGAGTGACTAGAAGTGCGTTGGAATACTGCAAGGTAAAATGATAGCACTGATTTTACTTTATATGCAATGGGTAATTAAATGGCAGATGCAGAGGAGAAGCAACATGAATTACCATTCATTCCTGATATTATGTACTATCCTGAAGTATTTTCTGTGTTTTTGGAGCTCTACTGGATTTGCGTAGTTGTGCTTATTAATAAAAATGTTACCCTGATTGTAGTTTAGGGAGGAGAAAACTCATGGTAACTAAACTGTGGATTTGTATATGGCAAATTAACAGCCTTTCTATATTTTGTAAGTTATTTAATGGATGAATGAATATTGCTGTTGGTTGAAGTGTTTCTAAATATTTATTTATTCAGTCTTTGAAGGCTTGATTGCATATCAGGAAAACAAGCCCTTCAGGGTTACACTGGAATAGATGCAGCTTTTTAAATTTATTCATCACTTCTTTATCTTTAAAAACAAAAAGTTGTTTCCAGGATGTATCAACTGGTTGTCTCTCAAGCATTGCTGGTTCATTGCTAGAGATTTGTCTGTGGATTATATTTAGAACACAGTGTGAAAGCCAGTCATAAACATGCAAAAAGATTTTATAAAGATGGTGGTTCAGAGATTTTTACATAGAAAATAAAAAGACTTTTTGTTTGGTCTTTTGCTGAATTGGCATCTGTTTTGAACTGTTGTCTTTAGGTGTGATACAGTATTTGTGTTTATCAGTCTAATTCCTGACCATAAAAATGTGGTGTGCAGCTACTGTAATGTAACTGTAGGAAAACTGCAATAAAAAAGAGTTCAGTTCTTGTACTGCTTACGCACTGTAGCACCTGTAAAACATAAGAAGTTGAACACGTTCCTACCTTTCTCGTACATTTACCTATTCATTCCTAGGTATGAATGTGAGGAATCCTTCACAACTCTGAATGTAGATATAAGGAATCACCAAAACCTTCTCGATTCTTTGGAACAGTACGTCAAAGGAGATTTATTGGAAGGTGCAAATGCATATCATTGTGAAAAATGCAACAAAAAGGTAATGCTTCCTTATATATTAAATTTGTGTGCAACTGTGATGTTACAGCTGTACTATGTTCAGCCTTAGTTCATGTTCAGGGAAGAAAAGTCATCTTTTCATTACTCAGTTTGGTATTTGGTGAGAGTAAATGAATGGAAATTTGAGAGCTGGTAACTGTTCACGTCCTTTTTTAGGTGGACACAGTGAAACGCTTGTTGATTAAGAAGTTGCCTCCAGTTCTTGCAATCCAGTTGAAACGATTTGATTATGACTGGGAAAGGGAATGTGCAATCAAATTCAATGATTATTTTGAATTTCCACGAGAACTGGACATGGAACCTTACACGGTGGCAGGTGTAGCAAAATTGGAAGGGGATGATGTGAATCCTGAAAATCAGATAATACAAAATGAGCAGTCAGAAAATGAACACTCTGGGAGCACAAAGTACAGACTTGTGGGTGTACTTGTGCACAGCGGCCAGGCCAGCGGTGGACATTACTACTCTTACATTATCCAGAGGAATGGTGGAGATGGTGAGAAGAATCGGTGGTACAAATTTGATGATGGAGATGTGACAGAGTGTAAAATGGATGACGATGAAGAAATGAAAAACCAGTGTTTTGGGGGAGAGTACATGGGCGAAGTGTTTGACCACATGATGAAGCGAATGTCCTACAGGCGCCAGAAGAGGTGGTGGAATGCTTACATTCTTTTTTATGAACGCATGGACACGATAGACAAAGACAATGAACTAATAAAATATATTTCAGAAATCGCTATCACCACTAAACCCCACCAGATTAAAATGCCCTCAGCCATTGAGCGAAGCGTGCGGAAGCAGAACGTGCAGTTCATGCACAATCGGATGCAGTACAGCCTGGAATATTTCCAGTTCATAAAGAAGTTGCTTACTTGTAATAGTGTCTACCTAAATCCTCCTCCAGGTTAGTATGGTAGTGTGATAATTATGGATTCATTTCTTGCAAGAAGAATTTTGGTTTGTGTGGCCAAGGATTTATCTAGCCAGTGAAAATTTGGTGTGTCCTGCTTTGAATACTCTTGTCCTTGTGGACTTTTGCAGTTGGACACCTGCTGTTCAGTTGTTCATCAGTGATAAACTTGCCAGCATATTTAGCACAAAATACTTTGATAAACTATCAGCTATTACTCAGTTGCTGTACTAAATCAAGTTAAAATGCTCAAGTTTGAGGCTCTTTTGTTGAAAACAGTTCTCAAAGATGAGATGCTGAATTTGTAAAAGTCAGACATATGTTAGCCTCCAGGTACCTGTATTAAAGCTTACATTTTCAAATGATACATTATAGAAGCTAGAGGCTATTTTGATCCAGTTTCTTCTAAAATTGGGACACCATGTCAGACAAAACAGTAATCTGAAATCAGTTAAATTATTAAAAGTTGCTTTTACTTTGTCTACATGTGAGTATTCTGATTTTTCTTTAGGACAAGATCATCTGTTGCCTGAAGCAGAAGAAATAACTATGATTAGTATTCAGCTTGCTGCTAGATTTCTCTTCACCACAGGATTTCATACAAAGAAAATAGTCCGTGGCCCTGCTAGTGATTGGTATTTTGTCTTTTAACAATAATTACAATTTTGGAAGTTTGATGTCTCTTGAAAGATCCCATTTAGATACATGGTGAAGGTGCACATGAAAAGGGGGAAAATTTGAGTAGAAGATACTGGGAAGAATTTGAGCCTTAAAATATCCTGCTGATCTGAACAGCTTCAAATTTAATTTTCCAACAGAGCTTAAATGTGTCTTTTTGTCTGTCTTTTAAAAAGAATGAAAGAATGGAAGCTGTCACTAGCACAGAACTAACAGGTTATGTTTTCTGACAAATTCAGAATGGTTTTTACATTGTTTGAATCATTCTTAACAAATCTCTTTACAGCCCATTGTTGCAGCGTATATTTGTATTCTGTTTGTGAAACATGTATATAGTGTCTGAGACACTGTTGGCAGGGTATTTTATGTACATTGCTACAGGGCCTGTAATTCAAATCCACACTGTGACAAACAGTCCTATCTTAAGGACCTTAAGCTGGGTTATTCTCTGCTGGGGAAAGGAGTGTGCCTTACTACTGGTCAAATTGGAGAGAAAATCTAGTATTCATGGCTGGTAGTTTACCAGCTAGTTACTAGTAAGTAGTTGTATAATACATGGCAAATTTGTACCCCCAGTAGCAACTTCCCGAGTAGCTTAAGTTACTCCTTTTATTTTAAGAGATCAAAAAGAGTTGAGATATTCCTGCTGGAAGGACAGAGTAATGCAAGACCCTCTCTGAAACATATTTTAGTCTTTGGGTATTGGTTTTTCATTTTGTGGGGTTTTTTAAGATCTGTGAATGGGACTATAAATTCTTGTTAGGTTACATATTTAATGATGTGTTGTATACACAGCTTATGAAATCCACCTGTGTTCTCTGCTGCTCACCCTCTTCCCCAGTTGCAGTACAGAGAGAATGGTGGCTGCAAAATAGGACCTGCTTTGAGGAGTAGTTTAGGGGGTGTAATGCCGTCTTAATTCTTACAGGTGATAGAAGTAAAATGCTACAGTTAAGTGTTAGGTTTTTAATTGAGGGTTATCTTCCATTTGTGATTGCTCGTAAGAGTATCACTATAAGAACTACAAATTATCTGATTAGAATCATTTTGTGAACAAAAATGTTTGCGGATCACCTGTAACACATATTTTCTTCAAACTCTGCAAAAGAGCATGTCTGCCAGAATTCACTAATGTCTGCATTTGGTCATAATGGTGTCACCTCCTGTTTCAGGTATGATGCCCTGTGCATCCTGCTCCGTCACAGCAAGAATGTACGCTTTTGGTTTGCACACAACGTCCTTTTTAATGTTTCAAACCGCTTCTCTGAGTATCTCCTGGAATGCCCCAGTGCAGAAGTGAGGGGTGCATTTGCAAAACTTATAGTATTTATTGCACATTTTTCATTGCAAGACGGACCATGTCAATCACCTTTTGCCTCTCCTGGACCTTCCAGTCAGGTATTTAATTTTCTAACGAAAAGCTTTTGAAACTTACTCTTTCTTCATCATAAGCATTTAGTGTAAAGTAAGCTCTGGAGTAGATGCATCAGTGTTGGCTGGAAAGCTGTACAGCCCATTTTGCACTACAAAACAGGATATAACTCAACCAGTTAGTGAGAGAGTTGCTGTCAGAGGGCTTCAGTTTCCCCTCATTTGTAAATCTCTGTGAAGGCTCAGTGGGAGCTTTGAGTAGGGAGTGTGAAACCTACAAAATAAAACCAGTGGCTATTTTAGTGAAGTAATGTGTAGGGAAGTGAACCCTTGTTTTTATTTAGAACTTCAAAACAAACAAACAAGCCCCCACAAACAGGCTGACGCTAACCTGAAAATCTGCAGGAGTTCAGTAAGTTTTAATCCCATGTATCTTGCAACAGTGAAATTGTCAAAAATTGTAACTTGGTGTAGGAGTAGACAGTGAATTGCCTGATTTTACACACCTAGAACTGACAAAAAAAAAGCCTATATGTTACTGTAATACTTGTGATAACAATGGCTTTGTTTGGACTCTATTAAAAAAGGTAACCTTTTCGAGCCTTTGCTTTGTCATGTTTTTAATGTCTGCAGTGAGGCACTTTTTGCTTACATGGTTTCACTCACCTTCTCAGAATGTTTCCATTACAGTGTCTGGCAAAAGAATTTGTGTAAAATTAAAGTTAACACAGGCTTAGGAAGTGTTTTGTATCACAAGGTATTTGAGATACACCTGTAGAGGTAATTTGGTTTTCTTAGTCTATAAAGTTAACAATGGAATTGCATGTGTGTTTCTTGAGCATTTAGGCCTGTCTGCTATTGGAAAAAAAAGCCCAGTTAGAAGTTTCTATAGCTGCCTAATTTCTTGGATTTACATGGTATTGAGTGATGGGAGTCTTACTCCCTGTCTGTCTTTTTCTCTGTGTGAGACCCAGAAGACTAACCAGCTGCTGGTACTTCAGAGCTTGTATGAATCTCATACCTTTTAACCAGTTCTGTTCTCTATCATAGTAAAAAGTATAAACTAAATAAAGATATGATAGGTTCAGTCACTAACAGTAGAATTTTTTTCTTTCTGTAGGCTTACGATAACTTAAGTTTAAGTGATCACTTACTGAGGGCGGTACTAAATCTTCTAAGAAGGGAAGTATCCGAACACGGGCGCCACTTGCAGCAGTATTTCAATCTGTTTGTGATGTATGCCAATCTAGGTAAGCAAATTGCTTTAACTGATGAAACTATAATAAACTGAGGCTTTATTAATGATCCAGTTGCAGAGGTAACAGCAGGAGAATCCAGTTTTCCATCCTTAGGCAGATTGTTATCATTACATGTCATATAAATGCTCCCTAGCATCTGTGTTCCTCCTCTTTGGAGTTTGGGGCTTCAGTCTCCCTATCATCCTTGGAAGATAAACATGAGAAGCTTGAAGCAGTAAGACAGTGTCCTGCTGATAGAGGGTGGGGGTGAAATTTTGTAAAATATTTGACCATTGCTGTTTATCAGCTCATGCAGGAAGTAGACAATTTTAAAGGAATTTAATTTCCTGTCTCTAAAATTAATCTAGACAATTGTGTTAATTTAATTACACCTGTAATGTCTGCTGCTTTCATATACTTTGCCTACCAAAGTATTATCTGTCTGGCAGGTTTCTGCCATGACCCCCAGAGTAGAATTAATGTTATTGCAGAAAAGAGAGATGCAATTCTTCTGCTCCAACTTCTCTTTTCTTCTTCATTAGCTTTTCATAGTCAGTGCAGTTCAGGCCTCTGAGTAGGAGAGCACTCAGAGACTAGATAGGAAAATACAATTTTATTTGTGGGTCTGATCATTGTCACAATCTACCCTGCAGAGATAAACCTGGAAATACTAATACAGTAAGCTGTTGTCCTTGTCTTACTACTGTTACCTGAAGGCTTCTGTATGGATGTAGAGTTCATTCATCAAAAACCACAATAGCATCATTCCTGCATTCTGTGAAAAAGATTAAATTGTCTGACATTTTGAGAAATCAAATAGTAAACTGTTCACATCAAAGCAAGTGAGAGATCAGTTCTACACAGGATGCCACTACAAAACTATCTAGCATAATCAGAAAAAATGCCATAAAAAAGGCACTTGCACTTCTTCTTATCAGAAAGATGGAAGGTAAGGTCCAGTTGTGTTTCAGAATAAGAAAAGACTTGGAAATATATGAAAAATTATTACTTTTAACCAAAATAAGAAACACAATGCAAGAAGGGACATAGTGAATTTCCTGGTAAGTACTTGTGTATTATGTGCAAGGTATTCTTGCAGTAAAACCAGGTGTAGGTTTGGATTTTTTGGTTGGTTGGGATTTTGGAGGTTTTCTTACTGATTTTGTAATGTAATTTGCATTTATTACATTGTATGCCACAGTTAGAAATGTCTTAAGTTTGTAATTGATGTATCTAGGACATGATAGAAAAATAACAAAATACACTGGGGGGGGCGGGGTGTGTTTTTCCTATCCTGGGCCTCACAACAAAAGGATTAATTCATTGTCCAAGAGACTTCTCTGAGGCTTTGCTATTAACACAGATGTTACTTGTGGGTTGCGTAAGTGCTAATGAGCACTGTGAAGAAAAGAAACTGTAGTAATATACAACTCCCCTTCAGTGTGATTTTTCAGCTGTATATAGTTTTGTTGTGCATCTTTATTGATTTGGTTATTTTTCCCCAGAAAGTATAAATGAGGCTTTAATAGAACTAAAAAGTTGCAAGTCATGTAAACTCTTGTTATTTTTCTTTTAAAAAAGTCTAAAAATAATGTATTTTTAGTGCCAGAAACAAGATTTTTTTTTTTCCCCTCCCTGCCCCATATAGGTGTAGCAGAGAAGACACAACTTCTGAAACTAAATGTTCCTGCAACCTTCATGCTGGTGGCTCTGGATGAAGGTCCAGGCCCTCCAATTAAATACCAGTATGCTGAGCTGGGGAAGCTGTACACTGTTGTGTCACAACTGATCCGCTGTTGCAATGTCTCATCACGGATGCAGTCTTCTATCAATGGTACAGTAAATTTTAAGTTTGCTTTAGATCCATTGACTATATCAGTAAACGTCTTTTTGTGCATGTTTAGCAATTATTTATAAAGTGGATTAGCTGGAAAAATGTTTTGCTTTTATGTGTAGCAGCATCTTTCATTTAAAGACACAAATCTGTTTGCCAGAAGCAAAACTGATCTGTTATACTAAAAAGACCAAGACAGAAATCTGTTCTGTATTTTATGCTGCTTGGCTTATTCCTTAAAAATACTGGGAAATATTTTGTGAAGTAGGAGGTTGCTCATTACAAAGTAGTAATGCTTTTAGAATAGTTTAAGCCCATTATAAAGAGTTGTCCAAAGATGTTTTTATCCTGAGTAGGCGATAAAAAAATAGACTACAGAAATAATATGTACAGGAAAACCACCATAGCAGGTTTTGAGATAACTAATAGTGCTTACCACTGAAGAGATGTTGCATTGTTTTAGGTAGCTCTTGATTATGATTTGGTGCTCATTTAAACTCAAGACAGCAAACAGAAGCCAGCGCTTCAATTTATAAAAGATAAAGAATCAGCTGGAAATTGATTAACCAGAGTGTAAAGCATTAACATTTCCAGTAGCTGAATAGAGTGGAGTTATTTTTGAGAAATGGTGACAGAATATTGGGCCATGTGGACTTTATAGCCTGTATCTGTACACGTTCCGCTAAGCATATTTTAGAAAACCTAATTAGAAATCTGTAGAGAAGCTATTTAATGGCAAACTCATTACAGCTTGATGTGTCAGGCTATAAAGTCAATAGGCTAGACTATGCTATAGTGAGATTAATGAACTGAAGATTTTACTGTGCTGTAATAAGCTTCAGAATCATGTGGCAGTTTTGCTTGGGGTTTTTTCCAGTGCATTACTTGAAGCTTAAACTGAAAAGATATTCTACCTGTGAAAAATAGTTGTATATTCACTGTAGTCATAATATTGTACTAAAAAAGATTACTTGTATGAACTTTACTTTGACTACTAATTATGATTACTGTTTGCATAATAAAGTTATTTTTTGCTTCAGCTTACTAAGCTGGAAAAGTTCTCCCTTGGACTTCTGGGCATCTTCAAACAATAACTCAAAACACTGCTAAATTTAGAAACATCAAGAGCAAATCAGCATTCTTTCACTACACAAAATGAAGCTGACTAAAAAGATATATTAATTACAAAAGTGTATTTATTCTCTGCATTCCAGAGATGCAGATGGGACCGTTTTAACATAGATATTCCTCTGAACACTTTTGCATTGTCTTGTGAAGTAAACAGACACTTAAAATATGACTTGGGCTGTGTTACACAAGCAGTGAAATAGATAAATTTGGGAGATAAGAGGATTTCTCTGAGGAATCTCAGTGATTTCTCCGCTTGCATATGAACATGTCTCCAGCTGTTCTGCTTTGATTGTCACTGCATAATCTTATCAGAGAGGGAGAAGTAGCTCTCTCAGGTAGCAAGTGTCAAGCTTCACAAACATAAAAATCAGTTATTTCATACCATTTTTTTTTCAAAGAAAGTCAGCTGTTAAGGGAGTGTTTGTGTTTTTTCTCCACCTATGTTTTTTGATAAGTTACACCAGTTTGTATTTTGAAGTGTCTACTTCAAAATACAAACTGATTTACAGAATTTACTGATTTACTGATTTACTGAATTTACTGAATTTACTGATTTACTGATTTACTGAATCATTTCAGCACTTTTTAATCTCTAACAACTGTTTGTTCCAGGTAATCCCCCACTTGCCAACCCTTATGGTGATCCTAATTTATCTCAGCCTATAATGGCACTTCAGCAGAACGTAGCAGACATTCTGTTTGTGAGAACTAGTTATGTAAAGAAAATTATTGAAGATTGCAGCAACTCTGAGGAGACCATCAAGTTGCTTCGTTTCTGCTGTTGGGAGAATCCTCAATTCTCTTCCACAGTCCTCAGTGAGCTACTTTGGCAGGTAAAAGTAAAAAGCTACGAGAAAGATGGGATTAAAAATGTGTATGATTCTGCATTTATATGTAAGAATGTTGTATTAAATACTGCACAGGTGCTTGATATATAAACTTTCCTCGAGATGGCATCCTCTGTCAGTCTTTACAGTCTTGGGTCTGTGCATCACATTGGAGTACTGCAGGAAGTGCTTTATGAGTTTAGGGAAGCAATCAACCTTTAACAAGTCAGGAATGATGTGTTAAGTGTGGAGAGTAGACCAAGGTGGTGGTTGTGTATTTCAACAGCATCTGTTAAAGCTTTCTGTCGTTATCCATAAAAGAGATTCGTAGATGGCATGGGAAGTTGAAATAATTTCCTAAAAACTCCCTTGTATTTATGTCAAGTATGTTCGTAAGGTTCTTTTTACAAGTCTGCAGAACATATTTGGCTTCAGACCCAGCAAATAATCTTTGATACTGTCTTATAGTTCCATTGTAATCTCTGTAAGGTCAGTTACACTTTTCCACTGCAAATAAAATTTTTTACTTCTGTTAGCCCATCTTTATATTTGCACATTTATTTTCATGTAACATCACATTTTTCTATGTCCCTTTGTTTGACACTTGAAAGGATCATAAAAATCACTTTACTGATATTTTGCTAGCCATGTATTTTACATTTTAGAATAACCTTTGAAGATAACCTGTGAACACTGCCTAAAAGCAATACCAGTGCATAATGCCATTTTGTATTTTGCTTTTCTGAAGGTATTTTTTAAGGTACTTTATTCAGCATGTCGTGCTTGGGGCTTCAGATGTGGGGCTTCCCTGTGTCACAAAGTCATAAAGAAACATTTTGGCTTTTACATAACCTACTATATTTCAAAACAAAACAAAATTGCAACCCGCAAAATTCCTGACACAACCAACACTTTCTAGAAAATAAGTATTGTAGCTTGAAATATCCTTTGAATTAGAGTAGACTTCAAATGAATTGTGTACTTGTATTTCACTGTGTAAGCTGCATGCCTCAAGGAATGCTTTCTTATGTTTTCTGCATTTTCACTTTTTAGGTTGCATATTCATATACATACGAGCTTCGACCTTATTTGGATCTGCTTCTGCAAATCCTGTTAATTGAGGACTCCTGGCAAACGCACAGGTCAGTATTTACATGTCTTTTTATAGTTCAATATTGTTCTGTGTAGATTGTTTTTCCAGTGGTTCTGTTGCTAATCCTTTCAACTGATCCTTTGATCTTTACATAGGTTTGTTTTAAATAGGTATTAAATCAAAATTCACATATAAAGCATTTTTTCATGGTTTTATCTGAAGTTCTGAGATAAGTACAATTTTTCACCTTCCTTACTATTGAGAAATTCGTTAAAAAGCCAGGACTTCTCACATACAAGAGCATGTGCTGTTTAGGTTAACCTCAGTGGTCTCCCTGTGAGATGCTCAGATTGATTCTTAGAAACATCCCCTTCAGGTGGGTCAGTGGCAGCCTGGGCTTGCTCAGGAGCACATCAGTTGTAGGAGTGGTACCAAGACATGCATAAAGTGTGGCAGAAAAGTATATTTCACACGTAAGTATTCTCTGTATGATCACATTTCAAGAGAATTGTAACTTCAGCATATTATGCATTAATTCAGTTTAAAACCTAATTTTTGTATGTCTACAAAATAAAGCTTTTGAAAGTTATCAATTTTTCAGAAGTTTATTATAGAAGTAGTAGGTGAGATAACACAAATGTCACCAATATGCTACCTGTCAGTGTTCCAGAATGTCACTGTTTCATAATAAGCAGTTATAGGTAGTATGGCATTTACTGAATCATTTCCAACTGTGTCTCATAGGACATTTCAAATACTTTAAGTGAGAGCACACTTGTTGGGTATGTGCAGTCCTGTCCTTAGCTGTGGAAGCAGGCTGCTCTTTTAGGATGTTACCAATTGCCTGGCCTTATTTTAGGAGGGACTCAAAGGAGATGGTGGTCTGGCTTAACCACACTCCAAAACATGGTGACTGAGTTGTAGGGATTTCTTAATTTTCTTTATGGGAATTGCTATGCATAAATAATGCAGTTATCTTATATTTTCTTCTGCATAAACAAATAATTCCATAAAATAAGTCCACAGAATGTTGGAGGATGGGCATAGTTTAATAGAAATAAAGTAAAATAATGGATTTTTAGGGTTGAACTGCAGGTGAGAAATCATGGAAGTGGTTGTTGGGGATAATGCTCTATTTGGAATAACAGGTTATGAAGGAGGTGGAATGTTGTGATATGGCTTCCCTGGAGAAGTACATCACTCCATGTTCCATTGCAGTGTCAGGAGTAGCACTGCTGTATGGAATTGTGTTAGGCTTCTGCAGAGGGTATTAAATGGCCAGCTCCAGTCATCCACTGACTTCTTGCTGCCACTTCTGGCTGTAGCTTGAAGTACTTGTCTCTGCCCTGTTCTTGGTTTTGCTGTGATCATCAGAGAGTTTTAATGATCTTTGTCTTTAAAAAACAAACAAACAAAACCCCACCAAACAGTGAAATTGTCCATGGTAAATGGTGTCCCGTAACTCCTGGGAAACAAGCCTGATCTGACCTTGGGCAGTGTGCATCCCTTGGGGCAACTTGTCTTCTGGTACTGCAGGATCACTGCTGCTGGCCCTTGGCTTCAGACCCACTCTCTTAAACTTCTCTTGATTTGACAAATTCAAGTGCCAAGTTTGGATGGTACAAGTACCATTAAATTAAATTAACTGAAGTAAAGCTCATCACTGCTTTACAGATGGAGCCTGGGCTGACTGCTGCCAGGGCTATGAGGAAAGAGGGCAGTTACTTTCCCTGTCATGAGTGTAGCTCTTTGAGACATCAGTATAATTTCTGTGCCTGACTTTTCCTCAAAGCCAAAAGTATGTCAGTTCTGGGTTTTTGCACAGTTTCAGGGTAGTAATTAATTCCTCTGTCCTGTTGAAGAGCAGAAAGCACAGAAACTGGGCTTAGTTCTAGGGAATGCCCAACTCCCTTATCCCCATGCACAAGTATGTACCATTCATTCCCCTTCAGAGGAGCTGCCTGTAAAGGGTGTCTTTGAGAAGCATAACCGAGTGTAAGTAATCATTCTGTTGTGGATTTAAGCGTTCCAATTCTGTAAGGACCTACTGGGTTAACAGGGCTGGTCTGTAAATGCAGTAGATACTTCAGTAATAAAAATGAAACTGTTAAAGTTGATTACTGTGACTAGAATTAATCATACTTGCATTTTTTATATATCTTGTTCAGTTATATTTTTAGCATGTTTGGTAATATTTGAACTAAGTTATATATATGTGACATGCCAGGTTAATTTTCTGATTTTAAAAAAACATCTTGACTAGCACCAGAAGTCAGAACATCAACTGTCCCTTTTATAATTACATTGTATATAGAGCCTTAATTCAAATCCTAAAACTCTTTAACACTTAAAGTTTTGTCGTTGTTTTGGTTTGTTTTTTTCTAGGATTCACAATGCACTTAAGGGAATCCCGGATGACAGGGATGGACTCTTCGACACCATTCAGCGCTCGAAGAATCATTATCAGAAAAGAGCTTACCAGTGTATAAAGTGCATGGTAGCTCTCTTCAGCAACTGCCCTGTAGCTTACCAGATCCTTCAGGTGATACATTTTATTCTGTTTCTTGCTGCTTTTCTCCCAGTTCTATGTTAAAAAAAACTAAAACCAAACCCCACCATTCTATAGTTTTTAACACCTTGATTAAATTACGCCTTCCAGGTACAACTCATTTGAACCTCCTGTATCAAAAGTTCATTATATGGGATTGAAAGTAGTTTGGTTAAATTCACACTCATTTGCAGCTGTGATGCAGCTGCAACTCTGCAGACTTCATTTCAAATTCAAAGTTTTCTTTGGGGAAAAAAGAAACAGCAGCTCTTTTAAACAGCAGCTGATAGGTTGGTGGTCTTTTCTCTGACAGCTGATGTATAGGAAAGGAAAAATACTTCTGTTTTCAACAATAGAGGAAATAATTGTGAATTGTTCATATTCCATCTGCAGAGCAATGGCGATTTGAAGAGAAAATGGACCTGGGCAGTGGAATGGCTTGGAGACGAGCTGGAGCGTAGACCATACACTGGCAATCCCCAATACACCTACAATAATTGGTCTCCACCAATACAGAGCAATGAAACATCAAATGGCTACTTCCTAGAGAGGTCACACAGTGCTAGAATGACTCTTGCAAAGGCTTGTGAACTCTGCCCAGAGGAGGTAAAGAATTAATTTGACTTTCAATTTAAAAATTGAGTCAAGTGCTCCTGTAAATAATTAGCCTTAGCAACAGTCTCCACTCATTAAAGAGATAAAACATTTCATAAGTATTTTATAAATATGGATTTATATTTTTATTTTTCAGTTTTTATTACTGTTCCCATAGGCATCTGTCACTTACAGAATTAGCAGTATAGAATTGAAATTGACCCTTTAAAGTAGATTGAACGGGTGTATATTTCCAGTAACACGTTGATAGAGGAAATTTTTATTCAGTACAATACAAGCTGTAGGTGACAGAGTGGGGTGGATTTTTTCTCTAAATGTCTAAAACATGACTGGCATGTCTGAAACAATCACTTCCACATAGGATTGGTTCTGGCTAGAGTAATTGTAATATGTTTTACCGAAGTAGATTAAATGGGTTTTTTCAAACTTTAGGAACCAGATGATCCTGATGCCCCAGATGAACATGAGTCTTCTCCACCTGAAGATGCCCCTCTGTATCCCCATTCACCTGGTTCCCAGTATCAACAGGTAAAAGCTCTGAGTTAAACTATTTATTCAGAGTTTCAGGTTTGCTTTTTCTAGCATTTATGGTGACCTAAATTATAGCATTTAGCCAGAAGCATGTTACTGTCAAATACCATATTTGGAGGAATAAAGGTACACCTCCATTTCACCAGGAGCAGTTTCACCATCAGAGCTTCAGGTGAGAACTTTAACAGATTAGGGATTAATCATCCACAGAAAGAGCAGAGAGATTGATGCAATCACAGCCTAGTGCATACTGAATTGGATTCTGTTGTATCTACTGGTATTGATAATATTTTGTGAGTTGCTTTCTTGTTTTCAAGTATAAGATCAAGTCTCAAGGCCTGAATTTGGATAACTGGAAGGCTTTTGGAAAAAAGCAGATGGCTTTGTTGCCATGTAACTCGTGCTATAAACACTGATCTCTAAATCTTAAGTACATATGAAATCCAGATTGGGTTTTTTTATGTTAAATGGCTGTTTTGTTAATGCTTTCTAGTGGAAAGCCAGATCTGGAAGAAATCATAACTAGGATCTTCTTATTGAATTGACTAAATTATTAGATCCCTCACTTAGTTGCCATTTTTTGTTCCAATTCATTTTGTATATTCCAAATCTGCTAATTTAATTTCCTTTCCTGCCCAAATCCATTTTCCCCTCCATCTTGCTTTCCTTACTTGATGTTCTCAGCAGAGCAGTTGGTAAGTCATGCAGATTTTCCCACGCCTTCCTGAACTCCCGAGCTCAGACACATTCCGTAACCTCACCATTGCCTTTGTCATGTGTTCACTTTCCTGCAAGAGATGGCATTTCTCACTAACACACACACAATCCTCATACTCTTAGTTTCTCCACAAATTCTGCAAAAAAGTGGATAAATGAGGTGTTTTCGTTTTGCCAGATCTGTGTGTGACTTTTTTAATTGGGGCAGAGCATTTGCAGAAAACTGCTGGTCTAGATTTCATTCAGTTCTGTAACAGTGAGGTTTCCCCTTTAAAAATTAAAGTATGCTGCATAAACACACGTTTGCTTTTTCCATTGTTTTAGGGAAAAAAATCAAGCTGGTTGAATCTGTTAATAAAATGTGTGCACGGTTTAATGTGACAGCACATAGGCAACTTCTCTTGGTCTCCTTTTTTCCTTTCTTGCTACTTTTGCTTTGCATGTAACTGTGATTCAAAAGATGAGACTACTGTTTCAACTGATCCTTCTATCTTTACAAGTTGAAAGTTCGTTTCCCTTGTGCGTAAATTGGCAAAGTAAGTGAAAGGTGTGAATCAGAGAACCAGCTGGGATGTGTGTTTATAGGGATGTAGGTACATGAGAAGTTGGTGTCCTTGAGGATACTTTGCAGTGGTCTGAGTGGAAAGGGGGAAAGCAGGAAGTCAGGAGGCAGCCCACAGGTTTAAATCCCTTTGAAATGTGTGTGCTTTGTTGCAGAATAACCACGTGCATGGACAGCCATATACGGGCCCGGCAGCACATCATATGAACAACCCTCAGCGAACTGGCCAACGAGCACAAGAAAACTACGAAGGCAGTGAAGAAGTTTCCCCGCCTCAGACAAAAGATTAGTGAAATGCACATAATCAATTAACTTGCTCCATCAAGACTGTGCACCCAGGCCTTACAGTCCAACCTTTCTCTGTGTCTGGCTAATATTTAAAACTAGAAAAACTATTCCTAATCAACATGGAGTGGAGAGTCTATTCACTGTCTTATCTGCAGAAAATTGCTGTCAATATATAACCCGCCTGCAGTGGAAAGTGTATAGTGTTTTGTAATAAATGGCCTGATGCTAATGTGTAAATGGCAAAGGTGTATATAGTATATTAATGTTTGACTGTTAATTCTTGAGCAAGAAGCATTTTTTTTGTCTTGATGAGACTCACAGATCTACAAAAACAAAAAAATAATTTCTTGATATATCTGCTGCGCTCTGCAACCAGTGTTGCCTGCCTCATGGCAGTTGGATCAACTCCTTTACGAAAAAGCCTATCCATGTCAACCACAAAAATAGTTTCATGTTAATTCTTTGCCACTGGAGTCGATTTTACTATGAGCAACATAATGGCTGGTAACCTTTTAATTATTTGGTTGATGTGGAAAATTGGTGATGTAACATTGTTTCTAGATCTTTTTTCATTGCCTTTTTCATTCTGGTATTAGGTTAATCACTTTGAAGCTATAGTTATGCTGTAACATTTAGCATGGCTTCACACCAAGTTAGTGTAGCCAATGAGGGGAAAAAAAAATAAAAACAAACGTGACAGCAGTTGTCCCAATGTGACAACTGTATTGCTCAGAACTTTTTCTTCTTACACCTAGACTATAAAATGGGGAGGGAAAATGTGACAAACAAGTGGTTTTCAGTTTCACATATGTTCCTCACATCTGATGTTTGACAGTTCTCTCTCTGGGTGGGATAAAGAACACTTAGTTTTCAGTAATAGGAATTTAAAAGATTTAAAACAAATATGCAAAAATTTGCTATGCCAGGATGCCTGGAGCATAATAGACTGTATTTGGTGTGCTTGTTTTGTTTCTTTGGTAGAGCTTATTAGATAAACTTCTAACACTTTCCTTCTACTGCATCCCAGTGAAGTGGAAGTCAACAAAATCACAGAGTACTTGTGAGTGCCACTGCACCAAGTTAACTTGCTGGTTTTCTGCTCGTTCACAGTTCTACTTGAAAGCGAGAATTGTCTTAGCTCTTTATCCATTATACAGAAAATCTTAACATTAGAAGCAGGGTTTAAATATAAAAGAAACTACTGGTTAGTCAAATACAATTCTGAGGTATCTCTATTCCAGAATAAACATTTGTTTAAAGACTTAAAGAAACACATCAGTAAATACTGTATTTAAATGAAAATTGGTAACTTGAATGTGTGTAATTTTTTTGGAACCTGTCTAAAAACCAAATACCCCTGCAAAACAGATACAGCCCACCCTATACTATTTAAATATTTTGCTGTTTTATTTTATAGAAATTATTTTGCTGAATTCACAAATAGAATTTGATTTAAGAAGAATGTTTTGTCCTGTGGTGTGTGTTGTTTTTTGGGGTTTTGTTTTTTAATGGACTGCACAGGAAGGTGAATTCTGTGCAGTGGCACTATGCTGAATTCTGGAACAACAGTCACATTGAGATTCTGTGCACAAAAAAAAAATTGGCCCTTAAGAATAAAATAATCAGGACAATTACACTGTAAAAGTTTCTTAATGTGATTTATCTTGTACTTTTTGTATGTTTTTATATATACATATATATATTTAAGAGCACAAGCTTGATGGTGTTTTTTACAAATGAGTTGATAGAAACAAAGCTGCTTATCAAATTAAAGGTCTGTAGTTTTGAAATGAACAATGGAAAATTCAGTCCAAGTGCATTCTTAGGCATTTAGTGTAACAAGGGAGGGACACAGAAGATTTTTGAATATGCTGTGTAGCAATGATCACTTTTATGCTTCCATGTTTTTCCTAGTGCTCAAGTTAATTCAGATTTTTTTCATAGTTTTTTAGTAATACCATTTTACCTGGATTTAGTAAATTTGGATAATGTGTTCCCATTTATGTTTGGGGATGCTTGTTGGAGGTTTTAACTAAAAAAATTCTACCCTGAGTTCTCAAGTTGAAATATTTATTTGGACCAGTAATTGTTACAAGCTATCTCAGAGGCAATTATTACGTATTTTGTACTATATAGGTAAAATATATAATGTGCTAGTTCAGCCTTGCCAAATGTGTTTGCTTTTAATAGTGCAATGATTGTAGAGACATGTCAAACCTGTGACACTTTAACCTGTGGCTTTCTCCAGCCATACCCACCCCTGCCCCAGAACTGGGAATGGCTGCAGTGGCAGTTGTTTTCCAGGCCGCAAATTGAGGATATTGTGCATCTTTGTGACATGAAGAAGGATAAACCCATATTGTTTGCTGCAGCTGTTGCTTTTTAAACAGGTAGCTCCAGTGTAAGGTGCAATGTTTTCTTCACTCTGGGCAAAACCATTTTGAATTGTACTTCTTAACAAATATTGTACAAGCAAAAAGTTTGATATGCACGTTTCTGTCGCAGCATTTTGGCAGGTGACTTTCAGGCGATGCACCTGGCAATACCTCGTTGGTGATGGCACACTTTAAAGCAGTAGCCCTCAAAGTGCCTAAAGATTTAATTCCCCCATCACTGATTTCAGTCCTGTTTTCTGTTTAGAACAGTTTCTAAGGAATCTCTGGTCTTCCATAAAATGAGCCAATAAATAGTAAAGCAATTCCTCATGTTCCTGGCGATGTAACGTGGAATACATAGAAACTGAAAATCCATAGGTGATGTTGAGTCGGGGTTAGCGTGTAGTTTGACCTTGGGGGAAATCCATAACCTTACTGAGCAGAATTTCTCCCTCTTGTGCATTTGGATTGTGGTTGTTTAGTGACTAAAATAAGCTTTTAACACTTGCTACTGTCAGTGTTAAAAATAGTACAGCCATATATGAAAAGACTTCAGTCACTGTTTGTGTATCAGTAAATGTACTATGTTTTGGTCACAGAGTTGGTCACCTGCACCTGTGTTACCCCTTTGACAAGAAGGAGATGGCTCAGGGTTCAGTCATAGCTTGTTTATCCTGCAGGACCTGAACTTGTGGGGATGGACAAGCAGAACAGGACTCTGCTTGACTCGGAATTTTTCACATTATTTTCCCTGCTGACTACCAGCTCTGAAAATTTGAGTTCTCTGTTTTTCAAGTTTGTGTATCTTGCTGAAATCAAGCCAGAAAGAAATTAAATTCCCCAATGACTTTTTTTCTTCTGAGTGAAACTTTAGACAACATGAGAGATTTGTGTTATCGTATTTGCTGTTAAGCCTTCTCAGCCACTCTGTTGTGCCTAGCTTGTGTGTTTTAGCATATGTATCATGAAAAAGCACTTATGGTTCCAAAACTTCCTGTATATTTCCTGAGATCCAGGAGAGAATGAGATTAGCCATTCTGCCAAAGCTAAAATGGGCAAAAATTGGCTGCTGTAGCAATTTACTTCATTTTTGGTTTCAATAAATTTTGTCTACCTCTTAAGTCTTTTGCCAGAAATGAATAGGCTGATAAACTGTGTCAGGGCAAAGTGGCTCCATGTTTTTGTTGGCATGAGTTCCAGTTACTGGGCATTGCAGGGAAGCTTTCAGTGCAATGGATTTAACTAAAAATGAAAGCTAAAGACTGACTTTATGAGTTAGAGGAAGAAGTGGCATGTTAGGAAATTTGCAGAGTAACCAATTAAGCGTTTAAATGTCTTAGTTAAACCTGGTTAGCCCACACTTTCAAATCCACATTGAAAGCAAATTCTTCTCCCCTGTGATGAAAGGCACACCTTAATTTTTGGTAGGGTTAGATGCTGATGCTAACCTCACATTTCTTAGGGCAGGTGTGGGAGTTTCCCCATTTGTGGCTCTGCTCCAGCACAGCATAATCAGGACAAACAGTAGTTTTGGCTCCCTGTCTTTCCATGCTCTCCATCATGTTCATGACACCACTTTCTCACAGCCATGAGGTCTTGGGAATAAAGTCTGCACCTGCCTTGCCTAGAGCCAGGCAAAAGAGGCGTTCTGGGAGCAGTAGGAAGTGTCTTGTACAAACTCTGTGCTGCACAGTGGTGCTGCAGTGGCAGAAAGCCAAGTGAAAGGATCCCAGCTGCTTCCTGCGGCAGGATTCCTGCTCCCCTTGCAGGTGGTCTGAGGAACATGACACCAAACCACTCTTAGAACTCAGTGCATTTTCTCCAGGCTGGCAGCTGGGATCAGAGTAATCTCTGTGTGCCCTCTGTGCCATTCCAGGGTGTCCCTGTCCCTGCCTTCCAGTGGTCTTTGGGGATTGCCGTGTCAGCACAGTCACTTGGCTGAGACTTGCCCTCCATTCCAGACTGGAGGAAGGGCTTTAACCCAACCCGAGCACTGTCACTTTTCACACTGTGGAACTTCCTACGGTTCATACCGTAAATTTCCTTTTATTTCTACGGTATAAAAGTCTGCCCTGGGCTGTTTTAAAGTGTCCAGTAACCATACCTGTGTCTTTTTTTACAAGAGCAAGTGCACAGCCCCACCCCTGCAGTGTCTGTTAGGGTCGGCTGTCCCTGGAAGTGTGTTGACAGAGATTCCAGCCATTAAATTCAGACATCCTCGTCCTGCGCTCTGATTTTCTAATGCAAGTTGTGGTGGGTCCATGGATTTTGGCAGCATTTGCACGAGTTCAGTTGATTTCAGCACTGTAAGAGTGGAAGTTGATGTGTGGTGGGGATCAAGCCAGCTCAGTCAGCAGGTGGCACAGAAGACAGCTCTTGTTTGCAGACAAATCAAAACAAGCACGGGGGAACCAGATTCTGAAGGAGGAAAACACTCCTGAATAAGGGCTAACTTCTCACCAGATTTTTAAATACCCAACTCTGTATTTTTTAGCTTTAGAACTTCTTGAAGCCACTTTTTGATAATAAAACTGACCTGCAGGCGTTTCCTTGGAAGAATTTAATATAGCCTTAAATCACATCAGCACAATTCTGAAATGACAGGGTCATTGTTCACTGGTCAAAATAATGTGCAAAAAATGTCTTCTACTAGTTTTTAACCATGAGAAAACCTTGAGTAATGAAAACAAGAGGAAAAAGGTTCTATGACTTCACCCACAATCTGACCATAGAAAAACATCCAGTGCAGGAAAATAAGATCATCCCCTTCTCTGTTTCTGTAGTATTTAAAATGTCTGATAATTTTCTTTCTTAATTTGCCACTGCTATTCCAGGGAGTTGGTGTATTTTGCCCAAAGTGGTGTGAGCTGCACAGTCTGCAGCTTCCGTGTGGGTTTGCAGTGACGTCCCCTTTAGTCTGTACCAGAGCAAAATCCTTAAATGTTTGTTTTTCCCCCATAAGCCATTCCCCAATCCACATTTCTGTTGTGGTGATGTGCTGTTCATGTTTTCAAACAATGCCCAGGGCTGGATGAATGCTTTCCAAGTGTGGTTTCACCTGAGCCATTAAGTGAGCAGTTCTGTTCCTTTGCTGTAGTGATACCTCTGTAGGTGCAGCTTTTAAAGGTATTGGCCTTTTTTTGTAGCTTTATTTATTGAAATGCTGCTCAGTTCTTGTCCCTTACTCTTAAATTCCTGTCCATCATTTCTTGTGATTCTTTCTTACAGAGTTTTTCACTCTGGATTGCAAGGATCATTTTTATAGTCAATATTTTTGTATTTTCTTGGAATCAAATCCCTTCACTTTCCATGATGGTTGTTTACCTCCTGTTTTTACCTACACCTGCTGTCTTGCTGTTTGCTACTGCAAGAAAACCCCCCAAAAAACCCCATGTTTGCCAGGCAGCCTGGAGCTTTTCACAGTGCAGTAGCAGCAGCCACAGCCTTGACCAGGTGGGCTTCGTCATCTCTTAAATCTTCTCATCATTTACATGGGATAGGAGAGTTTTGTGCTACTGATGGCAGTCTGGAATTCTAATAGCTTGTAGATTATTGGGTTTCATTGGTTGCTTGTTGTTTGGGGTATTTTTTCCCTTCATTTTCTATCTTGAACCATTATTCTACAGGTGAATAAAAACAGTAGGTTTTGCTGGAATCTACTCTGGAAAAGAAGGCTGATTGAAAACTTGGACACTTAATATACTTGATTGTATTTAAATATCTGGTAGGTGCTTTAAAGTCCTTGAAAGATCTTCTGGAAGGAAATTCCAAAGCTTAGAAATATGAAGATTAGTTCTTAGGACTTACTGATAACTCACCAATTTTATCTGCCTGCCCTGTGAGTGACTAAGGACTGGTGAAATAGCAGAAATGAGAATATTTTGCTGAAGGGAGAGGTCATGCTGTGTGAAATCCCTGGGGAACTGGAAATGGGCTTTGCCTGGCCCCACACACCCCTCTGGCAGCAGCTCGTGAGCCTTCCCGGTGTGACCTGTCCTGGCCCACAGGGGCCTCCCTGGGCACCAGGAACTGTTCCGAGCAGGAACTTCAGACTAAGTAGCATGTAAAGCATTTTCTATTCCTCTTCTTCTCTAAGATCTGTACCGAGTCTAATCCTCTGAGCAAATACAGACAGGGAGTGGGCTGAGCGAGGGCCTTCGCAAGCTGCTTCTGTGAATACTTTCTACCTCTTGTCGTTCATTGCCGGCGGCTCCGCCGGGAGCGGCTCCGGCCGTGGAGAGCTGCCCTGGGCCAGGCCGAGGTGCACAAATTCCTGGTGGGGCTGTTTGCTGGGCAGGCGTGGGCAGTCCCCGCCTCCCTGGGGATAAATGGAAGCGTTCGAGGTACCTATGTTTGCATCCAAGTGAAGGAACTGGCGTTTCTCAGGTGGCTCCGCGAGGACTCACAAACACTTTCTCAGCCTCTCGTGCTGCCTCCTGCGTGAAGCAGCATCAAATCCTCTCACAATTAATGTTCAAATAACGCAGCAACCGCAGGAAGGGACTTGGTTTTCCAGCTGTGTCAGTGAGGGTTTAGAAAGGGAGAGATGTGGGAATGTGAAAAGCCAGGATTCTGCAGATCAACCCAGGTGTTTATCTAGAACAAAGAAATGTTACTGATTGCTACTGTGGTTGTGTGTAAGACTGAAATGATGAAAGAGAACTGTAACCCTCCCACTCCGAGTCTGAGAGAGACCTGGCACTGGCTTTCTGAACACTTCTGCAACCTGAACCAAAAACCTGCTGTGGGAATGTAGACTTACCATAGAGCTGTGGAAGAAAACTTCAATCGTGTCACTTCTCTCGGTCTTCAGAGCAGTCAACATGGTTTTGATGTAGGTTTTAGATTATGTATATATAAATCTGATTGAAGTACCAACAGCAAACCATAAATAAAATGTGGACTTAATTGAAGAACGGGCTAGTGGAGGCCTCTTGTGTTGAATTTATTAAAATACAATATAATGAAGTTGTTGGAGGAGACTCTTTCTGGTGAAGACAGGGAAATAAAGCTGGGGCATCCTCCAGTTGAGCCAGGTTTGCTGCTGCCTTTGCACCTCCTGTAGCACCCACAGAGCAGCTGCAGTGGCTGGAAACGGGCTGGGACTGCTCCTGGCATCACCTCGTGCCTGTGAGGGCCAGAGGCTCTGGGAGTGGCAGCTGCCTCTCGGAGCGAGTGGCTGCCTGCTCCAGGGACAGGTGTCCTGTCACATTCCAGGCCAAGAGGAGCTGCTGCAGCTGTTGGGAAGCTGCTGTGACCCCTGTGCCTGCCACGTGCCCCTTGCTTTGCTCTGCCACAGCAAGGCCCATCACCCAAAGGAATGTGAGGTGGGTGTAATGGAGAGCTGCTGGAAACCTCTGGTTCCCCAAATTTGCTCTTGAAGATACACAAATGAAAGTGGAAAACAGTGGCAAATTGCTGGGAATTTGTGATACTAACATTGAATTTAAAAAAATTTCAGAAGACATCATGGAAGCAGGTGACACAAGAGGTTCCACCTTGGCATGAGGAAGAACTTCTTTACAGTGAAGGTGGCAGAGCTCTGGAACAGCTGCCCAGGGAGGGTGTGGAGTCTCCCTCTCTGGAGACATTCCAAACCCACCTGGACGTGTCCTTGTGTCACTGCTCCAGGTGACCCTGCCTTGGCAGGGGGTTGGACTGGGTGATCTCCAGAGGTCCCTCCAACCCAGACAATTCTGTAGTACCTGAGTTTATCCTTGGTCAGTTCAGTTGATGTCGCCCATCTGAGTGGACATGAGTGTGAATTCTCTGGACATCGACATGTTGGCAAAACATGAGACTTCAGGATACACTTTGGATGTATCCCAGCAGATCATTGCCAGGTGGGGGGGTGCTGTAAACTGGGAGAAGAAAGCTTTCGAAGAAGACAGCAAAAATGTAAAACAACTCCCACGAATGTTTCTGTTCTCACATTTCTGAGAATTTGTTAATGCCACAGGACAAAAAAAGCCATTTTTTAATTTAACTTCTGTGGAGGCTGTAATGATTTATTGATCACCCAACTCCCTGAAACCTTTTAGAATTTGGGCTCCTATGGTTTTTACATTAGCTGAAAATACAGCCCAAAGCATTTCCCTTGGATTTGATAGATACTTACCTGGTAACTTCAGCATAACAGCCAGGATCATTTTCTTGCTCCTGGAGTTTATTTCCCTCTCATCTTTTTGTGGAAACTCCCCAGAGGGGTTTGCTCTGGCCTCTTTCTACCTCACACTGTTTCCTTGCATCTCCCTCTGCAGTTCCTCCCTGCCTGCTCCGGTGTGTAGCACGTTGTGGATCCTCCTGCTCCCCCGTTCTGCTTTCTCAAGGCTGGGCAGTCAGGATGGGAGATGGAGCCCTGGGAAGCCCTGGGGCAGTGACCTCTCTGGGTGAAGTCCTGCTTCTCCTGTGGCTGGCTCAGTGCAAGGTTGAATTGTTTGGTCCGTGCAGCAGCTACGGAGGTGCTGGAAGGGGATAGTGATGTTAATGAGGGCTCTGTTACTGTGAAGGAATTTGTGATGCCTGTCGATGTTTAGGTAGCACTTGGTGCTCCTCAACACACCCTTTAAAAAGTATAAAGAAAATGCTGTTTGGTCTTTCAGTAGATGGAAATTTGAAGCCCTTCTAAAGGAAGACTTTAGTGCTTCTCTGGTACGTATATTTTTTTTTAATTTATTTTTTTCTTTTAGCAAAAAAAGGCTTATACTGGAAATAACCTGTGAGAATTCTGCAGGAACATTTAACACCTTTCTTTAAAAGAGTTTGTTTCATTTCAAGATTTCTGACGTCCTTGTAACTGTGCTAATCTTTATGTGAGGGGATTTAATAACAATAATGATAATTATTATCATAATTATTATTATATTACTAACAAGCATGGCTGTAGCTTTTTAAGTTTGACTGTATCTATAGTAGCTCATGTCTTCTGTGCAGTATTAGGCTTGGGAACTGAGATGCTCCTCCATGAAGTGAAGCATCCTGGATATGAGCCATATAAGCAAATCAACTGGGTATTCTGTCATGCTGCTAAAACAGTCAGTTTGAGCAGGAGGTTGCTGATTATGATACACAATTAAAGCATAATTACAACACATTACATAATTACTCCCACAGCAGGGTGGTTGGAACTAGATGATCTTTAAGGTCCCTTCAACCCCAAACCATCTTATGCTTCCATACAATGAGTTGTGGGGCAGCAGAAGTGCAAGGCCACAGAAGGAACCCCGTGCTTTCTTTTGAATGTGGTTTGCTTCATTTACATTTGTGCTTTTGTGTTGGAGCTGCCTCAGTCGAGCCAGGACACTCGCCCACCTCACAGCCAGGTTTGTGCTTTCCTGTGGTCAGCAGCCCCTCAGCTCCTGCTCCTCTGCAGTGTCCCTGTCCTGTTTATTTTCTGATTTCTCAGTGCAGATTCAGAGGGAGCCTCTGCCCTGCTCAGCTGAACCTCCTGCTTGATGCTTGGCCCACACAGAGGACAGGGACTGGCTTAACTTCAGCCCCATTTTTGTTTTCTGTTCACTGCTTTCACAGAGCCTCCCAGCCTGAAGTTAAGCTTGTTAGGAACAACACTTGTATATTTTTATGGGTATTTTTTTTTATTCTTATTGCATTGTTAGTTGTCTTAACTTCCCCTGTCAGGTAAACTGCTGGAGTTCACCTCTATTCTACAGCTTAAATTAGACCTTCGGTTTGGAAAATGTATTTCAGTTTACTTAAATTTTTCATTCAAGGTTGGTTTCTTTAGAGCCTCTCATTTTTATTTGCTTTATCTTACTCCCTCTTCCCTCATATTTTTCACAGATTTTTAGCACTGGAGGTGTTGGGGCTGGAGGAGCATTTTGCCCCTGGAGAATGTTTGTCTTGTGGTCATTTGCCAGTATCACTGCGGCTTTTTAAGTTCCGTGTTCATGTTGGTAACAGGAGACTGTACTGGAACAGTAATTGCAACTGGAGTTTGGTGAAGGGAGAAGAATCTTTGAAAGCCTCATACTACTGTGTGAATCTAGAGACTTCTGGCATTGCATTCTGTATGTTTGCATTAAATGTGTTTGTAGCTGCATTAAGCACTGTAATATGGCATTTATTTATTTGCAGTAATTTGTATTAATTATTCCCTACTCACAGGCTTGGTGCACTGACCCTGTGGCTGCGAACACCTGTGGGCACTGTCAGCACCTGGAACAGCAGCAGAGGCAGCCAAGGGTCAGTAACCACCTCCCCCTTCCCGAGAAAACAGATGGGGTCAACAGACCCAAACATGGTTGGAAACTGTCAGAGACTGAAATACGTGACAGAAACCATCTTTTTTAGGTGCAAACTGTTGTGGAACGTCAGCTGCTCTTCTGAGGGTGTTTGGGAGGAGTGTTACACTTTGGTCCCTGTCAGGAGAGCACAGAAGAGCTTCTGACCTCATGGCAAAAACAGATGTGAACTTCAGACTTTGCTGGAATTCGAGCAATAGGAACAGAAGCAAAACTTGCCACTGCTTTGCTTTGTGTCTCCCCAATGGGATGTGATGCCTTTCCTCAAGGTGTGATTTGGGTTTCTTAAAGCACCTTTCCCTCCCCAGACACACACAGCCAGCTGCAGTACTGGTTTTGTGGGTGGGTGTAGAAAGAACTTTTCCTGCTTTGCATTCCACTGGATTCCCATCAATGGAAGTCATACCCATCCATGGAAGTCTGGCCCTTGGCACAGACTCCTCCAGCACAGCCAGAGCTGCTGCAGATCCACAGGAGCCCTGGCTTTGCAAGTGCTCAAATGCAAAGCTGAGCCCCATCTGCTTTCATCGATTTTTCCCTCCAAAGGCCAGTTCAGAAAAGCTGTAAAGAAAGCCATTTTCCACTAAACCCCATGACTTTTCTCTCATCCCTCTACAAAATGTTGGCTTTTCACAGGACAGCTGTTCCTATGAGAACACAGCTTCCTAGTGGACATGAGTGCTGCTGCCCACATTACTGCAGCACCCTGGAATATCCCATCATGACCAACGTACAAAGCAGAGATTTTTGAAGCTGCTTGCCCTTCCATAACACAGATGAGGAGAGGGGGCAGTCTGTGTGATACCTCAAATTTCTGAGGCACCTTTCATTTGGTTGGAACCTGACAGTTCCAAAAGGAAGCCCAAACCTTGCAGTGAGAGCAGCTGAAATACTTAAGTTCTACAACTTTCAAGCTTATCCCCCAAAAGATAAAAATGGAAAACCATTGTTAGAGGTTATGAACTTAGAAAACTCAGCATACTTTCAGCCTGATTCCCAAATTAACCAGGTGACCAAGGTTAAAACCTTGATAGGTTTATCCTGCTTTGTCAGGCCTCAGCTTCCACACAACCAAGCCAACATGAACACCACACCAGGGTACAAGAGCAGCCACACCAGTGTTACCCCAGCCTGCAGGAAGGACCAGCTTACAGACTGCGAGTGCTGGCTCAGAGGATCCCTGCTCTTCAAGGCAAGGGGAAAAAATCCCGATCTCCACTCACAACTTCCTGTGTTGAACATTATCCCAGTTTTCTCCCCATTGCAGCGGCAGATACCACGACCTTCACACGAGCTCTGTTGTACAAATTTATTGTGTGGCGCCCAGGGTGGGAGCTCAGTTCTCCTTCTCCTGCACAGTCTTTGTGCCCCGCAGCCGCCCCGTGCGGCGCGCGGCGATGAGCCCGACCTTGCGTCCCGCGGGAGCGTCCCTGCGGATGGTCGAGGGCTTCCCGATGTGCTGGTGGTTGCCTCCTCCGAAGGGATGCTCCACAGGCTGGGCAGGAGGAAAGCAAGACAGCAATGTAACCACAGGAACTGATACTCAACAGAGTAAACTGATTTGAGAGGAAAAATGAGTAACTGCTTCACTTTTTACGCGGTGCAGCAACTATCAAGTGCTGCTAATTTACCCTGTGACTGCACATTTATCTGGGAAGGTTTCCTCCCAGTTATGTGCCACGCTTGTCCCCATATCCCACAAATCCTTTCTGAACTGTCAGAAGGGACAGGGGTGACCCCAATCACAAAGAGACTCACGTTCATGGCCACACCACGGACACGTGGCCAGCAGTTCCTCTTGGCCTTGTACTTGTGGTAGGCACGGCCGGCCTTCAGGATGGGCTTGTCAATACGGCCTCCACCAGCCACGATTCCTGCAGGGAATGGCAGGAATGGTGACACCCAAACAGAGCACAGGAGTACAAAGGAAAGCCAACACCAACAGTGAGACCAGAGCTGAGCTACAGCCTTCCTTTCGATCTACACACACAGGATTGAGCTTAACACTTTCTCAAGCACTGCCAGTTTTACTACTACAATTACCTGGGTAATATCACATTTTTCAACTGAAGTATGAATTGAAAGAGCTCACAGGAGTGTGAAGAACTTTGAGGACCTACTTGCTTCATGATTTACCGAGTGAACTTTACTGGAATAACACACCAGATCACTCACTTTGGTGTCCTCCATGCAGAGGCAGGTGAGTGTCACCAGCAGCCACCTCAGCTGCCAGTCAGGTGCACAACAAACCTGGTACAGCCTCTGCTTCTTGGCAGTGGCTTTGTCATTCCCTGTCAGACCTCCCCACCCACCTGACACCACCACCAGGCTCCCTCAGTGTACTGAAGGCAGGAAATCAAAATGGCATTTTCCATGTTAAGTCCTTCTCCAAGGACTGCAGATTTTACAGGCTGAGCAATTCCACTACAGCCTGAGGACAAGGAGCATCTACTTTTCTGTCCTCTCACTAGGTCAAATCACCTCCAAACTTAGGTTATCAACACCTAAAAGTAATGCAGGTGGGAAATACAAGTCAGGCACCTGAGCACAGACTGTCCTGGTGTGTAACCCCAAGGCCAGCCTGCACATGACACTACTTTCAAGATGATTATTAAAACTGGGGCCCTGTTTGGAAAATTCAGTGACAAGTCCACAGTGATTGCTGCTTACCCACAACAGCCCTGTTTGCAGAAGAAATGACTTTCTTGGAGCCGGAAGGCAGCTTCACTCTGGTTTTCTTGGTTTCGGGGTTGTGGGAGATGACGGTGGCGTAGTTCCCAGAGGCACGCGCCAGCTTCCCGCGGTCACCGGGCTTCTCCTCCAGGCAGCACACGATGGTGCCCTCGGGCATGGTGCCCACGGGCAGGACATTCCCAATGTTCAGCTGAGCTGCAAAGAGCAAGGAGAGCAGCCACAGCTTCACTCGGGCCCTGGGCCGGGGTTACAGCCCTACTGAACCTGGGACGGCGGCACCACAGACGCTGTGGCAGCAGGGTCCTGCAGTCCAGCACCCCAAACTCCAGGTGCTGGGACACCCAGTGCCCTGCCCCTGCCCCAGCCCAGCCCAGCCCCACCTTTCTTGCCGCAGTACACGAACTGCCCGGTGTGGATGCCCTCGGCGGCGATGAACAGCTCCGTGCGCTTCTTGAAGCGGTACGGGTCACGGAAGGCGATCTTGGCCAGCGGGGCGCCCCGGCCGGGGTCGTGGATGATGTCCTGTGGGAATGCAGAGCTGCTTTAGGGCGGGACACAGCCTCTGCCAGGGGTTCTGCAGGAATCCAAGAGCTAGGAGAACTGGGGATGGTTACTCTGGGCTGATTCTCACCAGGACACTTCTCAGGGGGATCTGGGTTTCCCCCAGCGTGAGCGAGCTGAAGATTCCCATTTGTAAGAATACAAGCTCCAGTACCTACATCACATCCCATCAGGGAACAAAGTCTTCCCTGTGAGGGTGGTGAGGCACTGGCACAGGTTACCCAGAGAAGCTGTGGAAGCCCCATCCCTGGAAGCGTTCACAGCCAGGCTGAACAGGGCTTTGAGCAACCTGGTCACATGGAAGGTGTTGAACTGCATGAGCTTTAAGGTCCCTTCCAACCCAAATCAATCACTGATCACAAAATAATGCCTGGTTAAGTGTGCTGCTTGTAGCTAATCCTGTCTGAACAATCTCACTCCTGACATTCTGCAGGTATCCATTTCTCCATTCAAAGGAATCCTCTTTCACTTTCCCAACCACCTTTGGGCAGAGACAGAGCTGGGCACAGGCAGTGACTTCTCTGTGTGTTTCCTCGGGATTGAGGCATTTCTAACCTTCTGAAATCAGGTACAACAAAATTACAGAAGCCCCTACATAAGGAACACAGACTTGTTGTTTCTTTTACACTTGGAGAAACATGTCCATTCTGTTCCTAAAGCACTCTGAGACTAAAATACCCAACTGTGTATTTACAGACTACAGACAAGTGACTGTGACACATCTCTAAGATCTGTCTATTTTCTAGGACAGCTCATAAGCTGTTGGTGTCCACTGCTTATGTTTTTCAACCCTGTTGGCCAAATCCCCTATGTATTACCCAAGTTCAAGTCAAACCTTGCTACCTACCTTTTATCATCAACTCAGCTATGGTGAGGGTGAAGAAAATCCTCTCTACAATGTGAACATGACCACGCTGTAAAATGCTGAAGGGCTGCTCCGAGCATCCAACCACTGGCACTGTTTGCATTCTGAAGTCCCTGACACCCAAAAAAGTACCTGCAGCACCCCTGAACCACCGTATCACACCCCAAATGCAGGAACTGCCTTGCTCCCACTGCTCAAGACTAAAATGATAGCTATCACTTGGCATTTTCAAAGATCTGATTTTTTTTTTTTTTAATATGCACTCAACTACATGGGAAACTGCCCAGCCACGTTTCCCCAAGTACAGGGAATTCTTAGGCAACATAAAACCAGGCTGGTACGGCTACACTTAGCAAAGCTCCACCAGAAAATCCAACTGCTAGCTAAAGGTGCCCTCTCTGTTGAGATGTTCTCACAAACCTGAAGAAGTTTAACTTTCCAAGGGATATGATTTATTTAAGAGCAGAGAAACCCAAATAAGGAACAGACGAGATAAGGGACAGCCGAAGGGCTTTGGGCGCTGCTGGCAGCCCAGGAGGAGCCCAGGAGGGTCGGGAACCCCGGGGACGAGGTGCCGAACGTCCCCCCCGAGCAAGCACCCGGAACCGCCCGTACCTTGACGATGCCCTTGATGTACCCGTGCCGCTCGGCGAAGTCCACGGCGCGGAGCTTGGCCGGGCCCTTCCTGTGCTTCACGTGGGCGCGGAACACGGAGCCCGCGCCTTTCCTCTGCCCGCGGATGACGCGACCCATGGCGCCCTGCGGGGACACGGGGACGGCTCAGCGACACCGGGGACACGCTCAGCGACAGCCGCGGCACCCCGGCCCTGCCCCGTCCCCGCCCTGCCCCTTCCCGCGGCCGCCGGGGCGCGGATGGCGGCGGATCGGGATCGGGATCGGAACCGCGGCCTCCCCGCTCCTACCTCGCTCCGGCCTGCCCCGGAAAGAAGGAAGCGCTGACGTCACCGGCGCGCCGAGGCTCTTCCGGCACAGTGACGTCACGCGGGAAGGGGCGGGGCCCCGCGGTGCCCGCCCATCTCCTTCGGCCCCGGCCCGGGACACCGGGAGAGCTCCGGGAATGCGGGAGAGCCCCGGGAATGCGGGAGAGCCCCGAGACACCGGGAGAGCCCCGAGACACCGGGAGAGCCCCGGGGCTGCGGGGGCACGGCCGGGAACGGGGGCAGAGGGGCAGCGTTCACAGCCAGGTTCCTGGGAGCTGGTATGGACAAGGGGGAGTAGTCAGAGATTGGGATAGGAAGGGTCAGGCTGTGCAAGTGACTGGGGCTGGAATTTGGATGGTGCCTTGGAATGCAAGTCGGTACATTCACTGCATAAAGAAAAACAAACAAAGGCTGCGCTGGCGAGCTTTTCTAGATTCTGACAGCCTGATTTTGCAACATTAAAAGCAGCGACAAACAAACCCCAGCCTGAAACACCCAGCATCTGGTTCAGGGGATAATAGAAACAAAACCTATACATTTTAGATAGATAGATAGATAGATAGATAGATAGATAGATAGATATGTAGAAAATAGATAATTATAAATATTACATAGTAGTGATTGCTGTCTCCGTGGCCGCGTGATCCCACGAGAAACCCCGCGGGGAACGGGGCTGTTTTACCCTCGCCCCAGACCCGCAGGTCCCGGTCCAGGCGGGAGCCGGGGCAGTGCCCGTCCCTGGACAGTGCTGGCAGTGCCCGTCCCGGGCAGTGCCCGTCCCTGGACAGTGCCCGTCCCTGGACAGTGCTGGCAGTGCCCGTCCCTGGGCAGTGCCCGTCCCTGGGCAGTGCTGGCAGTGCCCGTCCCGGGCAGTGCCCGTCCCTGGACAGTGCCCGTCCCTGGACAGTGCTGGCAGTGCCCGTCCCTGGGCAGTGCCCGTCCCTGGGCAGTGCTGGCAGTGCCTGTCCCGGGCAGTGCCCGTCCCTGGGCAGTGCCCGTCCCTGGACAGTGCCCGTCCCTGGACAGTGCTGGCAGTGCCCGTCCCTGGGCAGTGCTGGCAGTGCCTGTCCCGGGCAGTGCCCGTCCCTGGACAGTGCTGGCAGTGCCCGTCCCTGGGCAGTGCCCGTCCCTGGGCAGTGCTGGCAGTGCCCGTCCCGGGCAGTGCCCGTCCCTGGACAGTGCCCGTCCCTGGACAGTGCTGGCAGTGCCCGTCCCTGGGCAGTGCCCGTCCCTGGACAGTGCCCGTCCCGGGCAGTGCCCCCCCGGTGTCCCAGGACTGCTTCTCTGTGTCTCCAAACGCTGCTTGACACACTCCGAGGGGCCAGGGAGGAAGTGGGGCAGAGAGGGGCTCCGAGTTCACGGCTCTTCTTCTCCGGGGCTTTCTTTGCACAATCACAGATTGGATTATGCTGGGAAAAGACCTCTGAGATCATCGAGTCCATCTTATGATCAAACACCACTGTGTCAACCAGACCTTGGCACTGAGTGCCATGTCCAGGCTTTCCTTAAACACCTCCAGGGACGGTGACTGCACCACCTCCCTGGGCATCCCATTCCAATATCTAGTCATGCCTTCTGTGAAGAAATCCTTCCTAATGTCCAACCTAAACCTCTCCTGGAGCAGCTTTATGTCCTGTCCTCCTGTCACTGGTTACCTGGGAGAAGAGACAAACCCCCACCTGACTATGTCCTCCTGTCAGGGAGTTGTGGAGAGCAGTAAGGTCACCACCCCTGAGCCTCCTTTTCTCCAGGCTAAACCCCCCAACTCCCTCAGCCTCTCCTCATAGGACTCGTGCTCCAGACCCTTCCCCAGCTCTGCTGCCCTTCTCTGGGCTCAGTCCTGCCCCTCAGTGTCCCTCCTGAATTGAGAGGCCCAGAACTGGACACAGCACTCAAGGTGAGTGTGGTCTCACCACTGCCCAGTACAGGGGGAGAGGCATTTATTTTAAACCCCCTGGGGACTGACAGCCTGTTGTTTTGGGATCTCACATAAACAGCCAGAGACCCTGAGCCAAAAACTGCCATGCCAAATCCCTTCCTAATTAGCTGGACCAAAGATGCAGTTTGCAGGGTAAGGCTCCAGCCATCACAGATACAGCTGGATCTGTAATAATCAGACTGTATTGTGCAGTTTAAGAGCTGTAATTTTTGGGTGAAGAAGTAACTGAAGATAAAACCCCTGCAGTTGCTTTAAGCTGCATTTACCAGATTTTAATCAATATTAATTAGGGCATAATTGAGAAATACAGCAAAGCAGAGGTAATCGTCTCAGTGTTCCTAATCAACTTGCACTACACCCTGGAAGGGGAAATGAAAAGTGCCTTAACTTCTTTAACAGTGCACCAGGTTTTCTGCATCAGAGGCCACTCTTCCAGAACAGGTCACTGCTGATGACCCAATTCACTGAAGATGGACTATTTAACTTTATTTGACTCACTGGAAATGAGGAAAAGTTCATCAGACCCACACATGCCATTGCTCCTCACCTTCAGCTGAAGGACCTACGCATCCACCATGTCTTGGTAGATGAGCTTTCCCACCACAGCCTTCCCAGGACTAGTGGAATTCACCCTCTGGTAAGATGCAACAACCCTTGATGCCAAGGGCTCTGAGCCGGGATCCTTGTCGGATTCAGCCCGCACAGGTAAAGGGATTAGCACGACCAGGAGTCCACCCTGCCCATCTGCTGGAGGTCACCGTCCCTCACACACACAGTGTGACAGCTGCTCAGCCTGGGCCCCACGTGACAGCTCAGTGCAGGGTGGCAAACTGCCACTTACTTTGGTTTACACTGAGTTTATGTTCACACCGAGTGGGAACATCTCGAGACTTTGATTTATGGTTCCTGTGGCAGCAGGAGTCTGGTTAGTTTTTGCTACGAAATCTGTCAAGAGACAGATCTCTAAGGAACTACCTGAATTTCCAAATAATGCCCATAAACCCAGCAAATTACATTGGTAATTTCATGTTCTTTCATGTTCTTAGTAAGGACTTAGGAATCAATTCATAAGAAGTAGTTGTGTAATGATTTCCTACACTCACTGGTTTTATTATCCTGTATCAACTATACTTTGTTTTCATTTTATTGTTATTTAATTCATGGTGCAGTCTTCACACTGCTGTCATCATCTGTGAAGCTGCAGCCTCTTGGTTCTGTCATAGGCTTGGCCAGCTGCCTCCCTGCCCAGGTACTGCTGCAACACAGCAGGGTAAGGCTGGAACTGGGATCATCCTTAGCTGTTCATCCCTGTCAGTTTTTTGGGTGTCCTAAATATGGTTAGAAATGTCTGTTCCATAAGGGTGTGAAGAGTTCTGAGTTCACCATCACCACATCAGAGGCTGTTTCAGTCTTTCCTCCCAGCAGTGCTGAGTGGTTGTCACCTATTTGTGTCACCACAGGCTGTGTTTATGCACACCTCAGGATCAGAGCATGCTGCTGCCCAGGGCTCCAGTGCTGGTATCATCCCAGCTGACTCTTAAGTATTTTTCCATCAGAGAAAACCAGGAGGAGGCTGGGAATAGTATGCATCTAGGTCTCTATGCACTCAAGGTTCCTTAGGATGCGCACATGGATGCAAAATCCTGAAAGCCTCCAAGTATTCTAGACTTGATGGCATTTAGAAATCAGAGAAGACATGCAAATAGGTAACAGAACTTCATTAATGATGATGTAATTTTATAATTGATTTCTTCTTTTTTAAGAGACAACATTAGTTAACACTTTCATAACAACATTGCATTACCTGGCCCATCCAAGCACAGAGTGAGCTCAAAATAAGGTTAATTATTTACTTTAGCTGTGCCTTCAAAATTCATGGATCCAAAGAAATGCAAGCAAGTGGTTTACATTGGATGGCAATTTAAAAATACTGCCCAGGTTTGTCAGAACAGTGTGGCTGTGGGTTGTGCCCTAAGAATCTCAGTGACAAGGAAATACAAGTGTTGAACACTACCAGTGGTCTTTATTCTCTTAAACATTGAGGAGTGGAGGTGGTGCTGTGGTTTGAAAAGAGGCTGCCATTCCCTGGGCTGATGTTGTCTCCCAGATCTGATCTGTGGGATATTTCTCAGTGTGAGGAGGAGGTGGCAGTGCCAGAGCAGGACAAGCCCATGCTGGGTGAGCCATGGGGTACTGATGGCAGAACAAAAGCATCTCCCAGCAACACAGGTATTTCCTGGCACTGCCCCATCTGCACTGCTGTGCAGCAGCTGCTCTCGTGCAGCTTTGAGCCCTGAGATTTTTGCCTTCAGGACATCCTCTCTCACAGTTGTATCCTGCTTTTGGCAGAAATAGAGTTAATTTTCTTCCCAGTAGCTGGTATAGTGCTGTGTTTTGGATTCAGTATGAGAACAACTTTGACAGCAACAACTAAAAGATCAGTGTGTTAAGTAGTGCTTACTCTAAATCCAGGACTTTTCAGTGCCTCATGCTTGGCCAGTGAGGAGCTGTGAGGGAGCATGGCCAGGACAGCTGATCCAAGCTGGCCAAAGGGATATTCCATACCATAGAGTGTCATTCCCAGTATATGAACTGGGGGGAGCTGGCCAGGAGGGGCCGACCACTGCTCAGGGACAGGCTGGGCAGCCGTCAGCAGGTGGTGAGCTGTACTGTCACTTGTCTGTCGTGGGGTTTACTTCTATCTCTTTTTCCTATCATTATGATTATTATTACAATTATTATTTACTTTATTTCAACAATGGAACTGTTCTTATCTCAACCCATGAGTTTTACCTTTTTTCAATTCCCCTCCCCATCCCACAGAAGCGGGAGGTGGGCGAGTGAGCAAGCAGCTGCAGGTACTTAGTTGCCATCTGGGATTAAACAACAAGAAGCTGCTTTGCTGTAAGACATTACAGCTGTTACCAGTCTCGCTGCCTCTCTGCCAGGAGTTACAGCCTGTGAGAAGAGGAGCAGAGGCAGGGCCACTGTGCTGGAATTCTCTGGCCAAAGCCTATTTTTCTACCAGTACTCAGGCTGCACTGGAGCTGGGGGAATTTGCTTATTTCTCTGAGGGTTCTCCAAGCCTGGAGCAAGCACAGGATTGTCTGGATAACCCAGACACATCCTGCATGTGTGCACAGATCAGGGGTCTGGGGCTCTCAGGAAGCCTTGGCCTCACATGCCTCCCAGGCACAGGAATCCGGATGGAAGTCTGATGGTGCTAGGCAAAATAGGGTGTGCTTCCAAAGCATGGCTGCAGCACATCACAGCCTGAGATTTTGGCAGCAGCTTCGTCCTTTGGCTGCTTCAACTACAACACTGAGCTGAGCTGGCTGAGTCATGGCCCCACATCCTGATTCCAGGGCATCAACACTCAGCAGCGGGGAGGCACCCGCACTGCTGGGCAAGGCCAGGTCTTCTATCTCCACAGCTACTTCCATGGGACTGTGACTGCTGGAGCCCATCCTCACACATCTCCCCTGGCTGGCAAATTTGCTGGGATAATAGAGAAAGGATAAAAACTACTCCCCCGATTCTGGAAGGGCTTTGGCAGAGCCGTGGGTGCACTGCTGCAAATGCACGGTGGGAACAAGTCAAGGGTGTGTTGCCTTAATTAATCCTTTCGTGACAGTCACAAGCTAATTTGCTGAAGGTTAATTGCACTGTAAATAGCAAAAGGGGTGGTGTTCTGCTTGCAACAGATGGCAGCCACCAAGAAATTTTGATGAGACTGCTGTTTGGAAAGGGGGAAGAAACAGCAAGGTTTCTCCAGGACCCTGCCTTGAGAGGGAACTGAGAAGGGAAGCCCTTACCTCTGTGCATCTTTTGAAAGGGAAGGAAATAAAGGATGGCTGTAAGAGTCATACGAGTGTTTTCTCTCTGGGAATGGTATGCTACAAAAAAAATAATCCTGACCTCCTTTAGATGGGCACTTACCCCTGTTTATGGTCTTACTGACCTCTCAGGGGCTTTGCCTGGGATTAGGAACTGACATGTGGACTCCAGCCAAGCTGCAGCGTCAGAGTTCCAGTCTGCAAAAATAACACACCTGCTAATCCCAGCAAACACCCTCGGGGAGATCCTATTACTGCTGCTCCAGAGCAGGGCACAGGGGAGTCACCTGCTGCCACTGAGGCAAGGGAAGGGCCATACACAGGAGCTACTGTACACACTGCTAAAGGGGCAAAGCCTCGTCTCCTGCTCTGCATCCGGAAAAACTCCTTGGACTCCAAGGAAAGGTCCTGGGCCTGCAGCATCCTGTATCTAAAAGCAAAGGAGCCCTTTGTGAGGATGCCCTCGCAGCAGCCCCCCCATACCACCCTCAGCATCTTGGCAGGGCAAAGGCCACTTGTCTGCATTTGACGCTCCTGGCTTTCCAGAGAGAAAAATCCCTCTCCAGAGACACCACAGGCCTCCATTCCGCTGACTGCTCCCAAAATAAATATCTTGCTCTCTCCAGAGGAGAGGAATTTCTCCTGAAAGGATCAGCTTCTGTTTGCTGCCTTGAAATAAACAGTTTCCTTTGACTGTACAAGTTCCCTAGCCTGTCTCATTCCGAAACCCCAGAGGGAGTTCCAGGGAAATTACTTGAGCTTTCCCTTCTGCTCTTGCATGAAGCACATGAGGTCCCTGACCACGACAACCACTCCATCATAATTGCAGCTCTCCTTGAAACCTTCCCTGTAAATACAGCACGGGGTGACCTGGAAGGAAACCATGCTCTTTACAGGGTTTCCTCTGCTTGCAGATCGTAATTTGCAAGGCAAGAATTTAGGCAGAAGAGCCTTGCCAAGTCCCCAGTCTGCACGCTCAGGTTGTGTTCACTGTTGAGTTATTGTTTTCATGCATCTGCACAGGAGAAAGAGCCGGCACCCCCTGCCTTTGGTAATACCCCCGGAATTCCCTGGGCTTGCAGAGGTGTGGCAAAGACATTGCCCGGGGGCACAAGGGACCCCGGCTGTGCCAGGGCAGGATTTATCACAGAAGCACGGGATAAAATCGGAACAGTGTGCAGAGGGAAAAAGCCAATTAGGTGGCTCTGCCTTCGCCCCTGCAAGGGAGCTGCCTCCTGCGCAGCCCAGGCTCTCCAGCAGGGAATGGCTTCGCAGGCGTTTCCTGTTATTCGCCGGCTAATGACAGTCTGGGTTCCTCGGGAGAGGGGAGACCCGGAGCTGCAGAGGTGGAAAATCCCAATCAAAACAAAGCAATTTGCACTTCACAGACGGGTATAGCACTGCTCATTAATTAGGTTCTGGTGACCTCTAGAGGCCCTGAGCCCAAAGCACCTGATTTCTGCGGATCTTTCCTGAAACAATGAGCACGAGAATTCTGCTTTATTTTAGTTTCAAACCAAGATTCATTTTAGCCTTAGCGAGCAAGGCACTGAGGAACAGTAATTGATTATTATTCTTTTCTTGTTATTCTTTTCCTCCCACTAAACGTGGTAATAATAATTCCCTGTGCGCAGCAACCTCAAAGCCTGCACAGTAACTGTGGTAGGTATTCACATTTTAAAAGAAATTTGCTTTGTGCATCGTCAGTAAGAGAGGAACTACTTCTTTCCCTTATCTCAAACGATATATTATTCTAATCACTGATCCTGGAAAAACTGCCCACCTCTCTGGTGAGATAATCCCGTTGCTTACAAGTATCTAAATTGTGTGGGTTTAAGATCCAGGCGTTAGGGGTGACTTAAAGAGTCTTTGCAGAACACAGCCTTTGTGCACGGGTCCTTGCAAGGCAGAGCTCAAACCCTGTGCTGGTCGTCTCAGAGTATGATCTTTTCTGAAAAATTATTCTCAGCTGCAAACAGGGAAAAAAATAACAATCCACCAGATTCAGGGCCAAGCAACACTATATGTAGGAAAATTACCTTCTGCCTGTATTGTAAAACAACAATAAAATTGCCTACAGGGAAGAGTGATGCAAGAAAATGGGTAAGAAAATAAGTGGTTTTTTACTTATACATCTGGATCAGCTTATTTTTTTCTTAATGAAATAAACAACAGGGGCAGCTGATGGAGAAGGGGAGAAATCCACTGAGCCAATTTTCTGTCCTCTTGAACAGCTGAGATACAAGATTGAAACCATACCAAGGAACTAAGAGAACTGGAAGGAGAGATGGAAGAGAAGTGAGACCCTGGCCAGAGAGGCATTGGGGAGTTAACTGAGAGAAGGCTAAAAGCCATGGAGAAGCTTAGCAAGAAACAGATAGAAAAGCTGGAGGAGGTGAAACATATCTGCAGCAACGCACAGCTCATAAAACTCTTTAGCAAACTTGCAGGGATGTGTGGGAGACCTCCTAAAGATTTCTAATTTAGGAGCACCCAGCTGTACTTCCAGATTTAGTTATTAGTTGCTTTTCCTACGCAACACCCCCCCAAAAAACCAAAAAGTTTTTCTCTTCGCATTTGCTAATGGACCTCCTACCAACACTTTAATGGCAACATTTGTTTGGTGACAACATTACTGGAGGCTACAGCCAGGGCAGTTTGTGCATCCATCTTAGAAACCAAACACAATAGCACAGGATTCTCTCTTGCTTCATAGATGTGACCCACAGAAGAGGGCAAAAGTATATGTTTTGCTATTATTTTGTTGTTGTTGTTTTTTTCTCATGGCATAATGATGGATAAGCTTTTCGAAAAAAAAGAAAATTTAATTATTTTCTTTGGGGGTGTTTTCTTTTTCATATTCCCTTGCTTTGTTCTTCTCCTTTGCTGTGAAGGCAATAGAGCTAAAGGGATTTCATGCCTCAAAACAGAAAGGAATCCTGAGCTACTGAGGGGAATTAAAAATGGAGGAAGGGAGAAAGGTTTAAAAAAGGATTTTAAAAGAATTTTTATTCAGACTGTGTAAAAACTCTTCTGAGATTGATTGAATCAAAACTCTTGTGAAACACATGGGAGAAAAGCTCAATTTGTTAAAGATCTGCATTCTCCTCTATCTTCTAAGTGCAGCCTACAAAACTAATTTGATTTTGTTGGTCCTCTGAGAAGTCCTTCAGCAAGAGAAGGCTGGGAGGGGTGGGGAACCTCTCTTTTTTGATATTTGTGAGATAAAAAGAAACCCAAGCTCTAAGGCCACTTGCATAAGCTTTGTAAAGCTCTCTGAATTAAAAAAGAAAAAGCATTTCTTTTGTAGTTACCAAGAAATGCCGGCACCATATAGTGCACAAGCATGTTTAATTTACACGGGTTTGTTGGCTGGATACTTTTGATCAATAGTATCACAGTGCTAATCAGAAAATGACAGGTACTTTTCATGTGGACTTTTTCTGAGTAAAACTTTTGAACTTTTCTAATCTCTTAACTGAAAATGAGGACAAAATACTGCTCCTGCCTTGTCTCCAAATACTGGTTTTCCTTCCTTTTTTCAGAGATAAGAGAAAGAATAAAAGGAAAGAGGTGAGAAAGAAAACAAACATAAAATGGGAAAATAGAGAAGTAAAATTCCTCCTCCCTCCAAGTAACTGTCAGGGCTTCTTTCATTTAATATGCCATTACATTTAGGATTTCCATTTCCAAATGGGAAAAAAATGCGACTGACTCCAAATACAAGAACAATGCTTGGGGGCAGGCCTAAAGTGAGCAATAAATCAGAGCAGAAAATGTTTTGCTTGGGGAACACATCACGATTAGATCATAAATAATCCTCTTTTCTTCTATATGCAACATAAAATGAACACAGCTATGAGCACAGGCACATGCTGGTGCACAGACACGTTTGTTTGTGCACACACAGAGGACTCGGCCCCGTTTCCCCAGGGCAGTTCTGTGACAGCATGAGAGGTGAAGGGTTATGGCAGAGGGGTCGATTAAATGGTGTCAGCTGAAAACCTCATTAAATCAGAGCAGCAGAGCCAGGCATGCAGGGAGCATGTCACCAGGAGGAAGCAACCCCTGGGCCAGCAGGAAACTCTGTGTATCAGTCCCTGCAATAAAATACTGCTTATTTCCTAGTAATCATGGCAGTCACAAAATACTTGTTTCTCTGTGGCAGGATCACACAATGGAGGGTGGCCTTAAACTGGAGCTGTGCTGAGAGAGAGGCTTGCCAGGGTATGTGTCTTCCCAATTCCCAACCCAGTCTCAAGTGTAAGGTTTATTTTCTCCATTTTGGGCCCTGGTCCCGGCCTTGCAGTTTGCCCTCCCAATATGCATGGTGGTACTAATTGTTATTATTGTTATTATGCCTTGTCCATCTGAACATTTCCTTAGTAATTTTTAGCGCCAGAAATGAAAGGGTTTTTTTCCCTTAAAGACTCCTGAGGAAAGGTAGCTTCAGTGTCTCCAGGGATGCTTCTAAAATTCAGCGAAGGTGGACCTGGGGTGACACACACAAGTGGGAGCAATGCTGGGACAACTGCTTTCCTACCAGTCCTGAGGAACTTTCCAAGATTAAAACAACTCAATTCAAAGCAAGTCTGAGGTATTTAGAGGGATCCTGTGTGGGCCAAAGCTCTTTTGCAGGGAAAAAAGCAAATCCATCTACCTTCCAGCAGAACTTGCTGGGATCTGTGTGGCAATTTCCTTCCTCTTAGATCTTCCAGTGAATTTTTCCATGACAGGGATAATCCAAGCTAATCACTTCCATTTGACCCAGTTTAATCACCACCTTCCCGAAATGGAGTTAATAGGCGCTTAATGCTAAACAAGTGAGGAGGATGGTTCATGAAAGAACTTGGAAAATCATTCTACTGTTCCTAACACATTCCCTTTTTTTTTTTGTTTTAATTCGTTACCCAGAGTTGGTAACTTCTGAGGCCTAAACCACAATACATCTTGAGCTCACTAAGCTAAAAATACTGACTCACCAATCACAGCATACTAATGAATCCTCCACAGGAAAATGAATCTGTCATTTCCCTTCCCACAGGAACACTCACAAGTGGTTAAATCTCTAAAGATTCTGGACAGCCTCCCCGCCTGTGCCATTGTACACTGAGCTCTTGATTCAGGTACTGGAGGCACATACCTCCTTTCTTTCAAGAATTAGTTTTTTGGCGTATTATTCCACGTCTGTCATTCTGCAGCAGCACTAATTTTAATTTTGCTTTGAAAGTATGACAGCATTCATAGAGTCTCTGCTTTTGAGACGGTTCTGGTTTTATTCCTTTAGATGCATGTCAGGGAGCAGTGGGAGCAGGGTATTCTGCACGGCAGATGGGCAGTGCCCTTCCTGCCACAGTCCAGAGCCAGGCATGGCACTCCCAGGCCAGCAGGTGCTGGGATGGGGGTCCCAGATTGGGCTCCTAAGGGCTATTATGCACTCAGGTCCCTGGAAAATCCCAGCAGGACAGCAGTGTTGTCCTAATTAATGCTGAAAACTGCTTTTAGGTGTAGACTATTCTATGTTCTCACAAATTCACTTTTGTCATGTCCTCTTGAAATCTCCTGTAAGCAGATTTTCTCATCCCTTCCATTGCTGCTTATTTTTTATTTAATTGCTTGTTTGGTTAGAGTTCAAATATGGATCTTTGAAATTGTCTTCACTGCCTGGAAAAATCTCACCTCCAATGGTTGGGGCCCTGGTGGACTTATACAGCAACAATCTCAATTGGCTGTAGTCTTCTCATCTCTTACTGATGACACCTTCACCCTCTCTGCCTTCAACACCAAGCTCACCTGCTGTTCTTCCACTGGGTAAAGGACCTTGGGATCATCTGCAAGAGTGCATTTGCTCTGTCCAGCCTTGAAATGGGTATCTGCAGTGAGTGAGATCTGGTGTTCACACAGACATCCAACCAGGAGGACTTCCCTCATGCCCCAGCCAGAGGCAGGAATCACACAAGTGCTGGCAGTCTTCAGTCTTCCTATTGAGTAATTCCTGGCTTCCTGCTACTGAAAACATGTCATTCATGGCAATGTGGTGGTTTAAGGCAGAGTCTCAAATAGCAGATGTTTATCTTATCACTCCAAGACCTCTTGTGTAATACTCCTGTCTTCCCCCAGGCCAGTGAGAGTGAGGATGAAGGCTTCAGGGGCAGCTCCGGGACTTGTGCTGGCGGTGCATTCTTGCTGGGGGCCCATTGTCAAGGGATGGGAAACAGTGGAGTTGCAGGCTCTGACTGATGTCTATCCTGAAAAATGATTATTTAATAAACAAACAAACAAACAAGGCATGATATCCCCGCGAGCATTGTTAGCAGGGAAGTGGGTTGCTTGCAGAGAGCCTCACTGCCATCTAGCATGTGAGGTTGGTCTATATTTAGTCCTTTGAAACATTCTAGATAAGAATTCTCTTGATGTGAACTGAAACCTTTGACCACCACAAAATACACAGCAAGGCTCCATGTCCCCGCTTCCTCCCTGTTGCTGCAATTCAGCCCTCATACTTTGTGATTGAATCATCAGGTTCCCAGTGCTAACACCCAGTCTCCAGCAGCATTACCACACAGGAGGGAAACAGAACACGTGTTGGTTAAAACCTGACAAAGCAACACTTGGATTTAGGTCATGCACAGCAAACAGGAGTTACTTGTGCGCTGTACCTGGCTCCCGTTCAAACCCAGAGCGTGATGAATTCACACCAGCCCAGACATGCAAAGCAGCATCTACCTTTCCCCTTTCCACAGAGATTTCTGCTCAGACAGTACCTTCAGCTCCTCATGGCTGTGCCCCCACAGCTACCCCACCAAGGCTGCCTGGCTGCTGCACTCTGGTGAGCAGGCACACTTGTGCTGCTGGCACAAGCTGCAGAATTCACTGCTCTGCAGCCTGCAGCCCCTCACTCGGCCATCTGCCCTCGGCTCTGCCACAGCTGTGGCACAAAGCAGGCAGCAGACAGTGCTCCAGCTCCAGCTGCACATCCCAAACTGCCCAGATTGTCCAGCTTGGCCTCCTGCACGACTGTGACCAAGAATGCCTCTGCTGGACCTCACCCCTTCTGATGGACTATCAGGACTCAGAGCATTCAGCTTTCATTTGAAGATGCTTAATTCACCTTTCACCCTGACGGCCTTTTAGACTTTGTTTCTCACCTCACTGTTCCTTTGTCCCTTCCCATTTTCCCCTGGCTGCTGTCAGTTCCGGGTGGTAGAAGCAGACTTTAATTTCTATTCCAGAATTGGCAGAGGCTTTTAACCCTGGATTTGCAGAGGCTTCAGTTTCTAGTACCTTCACTCCTTGTTCACTGGTTGTTGGAGTTGAATTTTGTCCTTTCTTGTCTTTTGGCCCACCTCAAGGCCCCTTAGTGCAGCTTACTTAGCATTAATGAAGTTATGGAGAAATAGTATCAATCTTTCAATTAATATAAGTGTTATTATTCCACAATAAATGAATGGTTACACATTTATAGGGATTATATTTACTTATATTTTATATTCAAAATAGAGAATTACACATATCACACATAATATATGATGAATTTAGCCATAAAGGATTTCTTGGCTTTGCCGATTCCTGATGGAAAAGAGATTAAATCAGGCTGAGACTGTAGTAACCTCACCTACAAATTTAAGACTGACTTGATGGTAGGAGATTATATAGATACTGGTTTTTATGGGATCACTTGGGATTAGGTAGCATCTTGAAAATATTGTCAGGCTGTACCAGAAACCAATTTAGCACAGCTCTATTTGTTCTTCAGCTCTTACTCAAAGTTTAACTTGTATACACCTCAATCGAAATGGTTTTAAATGTTTCTTTTATAAACATACGAGAGCGAGGCACAGTCAGCCGCAGAATGACTTCTCTGAGACATGTCCTGAGTGCTGGGACTCCTGAGCAGCTTCCAGGCTGTTCTGAAGGGAAACACACAGCTCCTCTCTACAGCACACGTCCCCCCTTGGCCACTCCACCTGTGTGGTCTGGAAGGCCAAGATCACAGAATGCAATGGCTCTGGTCTTCCCAATTTTTCCCTGCTCAGTGCTTTAAAACAGTTAAATAGTGTGAGTTTCCTTCACATTCCTAATTCTATGTTGGTTCTCATATGCTTGGGCATCTCCTTCTTAGCAGCCAGAGTAAGTTCCCAGCCCTGGCATTTCCAGTGCATGTCTGGAATTCTGTAATGGAGCCGTGAATTTGGACCCTAATGGTCCTTGTATGCTGCAATTGTTGATTTGGAATCACTTCTTGCCTTTTCTCCCTAAATTGTATATTTGGATAAAAATTAAGAATCCTGGTGGATATTTTTAGTGCAGGTTCCAGGGACTTTGGCTTTTCCTTACATGTTTAGATGGGGGACTCGGAGTTCTTCATTAGGCAGTGCATTGTTTGTACGGTCGCCATACATTAAAGGAGCTGGAATAACACTGGCGCAATATCCAGTTTCACCCAAATGAGGTTGTTGAGCAGGATCCAAAAGGCAAACACAGTATTTAAACAGAAACAAAGCCTTCGATTTATTTCATTATTTACTAAGTGCTGCCATGGTGCTCAGTGCTACATAAACATCCCGTGCCCCGGGTTATTAATACTACCAGGCACAAGCAGGTTCAAGGCTCAAAACACCTTACATGAAATATTCCCAGGACAAGAGCTTTAAGGACAGGTTAAAAGGACAAGGTATCCGTAGAGGAATCCTGTTAATGAAATTTCAGGCTTCAAAAACAGCTGTGTTTTCCAATAAGAAAAAATTCACATTTGAGGACGCAGCTCTCCACCCATCCTGTATAACTACCCCTCACTGATTATTGCTGTAAGACAGTTCTGCCCTGTTGAGTGTGTGAGTGATGCCAGTCTGGCCTTTTCTTTGTGTGATAAGGAACATCCACCCCTCCAACAAATATGGAGAACTAGTAGGAGATCAGATTTTGGGGCTTACACTGCATAATGATCCCATAATTAGGGAGAATTAGAAGGTTTTGTTCTTCAGACTGCACAGCTCTGGAAATGCTGGGGAGTCACTGCAGGGTCCCCAACATGTGTCACCAGTGGGTGGGCAGTAAAATGGAAAACGTTATTCTGGAGGAAAGAAAGGACTGTTAAAGCACATGCCTTTAACTCTCATAGAAGGACTAAAGGAGACAAGCTATTTAGAGGCACCCCTCAGAAGAAGAAGGAGTATTTTACTTAAAGATAACCTAAATGCATTTTAAATTCTTGTGAAAGGCTGGGAAAATTTTTCTTAAACATATCAGGTTGAAATAACCCCAGAGGCATACAATTCCTTGACAAAAACATCAATGAGTATTAAGAAAATTGTGTTGCATGCTTAGGTCAGTGAAGATTACATCTTATGTAGGGCCATTTAAAAGACAGAGCTCTCACAAGAATTACAAATTATTCGGGGCTCATGAAAATCATCCTGGTTTTAATTACGACTTTAAAGACAAATCCACAAAGTTGTAAGTTCTGCTGGCATGGGAAGCAATCATTATAAATCTGGACAAGGGATCACACAGAAATTGCAAGTAATGACTGTGAGAGATTTCAGTACTAGCTATTTTTGTCTTTAGAAATGTTTTTCATTTCAGAAAGTCATTAGCACTTGTGCTCAGCCAAAACTTGCTCATAAGACTAAGCAGGATTTCTTAACATAAACTGTCCTTAAAAGGACACTGTCAGCTTCCAACTAGTCAGGCTTTGAGAAGAATTTTAAAGATGTTTCAGTACATGAATCCCTGGGGTGATGCCTGTTCTTTTAGCACAGTATTTTACCTTTTTTTTTTTTTTTTCTGGTGCTTTACCTTGCCCTTTTGCAGCATCAAAGTCACCACATAAGTTCAGGGAACCAGAAAATACGGAGGTGAAACTGAGAGCCTGGAAAGCACTGTAAAAGCTGAAAACAAACCAGAGGAGCTAAACAAAGAACTGAAGAGATGTATCTCCTTTTATTAATTTTCAGTTCCAGATATTGTTTGGAAAAGAGACAGAAAAATGTCAGGTAGTGATGTCCCTGTATTTTAAAGTTTAATTACAGACAATAATGCAATAAAAAAGTGGAAAGATGGACAAAATTTAAATTCTCTTCTGATATTAAAATGACTTTGAAAAAAATATTTTTAAAAAGATAAAAATTCAGCCAAAGGAAGAGTTCAGCATATGGCAGAATAGCCATAGAATAGAGTTCCTCTATCCTGGCACTTTAAACCAGAAGTTTGTATGTAAATCATGATCCAATGTCATGATGGAGGTGACAGTTCAGTGGGTACTGAGGAGCAAACTGGGAGAGAAGTCCCTCAGATCATCAGGTAAGAGTTATACAACTCTTTAATGCATTATTTTATTATATTACATTTGTGTCAGGAGCCCTATCCTGCCAGTGGGATTTGTATAGCTGGGCCCTTCCTCTTGCTGGGACCCTAAATGACAGCAACAAGAATCTTTCAGTAAGGCTGGCACTACGAGGCTGGGACCTGAGCTGGAGGAACAAGGAGGAGTTGAACAGGATGGAAAGTTCTCTAAAGCTAAAGCTCTAGAGTTTAAACCACACTGCTTCTGCCAGGTTTATCTCAGTACTACTCATATAATTAGTACCACTCATGAAAAAACCCTCTTGACTTTCTGATTCTAGCTATACTGTCATTTGGCCTGGAGTGTGACAAGGATAACTCTGTGTTTATGCAGCTTTTGGTCATGACTTCTTGGGAAGTTATTTGCAAGGATGGAAAAGCCCTAACTCTTCCTGCTTGTTGGAATAGTCTAGATGCCAGAAATTTTGTGACTGATTAGACAGAAACTTGTACAACTGGACCTGTACAGTAAGAAGCATCAACTATTACCATGTTCTGATAAATGGGAATTCACACCATTAAAATACCAGCCAAGAATCAGTTCCTATGAGAGTGGAAGGCAGAGCTGGGTGAAGAGGTAGAACTGCTGACAATGGGATGGATACATCTGCCACATAATCCTTTCCCTTCTCCTGACCCCTTTTTAGCAACTCCCCTGTCAGATTCCAAACACTGTTGCCCCTCTGAAATGAACCTGGATCCAACTGAAACCTTTGTTTCGGCTTTTCTTACCTTCTGCATTGGCTTGAGAAGGGCTGCAAGGAGAGCCCTAAGAAACAGCCACAGTGAGCCTTGCCCAGTCAGCACCAGCTTTACTTCAGATGAAGAAGTTTGGAACTGGTAATCCACATCATCCATGCAAAATGAATTAATGCATAAATGAGCATGCATATGAGCCTATCATTATAGGCTCCTACCACATAACTTCAGCTGCTGTTGAACAACCAGCAGGCAAAACCACCGTTGGAGGTGCTGTGTCTCCTGTTGACTCAGCAGGATGACAAATCTCCTCACTGGTGCCTACAGCCAGCCTGGCCATGCTCCCCCTCCCACTGTGCCAATCCCTCCCTAGGCAGTTTTCCATATACAGCAGGCAACTCACATGCTACGTACACATCACTCCTGGTGTCTGCTGCTATCCCAGAGATAATTGCAAAATAGTTATTTGGAATGGCAGAGCTTCTTAAAGAGACAGCCTGTTAAATCTTGGGATACAACCTTCTTTCTCCTTTGCTTCCTTCTTTCCATTTTTCTTCTCAGCTGCTCTTGTTGTCCAGCATTTGGCACTGCTGTAAAAGTTCTGCCAGAGGGTTTAAAAAAATAAGATAAGCCTCCACTGTGTTTCATATAGGGTCCATTCATGAAGACCAGAACTCTCTATCCTGCAACAGCAAAGAGTTAATATCCCTGAGATATTCTACTGTTCTACATCTGTAAAAAAGAAGGCAAAGCAAACCTAAAAGAATTCAGTATGGAAAACATATTCCAGCTTCAATGACACACTGGGGTTTTGTTTAGGTTTCTTTATTACGATGAGCCACAATATGTAAACTTCACATGCAGTTACTGAAGTCATGTGTCTGCCTTATTTTAGCTTCGAAAACAGCAGCAATGCCAACATCCTTTGCTGCCTTTGAGATTTGACAAGTCCTGAAAACCAACAATGTTATGGTCCCTTCATAAGCACTGAGTTGCTTTGTCTAGAAAATAAAGGGGATGATTCTCCAGGCGAGCCTTCTCCACTTCAGGCGTTCCTTTTAAGACCCTGGAATTGGTAATGCTGGCTGGACTCTGCTGCTGTCAGCAATGGAGGGTTCCCTGTTTGGGGTGCTCTGACAAAAGGATGTCTCATTCTCTGTCTCTCCTGCCTCAAAAAGAAGTGAGCCACACACAGGTGAAATCAGCAGTGCTCCTAGTGCTGGAAGTTCCAGTGCTACATTCATTGCCAGAGTTGTTCCAATCAGAAGTCCAGTTAGGGTGAGTGGAGTCCAAAACCAACTCCCCACCCCTCTCCTCACCTTTCAGCTAGGCCCTGCAGAAGGCTTAAACTAAGCAGAGATTTCCACTGTTCCCATTCCCCAGGTGAGTCTCGTGCAGTGCAGCTCTCCAGTCCCATTCACAGGGAGCCAGCAGATTCCCCTGGCTCAGTGAGTGCAGTGCCCGTTCTCACAGGTATAAAAGGGCAGCATGCAGTCATCTATATAAAGAATGTTCTTCAGATGGGTTATGTATAAACTGCCTGATGGCAAGGGTATCAAATGAAGGTCGAACATCAGAGACCTTTAGGCTATTACGAAATATGACTCATGGATTAGTTAACTGCCTGTCAGATTTTCCATTATGAAATTTAACCAAAGCCCATATCTGCACAGCAGCAACACCTGTAGAAGTGCAAACAAACAAGTGGTTATATATACACTTGAATTGAAATGGGTCAGCAGATGTGCTATGGCACTGAGAGAACCTTTTTCCTTATTAATGTACTATTAGCTAAGGAAGAAAAATGAGAGAAGGGGAGAAAATGCTGTGGGAGTAAAAAACATTGTTTTGAAGTTCATATTTGTCAAAGAATCTGCAAGATAAATCTTTACAGTTCAACTGTATCAGATGAATCAACATTGAAATTCCCCTCTGCAGAGTATCATTATTTTAGCCATGATGGGTATCTGTGCTTCCTAATCCAAGCATTTGCTTTTCCAATTCCACATGGTGGCATGAGCGGAAGTGAAAAAGCAACTATTCCTGTTCTGGAAAATGACTATTTAGACACTAAACTAAAAAAGAAGGATTTAATACATTTTATTCTTGAAAATCAGTGAAAAGATTTAGCCATTTGGTGAAAGACTCTCATAGTTCTCTCACCTGGCTGTTTGGAGGTGGCTGTAAATTCAGAAAGGCAGAAGATGTGCTCTGAAGGTTCACCACAGGAAGTGAGGCTTTTCACCTGTGTGTCACTGGTTTGACTCCACAGGTGAGACTCAGCTCACCTAATTTTAGATGTCTACAGTGTCTATCAATACATTTGAGCCTGTTCCCCTGTAGGCAATTTAAAAGTATGTCTTATCTGATCTTTTTTAAATATCTACCTCAGGATGAGATGATTCATGACCTAAGAGTGACTTGTTCTCTGCTGTGGCTGTATCAGGAGCCTGAGGTGACTGGCTTGGCTGGAGAGCCTTCCATGTGGCCACAGATGAACCCTGCCTCAATGCTCTGCCTCCACAAGGCTGGTAATTTATGTGAAATGAGCTAGTTAACACTGCTCCTTGCTATTGCACTGGTTTGTCCATATCACAAAGCCACCACCACATCTGGCACAAATGAATGCCAGCAGGCTGAAATAGCCTAGAGGCTACTGATTAAAGAGGAAACCTGAACCACATAGATGGATTTCATAATTACATCCTATTCTTGCCTCTAGAGATGTTCCAGATCACAAGTTAGGTATGGAGTTCTCACTTCTCCTACCACTGTGGCATCTAATCTGTGAAGTCTCCATTTCCATGCCTGTCAGTCCAGCTCATTTCATAAACACTACATTCATTTAAACATTAACCTGCTGCTCTACAAGAAGTTCAGAAGACATAAACTGTAAGGCACAATGAAAAACAATTCAGTCTCAAGAAGCAAAGTCTGAGGAGGGGCAAAATAGCAGCACATAAATATATAAAAAGCAACTGCAAAGAGGAAGGAAATAAACTACTCTTCCTGTTTACTATGGAGACTTAAGTTACTCCACAGTGAGGTGACACACAACAAGCTGTGCAGCCACACAGCAGCATTGTTGCAGCTTTTAGACAATGGGGAAGCCACCAGGAGCTGTTGTCTCACAGACAGGCAGCAGCAGCTCCTACCTCACTGCAGGCAATGAGCTGCCTGTCTTGGAAAGGGGTGGGAGGGTTACAGCTCCACCGTGTTCGTGGGAGTCTGAAAGGAGCCGGGAGCCCTTGGCTCACTAAGCAGCTTTTCAGCCTCAGCATGAGGCAGGGGTTCCTTCCTCACAGCTCAGGAGCAGTGGCTGTGGTAATGTGACAGCATCCTGGGGCCCTGCCCCTTAGGAGAAGCCAGTCAGGGTTGGGAGCCCTCCCCCAGTTTGGGGATGCAGTTGGTGTTCTGCAGATCCAGTCTGATGAGCATCCACCCAGAGTGGATGGCTATATTTAGTCTTAAGGCAGTGTGATGGATTAGATGTCTCCAAAACCCTTTATCTTTAATGATTTAAGTGGAAAGGTTGCAATATGCACACTGAAGCCTGAGCTAAGCCTCTTACAATGGAGCGGGCCAGAGCTCCAGCTGTGCTGACCAAAGCCAGAAAGAGGGACAGGGTGGCCTTTGAAGAACCCAACTAGAAAAAGAGAATCTTTTCTCCTGACAGTAAATTTTCTATGGTTCTTTCTCTGCTGCCACCTGAAAGATTATGCTTCTGGTGCTCCTATTTACTATTCCTTGTTCCTCTGTAGGAAATACTGCTCCAACATGGTATAAACAAGGTAGAAAACATTACGAGACGTGGGGATGAGGGGGGAAAGGGAAGAAAGTGATTTAGTTCAAAATAAAAACTGAAACCAAACAGGTCTCACGCAGCCATATTCATATTCTCACACTCATAAGAGCAGCCGCCAGGCACCAGGCCAGCATATTTAAGCCATCTATCAAAAAGTCCAGGCAACATGAAGTTTGTGCTCAGGTAATAGGTGCAGGATCTGTGTGATGCCATAGAGAACACAAAGGGATGCCAGCTCTGAAGTCCTGGGTTATTCTCGAATTGGGGACTATGCACAGGGTTTGGGTGTCTTTTTGTATCTCTTTGGAACTGTCAGAATCTCCACCTGCATCAGCTCTGGCAGTCATCAGAACTCATTACGTTTTCTCCAGGTCTGAGTGCCCTGAGAGACAGCAGGTCAATGCCCTGGGGTCTCAATGACCTACTAACCTGCTGACATTAACTCAGGCCATCAACCTTTGTATTACAAGTCCCTACACTGCTCCCATTCTCTTGCTGGTGATCTTTCCTCTGCCAAGTGACAAAATCAACACAGAATCAACACTACAGCAACAGAGAGAAATAGGAAGGTGGACCTTCTTCCCCCTTTCTCCTGAAGACCAGTGTTGGATTTGATTCATAGGATTTGGCCATTTAGTTCCTGGCAGGGCTGTGGGGAGCTGGGGGTGTCCTCAGGACCCTGACAATCCCACAGGCATTTCAGAGTCAGTCACCCTCTCACTTAATAAGGAGAAACACTGCACATTCCTCAGATGGCTGAGGCCACTCTCTTAACCCAAGCACTCCTGACAGCTGCACCACGTTGCACAACCACCATCTGCAAAGGTCAGATCTTGCCAGGTGCTCACAGCTGAAGTCAAACCCCTGCACACTAGAAGGGAGAGCATTGGCAAGTGGTACTTGCTCAGTGACCCTTTGGAGGGCTTTCAAAGAAGACTCTAATATTACATTTATGTTACATAAGATAAAAGTTACACTTGGTATTTAGAAATGGTGATTAGAAAAGGCATACAGAAACCAAAATGAGAAACATTAGTGCCTTCTTCAAAGTATAATTCTGATGCTGATTAATATAGGAGCCATCTTGACTAGGTGCCTATTTTGATTTAGGCAATTATAAGCTTAGCAGTTCAAACCAGTTGGCAATGAGAATGTGAATCCAAGATTTACTGACGTGCCTATTTCCTTTCTTTTTGCTGCAGTAAGTCTCTCTTCTTTTGTCTTCATCTTCTGTTCATTTGGGCTTGCCTACAAGAGAAAGGCACACTCACGGAATTACAATATGCTTGTAAACCAATAGTTAACTCCAGGCATTCATTCAAAGAGGGGCAGTAGATGGATACTCATGACTTTGCCCTATTGAACAACATCATACTGTATTTTTTTTTGGCAAAGGGCTCCATTTTTAATACCTGCATGAACAGAGTGGAAGGCAATACCTTGCACAGAGGCAGCAGTCCCTGCTTCTGTCCTGTGAGTGCTGTGGATTGGGCTGTCCAGGTAGGAAAAAGGCTGCAGTGGGCAAGAGCTGCTCCACAGCCCGAGCCAGGGCAGCGACAGCAGCAGTCAGCTGGTGTTGTGCTACCTCTGTCCAGCAGATTGTGGCTCCTGCAGAGGTCAGGACCATGCTCCCAGCCTTTCTTCCCATTAGGAGGTTACAGTCTGCAGAAGGAGCTGCTGGACTGTCTTCGTTCTAGTGTAGGAAAACTTACTGCTTTGCAAGTTCTTCCTGTTCCAAATTGACCTGATTTAACCTGAAATAAACCATTTGTATTCCTGCAGAGGACTATCAGGGAGTGCACATGGCTTTTGCCCAGGTTTAACATCATTTCTTTAAAGCAAACTGCAAATTAATAGTAGTGTAACTTTCCTGTGCAGGCAAGCCCTTAATCTAATTGGAACATGGAAAACAGCATTTGGGAAGACAAAGCAGTGCATAAACTTGGGGAGTGAGAGAGAGAGAGAGAAGCAATATAATTTGGAATACAGGGGGGATGATGGAGAAATCTGAATGCAGAGAGAAAAAAATGATTAAGGTTTTAAAAATACAAGCTAGCAAGGAATCTAGGGATATGAAAAAATAGAGCCCAACTCAGAAATTTTCAATGTTCAGAGAATCGCCACATTCTCTCCATTCATTCTTCTACTTGGGACAACAACCCTTGTAATTTTAGTCAAAAACCACTCTCCCTTCCACCCCCTAAAACTTTGAGCCCACATTCATGGACTCATTCTTTCCCGTGTCTGATCCACACAGACAGAAGAAATAAGAACAAAACTATGCTTGTACTTCCTCAGTTCCCACAGAAGCCTGTGATTATTTGATCTTGTCACTAAACCATTAGAGAAAATAAAAACAGGAATTCATTAAAGAAAGAAAAAACAAAGAGAGAGAGAGAGAAGCCTTTGAGTGCTGCCTCAGATAAGGACTAGTATATGTCTGAAGTGACTAAATCTCTTCTGTGTATCCCTGTTCTAGAGTCACAGCTTATAAAACTTCCCGATTCTGTCTCCCCTTTCAGCTAAGAATCTCTGCTTTCTGCAAACAGTCTTTTGCGGTTTTTCAGGACAAGATGAGAATTTCTTTGAAGCTTGAAAAAAACCTCCAGGCATCTCTTCAGAGAACACCATGAGTCTGCTCTTCACCAAGCCCTCTCCAATCAGCTGTGTGCATTCTATCTACCGGTCTGGGAACATGGAGAGACAAGGGAAGGGGAGCCAGCAAGGCTTGGGTGGCAACACACTGGCCAAAGCACAGAGCAGCTCTTAATCAGACAGCCTTTTAATTCTTCACGTGAGTTAAAGGCATTATGTACTAAGATTGAGGACAGAGGTGTACTCAGCAAAGGCAGTGAGAGAATGAAGTGTTGCAGCATAGGGGAGTATTTTGTAAATATTCTGTCAAATGCTGTCCAGGCACAGTTTAATAATCACTGGCAATACTAGTGAGAGAAACCCCTGTCTTCAGTGCAGTGGCTCTGCCCTGCACACTGAGTTAGGGCACATGTGTGGTGGGAAATGTTCACTAAATTGAAGAAAAACATTGACTACAACCCAGTATCCCACAGGCATTTATCTGGGCAGAGAGCCGATGCAGGCAGGGTTTTTTCTACCCCTACAGAGTTATTTTAAATTCAGATCAGTTCCTTCATTGACTGCACAGGCTGGCATCACTAACAGCTATGCACTGGTCCAAAGAGTTTTGTAACTGCTGCTGTAGGGAAATGCAGACTTTCTAGAGAAGGGTTCACCAACAGTAACATCAGTGGTGGCATGTGGCTCTTCTTTCCATGTTATTCCTCCAAACAAGTAAGATCCTGCCTTTTGATGCCTAAAAATGTCCACAGAAATGTGGAAATTATGCTGTTAAAGACCAATCTCTGATACTCACTGTTGACTAAAGACTGTTTCCAAATCCCTTTGCTAATTTGTGGCTGGACAACATTAAATTTATATTTTGATTGCCCTGCCATCTTACAGTATGAAAGACTCACAGAAATATGGTATGGGGTCCTAGCCTCATAGGCAACTGTGTAGAACAAGAAACAAGACTTCAGTACTGCAACTTGAGAATTACATCCATGGTAGGATTTATTTTTTATCACACTCTGGATGTCTGAGCTGCTTTACCATTGATAAAACACCTCCTTTCCTTAGAAGTGAGTCCATAGTTGTGTACAATGAGAAATCTGCTTGTTAAGATGGTCAGTAGCATATGACCTGTTGATAGTTTCAAAACAGAAAAGGCAACTTGTGTACACAAGGTCAGTGTCTGCCAGCATTGGGTAAAAACACTACAGAAGTCAGACACAACTTTATAAACACACTGACTTCACAACACACATACATGGCTTGGTGGCAGTGGGTGATATTGGCTTCCTAGGACGGCAACCTCCTCAAGACTCAGCTGCATTTCTGGCTGTTTTGGGGCTATCAGTGTAGCCTTTCAGAACACCTCCCAGATGGGGCTTTGCAGGTGAAGGAATACCAAACCTGGGAATTTGCTAGAATTAAAGAACTGAGTGTCCAAGCGCCCGGCAGTATCAGGTGTTGAGGAGTTTTGGTTGAGCCCATTGGCAAAAACTTGCTGAGTTTAAAGTGAGCAGGGTTTTTGAGGACTCTGGTGTTGACTCAAGTGCTCATGAGCTGCTCAGCTTCCTCCAGGGAATTGCGTCTGAGTCAGCTGTGGGAGAACTAAAAGTGAAACTGAGAATAGTCCTGCCTAGCGCAGATGGCAACTCAGAGGGAAAACTGACTTCCCCAGGAATTGACTTCCCTGACTGCAGGATCAGGGTTTAAATTGCTGTGATACTCCTAAAACTTGCACGTGATTAATTAATTGTCAGTTAACTTGCGAATGATTAATTAATGTAATTTTCTAGTGCATATGAATTATCACAAGCAACGCCCTTGTTTGTAAAACGCTGCAGACATTGCAGGGATGTAAACTCGGAAGTATCTCTAGGCTCGGTTGGGAGCGATTCAAAACACTGCAGAATTGTTTAGAATTTAGAATTGTCTGTGAAGTTGTAAGAAGAAAAGGAATTAAAAGTATTATTTGAAACTTGCTTTAAAAAAACCCAAAGTTTGGGCCTACGTCCAGTAACAGCTTCTTAAAAAATACAGAAACTTTTTCTTTTAACTGTCTGGCAGCCTCAACAAAGACACCTGCAAGTTTTTAAATTATAAATAGGTGCACCTGGGAAGAAATACAAGCACAAATCTTTAACTCTGGAGCTGTAGCTGGCTGGAGAAGTATTATAGAAGGTGAAAGCAGAGGACTGGTAAATGTTTTGAGACCAGAGCATCACAGAATTGACTAGTTTGTCTGTGAGGAGTATGTGTTGCTCATTCAAGGACATGTTTGTGGATGTTTAAATCTTGTAGGGCTTAATTTTTGCCATGGGAGGACCTTGGTTCTAGAGCTCCAATTTTAAGGGCAGGAAAAACCTAGGCAGAGATGGGCTGTTTAATGTGTGAGTACTGTGGAAAAGTTCTGTCTTGTTTTTAAATCCAATGGTGAATCATCTTTCTGAATGGATCTTCCTTGTGGTTTTCTTCTTGGAAGAGGCAGGAGCCTGAGGGAAATGGAGGAATAATTGCTGTGTGGGTCAAGAACCCCGTGTCCTTTTCCCTGTGACTTCACAGCCCCAGCCGTGTCCTGATCCCGTAAGCACTTTCGTCAGTACTTTTACTGACCCAAATTCGAGGAAGCAGCTTTAGTATTCTCTGTGTCAGCAGGCTGAGATACAAGGGAATGGGGTTATTTATATATATTTTTATAATGACAGATAGTTCAATGCTTACTACTTGACTGATGCTTACAGGCTAAAAGTCCTGCTGAATCCAAGGTGGGGCTATTTGTGGATGTAAAGAGATCGATGGCAAAACTGACACTACAGAGGAAATAGTGGAAGTCCTTTGGCACGTCAGTATGTTTGATGGCTAAGGATCTTAGAGAAAGAGCTGACGAATACGTGCAGTGACTAGTGCAGCCCACCAGCACTGCTCAGGGGTAAGCGCCTCACAGCCAAGTGCCGCTGAGTAGCGGCACAGGGGATGATCTGAGCCCTGCAGAGCCGCAGGTTGGCATGTCCGGGCCTGCGCTAGAGGCAGTTATGGCAGGGAGGCCGGTGTGTTCTGGGTGCAGCAGCCCCTCCTCCCCTCAGCGCCGCGCCGCCATTACGCGCTGCGCCACTGCCCGCCGAGGGGGGAGCGACAAGATGGCGGCACCGCCCGCCCACGTGACCCAGGCCCCGCCTCCTTCTAGCGGCGTCTCGGCCGCGCGCGCGCGGGACGCTCTCGCGAGGGCGGCGAACAAAAGGAGAGCGCGGCGCAGCCTGTGTGCTGTGGCGGGGGGTCGTGATCTCGCGAGAACTCGGGGCCGCTCTCGTCCCGAGCAGAGCCGGGCGGGAGCGGGGGGAGGGGAAACCTCGCGGTACCGCCGGAGACTCTGCGCGGGCCCGGCGCTCCAAAGTCTCGCGACACCTCCGGGAGCGCTTCCCTCATCGGCTGTTGAGCTGCGCGGAGTTCTCGCGATAGCGCCGGGAAAGGAGGGCGGGGGGGCGGTCGCGTGCGCGCTGAGGTCAGCGCGCGCTGCCGGGCGCGCGGGGGGCGGGGCCTATATAAAGGACGGGCCCGCGGCGGGGGGGGCTCAGTCAGGGCAGCGATTCGTGGCGGAACCAGCGGCACCCACGGCAGCGACCTCCCGGCCCAGCGGATCCCCATTTCTCGAGGCGGAGCGGGACGAGCCCGAGACCTATCTCTCGTTATGAGTCATGTGGCGGTGGAAAATGCCCTCAGTCTAGACCAGCAGGTGAGGGACGAGAAGCGGAAAGGCCGCTCCGTTACCCGGAGGAGGCGCGCGGCGGAAGCTCTTGGGGCAGGAAGGGCGAGAGGGTTGGTTGGGAATTGTCGCGTGGGGCTTCGCTTCTCGCTTCCCGGCGATTGTGTCGCAGTTCCCCCCGCGGTAACCCCCACCTCCCCCCTACGCGGCCTGTTGAAGCGCACTCGGTCGTTGCGCAGTTAACGCCGTGCGGCGGCCCCGCGCCGCGCCGGGCCCCCCCCGTGGGGGTGCGTTGTCCCCGCGGCCGGGGCGGCGTTGCGGGGCCGCCGGTGCCGCCCGGCCCGGCCCCGGCCCCGCTCGGGCCCCGCGGCCCCCGCGCCGCGCTCGGACCCGCTTTGTGTGGGAGCGCCGGGAGCGGCAGCGGCCCCCGGTGGCCGCAGCGGGAACTGTGGCGGGAGCTGGGGGTGGGGGGGAAGGAGGAGGAGGAGGAGGAAGGGGCGGTCAATGGCCGCCATTGTGCGGGGCGGGGGAAGGGGACACACACACACGACACGGCGCTTTGTGTGACGCCCCTTCCCTGGGGAGGCGGTGCTGGTGGCCGCCTTTGTTCGGGCTCCGGTGCTGCCGGGCTCCGGTGACGCAGTTGGGCCTGGATTCGTGTTGGTCCGCACCATTTATTATTATTTTCTTCCTTTTCATTCCTGCATCCTCCCCCGCCTCCCTCCCCGCGCTGGGCGGGATCGGTGGTTATCTAACTCTCGGGGAAGGCGGCGGGGGCAGGAAGAGCCCCATCTGCTGCAGCGGGACCGTGGCCGGGCAGCCCTCGCCCTCGGCCGCTCCGGCGAAGTAGGTCATGGAGACGGTCCTTCCCTCTCCCTTCTCCCCCGCCACCCCCCCGCGCCACACGTGACGGGCGCCGGCAGCCGGATTAGCTGCTCCTGCTGCGCCGGGAATCCAGCCCGCAGTGCCGCACTGAGATGGCGCCGGGGCTGCGCCACCGATGCCCGAGGCAGCGCCTGGGAAGTGTTGCCCCCACCGTGGGGATCCACTGCGAGAAGATTCATCTCTCACTTCTTGTTACTTGTGGAGAGCCGCCTTGACCTAGTAGAGAGCCTTTGTTTTTGTTGGCTGCTAAAATAAGAACCATTCTTGAGCCCTGCGTTGATGCTTCGATCAACTGAAGAGATGACATTTTAAGTGGTAGCTTTAAAGAGGATGTTATGAGGTCAGCCGTGGGAAAATTCTTAAAGAATTGAATGTCTTTAAGTGGCAGCACAGGCAGCTGAGCGCAGAAAAGGACAGTGCATTGGGGTCTTTGTTTTGGATTAATTCAGGTCATGTTGGAAGACATTTCCGTGCAGTATATTACATAAAACTGATTTGTATTTAAGCATGCCTTATTTTTCCGATACAAGTTTGTAATCCGGCCATGCAGGCAAACAACTGTGATAAGTTGGTTCTTAAGCCTTATCGATTTCCCACTGCTTTCTGCTGAAATGAGTTCATATTGTGTTTGACTTAAAAGCTGTGAGCGACACAGCAGCACTGCGTGAACTGAACATCTTTTGGAAGACTTTACTGGGAGACTGAGGGCTATAGACGTTTTTGAAAAACAAAAAAGTCGTATTTGCTGAAGTAATTATCAGAAGACATCGCCTAATATTTTGTGAGCAGTAATGGCCTCAAACGTGAAGACTAATGTCTTAGTAGTGTTAATGCAGTTAGTAAATATCTCAAGTCTCTGCAAGCAAAGTGCTCAGCTTAAATTGTATAACTTGTGCTGAAGTCTCCATAGCAAAAAAAAATTGCCACTGACCCAGAGCCGGATGCATTTTAGCGCATTGAAATTCAGTCTATTTAAAACGGTTCTTCAACCTGCATGTAGTGCGAAGCAGAAGTCTGTGGTAGTGATTTGGTGGGTGTGAGATACTCTGCTGGCCTTGCTGCCCGTGTGGGTGCGTGTTTATTGGTGGGTATAAAAACATTGGAGATGATACAACGTGAGTAACAATAGGAGACCTAGCTTGGCACGATGTAAAAAAATTTTTTTGCTGCAGTAGCTTGTTAGAACATTCTTTGTTTCTGATGAATGAAAAGGGGTTTTTGTATCTTTGCATAAATTCATGGTAAAACATGTTGATACTTGATTTTTTTCTTCTAGTTTTCTGGTCTAGACTTGAATTCTTCAGACTCTCAGAGTGAAGGAAGCTCTACAAGCAGTAAGTACATGCAAATTCTCAAGCTTACAAACACACAGTTTTAGAAATTGGGGGTTTGCAGCTGTGAAAAGCAATTTCTAAAGCCAAAATATACTGAGGCTGATGAGGAAATAGAGGAGGTTGCCAGTTAAGCTTGCTTTGAAAACACTGAGCTTTAGATAGAACTACTTAATTTTGCAGTGGTACTGTATGTGTGTACATTTCTGAAGCACTTAATTAGCTTGAGAGAACTTAGTGTTCCAGTTCTGTCCTAGATTTTCAGTTGCCTCTCATCTGAGGCCACTGGTTTAGTAGTAATGTGGTGATTTGTCTTCCTAAAACATCCAGGTAGAGTGGTAATGTTAACTCTTCTGATCTCAATTCATTGGATAGAAAGTGATATGCAAGGTTTAAGTATGTTAAGAGGGGGGAATCTTCCTGGAATTCCCATTCAGCTTGTGGCTGGTATGTTCTCATTCACTTGGCTTTAGCAGACAGATGTTTCTGGATTGTAAATGAGGAATGCTATTCAGAGGCAATTAGGTGTGGCTTCTGGTTTGATCAAAGCTGAATGGATGGGGATGGGTGAATTTAAGGGGAGGGAGAAGTGCTAGTAGTAATACTGTGAGTGCCAGTACTTGAATGTCACAGTAAATATCTTGAGCTGCTCAAGTATCTGGCACCAGCTTAACCCTTAATGGGTTCTGAGAAGACAGGCTTTTGTCATGGACACTGAAACACCCATAAATGGGTGGGTGATTCGGTCAGAGGAACACAAGACATCTGTGCCTTAAACCAGCTGCCTAAAAGGGTATGCAAGAACTTTAATCTTCAACTGAGTGTGCTAGCAAGTGCTGTATTAAAAAATTCTTGTTTAAAAATGCTGCAAGAGGCCTTAAAGCTTGAGGGAGACATTTTTAGTAAGCAGAAGCTGTTGCTGACGAGATGAACATTTCAAGATGTGCTGACACCACGGGCCTGTAACACTACCTTTCTTTTGTCCTTTAGAAGGCCGATACATTCCTCCTCACCTGCGGAACAGGGAAGCTTCAAAACAGGGTATGTATCCCAAACACAGTGGCAACACTTAACGGGTTCTTGAATCTCTAGGAGCAGACTGCAGAGGCTCTGACAGTACTGCTGAAGGCTGTTACACAGACTCCTTGAGTGTCCCGTGCAAAACATGGCAACTTCATCTTCTGCTTTTAATGCACTGTTCTAGATCCCTTCACCAACTTATATCCGAAGCTCAAGTTCAGTATCCAACTGATAAAATACCTTCTATGTCTTTGTAACAATTGACTGGCTGAAGCAGGATGGTCTCCCATCTTAACTTGCTGTGTGATCTTGAGTGTTGGTCTGAATGGATTTCGTGGGTACTAGTTTTTCTGCGAGGGACTCTGATGTGAAACTTGGAGCAATCAGTTGTTTAGTACAAACAAATGGCACAGTTTCACTTTGTAAATGCATATTTTACACAAATAGATGTTGTCCTTGTTCAGCTTCCTGCAGTTTTGTGGAAGTCCCTGGGAGTACTTGGAGAAGGAAATGCAGGCTGTTGGTGAAGCAAAGATGAAGTACATGACCTATTTTGGTCACGTATTTACACAGGGGTTTTCGCTGAGAAATGGCCCTTCCATCTTCCATTTGAATATCTAAACAGAACATAATCCAGAAGAAAAGTTTCTTGGAACACTTCAGCGAATTAAATCATGACCTTGCTGTGTAGGATCCCAAGGGGGCAGGTGCTGCAGCACAGTGTTGTCATGTCTGGTGACTTGGGTGGATACGAGAGAAACATTTCCCCTAACACCTGTTGAAATATACCAGAATGCAGCAGCTAAAACACTTCCTGCAGTGCTACAATATAAAGAATTGGAGTTTTGTGGCATGGGAGGACTTGGATCTCATCTGTTTCTAAAGCAGTAAACTTCCACAGATTCTTTTCAATACTGCAGGAGGATGATGACTTGTATTATGAGTGGGTGGGAGGGCAATACTGAAATAAATGCTAATGTATCTGAGTGCTTCTGGAGCTATGTCACTTTAAATCTGACTAGATGAAAAATGCTATATTCTAGTCTTAAGCCATGTGAAAAAGGATCAGTCTGGTTTTTGCCTTGCCTTTGTATGTATCCAAGCTAGTGAGTTTGCTGGGTGTTCAGGATTTGGTTGGTTTTTTTTTTTTTTTAATTATGTAAAAGAAGTATGGTCTGAAGCACCAAGTGATGAACAGCATGGTACCAGAGGTGAATGCTTTCGCAAAAGGGGAGGGATTGGTTGGCAGCCAGTTCAGTGCTCTTGTTCCCAGTCACACTGACCTCGAATATGAGCAGTCTTACAAGAAACTGACTTGCTAAATCTCAGGAATGTGCAGGTTTCTCAAAAGCAGCAAACAGCTTTAAGGTGGTTGTGAACTTTGCTGTTCATAGATTTCTTCTCCTTGTGTGGTGTTTTGTGGATAATAGATGCAGTAACCTCGAGTTCTGTTATGACCTATTATGTATAGGACTGTCACTGTACTTCCTGGTGTGCTAGATCAGAGTTCAGACATGGCAGTGTAGGTGTGATTACGTGAGGCTTTTCTGGGGACTTAAACTTCACCTTGCAAAAAGGTGAATAGGTCATGAGACTGTAATCTGATGTGTGGCTTGTTCATTTAGTAGAACTTTGGCTGCCAATTTTCCTTGGTAAACCTAATGTTCAAAACCTGCCTTTAAATCTGGTTGAATGCTGTACCCCTGGCCTCATCCTGGTTTCCTGTGACAAGGTTCATAATTGCTGAATGGAAAAGCTCCAGTTCCAGTTCAGGACCCTGCTGGAAGCAAAAGGGCGTCATGAGTTTGGGCTTGTAAAACTGAGAGACCTTGTAGGATGATTCAAAGTCTCTTCTACAGTTGTACTTTGATTTAAGTGATGTTTACATCTGTTTGCACTAAATCAGTGATTTCTTTGGCTGCATTGAAACTTCTGAAATTTGGCTGCTCTTTGGAATTTTTAACAACAGATTTTTGAAAGCTTAGACATGGGGGAGCAACCTTGGGTGGTAGTGTTTGACCACACAACAAACTCTTGATGCAGCCTTACAAGTGTAGTGACCTGATTAAAAAAACCCTTCCATTTACCTCCAGATCTGTCCCACTGATACTAATCAGTTTGCTTTGTAAATGGGGGAGTAAGGCAGTACAGAATTGCAGGAAATAACAGCAGGCATAAAAATAATGTCCTTGTGTTACTTAATGGTAGTTCTGTTTCTCAGCTATGGGAGCTCAGTATGCAGGGCTGTCAGCCTGAACTGTCCTGCTTCCATGACCTCTAAAGCTTGTTGTCATGTAAGTTTCTTGTTAAACTTCCTGGAAGCAGCTCCTTGATACTTAAAACGCAACCTGATCTATAGTAGATCAAAAAGTAAATACTAAGAACTGACTTTAAAGGTCTTATCCATACTAAAGGAATCTGTGATTCTATTGCTCCCATCTTTAAAAAATGGATTATTGCTGCTGCATGTGGCAGGTTTTCAAGTGAGCTGGCAGTGATTTGTGTTAGTGTTACAAAGTATGAATTAAAACACTGGTTGATGGAGGTGCATTGACAGCTGTAATGCTGTTCATAGGTGTAAGAACTACAGAACTGTTCTGGAAGTTGATTGGCTTAGTGAATTCTTATCCATGCGGTGAGAAAGACATGCTGGATGGAATCTCTGCAGGTTTTTACTTGAAAAAAACCAAAAGCTGTGACATTTTAAGGAATTTCCTGGTAGTCCTTGCACAGTCTTGTAATCATTCTCTTCACTTAAAAGAAGCTGATCCTATGGGCTGTTAGGGGTTTTCTTAGGGCATTTACTTCAGTTTTAATTTGCCATTTGATGTCTGAAATCCCAGCTATTAATGCTAGTCATTTACGTAGAATTGACTTGTATGGCCTGGACCTGTGTTCTGTGCTGATCCACAATTAAAGTCAGAGCAGGAATGCCAGGCTGGAAGGTGAATTGGTGAAGCAGGATGTGTACTCCTCTGTTTGGTGTCAAAGTTGCTGTGCCATCTTAAAATTATATCTTAAAAAATTAAGCTGGTACCAGCTTCAGAAATGAATGCAGTAATGAGCTAGGTGAATAAGGTTACTATGTAGGCTATTTGGAGTACAAAATTGTGACTCTTTGACCTTCTCAAGCTTGGTAGAAGATCCGAAGTATAGTGTCAGCTCAGGTTTTTCACTATTAAGAAACTCCATCTGTATCCCTGAAGATGGCTCTGTCAGTACCACTGCTGCTAGATCTCTTGGCAGGATGACATATCCCAATAGTTGTAGTGTGGCCTGAAAGTTACTCATAATAAAATCTGTATTTAGATGTCTTTTAAAGAAGCTAAAATAACTTTCTCGAAGTTAGTATCTTTAAAGTTGCTTCTTAAAGCACTTTGGAGGTCTCGAAGTACATTCCTTTATCTTGTGTGCTGAAAAACTTCATTGATGGATTATTTTTGCTGTCTGTTTCAGTTAAACAGACAAAGGAGTTACAGTTATCACACTAGTTTTTAAAGTTCCCTTATGACCAGTACATTTCTGGATTTTGGGTAATAGAATTTCTTAATGAAAAAAATCAGAGGCAAGGTGAATAGCACTCTTTTAGAGAGCATCTAAAAAGGTAGGGTAATTCTGGTAGCAAAGCCTTTTTCAGAAACTCGGCCTAGAACAGCCCCTTTCTTTGGAATGAGTTTGTTTGGTGGTTGCTTTTATTGTCTGATGAATAGTTCTTGACTGGTTTTGTGCTATGGAGCTGGCAAAGCATGCTCACAAGAGTGACATAATTTGTTTATCTGTTCCAGTATTTAACTTATTCTCTGCTGGAATCCCATAGCTGAGATTGAAAACGTTACACAAACTTGGAAGAGGCTGAACCTCTGAAATACAGTTCGTAATTTCTTAGTCCAGTACCAGAGCAGTGTTTAATGCTTCTCGTTTCTGCTACCTCACAGGCCCTGGTAGCAGAATAAAAGTGAGGTTTTTTACTCAGTGGTATTGGCAAGCTGAGGTACTTTGTGTTTGTTTGAGTTAACATATGTAAGTAGGCACTTACTGTAGGCAGGAGTAAAAGTGCTGTGGAAAAACTCAGTGTGGTTAATTTGTTGTGAAGACTTGCATATACCTTATTTGCGTATGGTACTGTTAGTTTGTTTAGTCTGTGTAGATCACACTGCTTTGTGTACTTGCTGTATGATAAAATTTTTTATCTTCTGTTTGGATTTCTGATACCATTTATTGATCTCTGAGAGACCTTGTTAACCTCCAAAAATTAAATGTGTAGTCAGGGATTTGTATTGGAGAGATAACGTAGATGAGGCTTGGCGAGACTTAGCATCTTAGTGTTTCTTCTGATACCCATCTTTCCAGGGTAGGCAGTTGAAATACTTGCACTATAAGGCAAGTGCATGTTTTTAGACAAATCCCCAAACATGCTTGTACATGGAAGGAGGAACTTTAGTTCTGATAGGTGGTGAGAAATGCTCAGTCCCTTGTTGAGTAAGTCTTCACTCATTCACCTTCATGCATTTTTCATTCATGAAGGAATTCAGTCCCATAGACCTTCCAGTGAAGACTTCCTGGACAGAACTTGTTTTTTCTTGTAAAAGCCTGGATTGTGTAATGTATGGCTGAAATCCCTTTCTCTGCTAGGTTTCGATAGTGGTGGCTGGAGTTCCAGAAGAGACAAGGATGCTTATAGCAGCTTCGGTGCGCGGTCCGACCGCGACGCTAAATCCAGCTTCTTCGACCGTGGAACCGGATCGAGAGGAGGGAGGCAAGTACTTGTTTGTCTGGGTGGTGCACATGAAGTCTGCCTCAGCTCTAGCATTGCGCTTGTAATCTTGATGGTAAAATTAGAGTTCCAGGTGTGAACAACATGAGGTAGGAGGAGTCTTGGAGGGCAGGAGAGAGGGAGAGAACCTTGCCTTTAAAGCTCCATGATTTCAAGGATGGGCAACTTGCATGTGTTAAAAAGTGTGCACTGTAGTCTGCCACCAGCCAGTCACTGCAGCTGTAGTGACGGGCTGACTTCAGCATTCACCAGAGAAGTGCTAGGTGGGTGGCTACTTCCAGGAGAACCACGAAGAGCTGTTGGGAGCACACAAAATACATCAAAATTGATTTTTTTATTTCAATTTTTTTTTCTTGTTTAAAAAGTGTAGTTAATAAAACTGGGTGAGACTCTTGCAGGTTCTCTGCCTTCCTTACTTGATCAGTCTTAAACACATCATGCGTTGTATGCACAAGTGTGGTGAGAGTGACCTTTACCGACTAGTAAAGCTGACCTAGTCCTGTATCCAGACTTTTCTCAAATATGATTTACCAGGCCAAAAACTAAGCAGTTGAGGTAAGGACTTCTTCCACCTTCTTTCCAAGTCAGTAATACAGGTGAGCTCCCTTTTTATGAAATAATTATGTGACATAATGGAGGTATTTGGTCACACGTGCGGTGGGGGAATAAAGGAACAAATTGGAGCGCTGGAGGGTTTTGTCTGGATGTGGGAGACCTGTGTAGAATGAGGCAGAGGAAGGGGTGGGGGGCATACTAAATAATGCTGCTTAGGAGGTTTAAACAGAGCTCACTACAAAGAAATGGCAAAGACTGAGCAACTTGGATTGCAGCTCCACTGGCAGATGACTGTTACGCTTAATCAAATAAAACTGGTGATACAAAGTTCACTGTGCTAAGCTAAACTGAGCTCTGAAATAATGACAAACTCTCCTGTCTGACACAGAAAAATGTGACCTGGTCTGGTGGCCAGGACTAATTTCTGTTCTTACATCAAGAAGCAAGTGTAGATAATGTGCTGGTTTTGAATTGTTCCACAGTTGTGTATGTAATACACAGAGCATACGCTGCTGCGTTGTTACAGCTTTGATTCTGCACGTCAGAACCCCCTGTTGCCTGGGAAGGGTGGTCTGATTCTCTTGGTGTATTTAGATACGAAGAGCGTGGCAGAGGAGGGGACTATGACCGGAGTGGCTTCGGCAGATTTGACCGTGGTGGGAACAGCCGCTGGTGTGACAAATCAGATGAGGATGACTGGTCAAAGCCTCTCCCCCCCAGTGAACGCCTGGAACAGTGAGTCATGGGATAGTATCGATTCATGGGGGAGGGTCATTTGATAATTTTTGTGAGTAAAAATATTTTTATCTTCTGCTTTTAGGGAACTTTTTTCAGGAAGCAATACTGGCATTAACTTTGAGAAATATGATGATATTCCTGTTGAAGCAACAGGCAGCAACTGTCCTCCACATATTGAAAGTGTAAGTTTTTTTAAAAATCTATTTTGCTATGCGTCTGATAGTGGCTGTTCTGTATGTGAAACTTGATGTCTTGCTGTCTGGAGTGTAGGGAAGAAAGGAAACAGTCTTCCTACAGCTAAGCTATTTTGCTGAGGGGGTTTGTATACGATGAACTAAGACAGGGAAGAAATTCTGTAAGCTTTTTCAATGAACACTCATCGCTTACTTTTTAACTGTAACTTGTCCTTAAACAGTGAACCTGTGAAGAAATGCTTTGAAGGTGCTGATCTGGGAGCAACTGCTGAAGCATAGGCAATGTTAGGCTAAGCATAGTGTGTGTGCTAGTGTAGTCTGCACTACAGGCTTGGCTGGCTTTGTAAGAATGGCTTACAAGACTGCACTAAGTATCTGTGTGACTCTGTAAACTCCTTAGGCTAGTTCTATATGAAGAGCTGAAACAAGATCTGCTTTATAAGTGACTTGTTAAACTGAATGTTGTGTTACATGGTGGTTGAAGGGGAGGATTCTGATCTTATTTCTTTTAAATATCTTACAGTTCAGTGATGTCGACATGGGAGAAATTATAATGGGGAACATTGAACTCACACGCTACACCCGTCCTACTCCAGTACAGAAACATGCAATACCTATTATTAAAGAAAAGAGAGACTTAATGGCCTGTGCTCAGACAGGTAAGTTAGTAACTCTTTGCTGCTTAGTCTCAGTAGAAGTGAGGTCTTAAATTACTGCAAGTAAGAGGTCTGTACAGTAGTAGAACCTCTTGCGCAGAGTGAAACAGTTGCAGTGTTAGAAGCTAATTAGCTTTAGTCTTGCATCTGCTTTAGATGTGACTAACTAGATTTATGGTGTTTGTCCCAAGAGACACGTTCATGTCTTTAACCACATTCCCTTCAGGATTTTGAGGTGCTGAGAGTGCTTCAGTGCCACAAGTAGCATCCCTATACCAGTGCAGGTGTTACTGGGAATGTGCTGATACAGGATTAGTGTGTAGTTGATAGCAACTCTTAGTAATACTGACTTGTGTTCTACTAGGGTCTGGGAAAACGGCTGCATTTCTTCTGCCGATACTGAGCCAGATATATGCAGATGGCCCTGGTGATGCCTTGAGAGCAATGAAGGCAAGTATTCAGATACCCAGTCCTGGAAAACGATGACCAATGTCATGAGTTTGGGGTTTTTTCCTTCCCCAGATGAGCTGATGTCTGCTGCTGAACACAATAGGTGGTTTTAAATGTCATCATTTTGGGTATGAAAGGCAAGTGTCTCAACTTCTAGAAGGCTTCAGGTGTTTCCCTTAAAAAATCCAGGCCGTGGATTAGATTTTTCCGTACCTGAGGAGTTGTATGCATAACTGTTTGGTTTTTTTAATGAGTGGTTTTGTTGTTGCGTAAGCTTAAAAGACACTTCCCTTGCTACAAAAAGTAGTCACACATCTATGTTGTAGGAGTTTCAGAACAGGAAGTAACTGGTTCTATGGCTGTTACTTCTCCACTGCTGAGGTTTGGGATCGCAATGCTTGTTGTGGAAACCAGGATTGTGCAGCTGTTGGCCATAGTAAGCCATGGCTGAACCTTGGGTACTGTAATAGGGCTGTCTTCAGAGACACTGCTCAAGCTGGCTCTCAACCGTGCTTTGTCTTCCTTGTTAAGACAAACATGGTGACCTGTCTTAAACATTGCCTATAGTACCTTTTTTCTTTCCTCTTGTGTTTCGGATGCTCATGCCAAGGTTTTTTTTTTTTCCCTTCAGGAGAATGGGAGGTATGGGCGCCGTAAGCAATATCCAATCTCACTGGTCTTGGCTCCCACTAGAGAACTGGCTGTGCAGATCTATGAGGAAGCCAGAAAGGTATATCTAACAGTTTATTATTATAACATCGCTCAAGTAGAATTTTCCTTGGTGCTGACTTACTCTGTTTACAGTTTGCATACCGCTCCAGAGTTCGCCCCTGTGTTGTATATGGTGGTGCAGACATTGGCCAGCAGATCCGTGACTTAGAACGTGGATGTCACTTGCTTGTAGCAACTCCAGGACGACTGGTTGATATGATGGAGAGGGGAAAGATTGGACTGGATTTCTGCAAGTATGTAAAGTGCTGCTTGTCTGTGTTCAAATGAGTTACAGCGGGATGTAGTTAAGGAGCTCAGGTTGTAGCTTTTGGACTGTCTAAACATCTGGATGAGAACTTATAACCCAGTGCAGGCACCAGAGCACAGCTTACAGAAAAATGTTCTGAAGAAGGTTTTTTACTACTGTTTAGGTACTTAGTCCTTGATGAAGCTGACAGAATGCTTGACATGGGGTTTGAACCTCAAATTCGTCGAATTGTTGAACAAGATACTATGCCACCAAAAGGGGTTCGTCACACCATGATGTTCAGTGCTACTTTCCCCAAGGAAATCCAGGTACTTTACAAGAGTTTAAATACTTGAAAAGCTCATAAGGCCAAAGAAATTTTATCTTGGGAAGAAGGAAAAATATATGATCTGATTTTTTTTTTTTTTTTTTTTTTTTTTTTTTTTTTGCCTCCCCTTTTTAGATGCTTGCTCGTGACTTCCTTGATGAATACATCTTTCTGGCTGTTGGCAGAGTAGGTTCTACGTCTGAGAACATTACACAGAAAGTAGTGTGGGTGGAAGAGCCAGACAAACGATCGTTCCTGCTTGACCTGCTAAATGCCACAGGTAAAGAACAGCTGCAGATAAGCAAATGAGGCAAAATTCAGAATAGGCAAATCTAATGACTCAAGCAATAAGAACTTCTATTGATTAGGTGAATGAAAGGGTATTTTGTTAACATGCAGTGAATGTATTGCACTGGCTAAATGCCAGTATCAAGTTAATGTAAGCACGTCTGTTAATAAAAAACAGAGGGGGAGGGAGGCCTCCAGTGATGTTACTTGAGAATAAATGGGCAGAGAATTGAAGCTGCCTGTTTCCAGGGGGTGGAGCCTGTATTTGTCTGTGCAGCTTTTCTTCTGCTAACCTGGGCTTTAATTCTTACTAGGTAAAGATTCCTTGACTTTGGTGTTCGTGGAAACTAAAAAAGGGGCAGATGCTCTCGAAGACTTCCTGTACCATGAAGGCTATGCCTGTACAAGTATCCACGGAGATCGCTCCCAGAGGGACAGAGAGGAAGCACTGCACCAGTTCCGCTCTGGCAAGAGCCCCATTCTTGTTGCCACAGCAGTAAGTGAAATCTGTAAAACTCGAGCATGTGAGCCTATTTCTTGGCCTGTGGGGTTTTACTAAGATTTGATTTAATCCTTTAACCACTAGGTAGCAGCAAGAGGACTGGATATCTCAAACGTAAAGCATGTCATAAACTTTGACTTACCAAGTGACATTGAGGAGTACGTACATCGTATTGGTCGTACGGGCCGTGTAGGAAACCTCGGTAAGTATGACCTAGGGTTTTCACAGACAGCACTTCATACCTAAGTTGACAGGTGCAGTCATATTGGCTGAGTAATACATTTCAAATAAGTACTTGAGAGAAGCCTGTGAGCTGCTTTCTGTGACCAAAAGCTGGTCACTGCTGTCTAGCCACTGTGGAAAGAAGCTGCCAGTTCCTTTGGGTAATGTTCTTAGTGCCATTAAAAGGCTCACTGCCACCTGTAAGCCTGGTGTCTTCTGTGTCTGTCAGTAAACATGGATTTGTGGCCAGCTGTGGTGGAGTAATGGTCTCCAACAGCTTTCTCTTAAATAAGTTGTAGTGTTCTCAGGATTGGCTGTAAGGAACTGGAGTGCGGAATGGGTTTAAGTGCTGTAGTGTACTTGGATTGTGTGTAGCTAAAACTGAGTATCTGCTTCAGGTCTTGCCACTTCATTCTTCAATGAGAGGAACATAAACATCACAAAAGACTTGCTTGATCTCCTTGTGGAGGCTAAGCAAGAAGTACCATCTTGGCTGGAGAACATGGCTTATGAACAGCATCACAAAGGAGGAGGCAGCCGTGGGCGATCTAAGAGGTAAGAGGCACTGCTTTGGCTAGAGGTGTAAATTCAGTCCATTGAGACAGTTCTGTGACTTGTTATCTGTTGGAAAATACAGTTAGAGGAGGATGAGTGCAGCATAAACTGAGTTTGGTGGGTTCAAAGGTGACAGCTGGATGTCTGTCTGGTCTTGTTTTATCTATTCATAAGTCAGTTAACACATAAGATCTCTTCCTCTCAAGCAAGCAACTACATACAGCTGAGGTAGAATGATGTTAGCAAAAACCGTTTAAGAACTGTAAAAGCAGCTATAAAACACAGAAATGCATACCTACCTTCCTGTGCCAAAAATGTACCTTAAGCCTCTATTTTGATGTTTAGAAGAAGGTAATGCAATGCCTCCTGACAAAGAGAGAAGAGAGAATGCAGGTGTGAGGCCACTTGTAAAACAATTCTGTGGTAGAATCCTAAAACACTGTAATAGAAACCTTTGTTTACTGGCTTACCAGGGGTAGGATGACAGAACCCTTCCTCTTAAAGTAGTTAACATGATCCAAACACATTGGGTTTGGTGTGAGTTTTTTGTTATCTTAGCAGCATGCTTGTAAAATACTCACTTGTACAGCATGAGAGAAGGTCATAAATGCATCAGTTAAACAGTAAGGGTTGGAAATCTTGTGGAGGCAGAGATTTCACTGAATCAAATCTTTCCAGGTAGCCTTGGGATGCTTATAAAGTGTGCTCACCTAAGTGCTGGCTGTTGGCCAGCCAGAGTCCAAGTACATGAACCTCAATGTGTGCAGTGCTTAAAATGCTGCTTGCTTCACTCCAGTGTTTGTGTCTTGCCTTCTGCAGCAGTCGGTTCAGTGGAGGCTTCGGTGCCAGGGATTACCGGACGAGCAGCGGCTTCGGCAGCAGCAGCTCCAGCAGCAGCCGGTCGACCAGCAGCCGCAGCGGCGGGAGCGGCAGCAGAGGCTTCGGAGGTGAGAGGGGCTGGCCAGGCACTGCTGCCAAGCACAAAACCACACCTAAAATACTTGCTGGGGTAAAACTTGATGTAATGTTTAAATATGAGATCATCTCGTGTTTGTCGTGCAAAGTCTCAGTATCCTGCTTGGATCTAGGCCAGTGCAAGTTACCTGACTGATGGTTTGACACGACCTACCTTTCCAGTATTAGTTTAATGTGCATTTGACAGTCCTGCTGGGTGGGGTTCTTCAATAGACAACAGATACCTGGGCTATTTGGTTGTCGTGAAGCTGCAAATCCTTAGAGTTAATTAAGCATCACTTTCTCTTGCCTTTCATAGGTGGTGGTTATGGAGGCTTCTACAACAGTGATGGATATGGAGGAAACTATAACTCCCAGGGGGTGGACTGGTGGGGCAACTGATCTGCTTGCAGCAGATACCCCACCAAACAAGCTAATATGGAAACCACATGTAACTTAGCCAGACTATACCTTGTGTAGCTTCAAGAACTCGCAGTACATTACCAGCTGTGATTCTCCACTGAAATTTTTTTTAAGGGAGCTCAAGGTCACAAGATGGAAATAAAGGAACAAGTAGCCCTATCTCGAAGGTGGTTTTGAAGACTCTTATTGCTGTAGTCAGGATTAACTCCCCTCCCACCCATCCCCACCCAGAAACTGCATTTATAATTTTGTGACTGAGGATCATTTGTTTGTTAATGTACTGTGCCTTTAACTTTAGACAACTTTTATTTTGATGTCCTGTTGGCTCAGTAATGCTCAAGATATCAATTGTTTTGACAAAATAAAAATTACTGAACTTGGGCTAAAATCAAACCTTGGCACACAGGTGTGATACAACTTAAACAGGAATCACTGATTCATCCATAATATTACAAAGAAAAACTTATGCGGTAGCCTGCATTAGGGCTTTTGGTATCTGCAGATTTGAAAAATAAAACATCTTGAAGCATATCAATGCAATTAGTTTCTAATGTGGCAAAACTGTACTAAGTTAAAGTTCTGATTTGCTCACTCTATCCTGGATAGGTACTTAGAACCTGATAGCCTTTAATAAGCCATTCCAGTCATGATGAGATGATGTATGGATACATGCATACATTAAAAGCACTGTTTTTGAAGTTAATGCAAGTAAATACAGCAATTCCTTTTTCAATATAATAGGCAGATCATTAATGTGAGCTAGCCAAATGTGGGCAGAACATTACAGGGAACGTTTAAAGGTCTGATAACTTGAAATAGTTTTTAGGAGAATTCATCTATTTAGACTTTTTAAAAATGCCTGCCATATGAAATTGAAATGGTAGAATGGCTGACCATGGCAGTGATTGGTCCTCCCTAAGGGCCTGACTGAATTTTTGGTCTAATAACGCATGCTAGTGTTGATGTTTTTTGGTCAAGAGGGTATGAACAGGAAGAATTATGCAGCAGGCTTTATTTTAATGCAGATTCACATTACTCTGTTCAAGCTGCGTGGAGATGTTAAACTGGCTTACTGTAGACTTTGTAAAATGGCTCCAGAAGAGTAACAAACAAACCTGAGATCACAGAGGTTGGAAATGTACATAAACTGCACAAGGTTTCAATTCTGCTATTAAAGTGCAGTTTTAGTCAGTTTTAGTTGCATAGGTTTCCATTGTATTTATAGTCTGTTATGCTAAATCTGGCCAAAGATAAGTATTGTCCACCAGAAAAATGCCTCTGCCACTTGGAATTTCTGTGCTAACTTTGCGGCCAGAGCATTTAACAACTAATCTACAGTGGCATAGGAAAATGGCAAAAATCTCCTAAAGTGCAATAGAATTTTTCAAGTGTATTGTGCCTTGTTCTAAAACTTTTATTAAGTAGGTGCACTTGACAGTATTGAGGTCATTTGTTATGGTGCTATTTCAAGTCTAGGTTTAGGCCCTTGTACATTTTGCCCATAACTTTTTACAAAATACTTCTTTTATTGCACATTCAGAGAATTTTATATATGTCTTGTGTGCGTGTCCTTAACTTCCAATCTTATTTTGTCTCTTGGAGATTGAACGCAGCTTGTTTAAGGAGAAGGAAATAGATTCTAAAACTTATTTGGGACCATGGGAATGATAGCTGGGAAGAAAACTATTTGCACACGACAGATTTCTAGATACTTTTTGCTGCTAGTTTTGTGTAATATTTATTGAACATTTTTGACAAATATTTATTTTTGTAAGCCTAAAAGTGATTCTTTGAAAGTTTAAAGAAACTTGACCAAAAGACAGTACAAAAACACTGGCACTTGAATGTTGAATGTCACCGTATGCGTGAAATTATATATTTCGGGGTAGTGTGAGCTTTTAATGTTTAAGTCATATTAAACTCTTAAGTCAAATTAAGCAGACCCGGCATTGGCAGTATAGCCATAACTTTCTGATAGTAAAACAAAAATTGGCAACTTAAAATTAAACATGCCAAGGTTTTGATACACTTGTCTTAAGATATTTATGAAACACTTCTAAACACTGATGTGAAGTGTCCAGATTCTCAGATGTTTGTTGCGTGAGTTTTGTTTAGTTGTGTGTTTTTTTTTTTTTTCAGTGAATGTCTGGCACATTGCAATCCTCAAACATGTGGTTATCTTTGTTGTATTGGCATAATCAGTGACTTGTGCATTTTAGCAAGTTTTATCAGCCAGCAATATTTTCAGTTCAGATAACAAGGATTCAAACCAATATGCAAGAATGGATTTAAACTTGCTGAATGTGAAAATTCAACTTCAAGTCACTGTAGGTTTAGAATTGCTTATTGTATTAGTTTAGATGCTAGCACTGCATGTGCTGTGCATATTCTTGATTTTATTAAAATAAAAAAGTTGAACTGCACAGTCTATTCATTTGTGAAGCGTCACTCCTGGTTTATGAGCTCTGTAGCCCCAGCAGTCTCATTCACGTGCAGCTCTGGAAGCAGGTGACTCTAGTGTGGCACATGTCAGTGTGGTGACACGTGGCAGCCAGGCTCAGGGCTGTAGCTGAAAGAACCTAAAATGGCCTGTGCCCCACAGTGCGGGGTTACTGTGCAAGTGTCCTAGAGGTGGTGCCAGCAAAGCTGAGGTGGGACAGACGAGGAGAAAACCACCTTGGTTGGTTCATTAGGGGAACCAAGTTTGGCTGTAACGACCTAATTAAACCTTGTGACTGTAGGCTTAATTCCTCAGCCCCTGATTGCTAAGGATTTCATCTCACAGTTGTCCCTCTGAATTTCACAGGAGTGCCTTGTAGAGAGCTTCAAGTTTTGACATCATACCTGTTTATTGTTGCTAGGTGTTGAAAAGCTGAAGGGAGGTGAAGTATTGGAATATCCAAGGGAACAGAGTAGGACTAGATTCAGGTGTTTCCGGTTACTTTAAAGTGAGATAAAATTGCTTCATTTGAGAGAAGGCGATTCAGAGAGAGCCTGGGTTTTGAGTTCAGTGCTGAAATAACTGTAGAAACTTGTGATTTTCTGGTGAGTAAGGAAGAGGGTGGGGAGAAAAAAGTAATGCCTGGGACCCTCTGATCCCTAAAAGTGTGATGCAGGTGAATGGCGTGGGGTAAAGACTGGTAAAGGTGTGATGTGCACCTGCAATCCTGGATCCATACAGGAAATCTGCACCACCAAACCAGTACTGTGTATGGGCCTTGGAGGGCAATAGAAAGGAGGAATGACCATGATAGATTGCCAGAGCATTTGCCTTGAGCACACTAACTGTGGACCACACTAAATTTACCTGCTTTAGACTTGCATTAATTATCAACCTCATCATGCAGGGCTTTGTGTGTCATGCAATGTCCCTGGATGTGCAACGTGCACTTCAGTATCTTCCAAAGGCAGTTTTACCTCCCCTGTGTATCTGCAGAAATGCTAGGAGATGGATATGCCAAGGGAAGTGTTCACTGTGGAGCTGGCCTGTGGGATCTGGAACTCCAACTTGGAGTGTAAGGTTTGCACTTGGTGCATTAGCTTAGGTTTGTCCCTGGCAGAGTGCAGGAGTGGCAGAGGAGTCTTTGGCAGCCAAACCCACCCGAGCATAGGGCTGTGAGCAACACTCTGCACTGGGGCTTGCGAAGGTGGTGGAAGGGTTAATGTAAGGCAGTATTGGGCACAAAGTGAATGAAAAAGGAGGAAGTCTGGTCCTTGGGAAGATTGTTCCTACAGGCTGGAGGAAGCCGTTTACCTCTGGAGATGGAAGTTGGGCTAGGGAAATGGCAGGGAGGAGGAGCCTTGGGACACCAGAGGGACTGGGGTAAGAGAAGCACAGAGCGTGTTCCCATAGAGGTGGAAGTTTGTATTTCAGTAGTTCTTGGCATACTGGGCAGCCCACAGTAAATGAGAAAAGACTTGGGAAGAGGTGGAAAAGGCATCCTAAATTGTAAAGAAAAGGGCTGTGAAGTTAAATGGTGAAAGTTATTCTTGATTTGTCTTTGTGAAGCTTTGTTGTGTGAGGCTTTCAAAACGTGCAGTAAAGTCAGTCTTTGGGCAATAAATGTTTGCATATGCCAACAGTGGCAGTGGTTATGGCAGGAAGGTTGTAGTAAAGTCTGCTCTTGGTTTGCCAATGAGGGCATTGTGACCTGTGCAGATAAGCAGAGGTCTTGAAACAGCATCTGTTTTACTGTGATGACAGGGGTGGGAGTGTCTTGGATTGATGTCTTAGTGTGGAGTTCTGCATAAGAAGTGGACAGAGCCATGGCATTACCAGAGAGCCTTGGTTACTGTTTGGTGCAAGGATTGAGTACAGGAAAGGCAGCTTGTACAAGCAGGATGCTGCTGAGGCTGTGGCAGCCGAAAGTTGCCCTATAAACCTCGTTAAAGCTGTGTGTCTGTAGCTTTCTGAGTTCCTGAATCCTCATCCAGTGCAGTGCTCGCTATTGCTCATATTGATCAATGTGTTCATGAAAACAGCCTGCAGTCAGTTATGACAGGCCATACTGAGTTACAAATCCTAGGTGTTAGTGCTTGTTCTTAGGTGGAGGGGAGCAAAGGACAAGTCTGGAGTTTCACTCCTGCTGTGCTGTGAGCTCTGCCACTTCAGTGAACCTGGCTGGAGCTGTTGCACCAGCACTCAAACCAACCCCACAGATCGTAAGTGGATCATTTTTGAGGGGAAGATTGCCAAGGCTGTTGAGGTGACAGTTTCATGCTGCATTTTCTATCTTGCTTACCACTTTGTGTCAGAAAACAGCAGTGCAGATCCTGTCTGGTTCTGTCAACCCCTTGGTTGGTGGCCTTGTGCATAACACTGCTCATGGGTAGATGTTGTGTAAGGAGTCCCAGGAAGTGGGAAGTGGTTTGTGTAATTATCCTGTGCTCACATAAAGATGACACTTAACAAGCTGAAGTCACCTGCTGGTGGTTAATGAGGCAGGCCTGGAGCAGAGCCAAGACTAGGAAAAGTGTAAGTGGTGGGAGGGCCTTTGCTGATGTACCATGAGGAGTTCCTGTACTGCTGTCCTTAACTCTTTCCTGGGATTATTTAGGGAAGGTCTGGAAAAGCTGTCAGTGCTATGGATCTACAAGTCTGGGCTGTCCATTTAGGATAAGGAAATTCTGCTGTATATTTAGTAATTATAGGGGCACTGCATCTCCTCAGAGAGTTTTTGTAAACAGTTGAAATTCTGCTCTAAACTGCATCCTGCCAAGGGTAGGGTTTGCTGTTTGTCCTGCCACTTCAGGGAAAATTCACAATCATCTGATTTGTGTGCAAAAAATACTGCTGCTAAAGGAATTGCATGGTTCAAATAAACATTCAGTGTGTTCAGAGCACAGATTACACAACGCTGAGCCTGATTAATGATCTGTGCAGGTTTCAATACAGTGGCAGCATCAAATTATGTATTTGGTGTGACGAAAGCTTTGTTCCCACTGGCCTTTCATGCAAACTAGAGTTTGTCATCAAGGGTCATAGGACTACAGGCTTAGCAGGGAAGGCGAAGTCTGGAGCAGGTGTTGGCAGTCCCTGCTTAGATATTCAGTGCAGAAAATGCAACTGTTGCTTCAAGGAGGGCCCTGATTACCAGGGTTTTTCAGTGGCTAAAGAGTTCGTCTAATCTCCTTCAGTCGATGACTCATTGGGAAAGAAGTAGTAGTGATAAATTTGAAAAGGAAGCAGAATAAAAGGTTTGGCAAAGATACAGAGCATCTGCTCCCAGCTGTGCTGCTGCTCTGGGTTACCTGGGGTCAGTCACATCCTCATGCTGCAACTGCTCTCTTTGTTTCTTGCTCATCCTGTCAGTGTAAAGACATCAACTTTTTCAATCAGCAGTTGCAGCACCAGTATCTAGTCTCATCTGTCATCTCACCTGGGACTTCTAGGTTCTACTTGAAACCAGTAATTTGCAGGTAGATTCAGCTTAAAAAATGACAGCCGAGTAAGAGCATGAGATACCTTGGCATATTCTTTGATTATTCTACTATAACAAGAGAGAAATAAGATTTCTGATAGCATTTCTCAAATATTTACCCTTGTTCTTTCTAACCCAACTTCCGTTGTTTTTTGGGTTTTTTTTTTGGTACACACTTGTTTCTTCTTGCAGTCAAAACAAGCATTGCTTCTGATGGCACTTGAGATCTCAGAGGCTCATGTGACTGAAAATGTTTCTTGTGCAGCAGGGGAAACAATTGCTCAGGGTTATTTACAAAGAAGGAACAGCCAGAAATTAAGTGGACTGGGAATCTTAATGGAAGCTGTTTGTTAAATACCACTTGTGTACTGAGCTTAGTCAGAGATTAGATGCAGGTTAAGGGAAGTGTTCTCTGAAGAAATATAAAAACATTGGAGAGCTGAGAACTGGCTTGTGGAAACAGTCCCACGTTGCTGATCTTTTCCAGCTCTCTCCGTTTATGCATGAAGAAGATATGCCCGGGACTCTCTGGGTGAAAAGACTGTATTTAATTATGTTATTTAAGTTGTGAGTCTACAAACATAGCGGGATCATGTACTTGAAAGCTTGCCTGAATTTTCTAACTATATCACTGGTCCAAGAAAGGATGCATCCTCTTCTCACAGCTCCTTAAACAGCTGAGAAATCTGGTAATTAGGCTACTGTTAAATCACAGTGTGCTTTATGAAAAATTCCTCCAGGGACTCAAGAACTTGCCTATTTTATGTGGATAAATTAAAACGATGGGCTTATTGCAACCACTGGTGCTTCTGCAGAACTTCTCAGGAGTAAATCTCAGCAAAGTTTTAAGCAGGAAGTCAGCCTTGCCAGGAAATGGGGAGACAGAGCAGCCAAGCAAGAGGCCGGTGGCCGAGTTAGAGTGGAAGCCCAGCTCTCCTCTGAGTGAGTGACCCCGTGTTGGCTCTGGCAGCACAAACATCAGCTTCCTCTCATGATGACCTGGGGATCTGGGAGTGGCTGAGGCTCCTGGTCGTAGCATGGGAACTGCCACAAAGCCTGTGGCCACTGCCCTTGCCTTGAGACTCATTATCCTTCAGTAGGAAGTCCCGGGAATCAGAGTTCCCCAGGCAGGATGAGCCTTGTGGTGGTCACCAGAGTTTTAGGAGGTTTTCTGCTACTGCTCTTTGGTCTTTGGTTTAGCACCAGAGTGATTTACCTTTGCTTCACTTGCTGTAAAACTCTGTGAGGTCTTAACTCTGAGGTTCTTAAAGGAGTTAATTGTGACTTTGAAATGCCCTTGACAGGAGCCCCGCAGAGACTGGAGTCTGTGAGAGCATCCCCAAAACTCGTAGCAAATAGAGTTGAACCTTGCAGTGCCCTGCTGAATTTTCTGGCCTGGGCTGTGCTGTAGGGTTATGAATGTCTTAACAGGCTGTAAGCCTCAGGACATCTCTGGCTGTTGATACATGCTCAAAGAATGTCTGCCTGATAACAGCTGTCATGTCTCTAGGGCTTTGTTAACTCAGTGGAGACTCGCTCTGGGATGCACCAGAGGTCAAATCATGCTTTTCAGTTTGGATACTGGAGTCTCCCTCCCATGTGAGGAAAGGGCTGTACTACTCTGACCTGTGCTTTTAATATTATGGGCACAGCTTTTGGTTTAGAAGTCCAATCATCTTTCTTAACTGAAGCCCACATGGACAGGCTGTAGACACTGCATATAGGTTCATCCCTATTTCAGTTTCAGTTCTTGTGCTGAAGGCATTGGATGGGAGGTGGAATGGAAACCTCTGAGAGCAGTTTAGGTTAAGACTTACCAAGAATTACATGAATTAATTATAAATTAGGTTTAGGGACAAGAAATGTGTTTCCACATGAATGGTTCAATTGCAAACCCAAAGTCTTTTTTTGTGGTGCAGTCAACCTTGGCTGTTGGAGTGGTTTTCTGTTTGCAGTCACCAGATTCTCTGTGATTAGAGATTGCTGCTGTGCTGGGTTTTACATCCATCGGTGTGTAGGCAGGGTGTTACATTGCCAGCCATGGAGCTGGGGACCACCAGCCATTCACTGCTGTGTGTTTGTGCTATTTGTCCCACTGGCTTGAAACCATTCTGTTTTCCTTCTGTCTTCCCTGACTCTCTCTACTAAGCCCACAAACTTACACTTTCCTCTGAGTCTCAGAGACCTGCCCTCATCCTTCTGAACCAGGTAACCCTTCCTTTTTTTGCAAACTCTGTCCACCATCTGGAACCTCTGCTTGATTTGGGTAATTTCAGAGATCCCCCTGCTTTCTCAAAAGTCAGAAATTTTTCATACTGTTGTTTCCCTCGATGTTCCTGCTCCCACAGGCCTACTTCTAGGGTCTGTTCTAGAGTTTGCAGGGCTGCTTAGGCAGCATCTGATAAGTAATAGCTGCAGAAATATGGCTGTGCAAGGCTTTTCTCAGCAGAATTGTTACTGTAGGTTATTTAAACATAGCTCTGCTGGGTCATTGAAATCTTTCAGCCCAGAGCAGTAGCTGGCAGAACTGTAAATGGATATGGCTGTCAAATTTGCATGTAGTTCTCAAAAACTGGTTTATGAACTAATTGGTATTTGAATTCTCATCAGTTCAGGAGAAGATACAGCTGCATAGGTTTTTTTGCTATTATTTTATCAATAGCATAAAAATAACAAGAATGCAGTGACTGATAAACCTCCAAAAGGAGGAAAAGGCTACTTTATATTTACATTTTATATTTAATTTTGTTTACCAGAGCATGCTGTGTTATTAAAATTAGACCTGGATGAAATGTTTTTCCTTTTCCATGGAATCTTTCAACTTCAAAATTAAAATTTTTCCTCCCTGCCAATACAGATCAAAATAGCATGTCTTTGATGTAACACAAAGTCTGGGTTGTTTGATTGCTTTGGGCTTTGTTGAACTGCTTCCTTTATTAAAAATTGCAGGAAAATGATTTTAGTTTCTAAATCCAATTCTCAAAACATACTCTTTTAAAGAATTGGTATTTTGACAATTATGAATCAGTTTTCACAATGGCCCCGCCTTAACAATGTTTTCTGAAGTATCAGCATTTTCTACCAGCCACGGAACAGTTTTGTTGAACAGCTGCTGTCCAGCTCTGTGGTCACTTCATACCAGTGTGTGACACCATTTTCTTTGTCACAGCATGACTCAACTTCTGTAGTGCCTGTCACCCGTTCAGCCTTGGGTGCTGCAGGTTCAGGGCTCCTGTGTGGGTGCCACCTGACAAGAAAAACCTTATTTTAGCTGCTTCACTCCATTGAGCAGCAGGGACACCTGTTTTGTCTTTCTATTCACTGTACTATTTTATATTTTCATTTTACAGAGTTAGCACCAATTTACAGAAGTACAGCCTCAGCAGCCTAAGTATTCAGTATGTGGATTGTAAAATATATCTTATTTATAGCCCCATCCTGGTGTCAGAAATGTAGAGAAATTGCCTATTGGATTTTCAAGAGCAAAAGTGGATCTTTAAGCTTTGGGTTAATTTGTCTCCTTCTGTGCACTGTGCAAGGCTGATTCTGCTGAGGCCAACACTGGTGTTACATCATCTCAATTAATGCTCTTGAAAAGCACTTTTCCAAGCTCAGAAGAGACAGTTGCAGTATTTCCAAAGCATCCTGGCTCTTGCTATACCTTCACCACTGTATTCTTGAAGGGAATTTCCTGAAGATGCTGAGTGGGAGGAAATCTCGGCAGCACAACTCTGCCAACACCCTGCCCCACAACCCAGCATGGGCAGAACGGGATGAGAAGGGCGCTGCCAAGGGTGGGCACAAGGGGGACTTTCATTAGGGAGAGTGGGGCAGGAGAGGCTTTCAGCAGCCAGGCAAAGGCATCAGTGTCAAACTCGGGGGTTTTGTTGGTTTTCACACAACAAAAAGTTTCCCATTCCCTCAGTGCTACAGAGTGATGCTGTTTGCACATGAAGCAACAATTGCAAAGAGTTATGTGAACAGCTCTGCATGTCATTTCATGCAATAAAGAACCCTGTTAATGCCCCTTGTGGGCACTGGGCTTTGGCTACCAATGGGCCTGGCTTTCTCCCCCAGAAAAGGAAGATCACAGAATCTTTGTGTCCAGGAGGTCGAGACCTTCTCACCTGGCTTGTGGCAGAATTACAAAGCCCAGTGAATAAAATTGCCACGCTGCCCCTCAATACCAAGTGAGCATTGCATGAAGGCACCTCTTAATGTGACCCATGGGGGTCTGGGATCAGCCTTCATGTCCCTGTGGGAACAGCTACAGAGATCACGAGACCTTTTCCCCCACCCCAGCTTCCCAGTGAAGGGTGAATACAAGCTGCCCTTCTCCTCCTGCTGCCTCCTCTCCTGAGGATGTCAAAGTCACCAGGAGGAGAAAGCCCCTTCCATGTTCCATTGTGTCTGCAGCCCACAACATCCATTCAAAACTAAGTACTTTCTGAAAACCATGCTGGATGACTCTTGTTATCAGGAGGATGTTTGTGCTGAAGGGAGGAAATTGTATTTGGATAGTAAATAAAAGTCTCAGAATTTTTGATTTCTGTCCCATTCCTTTTCAGTAGGCTCCACTTTGGTCTTCAGAGTGCCACCTTCTCACCTTAGTGCTCTTTGTGTTCTCCTTTCTCTTCAGCATTTCTCTGCCTGCTCTGTTTCTTTTCTGTTTCTTTCCTTGTGTCTGTCTGTACCTGTGGCAGCTCCAGCCAAAGACCCTCACTGCATCATTTTTCCCAGTCCATGTGCTAAAACAACCCTTGATTAAGTTATGAAGGCTGCTCATGAAATGTGATTGTAAGATCTTGCTCCGCTTGGGTTTTGGCCCATTCAGAGCTTTGCCTTAAAGGGCAGGAACACCTTTTCCTTGCTGGAAATTGGAATTCCAGACCACTGCACAGTGTGCCATAGATCACAGAGAGGAATTCCCGAGGCTCCCAGGGTGCTGTTTCTGCTGTGCCTCCCAAGGGAGCTGTGTAGGTGACATGTGACAAGTGGGACCATGAAAACCTCATGAGGTTCAGCAAGGCCAAGTGCCAAGTTCTGCAGCTGGGTTGAATCCCTGAGTCCTGGATTCATCTGGCTCTTGCTGTACCTTCATCACTGTTTTCTTGAAAGGAAGGTCTCCTGCTGATGCTGAGTGGGAAGAAATTTTGCAGCTCTCACCACTCCTGATGTGGTGTTCCTGGTGGGCAGCTGAGGACGATCCTTCCTCTGCTGTGTCATGGCACTTGTCTGAAGGAAGGGACTTTCTCAAGCCTTGAAGGCAGCAGGTGCTCAGTCATGGGGTTGGTTCTGGCTGCTCTAAATGAGGTTTGCAGTGGGTCTGACACCAGCTGGGGAGAGGCAGCTCAGCCTTGCTGTGGAAATTGCAGCGTAGGCTTTGCCCTCTGACGTCAAAAGCAGAGTGGGAATGAGGTCAAAGCTTTGGATCTTCCTGCTTACAGTCACGGGACAGATCCCAGTCTGTGTTCCGATCCGTGTACCGTGAGGGGCTGGCTGAAAGCAGCGGGGACGTTCCTGGGGGAGGGAGGAGGGATGGCAGCTGTGTGTGCTGGCGCTGGTGCAGGCTGGCTGCTGACGCTTGCAGGCTGGCAGGAGGATGTGCTTGATCAGCTTTGTGGGTAGAGAAAATGTCCTGGATCAGTTCGTGCTGGCAAGAGACGAAGTGAGAAAAATACTGAGACTGAAGTGGTGGAAGTGAGTCTTTCCCTGGATTTCTGTGCAGAGCATTCCAGAGTCCCCCCTGCTCACACGGTACATACCACCTTTTTCTTTTGAACATCACTGAATTGATCCTCTCAATACAGAAATTATCTGTTTCCTTCTCATTGTGGGGGTTATTTAGCCATTCAATTTGTGAGTGGCTGGTGTTATCCTTTATTCCCATTATCCCCCCTGAAGTTCAAATTTGTGTTTCCTCGGGTTGGGAGATGAGGCAAACCTTGTGGCTCTGGGGTGACACCTCCCACCCGGCCTGATTTAACCTGGGGTGCTGCTCTCAGAATTAGTCTGGAGTGGGTTGTACTTCTCTTTTTCTTCCAGCAGAAAGTTCCCACTATGGTTCTGCTAGAATCACTAAGAAGTCCTTGCAGTTCTGGCCTGGAACAGTGCTGGGCATGGGAGAACAAGCAAAGCAGCAGCTAAAATGAATGTGTTGATGGGTTTGATTTCTGTTGTTCCTGTACATTGTGTCACCAGTGACTTTCAGAGCACATTTTCAAGTATGCTGGGAATCTTACCTGTAGGGAAATATTACAGTGTTAATAAAGGAGCAGGCAGGAAAGAAGCACATTCAGGTTCTTGCAGATCAAACGGGGAAAGAAGCAGCTAGGGAGTGAGGAAATAGTGATTTCAGTACAGTAGAGAAGGATGTCAGGCTTGGCAGGGTGATTGGTGAGGAGCAAGAATGGAGTGCATTAGTGTCAGGACATTCCTTCCCATGTCGCCTCAAGTTTCCATGGCCCAGCTGGTGCAGGATGCATGTTTGCATTGTGAAGTGCCAGTAAACCAGGCTAGAGAGGAGCCAGGCTTCTCCTAGCTGCCTTAGTGTAAAACTACTGTCCTTTACACTAAAAATCCCAGAGACAGTGCTCAAGCCTTTCATGTGGCTAGAAATTTATTAAATTTCCAACACAGTATAGCCAATAGGGAGCTTAATTTATGCTTCAATTTTTAACATTAATCTTTAATTTAGCCCAGTGCCTCTTCATCTAGCTCAGAGCTCAGCATCTCCTGACTGCTGTTTTGATCAAAGGTGCGATTCTTCAAGGGCTGTAGCCCCTCACACTCTGCAGTCACACACAGCAGATGGTTACCCAGGGGAGCAGAGACAGACCTGTCTGCTCAGATTGCTCAGTCTGTTCAAAATTGACAACTTGTGGATGGGAGAGTGGATGTTCTATTAGTTTTGGAGCTGGGCTCTTAAACAGTGCTGGAGTCCTTCCTTTTTAACTGAGGATAATTCAGTTCGAATTGGACAAGGATCTTGCACATTCAAATACAACCTTCCACTCTTCCCTTCCAGCTTATCTGTTTTGGTGCACAGTCATGTCACGTGTATTGCAGCTGCTGATGTGCTCCCATGTGTTCCAATGGACTGAAGCAATTTCAGGAGAAATCTCAGGCCCCAGACCACACAGGGGTGCAAGGCAGAGGACTGCCCAGGTCCCAGGCTCCAAACTTCTTCCATCTGTTTCATTGTCTCTCACTTACCTTGTTCGCAGGTGCTTTGGTTTTAACACCACAGAACTCCTGCATAACTCTTGGACTGTCTTTTTATACCTCATCCCACTTGGTCAGCTATGAGATATGTCTCTTTTCCATTATTTACCTCCTTTGCCCAAATGGGATCATAGAAAGGTTAGGGTTGGGTGGGACCCTAAAGATCACTCAGTTCCAACCTCCCTGCCGTGGGAACCTTCCACTAGACCAGGTTGCTCAGAGCCCCATCCAGCCTGGCCTTGAGCGCTGCCAGGGGTAGGAAGTGCACCTCTCTGGGATCATCCCTCTGGAGGGTGACCGTGTACCTGCCAGCCACTCCTTGCAATGGACACATGGGATAGCAGGAAACCTGGGGAAACTTGTAGGGAAACCAGAACACAGTTCCAGGACATCTGTGTGATGCCACGAAGATTTTTTGCCTTTTCTTTTATACCCCTGTTATAACTTGTTTACAACTTCTGTATTCTTAGTGCTTTTTGCCTACATTCTTGGACTTGTTTGTCAAGCTAAGAGACTAAACATTTTAGAAGCTTCGTAGTTAGGGATCAGTGTGCCCCAGACCCCAAGGTCCTCTCCAGAACACATTCTGTAAACCAAGATAGAACCATCCAGGGGAAGGTTCCTTGGGGAGGGGGGGCTCACTTGAGCCTCTCACTGGGGAATCTTTGATAGATGTGCTAATTAGTAAAACCTATAATATAGACCAGATCTTTTGCGGGGTGCATTTCAGTGCACATGACCTGGACGTGTGCACCTAAGGATCCTTAAAATAAATACCAAGGTAAAATCCCTTTTCCCCTTCTAACTGTGTATGACTCTTGATTTTAAGACCAGGAAAAGGCATCATGTGATGTCCTGCAGCTTTTGGCTCTATGTTTGTAGAGCATCTAGGGAAGTGGCATCTTCTCTGAATTGCTGTGCAAATCCATAGGATGAGTCATGGGAGCAGGGAGGTTTAACTCTGTAATTCAGACAGTGATGCTAATGAGAGCTTCTTAGAGAGGTCATTTCATAGTGGTCTCTTAGGTCGTCTTCTCTTCTAGTCTCCCCAGTGTGTCACCTGTGAGCTGTGAGAGTGTGGCTGGCAAACTGTAATCAGATGTTACAGACCTCAGCTGGTGAGATTCCTGTCTGGGGGAATAAACAAGCAGTGTTTTACGCTTTGCTGTAGGAAATTCAGGGATTAGCTAAGGCTGGATTTTAAACCTCCTCCATAAACAGACTCCAGCTGCAGCCGTCCTGGGATCTGAACCCTCTTGTTCCAAGCTGCAGTGCCAAATTAGAAACAGGCTTTTTCCTGGGCAGGCTTTGTCCTGAGACGATCTCTCGGTTTGTGAATGTGTTCTGACTTGGCAAAAACCCAGTTGTTTAAAATAGTCATTGAGCCAGCTGTGAACCTGCACACACGCATGGTGCAATGAGTGACCAGAGGAGCCACCAGTGGCCTCTGCAGAGTCACAGCCAGTGCTAGTGTCAGGGCTCATATCTCCAGCCCAGGCCATTCAGGAACACCTTGCCCCTCATCTGTCACAGCTGAGAGAGGGAGGTGCAGCTTCTTCCAGGAGATGAAAGACAAAAAGCAAAGGAAATAAAATCCATCAGCAGCCTGGAAATGCCTTGCAGTGTTTGCATTGCAGTCTTCTATGTGCAAGGCTAAAATAGGACACATCTATATCTAGCTTAATAGGGGCAGAGTCCTCCAGTGACCTTCCTAGACTGTAAACCTCAGACTGGATCATGGTGTCTATTCACAGGTATAGAATCAAAAAGGCTTGTTGCCAATTTGCTGTGCAGGCCATTTGATTAAATCTCAATATATGACTTTCCCTTTGATGGAAGAGAAAGGCCAGCCCTTACAACAAACCCCATGTAGTGTATTTATGGCAGCACAAGTTAGGCAGACAAATGACAGTATTGGGAGGAAATTTCTGTAAGCTGCTTAGTGGCTACAATAGCCAGTGCTGAATTACATATATCATTTGTCCAAGTGGAGTCTCTGCTGTGCCCCCCTTTACCTCATACACAGTACTACAGATACTGTGCCAGGATGGCTGGGTGCTAATGATGCCCCTTCTCTTATTTAGAGATGACTATCTGCAACTTTCACTTGTCCTTTCATGTCAGTCCCAGGTGAAAGCACTGAGTTTTCCAGGCTTATCAGTGGATTAAAGCCGGCAAAAAAGTGAAAAAACCCAATCATTTCTTCTTAGCTAGCTTATGATAGATAAAGGACCTCTGAAGTATTTCTATTTCTCCCCAAGTAGGGAACATCAAATAGACTGTTTCCTGCTTTTCCTCTCAGAAGAATATGGCATGGGAGGTCTCAGAAGTATAAAATTGTTTTTACTTAATCAAAAAGACAAGAGTCTTGGAGCCTTAATAGAGATATATTTTCTTCTCAACACTTCTCAAATGTTTGAGCTACATCAGATTTAATGATACAGGAGTTTTAAAGAGGCTGAATAAATCACTACTTTTGCTTTTCCTCAAGTGACATGCTAGTGATAAAGCTTCTGTTAGAGACCTGGTAGACCTTTCAGGAAAAAAGCAGCATTAAACCCAGACTGAATTTACTGTGTTTAAAACACAGCAGTGGAAAAACATGCCTCAATTACATAAATGTTACTGTTCAGCACAAAAATGTCAAATGTGCATGAGGTTCTTGGAGACCTTGGTTATATTCAGTAAAATATATTCAGTTACTAGTGGTAACTTGGAAGACACTTAGGAGCAGGGAAGAGAATGAGGGATCACTAAACAGAAAGCTGACAAGGGGTGCAGCTGTGCAAGCATGGCTTGGCTGGCTGGAGCATTAAGGCTCTGGTAGGTCACAGCACAATTTGTTCTTTCTGATTTACGAGTCCCACACTTTGAGTGTGTCCTGCCTTTGCTGTGTTAATAGCTTCAAGTGCCCAAGAGGGTGTGCATATCTTATCAGGCATCAGTGTATCACGAGTGTCAATCATCAGCACTCAGTGCACACACTGCTGCATTCTCACCTGCTCAAAAAGGCTTTTGCTTTGTAAAATGCAGAGCCAGGGCTGTGTCACTGCCTTCTGAACTGGACCCTAAAGAGAGTAGTTAGTAACTAGAAAGGACACAAGAGGGTCTCACTTGCTGTGTGCAGTTAGATCAAGCTTGTGGTGGATTGCCACGTGAACATTGCACCCTGTATTTCCAGCACAGCTCAGCTCAGGTGCTGCTAAGCCATGGAGGAGGAAAATAAATAAAGCAATATGCTTGCATGTACTGCAAATACATCACATCCCATTTATTGCATGCAACTCCTCCCACCCTATTAATAAAACGTCCCTAAGGTTTCAAAGTGGAAAACTCAGCAGCTGCTGATGCAAAATGACAAGAGCAGAGTGATGGTGCTTTATACCATGCACAGATCAGGTCTGGAAGCTTTATTTACGTGCCACAAAGCTGTTTGCACAAGGCCTTACCCACTGTGGCGCATGAGAAATCTGGTGGTGAAACAATTCAGTTGTGGTACAAAATTAAAAAGCCTTCTGAAGACTTAAGGCATTAAGTGCTCTTTGTGTGCTGCTGTATTACATTTGTAAAATACCCAAGCCTGGCTCTAATGGGCTGTAAACGAACTCTTGGTGAAAAATATATCAAAATAAAACTACAGGCAGCCTAGGAGAATGCCTTCCAAGTTCCTCAGAAAGACTTCATACCAATTAGCAAAGCCAGTCCCAGAGAGCACATAACAGGCTTTTTACACTAGGCCTTGCAGATGCTGGGATGTTACTTTATTTTTTACAATACCAGTATTTACACCAACTACGGGCTTTAGTGAAAAGAAATGCAAGATTTTCTGTGAGAGCAAGGAAACGGTATCATTTACAAGGGAAGGTAAACAAAATTGCTACTACCAAGAAAATGGGAAGTCAGAGCTGTGTGGGCTGAATTCTGTCCTTATTTGGCTTTGGGGAATTATGTGATTTTATTCTATGACTCAGAGTTGTTTTTACAGCATTTGCGTCACCCAGAGAAGTTGAATCTGCATAAGACCCAGCATGTTCCAGGAGGGAATATTTTGTTCTGTAATGTGAACTGGCTAGTGGGCACTGACAGATTTCATGTTTTGCTTTATTATTATTATTATTATTGTTTTTGTTGTTGTTTTTGTTATTCAGGCATATACTGCAAGATATCTCAGAGCTATCAGTTTGTGTTAATGCAGCAAGTATATGCAGTATCAGGGAAAATCCTAATACTTGGAGAATCATTTTACAAATCAGCAGCAGTGAATTCCATTTGCTTTCAGTTTGCCTCCACTGACCTCTGCCCACATGTGGAAAAACACAGCCTGTCTATGACGTGGATAATGTAACTTCCCTGCTTGGTTCCACATGGATCTCTCACCATATTATTTCACTTGCTGAGCCTCACCCATTATAGGTGCCACAAATTAGTCACTGCCCTGAAGTGTAAATGCTTGTGTTTTTCCATCCAGGAGGGTGGTTAGAGAATTTGGCACGTAATGCTGCAAGGAGTTGGCAGAACTGAAAGTAGGTGAGCTCAGACACAGGTCTGAAGAATGCAGCAAATCCAAGCAAATCCAAATTTAGGGCTCTGGAGGCTGGATCACAAGTGCTGCAGCCCTGTGATACAAAGTGCTGATCCGATACTGGCTCACTCTGCTTGTTCAGATGTGTTCGAGTATTTCTGAGAAGTTATTTTTGTGCTGGCAGGCTTTGTGAGAGATCAGGTGGTGTCTGCCCATGCGGCTCTGCCTTTCTGCAAGGCTGGAGATCATTTCTCTTCCTGCAGCTGGCACAGAGCTGTCATTAAAAGTATGACACTGACATAAACACTGCTCTGGCTAATTAGACAGCAGTGAGGTTGTAAGCCCGCACCCATGGGCATCTTGGCAGCTGTGGAGGAGCCTCAACCTCCCATCCATTGCTCAGGACCAAGGAACAGCTTGGGCTTAGCTGAAATCCAAAGCAAAAGAGTTTGTTTTCTTGTTCCCAAGGGCGGGACACTCACCTTTCACCCCCCCTTCTTTGCTGGAGGGCGCTGGCACTGGACTTTGACTCCAGTTCACTGTGTTGCTGGTTTGCACCAAGCTTGTGCACGAGGGTGCGTCGTGCTCCTGAGAGCCATTTCTGTAAAGCAGACTTCCTTCTCTCTCACCTACTAATTTTTAAAATATTTTTTTTTAAGCAGTGTTTTGCTAGTGGTCTGCTTTTGACTTTTGCTTTTTGGTTGCTCAGGTTTTGTCAGACAAAAGGGTGAGGCTCATCAAGCTGCAAGCATCTCTGCAGCCTGGGAGAGGGAGCACTGCAGTAATCTCCTGCTCTCTGTCTCTCCCCTTCTGTCCAGAGGACAAGAAAATGAAGCCTGACATGATTATCAGATATCTCATTAACTGAATCCCATCAGAAGTGGTCACCCCACAAATTCTTGGTGATTTAATTCCCCCATTTAATTAATTCCTCCCCTAGAAATTATTAGCTCACTTCAGAGACAAATTACCTGTTAATTTTCTATCTGATAATTAGTGCTCTCCTAGGCCCTAGTTAAGCTTTCTTGCCTTATGTCAGATTTGATCAAAAGCAGACACCTGAGCCTTTTGATTTGTGTTTCTGTTAATGTTAATATTTCCCCTTTTATGTGTGGAACACGGGCTAAGGCAGGGGTCTGACAATGCCCACGGGACCTCCTGGAGAGATGGTTCCCTCCCCACTTCTGCTGGGGACTTTGCATGTGCCTGGGAGAGACAAAAGACGAAAAACCCACCCCAAAAATAACTACAGTGCAAGACTGTGACCTTTGCAGCTTCAGCTCTGCTGGTGCCCAAAGTCGCTGAGCGTTGATTTTTTATCTGCCTGAGTGTGGGGCACGGAGCCAGGGGCAGTGGCCTCCAGAGGAGCTGCAACGTGAGGGCCACGTGCGAGGGCTTTCACGGTGGATGGGGGAATTTTTTTGGGGTCTGGTCTCTGCTCCTGAGGCTGCTGCTGTATTTTATCTACAGATTTGTTCAGTGCAAAGTGCAGAAGCTGCCCAGGAAACAGAAGGCGATGCTTCCCCCCCAACCCCCCCGGAAGTGTTTGCAAATCCCATCTCCTCTTTCACTTTGTGTTTCTGCCAGAAGCTGCTGGCATTATTTATTCATTTTGCTGCACAGTGTCATGGTTTCAACAGGAGGGGGGGATAGTCCCCTTTTGATCCGTGCTGGCCCATAGCTTCTGTTGGTGGGGCACTTCTTTAGGGGAGGTGGTGGGGTGGGTTTGGCTCTCCTGAAGCTTGGGGCTGCTGCTCTTGGGGGCTGCTGCTCTTGGGGGCTGCTGCTCTTGGGGGCTGCGGCTCATGAGGCAAGCACTGAAAAAGCTGTTGGTTGTCCATCCTGTGGTGGACATCGCTGATGTTAAGGGTTTGCTGTGCTGCACAGTTTGTCCTTGCATGCTCCCAGGGCAGTGGTGGAAAGGCTCGGTTCAGGCTGGCGTGGGACAGAGCTCAGAGCACCTGCTGGGGAGTCTGCAGGGCTGGGCTCCCTGCAGGAAATCAGGGCTGTGAGCAGTGTCCCAGCGACACCTGACGGAGCCTGCTTGGACTGGGCTGGTTGGTCATGCACAGGCACGATGGACGAAAGGCAAACACCCAGCAGACTTTGTCATGGAAAGGTGATAGGCACGTTCCAGGCTTGAATAAATGTTTAGATCTCCTTCAGGTGCTGCCTAGGTCTCACAAAACACTTCTGATCAAACATTCAGGCCCAGAGTCTCAGCAGTGTTTCTGCATCCGTGCTGCTGACATTCCCTGGCATACACTTAATCCTCTTTAGGTCTCTCAAGTGTGAACAGAACCACCCAAACACAGGTGCTGCTGCCTGGCACAGCCCCAGAGCTGCAGGGGTGGGTCTCAGGCAAGGTGTGTCCAGATCTGGGCTTTGCTGGCACAAGCCACCCTCTCTGTACCGTGTCAGTACCCTGGCTGCTCCTCCTGTTCCCCAGGGGATGCTGCTGCCCACCGAGTTGTGAGGGCCCTGTGTGTGCTCCTCTTCTCCACAGCCTGAGCTGAGGCTGATGCTGTAGCCCTTCAGCTGGGGACTCTCAAGCAATACACAGCCAGCTTGTAGCACCGGTAGGATTCCCCAGACTCGACGGGATGCTCTGTCAAGGCACCCACTGAGCATCTACCCCAGATAATAGTCTGAGAGCGTCTCAGCTTGGTGCTTTCATTCATTGCTTCCACAGTCTGCTCTTTATTTTACGAATTTTAAACTGCACCAATTGCAGCCCCAAGCAGTGAGGTTTCCCTATCAAAGCGAAGCATTTCTGTGACACTGGTGAGTCCATTGCTCTGGTGAGAGAGAGACTGTAGAGGCTGTCACCAAGTGCACCTGAGTGGCTGCTGTGAATACTCAGAATGCCAAGGAGGGACAGGATGTTTTGGATGCCCCAGAGGTGCTGCCCTATGTGGCTGAGCTCCTCCTTCCCCCTCCCACACTCTCATGTACCAAACGTGTCTCCCCTGCACAGCCCAGGAAGTGTCAGAGAAGTGTGAAAGTGCTGCTGAAATAAAAGGGAAATAGTAACCATAGTGAGAAATTCTGGGTGGAAGACAGGTTTTTTGAGGGCTGTGGTATGTTGCAGAGCCCCGGTGTGATTTATTTTTAATGCTGAATGTCTGGCCCTCCATCGCATTTCCCACACGTGTCGTTTGCCCCCTCATTTATTTGTTGTTTCCCACCATACAAGGAGGGCAGATACTTTATACCCTCTAACTCAAATTGGGCACGGTAGCTCCAGCAGCTTGTTGCAACACACTCGTGGCTAAAGCCCAGCTGTTGTGGCACAGCTTCTCTGACAAGAGCACAGAGGGTTTCCCCCACCTGCCTGCAACCCAACACAAACTGCATCCCTGGATACAACCCAGAAATGGTTAAGGGATGAGCAGGCTGCAGTGCTGCTGCTATCAAGCTCGCAGTGATGCCTTTTCCTGGTCTTAAAATCAAGAGGCATACACGATTAGAAGGGGAAAAGGGATTTTACCTTGGTATTTATTTTTAAGGATCCTTAGGTGTTCACGTCCAGGTCATATGCATCAAGACGTACCCCACCGAGTCTTTCCCTGTGTCTCTGTGTCTCTCTTCTTCCTCACCCCCCAACATTGGGTATAACATTATAGGTTTTACTAATTAGCATATCTATCAAAGATTCCCCAGTGAGGGGTTCAAGTGAGCCCCCCCTCCCCAAGGAACCTTCCCCTGGATGGTTCTATCTTGGTTTACAGAATGTGTTCTGGAGAGGACCTTGGGGTCTGGGGCACACTGATCCCTAGCTACGAAGCTTCCAAAATGTTTAGTCTCTTAGCTTGACAAACAAGTCCAAGAATGTAGGCAAAAAGCACTAGGAATACAGAAGCTGTCAAAGGTATAACTGGGGTATAAAAGAAAAGGCAAAAATCTTCATGGCATCAGCAGGAGTGGAGCTTTCTCTTCCATTGCCAGTTGCTAGGTTTGGGACACAGCGCTGATCCTATCCAGGAGTGGAGTACTTGCCCTGCTGCAGAGGAGCTGCATCCTCTGCCACCATCAATTCGATGTCTCAGAAAAAGGTGCTGAACTCCTTCTCTCTCAGCTAATGAGGTCTTCTGCAGCTGGCAGGAAACAGAGCCTTTTTCCTGAGCAGAAGTGCTGTACTTCTGCGATCCATAAATACACCCCAGTGTGGGGGATCTGCTGTCTTTGCCATGTCATGGCTGTGGGGGCTTTTTTTGGCGATGCCCAGGGTTGGTATGGAGGAGGTGTCAGCAGCCCATAAAAGCACAGGCAGGGAACGAGTGGGAAGCAGAATATGTGGGTGTAAATGTGAGCTTATCTCCTGCAGTGGCTGTTCCCCTCCCACCCCCAAGCTCTGCTAGCTTTGATCATCTTAGACCCGTGCAAGAACTCCGCATACATCAGGTGTGGTATGTTTGAGTAGCTGCACTACTGAGCTGGAGGATCTAAACCCCTTGCAGATGGACCTTGTGGAGGTGGCAGATGGCTCCCGATGGCCACAGCTCCTGACCCCAGGGCAGCTCCTGATGCCAGCGACTGCTCCATCCCACTCTGGTGTGCCCTGGAGCAATGATGTGTTTCACATCTGGGCTTGATATATTCACAGAATGCATGGCCAGTGCATACTCAGTAAGGCATTATAAGTTCATTTAACAAATCTTCCAGATCATCTGTGAGTGTATGCTGCTCTAAACTCCAGTTTAATGTGCTGGTTATTGTGGTATTGAAGTTTATTCCTGATGTGATACTTTCCTCCTCTCCTGCCTGCCAGTACCTTTGGCAGACAACAAAATTCTATTTTAGATATATACCAGGTAATTACGTTTGCTTGGCATGTTGCAGTGCTCCTTGTTTCTTTGCAGAAAAAAGTGTTAGTCAGGCTGGGGAAAGTGCCATGACAGATGGAGAAAATATCATATTGCAATCCAGCTATAGCCCCCCAGGTCCCTTCATCCAAGAGTCCCAGGGCTTCTGGTTCATTCTCCCAAATATCTGACCTGGCTACAGAGCAGGATCCTGACATAAATGCCTCAGTTAAGCAGAGACAGGTAAGTGATGAACCTACCCCATACATTGACTCTATACAGTGGGGGGGTGGCACTGATTCTGTCCTGGAGGAGGGAGAGATGAATTACCAGGAGGTAAATAAAGTGTCTGGTGAGTCTTGGGAGGGCTGTTGGCTTGGATAACATATGGCCCGTTACGCCTTCAGTGCAGAAAGGCTGCTTCAAAAGGTGTTTGCAGAGCTGTGTGTAAGTTCATTGTGCATTGCCTGTACGTGGCTGTGGCGCAGCTTCATCAGGATGAATGGACTCATGAGCACTAAGGGGAAATCAAACACAACTCACTGCCACATCCTTGCCTTCCTGTGTGCACTCTGCAGGCTTCCCATTACATCACAAGGAGTTGCAGGGAGTCACTGCCTTGGGCAACAGCCTGTGGAAAGCATGGCATGAGGACTTCAGCAGGACACAAGCAGCTCCCTGTTACTGTCCCGGGTGGGAGCGTGAGCTTCAGACAAAATTTGCTAGAGAAACCCTGCCGCTGAGTCACGAGGTGAAGAGAGGACCCCCTTGCTTTTTAAACTTCTCAGAGAGAAACCTGGGGGTGGCTGGATCCAGTCTTAGCCTCAGACTGTCAACAGTTCAAGTAACTGACCTGCAGGATTTAAAGATGGCAAATCAGATGTATTTATATAAAAGAAATTACCTATTATGACAAATGATTAGACAAAAGATCTTAACCAGAATTATTTACTACACAGTATAAAAGCTGAAACTACTAGTAGTGTATAGTATAATATAGTGCACTAAATTAAAGCAATTATATTAAAGCTAGCAAAAAGAAACAGTTATTAAGTAGAGAATGATATAACTCGCCATACCAACAGTCAGAGTGGGCAGGTCTCTTTCTCTTAACCTTGAAGAGCAACCTTAAGGGGCATCCTCACTCAAGGGAGAATCTCCACACAGACTCCAGGAAGGGGTATCTCAGAAGAACCTACTGTATGGAAAGTGGGCTGGATTTTGAGTGTAAAGGGATTGACTGTCAGTCATATGCCTCCAGGCCAGTTTAGCAGCTTATCTGCCAAAGCTTTACCTCACTGTCAGGATGTTGATTCAGGGTTGGTGTGCCAGACTGATTTTTAGCATAATTCAACACCAGAACAACACAGAGCTCCCCTCTCAATCCACCCTGATAGATTTGCAAATAGGACATTGCCAACTGAGTTTCTTTACCACATTCCAGGTCAAAGCATGAGGGGGGTTGGGGGAGAATCATCCTGCCACAATTACACAGGATAGAAATGCCCCCACAGATGGACTGGAGCAGAGCAGAGCAGCTCCCCAGCTTCGGGAAAATGTGGCATGAACCCACACCTTTCCAGAGCTCCCTGGCTGTGCATGCCCATGCCACTGGCACCTTTGGGTGCCATCTTCAGCAGGGAGGGCAAGCTGGCTGGTCCAGGTGCTGCCAGCCTTGACTTTCCCCATCTGCTGTGTGACATGGGAGCAGTGGCTGCTCCTCGGACGCACGCCGGACACAGGCGATGCCCTGCTGCATATAAGGGCTGCTCAAAGGCAGGAGGGAGGGCAGGGCTCCCCTCACTTCCTGCAGAGGAAGCTGATGCAGTCCTGTTCAGGCTTCACCAGCAGCAGTTTTTCCCTGAACAGAGAACCCTGAGTGTGGCTGGCCAGTTTTAGTCAAGGCCAAGAGTCACAGAGTGGATGCGGGAAACATGGGTTCAAGTCCCTCTGCAGTTTTAATTCATGCAGATCTGAGCCCAGCTTCCCTTCCCTTCCCCAGGACTGCTCTGGGTATTGTGGAGAGTTACCCAGTAGCCTAAATGATGTTGCTTTTCAGCACTGCATCCATACACATGTACTGCAGTGGGAAGCAGGAACTTGCTTCCATGGCAAACACCCAGCCCCTCACTGCAGAGCAGCCCACACTGTTCCTTTCTTGCTGGAAATGTTACTGTTTGATTGGCGTGAGAGAGACATGAAACCACGTCTACAGGACGGGCTGGGAGAGACCTTGTGAGCTGATGTAAAATCCAGTGGTCTGGAGAGATTTGGAGAGGATCTCTGTCCCGCCCTTGCCAGGCAGTGGGAGGATTTCACCTTGATGGAGCTACACTCCATCCTCAGGGCTCCTTGTCCTCTCTGTGTGGGGTCTGTGTGATGTCTCACTGGGCTGTTGGCAGAAGTTTGGGCTGACAGATGAATGCACTTGCTCGTGGTTTGCTGTGCACTGCATCTGCTTCAGGCTGCCTACCCTAGAGTGTGCTGTTCCCTTTCAGAAGATGCTCCTGCTGCAGCTGCAGGCTCCTGGGCCTGCTCCTGCAGCACGGCTTGGCCGTCAGGCAGCACCTGGGCTGGGGCTGAGATCTGGTGCCCAGCTTGACCCTCTCCTCTTCCTGCTGTTTTATTGGCTATAATTCATTACTTTCCCCGTGGGTAAGTGGCTTTTTGGTGGCTATTTCATGCCAAGTGCTGCTCCTGGCTGCCTTGTCTCATTCACAGAGCCGGTGGTGAAGAATCCTCCTGCAGGATTACTCCTGCAGGCAGGTTGCTGTGAGGCAGCTGCCAGCTGCTGTGCCCTTGGCCTGGGTTTGGGCATCGTGACATGCTCTCAGTCCACAGTCAGGGGTCCATCAGGGACCTGTCCCCAGACAGACCACTCTGTGATGGCAGCCCACATGTGTGCAGCAGGGACATGGCTCAGGTGGAGGGTGAATAGGGCTGGTGTGAGCTTGAGGCCCTCCTTGTTGAGGCTACACAGGGAGGACATTGTGGGGAGCACCACAGCAACTCTTCTGTCCAAGGGGTGTCTTGAAGTGGTGTTGGTCTTTTCCAGGGGTGAGACCAGGAGAAGGCAGACTCACAAGGACATAGCTCAGAAGCCAGAGGGGGCTGGGCCAGCTATGAGGGAGCTCTGGAACTTAATGCCTGAGCAAATTTGGTGGCCTCAGTCTACACAAAAATGAAACCCCTGCCTGCAGAAGGAAAGCTGTCCTCTCTTCTGAGCAAGGGAAAGCTCTTTAACTCCTTGCTCTTGAAGTCCTGGTTGGCTCCTCAGCTGCTTCTGCATCCCCTGTGAGCAGCCACATCACGCGTGTACCAAGTGCTATTTCTGGTGGCGGCACAGGCTGTGCTGCAGCTGCAAACCCCAGCACGGCCACACCGGTCCATCGTGTCTGCTCACAGTGCTGTAATCCTACCACAGGACAAACCCTCCCTGCCCCAAACTCACGCCAGCTGGGGCTGTGTCTGACCATCCTGTGTGCAACATGGTCACACGGCCCACACTGACAACAGGAGCTCTGCTGGGAAATGCTGAGGCAGCTCCTTGAAAGGTCACCCTGGTGATTATGTGCACAGGAAAGGCTCAGATGTGTGACACAGCTGTGGCTGTGAGAAGAGGGGAAGTATGCACCGAGCTGTGACTGCTGTTACAGGAGCTCAGGAAACCAAAGCCTGGGAAAGGCAGAGGAGCTCTCTGGCACAGGGACCTCACCCCCAGCACTGGTCCCATGAGTGCAAGCAGCTGATAGAGATAAAAACCAGGGGAGTGAAGATGTTCAGCCACCAGAGTCAGGCCAGCAGCTCTGCCCCTTCACTGCTCTGAGGAAGGCAGCACTTGGCTGGAAGCATCTGGATGTGCAATGTTCGTGTTCCAGCTAATCCAGCACTGGTGTCATCAAAGCTGCACGTCCTTGGCTGTCTTGCCATCCTCTGTCAGAGAAATTGAGCCCTGCTGAGGGCCACGGTGGTGCCCACAGGCAAGGGGCTAAAGAGGGTGAGATGAGACCTCTTACGTTCAGTTGGGTGAAATGAGTCCCACCAGCTGTTCTTGGACAAACTTGGAAAATAACAGGAATATTTTAATCTGCAAGAAGCAGTCCCCAGTGATAATTTTAAATCATATCAATGTATATTCGAGATAGGAGCTACCTACAGATCCTTAAGTCACTATCACATGAAATGCCCCTGGCCATGAAGAAATGGGCTTTTAGAAGCAACCTTTGCACTGAGTCTGCACAGGATTGCCCAGCAAGGCAGACTTGTCCTCACTGCCAGCTGGCGAAGCTGTGCCAAGGTTTATGTCCCCACAGCACACACCTCTGGTGCAGAGTGGGTTCCTTCAATCAGGACTCAATGCTCCAAATTCTTTTGGTGGAAGATCAGACATAAACATCTATTCATTTTTTTTTTCAGTGGCAGCTGAAAACTCTGCTGCTTTCTGGTCTTGTGTTGACCTCTGACTTCTCTGAGTTCCCAGAGATTAAAAAGAGCAGGATAGATCATGAGGAGAAGCTCTTGGTGGCAAAACATTTAGCAGCACAGAGCTGCAGTAGTATGTTCTGTAGCTTCTACTTCCAGCCTGACAGCCACAGCAGCTTCCCAACACCAAGCATCTCTAGTGTGCTCAGCCCTCAGCATTAACCACTGTGAGTCATGCTCTAAATAATGCTGAGGTATGGTTTAGAGCCCGTTTGTTTCTTTAGAGAATAAATGCTGGTGTCCTTTATGTACACTCTGGTATTTAAGTTTTCTTACCTAAGACAGCTAGAAACTTCTCCTTTTCAGGCCTCCTTCTGACATGGTCATGCCCTTTCAGGGCCAGGGGTTATCAGGAAATGAATCAGGAGTTGCCAGAGGTTCATGAGGGCACTGGGTGCTCTGCTTGGTGCACTTGCAGTGGTCTGCTAAAGCCACTCACAGAGTGATGCTCCCCGACTTTCCTAGAAATTGGGACCTCAGTTGCCTCCCACTCCCAGCTCCCCAGCCTCCCCCCAGCATATGCTGAGATGTCCTTATCTTCTCTGTGCTGGGGGCTGGAGCAAGGCTCCTGCCCATGGATGGTGCAGAGAAATACAGTGCTGCTGGTCAGGCAGGAGCTCCGGGTGTGCCAGCACAGCGTGGCTGGTGGGGCTGTGGGTGGGAGGGCTCATGATGGGGCTGGACAAGGGCTCTTCGCCCTGTTTTACCTCCAGCCATAGCAGAAAATCCAGAGTGGGGCTGGGCTGGCTGCAGTCACTGAGCTGTGTGTGTGAGGTGAGTGCTGCTGGCACAGCTGCTGTCAGAAGCTCCTGCAGGAACAAATACTGTCTGTGCTGGTCTCTGGTGAGACTGCCTGCTGCAGCAGCTCTCCGAGAGGTGTTCCCTGCCAGCCTTCCTCCAGCTCCTGCCGCAGCCGGCTTCGGCAGCATTGCCCCATCCGCACTGTGGCTGCTGATTCCGCAGTAGGCACCTACTGCCACTGCCCCCTGCCCCCAAATGTGGCTGCTGAGGTGCTCTCAGCTCCCGGTTTACCAAACCCACCATTCCCCGACCCACCAGCCCCCAGCCACCCGCTGTGCACAGCAGAGGCTCCCAGTGCCCTTCTTTGGGAATGTGTTTTGCCGGTCCTGCAAGCTGCCCCTCTGAGGGAGGTGGTTCTGCTGATCACAAAAACACTTCCCGAGGCTCAGTGGTCCTTCATGTCCCATCCCACCAGCCCTTATATGTGCACATGGAAGAACAGCAGCGAGGCACAGGAAGCCCCAAAGTCTCTCAGAAATGTGGTGCCCTGGTGCAGATCAGCCCCTCCTCGTTCCCTGCGAGCAGATTTAGTGCTGCCGTGTAAACCGAGCTGCAGGTCTGATCCCTGGGGAGCTGCCAGCTGGTCACACACCAGTTTGTCCCCAAGTCCCACACACCCTCCTCGCCCACTGCCTCCCACCTTGCCGACAGCACGTGTGCACCTGGGCAGAGACATGAGTCCTGGTACCCCTGATAAGGTACCAGGGGATATATATATATATATATAAATACTGGGGAAGAAAGAAGTGGGAATAGCACTTCACCTCCTCCCCTCTCAGTTTCTTCAGGGCTGAAAGGCCAGTGATCTGCTTTCTGTGATCAGGTAGGTTGTGGCTTCCTGGTATTCCCACGGGAACCAGGGCTTCCAGGGGAAACATCAGCTTCCCCAGCACTGTCGAGGACCCAGCTGGTGCTGGTTCTGTCACCACAAGGTCCCCAGCAGCTTCAGCTCTGTGGTGGAGGCTGCAACGTGCCCATCTGTGGCTTTGCAACTCTCCTTCCTCCTCTGCAAAACAGCGCAGTGCAAAGCACCGAAGTACAAAGCTGGAGGGTTTACAGCAGTGTGGTGGGGAAAGCACCCTTCAGCTAAAATCTATGCAATATGGGTCACTCCCTGCCCTCCAGCCTGCCCCCAGCTCAGCCTGCTTACACACTGTTGGGACAGACAAATTTCCTGAGGTGCCAGCTTAGATGCCTTAAGACTGAGGGAAAGCCAAACCAAAATAAACCTGATATAGCTGGGTGCTTTAATTTGCAGGAAGAGCTGTGCAGCAGCAGGCTGGTTCCCAGCTGAATCTTTCTTGCTGTATCAAGCATAAATTCATCAGGTATTCCATTTCCCAGGGGGGAAAAAAGAAAAAGCAGAATAATTCACTTGGAAATAAAGAGTGGAGCTATTTTTCCCTCTAACGTGGTGAATGCAATTACCTAAGGCATGGGAGGCTGAGATAACTCACTTATTCAACCCCCACTCTCCAAAGAAACCATCATCATTCTGTCAGAAAAGGCTTTAAACCCCAATTCACATCCTGAATGCTAAAACATCACCACATACAGACGCTGTCCTTATGATTTCCATGCACCAGCTGCTGCATCACAGGCAAAACACACTCATAGGCCAGAATTTATTAGTATCAAGGCCATATACACTGTGCAAGCTCCCTGTGTTTGCTGACACTTTTCCCAGTGCTGTTGGTGCCTCCTTGTCCTTCAGGAGCAATTCCTAGTGAAGCAAAGCACACTGGCATCCTGTTAGGAGTGTGTGAGCCACACTGGGGCTGGGAGGATGTGCATAGGGGATGAGAGTCTCAAGCTGTGTCTGTTTGGAGAGCTCAGTGCAGGCAAGCCATAAGCCTGTGATCGCCCCCAAATTTAATTCCATTTAGGCAGCACTCTCCTACCTCTTCTGCCATTACATAATGGGGAGTGGAGTAATGACTTTCAGCAATGCTGTTTGAGTGGCAGCAGTCCAATTCTGGACTGTATTTTTTTTTTAATAGTGGGGGGAGAGCAGGTTGGCAGAGGGGAGAAAGCATCCGTTTGGTTCATCTGCAATCCCTGTTCTGCTTTGGGAGCTTTAGAGGACAGACACATTCTTCCATCTCCACTAATCCTCCTCTGATACAGAGGATTTTCCTGCCATTAAATGATAGCTTGTGAGAAAAAAATGCCAACTTTTCAGAGACTGACTCGTGTGGCTAAGGGCAGCCTCAGGAGCAGGCGGGAGGACACAGCCACTGCCTGGCCAGGTGAGCAACACATCCGGATGATTTCTGTTGGGAATTTTGGTTTCCACTATTTGATGCTAGGCTGGTTACACTCCTCTGTACCAGCATCTATTTCCTGGGGATAGAGCCAGTCTCTTACTGTTGGTGATCCTTTCCCACCTCAGATGACAGGAACCTGCCCTGGGCATGGCTCGTGGGAAGGATGAGGATGAGCTCCTGAAAAGCAGTGGCACAAAGCTGCAGGATTCCCTGAGAAGGTCAGTGATGGAAGAAAGATTCTCACCAGGAGGGTGCTGGGGATGTCTTCAGTTTGAAAGCGTGTGAGAGAAGAGCGTTTTCCTTCATTTTCCTTTCTAAATGTAGAGCTTTTTGTGGAAAAATGATGCAGGGAAATGAGAGAGGATGAAACCTGTCCCTGTTCTTCCTGTGTGCTTTTAGATCCCTCAAGTTTGCTTGCCAGACCTGAAATGCCACTAGAGAATAATCAAGGTTATGTTTGCCATCATTCTAAATGGTGAGTATGCACTTATTCTGCACTATCCAGTAGTGGATTAGACAGGTCATTTGGAAAGGTGGTGGTTAAATACTCAATTATTGCAATCATTGTCTCTTTACCCTTCTTAAGACTCTGCAACTTTTCTTTTTTGTTTATTTTCCTTTGGTCTCTCACTCTTTCTTCCAAATACTGAGTTACTGTCGTATTTAAAAGAGCAAAACATATCATCTGTGGGAGGAAATGTTTTTTATTCCTTAATGTCACAAATATTTTTGCTGTATTTCACCCTTTTTCTCAAACACGTCTCATTTGAGCACCCTCTGTGTCAATGGGTAGCAGAAATCTTTCAGCTGCTGCCCTGTCTGTGAGCATCCTTTTTCAGGGAAGGGGAAGAAGTAAGGTGGGAAAGATGGGAATGTTTCAGGCTACGTTGATCAGAGGAGATCTGGCCAACAGGGGAGAGCTGATCTCTTTTGCCTTGAGCAACAGCTCTCCCGAGGGTTCGGTAGAGTTCAGGTGGAGGATTTTTCCAACTTCCTTTCCAGGAGAAGGAAGAGGTATTGCACAAAGGTTGCATTGCTGAGGGGCTTCTCTGAGCTCCTGTTGCTGGGGGGTATTTTCTCCTTGGATGGTCCTCACGTACTTGCTTTCCATGTCTTGCACAGTGAAAAAATACACTGGTAAACAGAGATCTTAGAAGTCTGCTATGAAATGCCACGAGCAGAAGACCCAGATTTAGCAATTGTGTATAAGGAAAACAGGCTGGATATGGCTTGGGTGCAGACATTTCCTTTGTTGTGTGATTAGAGAAGAAGCAGGGAGGGGAAGGAGGGGATTTGGTTATCAGCAGGATCATTCCTACAGTGCCCACTGTATGCACAGCAGTGGGTGGAGGTCTGCTCTGAAGGCCAGGGATGTCACTGAGCTTGGGGCAGCTGGAGCTAAACATGGAGCTTGCTCAGGGCAGCCTCACCTATAGGACAGCCTGTGCACAAATACCCCTCTGGATGTCACCCTGAACCCATAAAAGGCTCCCTACTAGCAGCAACACTTGCATCTCTCATTTTCCAGACAACCACCTGCGGCCAGACATTTGGGAACAGGCAAATCCTTAATCTGTCTGGCCCTCAGTTTATGTAACTGCCTAACAAAAACAACATATGCCCCTGTTGGCACGAAGAGGGTGGACTGGTGCAGAGGGCAGAAAATGAGGCAGCCCCTGGGCAGGCTGCACAAAGAAAGAGCAATCTGAGACCAGCATATTGTTCCCCTTCTTGTCCTTAGACTCCAGCTGTTGTCAGGGGGCCTGAAGGGGACTTTCCTTTAGCTGTGGCTGTTAGATAAAAGCATGGGAAAAAGGGGAAGAGCAGACAAACAAAATGACAACCTGTCTAAAATCCTTTCCACCTCCCAGAGTCCTTCACTATCATTTATCCTTGAAATGATGCTGTTTTGCTAATTCTCCAGTCACAATAGTGTGCCCAGGCATGATGGGACCTGAATTTTGATGAAGAGGCCACAGCTCATCCTTTTGTGGTGGTCTCTCCATGTATCTAAATACCTCTTCTACAATAACCTGGATGGTTTGAACAGACCCAGGCTGGGCAGCTCCTGGGTTGATGCCCTTCAGTGGGGACTTGCCCAACAACTGGTTTTGCAAGTCTGCTTTACCCAGGCAGTGCAAACTCCTAAATACAGTCCCTTGCATGTTGCCTTTTGAAAGGATGGAGGAAAAGCAGGGCAACTGCAGCTCAAACTGTCCTGTACATTAAAGCCTTGAGGACTGCAAAAATAAAAGCTTGATGCTTGCTGAAGCTGATGCTTCCTGGCATATCACCTCAGAAGTCTCTCTTATTAAAAATGCCCATGGGAATACAGCTGTAGTGGGCAATCACTGTGCTGGAAACCACCGGGAGAGGCAGCCCAGCTGCTGGGAGATTCCCCCTCTGGACACTCAGCAGGAATGTGGAGGAAACCCCCCTGATCCCAGGAGTACTGTAATAGAGGTGTCTGTTGGTAAAGCTGTTGGTATCTCATGTTTTGCTCAAAAAAAAAGAAAAAAAGGATTATGTTTGTGTGGGAACTAATAAAAAAAGCAGAAAACCAGTCAGCAGCAATGGCACCATTTCCTGCTAGTGAGTACATGGAGATTGCTGATGTGGCTTCTCATTTTGCTGAGGAGAAGGTAGGATGTGTCTGGGAGAGCAATTAAAAAAACTGTCTTCAGTTCTTCCTCTCCAATGAGTTTATTTTCATGGAATCAGAGAAAGAGTTGTGCTGGAAGGGACCTAAAACATCATCTCATTCCAAGCCCCCTGCCATGGGCAGGGACACCTTCCACTATCCCAGGCTCCTCAGAGCTTCACCCAACCTGGCCTTGAACACTGCCAGGGTTGGGGCATCCACAGCTTCTCTGGGTACCCTGTGCCACCACCCTCACAGTAAAGAATTTCATTCCTATATCTAACTTAAATTTCCACTCTGAAAGAGGGAAAAACTGCCCACTGCCCAAAAAAATTTTGCATTAAAAAAAAAAATGCAGATGTTTTATTGACTGGATGTTTTTTCTCCCCAAAAAAGCTTGTCTGTGGAGGCTGATGTCTCCCCTTCCTTTTGTTCTTCTCTCGTTTCTCCCCAAGAACTTTCTTCTCTTCCTTGTTGTTCAGCCACCTGTGTGGGACTAACTTAGGAGGAAACAACAGCCACAGACCTCCCATGTCAGGCTGATAAAAGACAAAGTGGCTGCTCCCATCAAACATAAGGCACTATAGTGACTGTCTTGAGAATTGGCAAAGCAGCAAAAACTGTGCTGGAGATGCAGAATTTCTCATCAATGATGAGGCCAGCAGTGGAACAATATCTCTTAGTTTGTTTTCACTCATGCCATTGTACCAGTACACAGTGGGAATGAGTTTTCAAACACTGCATTGCATCTCCTTGAGAGCTGAGAGTTCCCCTTTCAGTGCTACACCAGCTCATGGCTCTGGTTGAGAAATCTTAGATTGAATGAACAAAGGAAAGAAAGAAGCAAAAAGTAAGAATTTGACACACTTTGGGCAGCTAATTGATCTCCCCTGCCCACTGCCAGACTCCGCATACACTGCCCTCCCCTTTTCCACACCCAGGAATGCTGTAACCCACCCACAGCTGCTGGCCTTCAGAGCATCTCTGCCTGCTCCCTGGCGAAACCATGTTCCCATCAGGCCAAAGAGAGACCACAACAGAGACACTGAGAAATACTGAATTCCAGGTGAGCCCCCTCTTGAGGAGAGGAATTAATCGGAGATGATGTTCTAGGTACCATATATTCTCAGCAGGTTTAAAAAAACCCCAGCAGAAGATTTTTAGGAATTTTACACAAGAGGTCCTCAGTCAGCACTGGTACACAGGTGGCAATTAGCCTGGCTAGAGGGGAGGAAACGACAGTGTAATTTCTTTTTCCTGCTGTGACTAATTCATTTGCTAATGATGCATCCTTTTCTCTCCTGCCACGCCTCTCCTCTGTGGGGACGGCAGTGATCCTTTGGGTCCCACAGGTCCATGGGGTGTGGCCCTGCGTGCGCTCCTGCCCTCCCAGCTGTGTGTGCACACCAGAGCGGAGCTGCTCTGTGCTCTGCGACCGCGCTGGGCTGGGGCAGATCCCCAGCGAGTTCCCCTGCGAAGCCTCTTCCATCAACCTGGACAAAAACAGCATCAAGTTCCTGTCCGAGAGGGCTTTCGGGACGCTGCCTTCCCTCAAATCCCTGTCGCTCAACCACAACAACATCTCCTTCATCACTCCGGGGGCGTTCAAGGGGCTGCCCAGCCTGATGGAGCTGAAGATGGCCCACAACGAGTACATTCGCTATCTCCACACTCGGACCTTCACCGCACTCCGGCGCCTCGTGAGGCTGGACCTGGCTGACTGCAACCTCTTCAACATCCCAGACAGGATCTTCATCGAGCTGCCTGCTCTGCAGGAGCTATTCTGCTTCCAGAACAACTTCCGAAGGATCCCAGGTGCCATCAGGGGCATGGAGAACTTGACCCACGTGTACCTGGAGAGAAACAGGATCGAAGCGGTGGCCTACAACTCCCTGCAGGGCCTGACCAAGCTGAAATACCTGAATCTGCAGGACAACAAGATAAATGTCATCCACGAGCGAGCTTTTCAGGGCTGTCAGAGGATGGAGTACCTGTACCTGAATGACAATTTGATCAGTGAGCTTCCAGAACACTCCTTTGATGGCCTGAGGCGCCTGAAGATGCTCAACCTGGGGGGGAATTTTCTCAGGAACATTTCCAACACCTGGTTCAGGGACTTGGGGGAGCTGGAGTTCCTCTACCTGGACCGCAACAGGATCAGCTACATCGAGGAAGGGGCTTTTGAGAACCTCACCAGCCTGGTTGTGCTGCACTTGAACAGCAACAACCTGACGACGCTGCCCTTCTCCGTGTTTGAGCCCGTGTACTTCCTGGGGCGGCTGTACCTCTTCCGCAACCCCTGGGAGTGCGACTGCCGCATCGAGTGGCTCAAGGAGTGGATGGAGAACTACAGGCTCGTCAGGGATATTCCGTGTGCCTCCCCCTCCTCAGTGGCTGGGATTGACCTGATGGACGTGCTCTTTGAGAGGTCTCCCGAAGGTTACTGTCTCGACCCTGTGGAGCTGAACATGACATCTGAGGGGCCGACCCCAAGCGAGGGGCCTTGGTCTACCACAGAGAGCAAGTTCAACAGCCTTATCTCCAAACTCTTGCTCCAGATGGGCCTTCCTGAAGAGGTGGCAAATGCCACCGAAGTGTACAGTAATGCCACGCAGCTGGATGGACAGACTGAAGGGGTTTCTTCTGGCATGGGGGAAGACAGAATCGAGGCTGACTCCTCTTCCTTGTACCTCCCAGCACTTTTTACAGTGATTGTTCTGCTGTGCAAATAGTCCAAGGGCTGTATGGAGCAGGAGCGCTGCTTAAGCATTTAGTCCCTGCACCTACTTAGTCATCAGAGAAAAGTTTTTTTGTGGGCCTCTGATACATAATGGGATCCAGATTCTTCCAGGTTGAGTTTGTTGGATCTGGCTCCAGATTCCCCTGGGAGCTGATAGGATGTGGGTCCTGGGTGGTAAACCTGTCCTATGGGTGTCTCAGAGCCTCCTGGATAGTCAAAGGAAGATGAATACCACTAAGTTTGAATTTTGCCTAGAGATGTGTGATGTTCCCTTCTGGGAATGAAGAGGGGTCTGTCTTTGGGGTGTTTGTTCCATGGGCCAACTCCAGGTGACCCAGCTTCATGAGAGCAAGATGAGGCAGCAAAACTGGGCCCCTCTTCATGTCCTGACAGACACCCACACCCCTGGCAGGCGCTGCTGAACGATGGGAAACTATTCCTGATTTCCTCCAGCAGGTACAGAAGGGAGCAGGGCAATCCTGGGTAACATCCAGGGATGCAGCATTAGGCCTCATGAAAAGGAGGAAAGCACCTCGGGAGGGCACCTCCCCCAGGCAGGTCTGGGATGGGCACGGTATTTTGGCCTTGACCACAGGCAGGATTTTGATCCATTCTCCCGCCACTCTCCTGGCAGTGGTGCAGGAAGACCAGATGGACCCGTGTTTGTCAAAACATTCTTCTCTGAGGCAAAGCTACTTAAACTTAACCTACTAATTCATATGATTTCAATGTGGTTTTCAATGAATATATTGTTTCAAGGAATACATTGTTTTTATTTGTAGATTGTTTCATGGCATGGCAGCAGGGGCAGAGTATGCTGAAGACGAATGCAACCAGGTCCTATGAAATATTTTGTATTTCCACCACTAATATGTACTGTGTAGTGTGTCATATTATTCCATACTGATCATTTTCTTTTAGACGGCATCTTAAGTGTTTTTATCTTTGAAATCTCCAATGAAAGCTGCTAATATAACCAGAAAGAATGATGTTTTATGTATCAAAGCATATTAATAAAATAATTTGATATTTTACTCACAAAAATAAATTAACTGCTCAAACCTTGGGGTTTTTTGGAGATCCTTGAACAATTCTGGTGATTTTTTTTTGTAGGCTACTCAAATGGTGCACATGGATGTCCTTTCATGGCCTAGAGCAAATGGCAAGCTATTTATTGCAGCATAAATACTTTCACTTAGACCCTGACTGTGCTTATGTTTGTGTTCAGCAACAACACTTCAAAATGTAAGTGACTATATAGAACTACACTTCTGTCCAAAAAGATCTACTGCTTTCTAATTAGTGCCAGAGATTTCAAGAGGAAAGCTGAGCACAGGGAAAACCAAGCCTTCCCTGCTGCAATGGCTCCTCAGTTATCTGTAGCTCAACCACAGTTTCCCCAGGGAATCAAAATGCCAGATGGTTTGATAAATGCCTATTTGACCTGTTCCATGAACTAAATTCAATGAGTTTGGATTTCCAGGCTATTTATGAATCCATTAATCTTCTTAAGTGCTAAATTCATCTGTGTATTATAAGAGGCTGTTTTTCAAACCTAGTCCAGCCCAGTGCTGTAGAGGAGTATTAGGTTAAGGATGCCTTTACAGGAGCACTATTTCATCCTGTCAGGGGAGGTTTATCAATAGGCCTGGCACAAATGGTAGGACACAAATGGTTGTATTTCACTTCCTATAAGTACGGATGCCTCATGAGCGAATTGTTTTTATAATGCATGTATTCATTTTCTGTGCCAAGGCACATTAAAACTGAAGATCGCCTTACTGTGCAATTGTTGAGTGGCTTTCAAGTCAATCAGTGATTCAAAGATGCTCTTGCTTTATCTGCAAGATGCAGATCTGAACATGAAGCATCTTAAAATGTTGGTTTTAGCAGATGGTGCTGTCAGGCGATGGACAAGAGGGTTGTACCTTGTACTCAACTGTGTGACAACAGGGCCACTGACCTTGGGCATCAATTGTTTAAGTGTCTCTTGTAGTCAAACACCTGCCTGGCCCACAGAGCTTTGTGCTGCTCTGACACAGTCGTGGCTGCCTGGAAAGCGCGTGGCTGACATCATGCTGGGTGTAATGGGCCTTCATCTTCCCCTCAGGGACACGACAGACTCCGTGCTCTCCTGCTCTGAAATCCTGCTCTTCCCTCTGAGCTGAGAGATCGGCAGTGTGTGTTTCCAGTGGCACAGAGCAGCTGGCACATGGGCACTTGGAGGGGATCGGGAAAGGTCTGGGAGCCTGCGATTGCTCCCTCTTTGCTCCTCTCTCCTCTGTGTTGCTCATTCCTTGAGGGGACACTAGAACTGCTTGGTTCATTCTTTCATGATTCTTGTTCCTAAACTCTTAGCAAAGGGCTTGTTTCACTGATTACGTGGGCAGGTGACAACTATAATTATGGTTTTTTTAACAAATAGTTTAGTGATTTTATTTTCTTAGACCGGATTCTCACTGCAAAATTGTGCTTCAGCTGGTAAACCTGAATCCATTGTTGGTTACAAGTCCATGGCTCAGAGTCCCTTCATAAATCAATGCTGTTTTCAAAATCTGCCTCTGGGCTGGGACACCTCCAAAGATGCCAAACCTTTGTCTGTTTGGAATAACTGCAAATATTTTTCAGCAAAGTGGTGCTCTCAGCCCTGCCCTCAGCATGAGGTGCTGGCATTTTGTTTGAAGCACTGGGGAGAGATGGTCCTGAGCTGCCTGGAGTTAGGATACACCTTCTGACTGGTGTTTATTCAGAGAGCTGGTGCTCCAGACCAAAGCACCTGGGAGAAGGCAATTTGTTTTAATGTGTGGTACCTTGTGACACTGCACTGCTCTTCATGGGTGCAATTGGTTTTTTTGCTTTACAAGAGTTACTGTTAGAGCAGAAAGGAGAAGTTGTCAATGTAAATAAAGACACGATCTGATTTTGAATATAACCTCTGAGTCTCAGAATTCTGTTGCTGTGTTGCACCCCTACGATCATACTCAGTGTTTTAACATGAGCACCTTTATGTCCTCTCTATTTTCTTTAAATTTACAGCTACTAACAGTAGCCCCCTGTGAACTGTAGTTATTGGCAATCCAATCTTGTGGACTGTCATATTTTTCTGCTTTGGAAAGAAACATGAAGTCCAGGACATGAGGAATCACTGTCTTTTGCTAGAAAGGCAGCAGCTGCTGTCTGAGGCTGACAGCTGCTGGCCAGCTGAGATTCAGGAACTTCATGGCCGGTTTTCATGGGTGTTGTTATGTATTTTAGCTAATTATTGTCTTCACAACATCTGGCTGATAGCTCTTAAAAAAATTAAATTTTGATTTGTTGGGTTTTCCCCTTGATAGTTTTTGTGGTCACAAATTCAATAGGAAGCAAATCAACTGAGTTAAAGTGTCTTATGCCTGGTGTTCCTCCTTTGAAGCATATGAAGCCTTGCAAGAAAACAGCCTGTCATGGCCACTCCTGCACCAGTACAAGCTTCAGAAGACAGGGCTAGTCTGGGTGAGAAAAAAGTGCTTGTAAATGCCGGCTTTTGCAGAGTCAAGGTAGGGGATTATTGCAGAAACACTAAAAATACTGGTCCTTCCTCTTCCCCCACCCAAATCTGATAGAGATTGGTGGAGTTTGAAGGATCTGCTGCAATAACCTTCAAAGCAGTTTTAAAAGAACTTTATATAAAATGTTAGCCATGGAATAAAGACCAGAAATTATAATTTAAAAAAAAAAAAAAAAAGGTGTCACAAGTATTACTTCAAAGAAAAACATATAGATAATATTGAAAACAAACTTAAACATGTGCAAGATCAGCACCAAAGTTCCATTTCTCATGGGGCAAGGCTGGTATTTTAAACTCTAATATAAAGATGAATACAGAAAATAGGTATTTCTGGACAGAGAATTATCTATGCCTCTTACCAAAAGCCTGATTTTGTTGACCCTGTGGTTAGTTGAACCAGTCTGATCTCGTACTCTGGGGTTAGTTTTAGCCTTGAATGGGAGAAGTTAATTTCTTCTGCAGTTCTTCTCAACTCTGAACTTCACCACATCCTTTGATTTTTGTTGTACTTCCTTCTTCATCTCTCTTTTAAAGGACTGGTTTAGAGTTCAGTCTTAACTTGCACAGCATAAATCTTACATTCTCAATGAAAAACCCCAAGGCATTTGAAAAAGACCTAAAACTACCATTAGTTTTTCTGTACACACCTGATGGTTTACTCTTCATGCATATTCCATGCATTTGCTGTTTGGATTAACAGCTGATTTCACTTTGTGCTTGTTCAGCACATAAGACAGGGGTTTTGAGCTGTGGCAGGAGCTTCTTGACTTGGCTGTAGGTTTGCAACGAGGCTTTAGGTGTTCTGCCTCCCCTTGTATTCCACACCCTCCTTTCCACTCCTCCTCTCCTCACCTGCTTGTTTCTGCTCCCAGCCAGGACTTGCCTGTGCCCTCACTGTGCTGCTCCAGCAGGGCCAGCTGTGATTGAAACCGGATCACTGCAATGGTCCAGTTAAAACCAACACCTCACCCCTTCTCTCTTTTTTTGATGTTTAGGTTCCTTATATTATTTCCCCTATTATTTTGTAAGTCAGGTTGAGCCATAAGCGGTTAAACTGGGGATAATAGGAATAAAATGCTATTGTTACATCTGAAAGGGGGACAAGCTAAATGGGAAAGATGGTGGTCAATTGCTGCTCAGTTTGCTTAGACTGAGGGCAGACTCACAGGCACAGGGATATTGGGAAGAGGCCTAGGGAGTTCTTGGGCTTTGTGGGGGCAGATCAGGGGGCAAACAAGGAAGCATGGAGTCCCTGGTGGGATGAGGATGTGCTGGACTTACAACAAACTGTGCCATGCAGGCAGGTCTAAAAATATGTGTAAAAATATAAGTGATTTTACTTCTGGGCTTTTGATGATGAGAACAAGACTGAGTGCACAGTGCCAGGGTGGGCAAATGTGATAAATCAGTAACAAAGGACAACCAGCCCAGCACATCTAAATTGGGATGGAATTGGCAGTAGCAATTCCTCACATTGCTGAATGATTATGTCTCAATGTGCTGTGACAATAAGAAATACATCAGACTCTAAGTGGACAGGCACTTTCCTGATGTATGAGACTGGTAAAGAGCCAGAGGGCAAAGCACAGAAATAAATGATAAACTTGCAATCAGACAAAGCTGGTTGTAAATATCTGTGCTGAAACAGGCGATTGATTATTTCAGTAGACAAAAAGTAGCAGCAAATTTGCAGATGCAGGTTTTTTTGGCCAGCAAAGCTTGAAGAAAGTGTTGATGAATTCCAAATTACTTGAAAGTCAGGTAATTTGGAGCTGTAGAATTGATAAAATAGATGTTGGCATATGTAAGGTAATGCATATCAGAAGACACAACCTGAACTGTTCACAGACATGGCTGAGTCTTTTAGGAAAAGGAAGACCTGAGAATTGCTGTGAAGAGCTGGTAGATCAACTGGCATACACAAAAAAATATACTGAAAGTAACAGAGGCTGAAATAGGAAAATCAGCATGTCATAGGTTATTATGCTTTTTACCAGTACATCCAGATCTGGAAAATGTCCAGCTTATGCCTTGGCACATCAGAAAATGTATCAGCAATAAAGTTGGCGACAGTAATAAATGAAACTAAGATTTCTCATAAACCAGGAATGAAAAGATGGCTTTGTTTAGAAGAGACCTAGATGGTGGTAAGTCCTGTGGGAACTACGAAGATCCTTTTGTCTCCATTGAAAGCATCTGTGAGCAAACCAGATATCCAGTGCTGCACAGATCATGGGCAGTATGGGACACAAATCGCCACAAATTCTAGGGATGGGTGAGACATCTCTGCTCTGTGCCAAAGGGCAGAATGACCTTCCCCAGAGGATCCCCTGAGGATGTGAAGTTGATTTTGATTCATAGAGCTTTTCTATTTTCCTAAGAGTAGGGCTGGGTTTCTGTGTTCTTGGCTCAGACCTTGTCTGTCTGTGGTGGCTCCTCCAGTGATGCTGCCAACCTTTATAACCAAGTCTCGACTGTGGGTCTGTGTCACCTGAGGGCCAGCTCAGGACACCCCTGGCCCAAGGTTAGCAGAGCACAGGAGTAATTTATGCCAACACCAAGCAATTAAAATCACCATGTAGCCTTCAAGGATACGGAACCAGCCTTTTTGAGAGGAAAATTTTTCCTTAAATCACTAAAACAGGACAAAGCACTGAATGGTTTGGGTTGGAAGGGATCTTAGAAATCATCTAGTCCCTGCCATGGGCAGGGACACCTTCCACTAGGTCAGGTTGCTCAAAGTCCCAAACAATCTGGCCCTGAACACTTCCGGGGATGGGGCATTCACAACTCCCTTGGGCAACCTGTGCCACTGCCTCACCACTCTCACAGTGAAGAATTTCTTCCTTACACCTAATCCAAACCTTCCCTCTTTCAATTTAAAGCCATTTCCCATTGTCCTATCACCATATACTCTTGTAAAAAGTCTCTCTCCATCTTTCTTTTAGGTCCCCTTCATGTACAGGAAGGTTACTATGCGGTCTCCCCTTAAAAAAAAGTGTTTGCCAGAAAGAGTTTGGAAAACAAGTGACAAACCAGACAGGAGGCAGATGCAGGTCAGCAGGAGGAGAGTTGCAACTGGTGTCACAATGGAGAACACCGTTTAGAAAAACAGTGCCCCAAACCTGTGAACTGGAAATAAACCACAAATTGCTACAAGCAACAGCTATAAAGTGACCTATATCCATCCCACCATGGACTGCAAGATCCTGGATTTTAAGCTCTGTGAGCAGCTTCCTTGGCTCAGTGAAGCATTCCTAGTGTCTACACTCCCTTCTTTCAGCCCTGGGAATTTCTAATCTCTCAGTCTTTGGTCACTGGAGCCACAGAAGCACAGAATATTCTGAGTTGGAAGAGACCCCAGTGGAAGATCTTACACAGGATGCTGCCTGTTCAGCTCAGTATTAGAAGTGCTAGTTAGTGTTTCAGTAAACTTGCCTGTCTTTGGGGCAGTGGATGCCTGCATCTGCACCACCCACTGAAATCCAGATTTGAGGACTATATACCTGTGACGGGCTAAAATCTCTGATGAAGCCCCAAGTTACCTCACGTGTATTGTGCCTGCAAATGCTGCTCAAGGGCTGGGGATTGTTCAGCCTCACCACTGGCATTGTTAATACCTGCATGCTCTGGTATCACCTTGCAGCCTTACCTCGGCTTGACTCTCTGAAGCACGTGGTGCCAAATCCTTATCACAGCCTGGACAGATCACAGGACAATGCAGGAGAGGAAGTGCAGGAAGAGGTGAAGGGACTTACCCTGTCCTGCACAGCAGGTGACTCCTGGAGCCAAGCACAGCTCTCAGGTACCAAATCTGCTGCTCTGTTTCTGAGCCTTTGCCTATTCATTTTCTGGGGTGACAACTTACCTTTCTGCCAGTTCATTCAATCCTTCTGTTTCATTTCTATTGACAGGTACCTTAAAAATCCAAACTGGGTTGGGTATGAACTCTTGAAGTGAGCATGTGGATTACTCAAGTGACGTTCAGGGATTTTCAAGTAATCAGATAAAAAACCTGACAGCTGAAGTATCAGCTTAGACTGAGCAGCAATGCCACCCTTCCCTAATGCCTCATTATTGCACACAGCCAGGACTGAGTTTGAGACCCAGGCAGGGTCATCACGTTGTGGATCCTAAAAGGTCCTTTTCAGTGTGAGACTCTGCATGTGAACCCCAGACAGCCCCAGAGCCTACGGAACAAGCCAGCTGCAGCACAGCTGGGACAATGGGCAGGAATGGGGAAGTAGAGAGTGATACCCACAGTGATCTCTCACTCTTAAGCTGTTTTAATGATCAAACCAGATAAATATGTTAAAAACATACTAATAAAAGCACATGTCAAGACCAAAAGTTAAAGCTTCTTGAATTATTGTGAGCCTTTACATTGCCTTCAGAGGCTTAATATCACAAATTACAGCCAGAGGGATAACACTGAGCTCAGCAACCCACAAGAAAGTTTAAGCTTTTTATTTTCTACCTGAAATTTTGCTAATTTAAAATCACAAATTGTAACAAGATGATCTTGGCAGAGTGCAACACTCAAACTGCTGGCACTGAAACCCCTCAGAAGCTGATCCTGGCAGGGGCAGCTGCTCAAGCTGCTAAAATCAACAAGGTATTTTCCTGGAAGTAGGATCTCTCTCCTCTTTCTTTCCTAACACTTGGGAAATACCCCAAAGGCTTTATTGAAATGCTTATTTTGATGAGTGGAAAACCAGAATATTTTACTTTAGGAGAGCTGTCATGATTAGCTAACTTGTAAATTATGGAGACAAATCTTTTTTATCCATTACAGAGTTTACTTGTATGCATTTTTTTCCTAATAATAAACGAAAAAAAAGTTTTGAAAGTTTTCATAATAGAAAACAACCTTGTCGGATTTATCTTCTTTCACCTATGGGATAACTTCATAAATCTTTACTGATTTATTATCCAATAATCTTTACTGGGTTGTGGTTTTGACACAGATTTGTTGCTTTTGTTACATCCATCCCAGTAAACAAAAATGGCTGTAAGGCAGAGTAAGGAGATGTTTAGACACTGAAATTGTCGAATTTAGTGAAAAACGAGAGTTTTAAAAACTTAATTTCTGCATAAGCCTGGGGTGGATTCTTCAGCATTCAGTAGTATGTGTTGTACCATTGCTGTAGCCTGTAATATTTACTGCTTATTAATGAAATATTCTACACAACAATTCATCCATCTATCACTCCACAATTATGTTAGTTGAGAGATGAGTGCTCCTGTAATTTCATCACCTTGCTCCGAACACATAACTCATTTCAGGAAACTGTTGGTTGTACAGATGCAAAGCAGACAATTTTGAAGCAATCAGAAAATTCATTTAGTGGATTAGCTCACTTCCACAAATGACTCTTTTTCATCCTTGACAAAAAGGAGCAGTTTTTACTCTCTTTTAAACCAATTTTAATTCCAATTAAAATACTTCCAATTGATAATTCCAGTTTTGATTACAGAGTCATTTAGGTTGGAAGTCAGCTCATCTAGTACAACCCCCTTGGTTCAAGCAATGGTAGCTACAGCAGGTTGCTCAGGACTGTGTGCAGTTAAGTGTCTTCAGGACTTTTCTCTAAACAGTGGGTTTTTAAGGAATTTAGGAATACCTCCTAAAGGTTATATGTACATGCTGCAGACCCTCGATTTTTCCAGATAAGAATTTCCCTAAACATACTCATCATGGGTTCCCTCGACTCCCAGTGGAAACTGTGGCACGTTTAGCTTGGTAGCTCTGAATTGCTCTAACGTGGAGTTGCAACACGTCAAGAAAACACCTGGAGCTATTGGCATGTCAGGTTCTAAAGTCTGACCTACCTGCAAGCAGCGTTAGTTAAAATTGCCTGGGACCTGCTCAGAATGTTCAGTTTCTTTCACAGCAAGATTAGGTATGTCTTGAAAACTATAAATATATTGAAAGTCTACTGAAACATGAGACAATAAATGAGGCATGCGTGAAGCTGCATGAAAAAATGAGCATATGTAATGTATGTTTTACCATTGCCTTGCTGCCTCACTTTTAGCTATAGTTAATATGCTTATTAATACTAGGAATATACTATTTTTCTTTATGGGAAAAGTGGCTGGCTAATGCTGGGCATTCTACCTTCAAACACTTTTATATAATTCAGTATCGGGGTTTTTTTTCTGGAATGAGGTTTGTCATAGCCAGTAAAACGAAGACAGTGACTTTGGGATATTAAAAATAAAAGAGCAGGCCATAACATACGCAACTTTTGAAAAAAACCAGCAACATACATGGCTTGGCCAGAACACAAGAGAGCAGCCAGCAGTAAAGCTGTTGTTAATACTATTTTTAAAAGGAGGTCAAGCTGCACCAAGGTTCAGGCTGGACATCAGGAACAATTTCTTCACTGAAAGGGTGGTTAAGCATTGGGATGGGCTGCCCAGGGAAGTGGTGGGGTCACCATCTCTGGAGATGCTCAGGAAACAACTGGAAGTGGCACTTAGTGCAATGGTTTAGTTGGCATGATGATGTTCAGTCCAGGGCTGGACTCAATGTTCTTAGAGGTCTTTTCCAACTTTAGTGATTCTACGATTCTATGTAATTTAAACAATATTTGATTCTCTAATTATTTACTTTCATCAAAGATCCTTTGTTATGCTCTGAGAACTTCCCAGTAACGTTCTTTTTCTACCTGCAGCTATTAAAAAAAATTGAGTTTAATTTATGTTTTATTAGGCTGATTTCATTAAAATGTTCACTGAAAATAGCTCTTTATTTTCTCTCCCATTTGCCTGATCTTAATTTCTATGCCAAATTTAATATGAAGGCTTTAAAGCTTGTCTCTTGCTTAGGGGAAAGGTCAGGCACCAAGTTACATCACGCTCTAGAGAGAAGAATAATGTGTTATGTATGCTTTGTTCACAGTTCTTCACTGCTTTGAGCAATTCTGAATGAACAGTCACATATAAGAGCAGTTTCTGTTCACTTCTGTCAAAACAAAGGCAGACTTCTTGCCTTTTCCCCCCTTCCTGAAGACCTTTCTTGCTGAGCTTTATTGTGTTTGTGGATTGGGTTTAGATTTTTTATTTTTTACTGTAGTTAGTTAGTTTTTGGCATAAGAAGTACAGTGCTGTATATTTTTTTAAATTTTGGGGTGAAATTTTAATACCTGTTGAACAAGTCTCTATTTGACTTACAGTAGCATAATGACATAATCTAAATATGAATAATTAAAGTTGCCTGTATATATGAAATATAAACAAAGTCAAATTCCATTACCTGGAATCTACCATTCCAGTAACTGGTGTGGATTTCCTTTGCTACAGTTGTTAGTAGAATAATATTGAAGTGCTTTTTGACCACAACTGAAGATTTTTTTTCATATTTATGTGGTTTTGTTGGCACAAAGATTTAGTCATGAACTGAAGATGGCTGAGACAAGTAATAGTTTTGATTCTTTCAGATTTCTTTTATAGGCTAATTAAGGTTGGAAGAGATCTTTGGAGGTCTCAAGTTTAAAGCAGGGTCAGCTCTGACATCAGGCTGGGTTGCTCAGGACTTTAACCATGTGAGTCTTTTGAAACCTCCAGGGACAGAGCTTACACAAATTCTCTGGGAAACTGACTCAGTTACATATGGAGTCTTGCCTTCTGCTAGGAGTCTCAAAATACTCTTTTATAGTTCAGAATGACCTAATGCATGAATTAAAAACTAAGTCTGGTAGACCCAATATCCTAAGAAAATCTGAAAAAGGAAAAAAAAGGCAAAATCAGCTAGTTGATAATAGGCTTGGTTATCTGCAGTAAAATAATGAAAAAGAATTAATCTAAATAATAAGTAAATTAACTTTTTCCTCAAAAAAGCCTTAAAAAAGGCTTTATAATGAAACCAAAAGAGATACTTTAAGATTCAATTAGTTCAACTTTTGGTATAATTTATTTCCATATGTATGCTTTTCTTTAATCTAAGTTTTTTCTTTTCCTTAAGGCAATTTACTGCTTCTGTTAAAGGCTAATGGAGATTAACTTCCTGATGTGAATAATAACCTGATAGATCCATCCATTTTTTATTTTGTTTACATATAAAGTTATTTAAATTCATTGCAATAACTTCAAAATTTGTTATATGAAATGAAGGGTTTTTAAATAAATTGCAACTCTGATTTCTCTAGTATATTAGTGGTTAGAGTAAGACCCTTGAAACAAACTGTGTGATTGGGAAGAATTCTATGAAGTGTAGCTAACCCTGTCAATAAGATTTCTACTATCAGAAAACTGTTCAATTGATACGTATTGAGCATACTGGAATACATCACTGAAACAATGAATGACACAAATTATTGAGCAAGAAGTTTAAGTTTTCATTAGCTAACTTGTGACTACCTGAAAGAGGGCAATAATACTTGTTATCCTTTGCTCCTCAAAAAACACAAACAAAAAACCCTACCCAAAATAACCACAAAATCAAACCAACTTTTTGTATGGTTTTAATTCATATTTTGCTCCTTTTAATTAGGATATAGGCACAAAAATCCTAAATCACACAATTTTAAGCATTCAGGAATTCCCAGCATAGTTAGTGATGTTGTCTGTTTCAGACTGGATCAATGGATAATATGTGCTCATGGTCAGCCCTAATATATTTGCAGATGAATCTCCTTGATCACAACTGACTTTTCAACACCATTTTAGTCTATAGTTTAAACTTTTTTTTTTTAAGGTGAAAAGAGCACTTCTTTTGGTCTTCTGAATTGGATATTACATGATCTAGTACTTTCCTCAGGACTCTGCTGGGTGTCTTTCATGCTCAAGGACGAACCCTTCAAACAGTGGTCAGATTATGTGGGGTTTTCTTTGTTTGTTTTCTTTTCCTTCTGATGTTGGCATCCAGATGGATTAGTGTGTCATCTGAGGAGCTAATCACAGGTAATAAATTGATTTGTATGCAGCTGAACTCAGTCTTAAAGAAGGGTTGAACTGCTTCCACTGATAAAAAAAAGGAGATAAAGCCCCGGCCAGAGGTAGGAGAGGAGGGAATTTAATAACAAACAAAAAACCCCAAACAAAATGAAAAAACAAATTCTGAATTAATTTTATTTAACATTCTATTTTCTTCAGTTTCCAACACAGTTATATAGCTGTGTCTGAAAGAATAATTAAAATAAAATACAAATATAATTCTAAAGCAGTGTGGTTCATGTTTAAAACTGAGACTTCCAACTGGTTTTTAGCAGTGTTCAGTTACTGACTTTCTCTCAGTCTTGGCTGCCTGCAGGTAACATGGGATTATAAAGAGGTGAAGCATTCTGACATGAAGGGACAGCTAATTTGTTTAAAACAAAATCTGGATGAGGAACTTTAAATTTACCTTGCAATGAATTGCAAGTCCCACACAAACTATCAGTGGCATGAATCTGCTTCATGTATGTGAAAGATCTACAAAATGAACCAGCTGCAACTGGAGAGAGATGAAAGTGCAACATCAGTCTGAAAAGCTCTCAAAACACAATCATTAGGAATCTTCCACTCAGCTGCATATAACATCCAAATCCTTACTTAAAGCCAGCTCTGTTAGTTTATTTCAAATGTTGGAAGAACTGGGAAACATATTTACCCTGAACACGTTAAATATATAACTTAAATATTGATATTTAATATAGTTAAATATGGCAAATATATTCCCACATGAAATATTTTATAAGAAAAATGTTAACTTTCCAAATTAGATACTTTCAGGAGAACTGTGTATTTAAAAAAAAAAAAAAAGGCAGAAAACATAAAATTCTCAGTCTTTAGTCTACCAAGATAATTTTATAGCTTTTAAATACATACAAGCTAATGTCCTTTACCTTTTCAAGTGTATTATTTCCTCCTTTCTGGATACTCTCCCTTGTTTCTACCCAACAATGCAATTTTTTGGCAAGTTCCCTCTTCACTTTTGAGCTGTTATTGACCTTCTCGCCTTGACAACCTCTGTGAATAGAAAGTACTTCCTCTATTTGCATTTCAAGATCACTGCTCTTGAGAGTCAAATTCCTCAAAAATCTTTAGACTGTGTTCAGAAGAGATGTAAATCTTTCCAGCCTCAAGAAACTCAGTAGGTTTCTGGTGAATTGTACATCACTTTGACCTTTAACATCAGAAGAAGAAACAAAATGCCAAATCACACAACTGTAGTCCTTAGGGATCACAGAATCATAGAATGGGTAAGGCTGGAAGGGACCACATCTGGTCATCTGGACCAACCTCCCTGCTCAAGCAGGGCCATCCCAGAGCATATGGCACAGGATTGCATTCAGCTGACTCTTTAATATCTCCAGTGAGGGAGACTCCAAAACCTCTTTAGGCAATCTGTGTACACAGCCACTGCACAGTGAAGAAGTTCTTCCTCTTATTCAGGTGGAACTTCCTGTGCATCAGTTTCTGCCTGTTGCCTCTTGTCCTATTGCTTGGCACCACTGACAAGAGCCCAGTGAATAACATTGCCATGCTGCCCCTCAATACGAAGCGAGCATTGCATGAAGGCACCCCTTAATGTGACCCATGGGGGTCTGGGATCAGCCTTCACATCCCTGTGGGAACAGCTACAGAGATTACGAGACCTTTTTGCCCCACCATGTCCTATGTATAGAAGGGCAAACACAAGCTGCCCTTTTCTTCCAGGTGCCTCATCATGTCCTCTGCTGAGGAGAATGAGGAAAAACCCCATTCCATGTTCCATTGTGTCTGCAGCCCGCAACATCCATTCAAAACTAAGTACTTTCTGAAAACCATGCTGCATGACTTGTTTTTAGCAGGAGGTTTGTGCTGAAGGGAGGAAATTGTATTTGGATAGTAAATAAAAGCCTCAGAATTTTTGATTTCTGTCTCATTCCTTTTCAGTAGGTTCCGCTTTGGTTTTCAGAGTGCCACCTTCTCACCTTAGTGCTCTTTGTGTTCTCCTTTCTCTTCAGCATTTCTCTGCCTGCTCTGTTTCTTTTCTGTTTCTTTCCTTGTGTCTGTCTGTACCTGTGGCAGCTCCAGCCAAAGACCCTCACTGCATCATTTTTCCCAGTCCATGTGCTAAAACAACCCTTGATTAAGTTATGAAGGCTGCTCATGAAATGTGATTGTAAGATCTTGCTCCACTTGGGTTTTGGCCCATTCAGAGCTTTGCCTTAAAGGGCAGGAACATCTTTTCCTTGCTGGAAATTGGAATTCCAGACCACTGCACAGTGTGCCATAGATCACAGAGGGCCTTCCTTTGCTTAAGATGGACATGAATCTTCAGAGACCTTTTAAATGAAGGACACCAAGTAATACTGAGGGATAAACCATATTTTTTGACCAGTAATAAAATGCACCTTAAAATCAAGTTTGTAAGAGTGATGCCACCTGCTCCCTCATGCAGTTACACAAACATGGACCCAAGTATGACGCAATTCAGCTATTTTGTGTCTATTTACACAAAAAGAATGGGAAGAATTCTTAGGGCTCCACCTGGATGGCCAACAGTGGAGAAACACAGACTCATGTTCCAGCTTTGAGATGGGCTACACTTAAGCAAATTCCACCCTTTCTCATGAGTGCTTCCCTTATGTAGACACTAAAACAAGTTATGGCTGCTGCTAAGGGAAAATTTGCAAGTATTACTTTGCTAATAATCAGCATGAATTCTTTCAAGGATACAGCTATTGGTTACCTTCCACAACATAAACCCAGGCTCAAGCTACATATTAATCATAAGAACCCAAGAGACATGGCCAGATTTAATATTCTTGATTGTCCCATGGCAGCTGCTAAGAGATACTGCAGGATGTATGGAAATACATAAATACTCCCCCTCCCACTATTTTTGCTTAGAAAAGTTAAGATTACATGAGAAACCATCAACTTTCTGCCCAAAATCTTTGCTGAGAAACGTATTTCTGAGGTCTGGGAAAGAAGCTTAACTTTGAGGCTGAACTGTAAGGAGTCAAGAAGCTTTTTGTACTTGCTTCCGTCTAGCTTTCACAGGATTAGAGCAGGAGACTGCTAAAAATCACTTAAGGGGAAGAAAGTAAAAATTACAATAGGTGCACTTACTGTATCAGCAAGCAAAAAATCCCACAACACTGTAAACATTTAAATGTTGGAAGTTGCTTTGTAATTTTTTGTGTGTAGCGTTAGTAAAAATCCTCTACCCTAAGCTCGTGCACTCATCTCATGGTGTGGACACAAGGCACAATTGTTCAGAAGTTACTTCTGTTCTGCTTGTCAATTATGTGCTTCCTGTTGTGCAGATATTTTGATTTATGTGTGACTATTTGACATGATGTGCAGCAGTTTCCTTGGTAGGAGTTATGACTATCTCTGAGCTCATTAAAAGTAGAGAAGAAATTAGTTTGAGAGACAGGTTTATTAAGGAAATGAAGATACTTTACGTAAAAAAGCAGACTTTTTATGGTGCCCACTTTAGCTCATCCTCTGTCAATTTAGTTTATAAAAACAGGTAACTCTTCCTATAGTCAGGAAATATATTTCTTTTTCCTGTAGTTTTCAAGAATCCTTTTCTACCAAGTATTTTAAAGCCTGAAATTGAGTTCTAACAGCCTTCATTAAAGATGGTGAATACTATTTGCAGTGGAAGAGAACGGGGCCAGAACTGTTTGCATCAAGTATTTTCATGCAGATTTACAAAGCACCCCTGTAAGCTCTGGCAGTATTCCCACGTATTTCTTTAATTAACAGCACTCTGAAACAATTTCCTTATAGAAAAGAATAAAAATGGAACAAATACTGCTTAGTCTGTGCATTAACTTTTCCCAGTGGCTCCAGTACCCAGTTTTTGGAATATACACAGCAGCTCAATGCTGCTCAGGCTGCAACACCTCATCTTCTATGGTGTTTTTGCAAAATTAACGGAGCAGCCCTCTTAATGAAGTTTTTGAGGTAGTGATGTTTTCTTTTAGAGGTGAGTGACACAGTGTTTTTCTTGGCCAAACCATATAAAAAGAAAACCATCGCTAAAACACATGGAAGAATTCAGTTTTAGTGGTTTAGAGATTAAGGATGTCCATCTGGCAGTGGCCAGGAGTCTAAACTAGGTTACCATTTCCCTGCAATAATCTTACCACTCTGAAACACTGAGTAACCTAGTGTACTTTTATTAAGTAAATGGAAGCAGAGGTTAATGAACATTTATTGGACCAACTTAACACCTTGAAATCACAGGCATCAGTCAGACTGAGAGGCAACATACTGATAAGATCAAGTTTTCTTTACAAATCTATGAGCCCCTGTACAAAAATAAAGTATAAAAGGGGCAAACAGAAACATTTGTTTCTTCCCAGTCCCAGGGCTGCTTCTGAGGTCACACTCTGCATAAATTTAGAGAAGTCCATGAGGCACTCTAAATTATGCAGTTGATATTTACAGTACCAGGAGGACCTTTCTCCACTTGGAGATTGAAAAAAAAAAAAAAACCTGTAACATCAGCTTTGCACCTGCATGAGCCTTCCCTATGCAAGTGAAGCTTCCAGCTCAACTTCTGCAGCCTTTTGCCCTCTATGTACCACACAAACAAGAGAGACGCTTCAGAAGGGTTTGAGCAGGGTGGGAGGACTGGACAGACTGAGAAGTCCTGGGCTTGCTCTGTCTGGGACTGTGCTGAAATCTGCTCGTGGAGCTGGCTGGATGCTGTGGATCAGCTGAACTTAAAGCCTGGGGGGGGTTTCCAATTTAATCTTTTGCTACTGAAGGTTCCAAGGAACACAGTCTGTGGTAAAGAGGAGGCAAGACAGGATGGTAACTATGTGCTTTACAGTTTCTGTCTCTTGGTAAAAGGTTATACAGTGAGAATAAAAGGAACAAAGCTCTCCAGGTCAATCTTTCTACCGTGTAGCATTAACTGAATGGTATTTCCACTTAAGAGAAGAAAAGGTATTAGTTACATCAAATCACTACTTATTGTCATCTACATAAGGCAGAAGCACCCTCATGGGCCTTGTGAGTTTTCTTTCCTTATGAGCTGGATACACAGAAACTCTGAAAAATTCACATTAACAGAGTCAAAAGTATGTAGTTGAAACATCTATGATGGACTATACTCGAATTATCAAAATTACTTTACCTGTTTAATGCCATGAACATTTGAGATGAAAAACATGTCACTGAAGTCAGACACCAATGCTCACCAGAGAAGTTTGTATTTCTAACACCAGAAACACTCCACTGCTTGATTTTCAGTAGGTCTTCCCATCTTTGTGCTTTGCTGGGAAAAGAGGTAGTTCTGAGAGTGAATGAACTTGTCACTTCGATGAGCTCAGCCAGCGTGGACTCACCACTGCAACAGCTGCCTACAGGACACCAGCTATGGTTCACCCACGACTAAAATGACACAACCACTTGAAAAATCACCTCTTACTAAATAGTTCAAAGTTTGCACCATCCCCTTTTTCAGGGGCTAAACCCAGAAGAGACGAGCACCTACAATTACTCTGACAGTTCCCTCATTTCCCTCTTGCGCACAGGAGGCTCACGCTGACTCTCTCATCCATTAGCTCCTGCGAAACTACAAACTCAAGGGACTTGGGTACAGCTCTTGTTTTGGGATGCAGACACAGAAGTGTGATTCCAGCTGTGGCAATAAGGGGGCATTGAGCAGGTGGAGTAAAGTGATGGATCAAACTCCCTTCTGTGGGCTGCAAGCCAGGCTGTGAACGCTGCAGTAAATAAACACCTTTGCCTGCCCTGGCTGGGTGCAAGGAGGCACAGCCAGACTCAGATTTCACCTGTGGATTTTACAAGAACTGTAAACAAATTTGACTACCCGACCTGCAGAAGAAGTAGGCAGGAGAAAATTAGCAACCAGAATTACCCCTGTGAGAAAGGTTCAACCGTGAGAATTTCTGACTGCATGTCCAATGGTCCCAAACAACTGAACAGCCCACAGACCAGTTACAGCTGATAGTTCCACTTTGAAGAAAAATCCTGTACCACTATCATTTTAATATAAACACTAAAATTCATACTATACAACAGCATAGCCAGCCAAACTTTGAGGAGAAGTAATTCTAAGGAACAGTGTATTTCTGACACCTAAAAAGAGGTGGCAATGCCTGCTGCCTTTAACCATTTTCAGAGAAAATGCAAATCATGTGGGCCAGTGAGAGCATGAAGAAGGGAAATGAAGTGCCGGGTCAATCCATGGTTATACTTCCTTAGTCGGCTCTGCTCTAATTCCAACTTTGTGGAAGCCTGTGCTGATCCAGGAGGAGCAGCACCCCTGGGACAGACTGCAGGCTGTGCCCCTACAAAGGCTTCCCTTACAGACTTTAAGACACTTTTCCTCACTGCACGAGTCACTGATTTGTTCTTGAAACTCCCTGTGATGAAATGAAGGACCCAAAAGCATTTAATTGTTGAACACATAAAAGGAAGTATATTTAAAATAAAAAAAAATTGGTCAGACTGTAGAGTCAATTACCATTTTTAAAGGAATTTACAGGGCTGTTGTAGATGAGTCTTTTGGAATAGTCAGTTTATCGCAATGTCTAAACTGGTTTCTTCATTGCACAGTATTTTCTTTTAAAATGTGTGCATCTTTAAACAATTACATACATATTAAAAATCAGCATTTCTTTGCTTCAACTTAATTAAAACGTTAATACTCTCAGACAACACAGATCTGAAATGGTGAAACCAGTAACTGCCCCCTCCCACCTTACAACAAATTAAATTGAGACAAAATTACAAACACATTTCACTACATGATTATTATTAATAAAAATCAGTTTTTCTTTTTTTTTTTTTTTTTATAAAGTTGCCCAAAATGCAAGGGATGTGCATAGGTTTACAACTTAGTCAGAATAATATTTTGCTTTATTCCCTTGGGTACATGTTCCCATGAACGGAATGTACTTTGCTGTAGATTACAGGTTTTATCAACACAGATACACCAACAGCATGAACGCTTGCGACTGTCCACATGCATTAAGAGTCAAGACCCAATTTCAAATTTCTAAAACTTTTACAGAGTTCTTCAAAGAGACAGTATCACATTACCTGGATGTTACACAAAAGTACTTAAAAATACTATCCTAGGAGAGAAAAAAAAAAACAAAACAAAAAAGCGCAAAAAAAAAAGGCCTTTAAAATTTATGAATTTGTTTCGTAACCACTAGACTAATTACTTCAAATAAATAAAGGAAAGCAAAGTATTCCAATCCATAAAATCAGACTCTAAAAAGAATGTAGTGTTCCACCCCCAAGTTAAGGTAACAGAATCATATTATTATTACTATTAAAATAGATTATAGAAAGCAGCATCTATTTTGTGCAGTTTTTAGGGGCCCTTGAAATAAAAAGCTATGATTTCCAAAAATATAACATTCCAAAGGACTGAATAATACATATATTTAAAGATACATTTTATTAAAGTTTAGGAGAAATGATTAAAAAAAAGATACTGTCTCTTTAAATTAGTGTTTCGTCTTTTGTTCCCCCTCCTCCTATCTATTCGGACATGACAATAATTATATTTTAGGTCACACTACATCTAGGTAGTCTCTAGGGGCCAAGACCTGTTGACACAAGGTCAATAACGAAGAGGTTTTCCATGTATGAGGTGGTTCCCAGTAATGACAGATTTTTTTTTTTCCTACTCAATTCTCTCATTCCCGGTCTAGTAGACCCAGGAGACCGGGACCCACTGGGAGGCTGTACACACAAGCTCGATGGCTTCCTCCAGGTGCCTGATGGTTTCATCAATCTCATTGTTGATAATTGTTAGGTCAAAGTAGTGTGCATATGTTCTCTGTAAGATTTCGGACTCCTTCTGCAGGCGCTGAAGCGATTCATCCTGTTCGTCAGCCAGGGAAGAAAATGGGAGAAAAGAAAAGTTGGATCATTTCATGCTCTTCCACAACAGCTACTCAACTGAGAAGGAAATGGCCAAAAAGGCCTCAAGGAGTCGAGGTGCTTTAGCTCTCCCACCTACAGCTATGGGAATCACAAAGGAGAAAGGGCAGTTTCCCTCTGGAAGCTGACACTCAAACAGCACTCGGTTAATGACATTCTTGGAGACAAAACACAGCTCTAGTGTTAAAAAAAGCAAGGTAGAGGGTGGAAGCTTGGAAAAGCAGCAATGGAGATCACATGTGAATAAATCAGACACAGTGCACAAGTAAGAGCTATTGGGCCTATGTCCCAGTGAGAACACGAGAAACAGGAGGAGAGGGAGAGGGTGTCTGTCAGGTATCAGCTGTTCCCAGTTTTGGTAATGTTTTCTGTTCAACACCAATCTTCTGGGTCTACTTCCTTTAACAATTCACTGATAAGGAAGTTCTCACTCCACATTACTCCTCTGTGGTTTCTATCTCAGAGCAGGGTGTTTCCAGCCCCTCTCCGTGTGAACCAGGCAGCCAAGGAGATGAACCAGGCAGCCAGGACATCAGACCTTTGTTAGTGAGGTCTGCCTGCCGGAAGGAGCTGGATGCAAAAGGCTTCTTCCCAGGGCTCTGCAGCAATTTTAAGTGTGAATTCTCTTCCTGCAGATTTCCTTATGAATTAAAAAAAAAACCAAACCAAGAAATCCATTTGCTGTTTTCAGGAACCTTGAGACAGCCACAGGAAAGCAATCAAGTCTTTCCTGTCCTGCAGGTTGGGGGTGGATATGTTGCAAAATGACTCCTGCTGCTCTGCAGTATCCAGAGGCTCATTCTACTTGATCAATCAGCTGGGATACACTTTTCTAGACAGAGTTTTAGGCTGCAGAAAGTACAGACAGTGCCCACAGCTTTTTTACTAGAAACTGTTCTGGAAACAGAATTTCATCCAGCTGTTGAGATGACCTCCACCTTTTTTTTTTTCTGTTTCAGCTTCCCAAGTATTTGTATTTACAGTGACAAGTAGCTGTGGAACAACAGCTTTCAGGTCTGCTGAAGGAAACAACCTGCTCTGAGACAGTTCTCCTTCCCTGTAGCAATGAAACCAGCCACTTCTGGAGGAGAAGTTCTCTGCCAAAGTTACAGTTCTGCTTCTCTCCTGAAGCTGCAGCCTCAGATGGGGAGGGGACAGTGTGGTGTGGTTGTCTTCACTTGAAAATTATTACAAATCTCATTCCAAGTCAGGCAAATACTCCTCACATGCATTTCTGTACGAGGGATGTGCCCTGTATGGGCCATTATGCACCACCAGCAACTCCTGGAACTTCTGTAGAAATTCCAGTGTTTGCAAATTTAATTTATGCTATTAACAAGCAGAACAACGTGGATCAATACTAGTATTAAATATTTTTGTGGAATATTTCATATGGCCCAGTGTCTTTAAGCCAAAACCCTAGTCAGGTAAACTTCCAACTTCTCACAAATTCCAAAAGAGACATCAATTTGTATCAGCTGAGCATTGAGCCTTTCCTGCTTACATTAACCTAGAAAGGAAGGTCAATAACTTGTCATGCACAGTATTTTCAGTCCTTTAAATGTATCCAGCTAAGATTAATTTTGTATTTATAGTCTGTCTTCTCCAAATCATATTGTACCTTGAAAAGAGTTTTAATCTCATGACACAGGGATAACAGTACCTGAAAAGCCCCTGGAAGCCTTAGAACTGTTAAGTCCTTATGCAGATTTTGAATTGTTACTCAGATTTCCCATCAATGTTACTTTTACCTACAGGTATGGCCTTTTCTCACTAGAGTATTTATCTTACTGTCACTGACAATGAAAATCTGAAAATCTTGCAGCCATTTCATCTTAAAAAACCCCAACTGGTAAAGTTTACCTTGCACACACAGATGTCACAAAACTAAGTGTTTCAAAAATCCATTAAATTTCAGTATTTTTCTGACTTAGCTTCTCCTAGATCCAACTTTACTGGGATCAAAGTGGTCTGTATTTTGGAATATCTAAATTTCCCAGCCTGTTGGAAATGTAAATCATTACTTCTTTCATATACTTTTATGGGCAATAATAAGTTTGGGATAGGCCATTGCAACAAGTTTCAAATAGGTTCAAACTTTCCAAACCTCAGCAAAAGGAAAAGAGATTAAAAGTTCTTGATTTTTGTTTCATTCTGGGTCTAAATTTCACCCACGGTTGTGATAGTGTATCTATTTGTACATGTCAGACTTGGCTGTTTTCTCTGAGTCTGCAAGACTTAAATACCAAAATTAATCTTTGAAGCTAGCTGCAATCAAAGCATTTGCTGTAGTAAGTTCCTCTCAATTCCTCTAAAATGTCTTAATTAAATTTTGCATACTGAACATCCCAGATTATGTTCCAAGAAGGAAAATCTTCAGCAGTTGTACTCTCAATAGTGTCAAGAAAGAAGGTATTTATCAAAATGTTCAGTGAGCTGCAGACAGACGAATGGCCGGAACTTCAGAAACTTAACATTTGTGAGCACAACATCTGCCTTTTCTTCTTCCCTCAGCTCTTGTGCAATAGGCATTTTATGTGGGTCTAGTTGCAGTGTGTTCATTTTTGGATCTGACTTTTCTTCCTAATTCAGTTCACTTTCCTAATCTTCTCTCCTTTTCCACCACAGCTGCAAGGAGTGAAATATGGCTTTATCCATGAAATACCCCCATGTACATAAAGGCTGCCAGTGGCACCTTCATTCTCTGAGGGCTGGGGTTTTTCTGGCCTAAAGTACCTAGCACAAACAGCTGCCACTTGTGGCAATCGAAGCCCAGCCCAACAAATTATTAATACTCCCTTCTAAAGCTGTAGACAACATGTAAACACCATCAGGCCTTCGCCAGTTTTGCTTCAATAGAAAGAAATTCTCAATTTAAACAGCTGGTGAACTCCACACTTCATAAGAAGAATTCCTTTTATTCTTTGGCTGCTGGAAGGGAGGAAGCACAGCTAGAAGTCTGAAGAATTTGGCTCAGTAAGGTTTACAGCAAACAAATGGAGCCTGTGATCTCCTCTTTGCTGCTGTCTGGGCAATGGAGGTAGGAACAGCTGGAGGACAGAGACTACGCCAAGGTTTTCTGATATGCTCCCTCCTCTCTCTGTTTTAGCACTACAGCAACCATCTGATTTAAGCTCCCTCTATGATTAGATGGGTGGGTGCACTCTAGGAGATTCCCTGTAGGATTTACATTGGTCTTGTGCTTTGCAGAACTGCTCCCAGTGCATGGCTATATTCACTGGAAAGGACAGTATTTTGCCTCCTGACTCTTGCTGTATGGGCCTCGATTGCTGAGACATTTTGTGTGGTATTTGACAGGCTAAAGTGTCTCAAGAGAGACACTGCTAGGATCAGGCCTCTGCACTGATTTTACCACAAAGTTCAGATTACCTCTGTAAGAGCAGAAAGTTTAATCTACAGTCTCTTTTTTCACTAGCAGATAATTTTAGGGCAGATATCAAAAGTCATTATTACATTAAATTTTGACTCCAACGGCAAAAGTAATGTTGAATGGGAACAAGCAGATCTACATTCTAGAACTACTGCAATAACTTGTCAGCCCCTAGTACTTACAGGCAGTTTTCTGCACCATTTTGGCAGCTATGTACAATTAGTACGAATGCAGGAAAATGAAAGAAAAACAAAGATGAAATTTAAGAAAACATGGGGAGGGAAAAAAGGACAGTCATTTACAGAAGTGTTTGCAAAAAGCACAAGTAAAATAAAACAAGGCGGGGCAAGAGGATCAACAGAAAGGGACACTCATTATGCAAATGAACCTTTCAAGAAGGAAGCATGAATGGGAAATAGGAAACACACACTCCTCACCCTTGTTTCCTGCCTTGCAGGCTGCTACCACACAGACACACTTTGCTTGTCTGCCCAGAAAACCTCGGAAAACAAGATCCTGTGTTTGGGTAAGGTCTGTTGCTATTACTGTTGCCTGCCCCTCCCTTTCCTTAACTTTAATTGATTAATAAATTAGCATATTTTGTAAATGTGGCCTTGATTCAGCAATTCATGTGCCTGGGTGAAACCCTGCAGGCACAGAGACTTTTGTCACAGGAGCTTAAAATAAAGACAGTTTTACAGCATGAATGCAAATATTTAGAACATAACACTTTTACTAATATTTCTTTGGCATGAGCATGTATTTCCCCATCACTACTATAAAAGGCACATTTTTGTTCTCTTCCCAGTGTATGAGGGAAAACATTTTTCTCCCTCACATGAATTGTCCCAAATATCTCTGTATTACATACTACAACTGGAAGATTAAAATTTAAGTACCACTGGCAGATGAGTGAGGCCAAGGAAGGACTATCTGGGAGCTGAGACAGGTATGGGGGCAACAAGCCCAGGCAATTATGTAATTTTACAGGGTATCTGAGGCAATGCTATTTGTTTACACAAAGGCATATTCAGTGTAGATTACGAAATTCTAGTATTTTATCAAGATTGTACCAATTCACAGTATCACACCAGCAGTTACATAAAGTGTCACTTCACTAACATGGCAAATTGTGCTGTGCTGAGAGATCTTTGTCTTTACACTCTCAAATTGTACCATTAGGGTGTGGGTCCCTAAGACACAGTGAAATGACATAACTTAATGCTGTGAAAGTGAATAGAAGCTTCTTCCCCCTCCCATCCCCTCTTTCACTGCTTGTTCTAGCACTGGTGCTTAAAATTGAATGAAATCCAATTTGGAGCTAAAGTAGCCCACTAAAGCATCATAGTGAACTAAGAGAATGCCTCAGTTGCCAGTAGAATTCCAGCTTGAGGCCAAAATTCTTCACTTTCCACTTTTGATTTGAATAATCATTCAGGATATTTGCATTTAAATATGTTTGTCTTGCTCCTTCTTTTCCTGCAAGCCTCTGCAGTGATGTCATAGCTTCATGCTTATGATACTGTAATTACATTTCTGCTGTAGTGACACAGTTTCTGACTTTGTGCTTCGATGATCAAGGAGACATCTAGGAGATTTGGAACAGATTCATGATCAAATCCAATAGATGAAATACTTTAATATCGTGGTTTAAGGAAGACTGAGCAAATTAAAGTGTTTGCGAAAATGCTCTTTGCCTTCGTGTGAGCTAAATCCAGAATTGCTTGGTATCCTTGAAATCAGTAGGAATCTGCAGAGCAGATACTCCATAAAAACTAAGTAGAAAATGTAGGACATGGATTTCCATGAATACTTAGCATTATTCCACAAGCAACTGGGAACTTGGGTCAAAGCTTCCAATTCTTAGAGGACAGTTGTCAAGATGAATAAACCTATTTTCCTATATTTGCTGTGCAGGGAAAATGCTAAAGCTAAAGGTGGGATCAGTGCTGGCATTGCAACTCACAACTGAGTAATTTGTGCCAATGATTTGGAAATGGATCTTTGAACTGGAGAAGGGAATGAAATAAAAGAATGTACTTCTAGAATACAGCACATGGATCCTTCCTCTTGAGGCCCACATTTTGAATTACTGGTTCATAAACAATAAATGTATCTCTATCAACTTAATAAAGCTGTCAATCAATTATTTTTCTGCCTCTTCATTTACAGACAAGGCAATAATTAAAGAGTCTGATCTGCACATTTGAATCTCATCCTTAATTCTGTCTCTGACAGGACATCAGATTGCAACATGCCATACCTCATTAATGCCTGGGGTAATCGTAGGTGCAGCAATAAAAACAACAAAAGGAGCAAATTCTGCAGTTCTCAGGACCTTCAATGCCTAGGAGAAAAAAAATCAGATACTTTAGAGGAAACCCCCAACAATCAATGTGAAGTAAGTTTAGTCACACAAGCAAAAGACACAAATTTATGATCTACCAGTGCTGGATTTGTTTTTAACTGAATTGGAGTCAAGACCTTAGTAATACAGACACCCAACTTTTTCTATTATGTTACATTTTTGGTGGTCAAAACATGTATTTATCCTTAAAGGGAGTTTATGAGACAGTAAAAGCTTTAGCATTTTCAGAGAGCCTCTTCCCATACAGTCTCAAAGTGTGTGGAATTCTGTTTACATTTAAAACTGATTGATGAAACACCATGCAAAAAAAATTCAGTTGTGCCATAAATAGGGAAAAGAGCCAAATGTGTTTTAAAATATTGATGAGAATAAAATTTTTATTATTATAAAATTATTATTTTTTAAACAAATCAAAATGTGATGTGAAAAATTTGAAGTTTTAAAAAAGTGAGCATAGCACTGAATGCAGGAAATACAACTCCAATCCCCTGAACCAAATCTGTGCAAAAGAGAAGAGTTCTCAGTAAAGAGTTGTCTTACTCATAATGAAGTGTGTGACACAGAGCTGCCAGATGTGAAACCCTGTTACAGATCCAGGCTCGACTGAAGTGCAGTACCGTGAGTTAAACACCTCAGCTGAACTCAAAAGGGATGGACATGATAAAGTCAGACTACTAAAAGTCTCTCTGGTTTTGCTCTTTCCATTTCCTGTCTTCTCCAAAGCTTTTTCTTTTTAAAGAAACCAGCAAAAGAAACCCCCCACAATCCACCCTTTCCCTGAGCTAAAAGGTTTTCATCTCTGCTGCTTGAAACCCACCAACAGGAATCACCTCTGCCAACCTGCTCCAAACTAGAGACAAACCCCGTAAGGGAAATGCAAGAAAACCCTTGTAACTAAGAGTGCCTGAGGGAAAATAGGAAAGTGGTGTAAGACAACCAGGAGTAAGTCCACAAACAGGTTGGCCTCAATGAGCTGAGATGGATAAATGAGGAAGCTGGTTAGGCAAGTGGCTTGCTGGACATAAGCTGGAGGAAGTGTGGCAAAGGGAGCTGTTACCAAATGTAAATATATTCTAACAAAGATTAAAACCACTTCTGAGAATTGTACAGCTTTTGAATGATGCATGTTGAAAAAGTTTATCAACAGAGGTTGCTGTTAACAGCTGTTCCATTTGAACTAATTATAAATGCTGCTCTTCCTGAACACTGTTAAATGTGGGATTTTATTTTTAAGAACACCACCACACCATCATATTCTGTCTTAAATAATTTAGTCAGGTATCTCATTTCTATTGTGAAATTCTTAGAAGAATTTGAAGTTGCTGAATCCATTCACGATGAAGAAACAAATCAGCAAATTTAAGCAGATAACACTGGTCTTAATTTTGTCTTTCCTCCCATTTCCTTCCATCTGCTAGAATAACATAAACATTACAATTGTCCATATTCATGTTGTTCCACTTAACAAAGTACATAAACAGAGCCCTGTGAATTGAATGTAATGACTACACAGATGTTTCAAAGGAAATGTGTCAGAATTTTCCACAGATTTTATACAATGAATAAACAAACTATTAGAGTTTCTTGAGAGCCTCATTTTTCTTTCTCCTCTGTGTTCTTCTAACCAGATGATTACCAGAATCCCACTTCACAGACTGATACCCTGGTGGTCCAAGGACTTTTGCTCCACATCACTTTATGCAGCACTTATCTAGTGTGCAATCAATAAAAACATCTCAGAGAAGGATTTGTGATGAGTCCTATTTTTATACACTTCTAATTAGTTACCTGAGGTTCTACATCAAGTATTGCAATTAGTCCCTGCTCATGGATCTTTCGTATTGTTTCCAGTTTTGTCCCATACATTGCATCCTCATGGCTGCCATATTCCAAATATTCATTGTTTGATATATCCTGCATCATTTGGTCATGTGATACAAAGTAGTAATTTTTGCCATTTTCTTCATCTTTCTTTGGAGGTCTGGTTGTGTCTGAAAATACAAAATATTTCAGTACAGAAGCAATATTAAGGTTACAGATGGCTCCTTTTTTGTTTGTTTATCAGTACTTACTCAATGAATGATGACCTGTCAAATCACATATAGAGCAATGAAGCATGAGGCAGTCAGAAAGACAGGCACTGGGAAAAGCAGAAGTTTGAGGGATGTGTTGGGAAAAGCAAGAGAAGAAGGGTCCCTAGGTCTACTGGACTTAAGATACTCATATTTCTCCTAAATCTTTTTCTGTCCTAAAACCATTTCTGCATTTTCCTTTTTTTTTTAAATTTAAGTTTTTATTAGGTTTTTATGAACGTGAAAAGGATAAGTCTAAAAAGCAGTCTAAAAACCTGATTACTTGCGATCAAGAGAGGTGAAAGCTACTTAGGAGTAACATAGTTTTTGAAAATACTGCTTCTACAGCCCTATGTGGTGAGAGAAGTATGGCCTACCAACCCTTTGAATTAACTGCCATTGTGTGTGGCCTGATCATTTTGATCAGGTTCTCAGTATGTAGATAATTTCTTCATAAAACATTCTCCAAAACTCCTCACCCAATTTAAGGCCCATCTTAAAAGCTACCTACTATACCATGGTTTTGTAAAGGAATGCAGAAAATGCATCTTTTTAGTCTTCTTATAAGATCAGTGAAACAATCTCAGTGCTTCCACAGAGCAGGAACCTAATGCAGGCAACCTAAGGCATGTTCATCATGGTATAGGTGGGTCCATTTTAAAAGCATTTGCAGATGAAATAACCATAGTTTCTGTGAAGAAATTTAAGTGAGTGTCACTTCTGAGCCATGTATGGCATTTCTGAGGTCAGTGTGAAATAGAGTGGACAGGTAGGGGCTGGATGCTCTTGTTTTGGTGTGCTTAGCTTAAGGAAAAAGGATGCATCTCCAAGAGATCATGTGATGGGATCTGCAATTCCTTCCAGGATATTGATAAAAATCGTCATGAAGGGAAAACACATCCGTGCTCTTCATAACATCCCACTTGTAAGCAGTGAAATTAATTGTGTTTTCTTTTACTTATTGTCATCTCTGGAAACTTGAGGTTACTTTAGTGTAATACCAGTCCTTAAGACTAGGCTGTGAGAAAGAATTAAAACATTAAATTCCTCTAAATCCAGTTCATATTTCTTCTCATGAGAATTATACACAATAAAAAATGAGAAATCTTTTATCCTTCCTTCTAAATGAAACCTTTGGGGTACGGAGAAGTATGCCTAACCAGAAGCTTTTAAATAAGGATCACTTGATGCAAAAGTGGTATTCTTTTCCACTCTTCCCTTTTGAAAAAGCAGAAGAAACACACCCAGTCCTACCACAGCTCCCACCTTTAAGGCAGGATTTGTCTCAGCTGAGCTGGACACACACAGCAGAACAAGGATGACACAAACGATTTTGTAGCAGGGTGAACATTGCTACTTACGAGGAATGGGGTAAGCAAATCTGTCCGGATGTTTTGTGATGAGTGTGTTTTTTATGTGTCTTCTTCCGACACCGTGTGCACCTGACCCACAACACAAAAAAATGATTTAGAAATTTTCCACCAGAAAGGCTTCAAAAATTATGTTGCTATGTTCAGAAAAATAACTGAAAATTACCTAGTAAGACTAGTGTTTTCCTTTTGAATGCTGGCAGCTTTACTACTTCTTCATATGTGACGAGATCTAATTGATCAAACACTAAAACACAAAAGAAAGCCCCAAAGGATAAGAAAAAAGGCATATTAAGGGTGACAATTCTGCTACAAATTATAATTTTAGCAAATTTTAGATTTATAATACAAAGTAACATGTTACAGAAAATAAAACCATTCATTCCTTATGCAATTTTAACAAGAATGTTCATTTAAAAAACTGTTGAGAGCAGTAACAAAGCTACCCAGATGCCCAGCAAAGTTTGCATGTCCTTTCATGCAGTGTTCAGCAGACCACAAAAATCAGCTAAAACAGCATGCCATTCACGTTTGCATTCCTAAGAAATAGCAATACTAAAGAAAAATCTGTAGACAGTGACTGACATGAATACAATATGAGAACATCTATTTACACTGAAGATAAGGATACTTTCATAATAATGTTTTAACAAGATCTATGAGAAATGCACAGAGAAGAGTGTTAATACTTTGTGGTATTTATTCTTTCAAACCACACCATTTACTTGTAATTAGAGTTCTCTTTAAACACACGTGCTAATTAAACTGACATGCTTTTAAAACTTGTGACAGAATGAAGAATTCTAATGAAAAGTGATGGCATTACATAAAAGAACCTCCACCATATTTAGGGAAAAATTGCAAAAGTATTATTTCAGATATCATTTCAACTGCAGTTGAAATTGGATGAATTCAATCATGCCTATAAATCTGTTGTCAATTGCCAAGAAATATTATGATTGACAAATCAAGTTCTGTTCATTAATAACAGCTTATTCCTCCTGTGCCCATTAACACATCATCTCTGGTAACTCTTGCTGAATTCTAATGAAAGGAGCAGCCAGGAGGCAGTTATTTATATCTGTAAAGATTACAGCATTCAGCAATTGTGGAGCAGAATAATGAACAAGAGTTCTCAGTTCTGTATTTTTGCACGCTCTGAAAAGGAGGGAGGAGAGACTCCATCTAAACTATTGGATCTCTGAGTGTTTCCAAGTCTTAAGTGGTGTATCCACCTCAACTATATTCAATCCATCTTTTAGGATGAGTGTGGATAACTCTCAGTTTTTCAATTTGATGGCAGTCTTTTTACCTGAGAGAGAAAGTCCAACAGCTTCAATTTGGTCAAACTACAAATCAGCCAATTGACACACTCGACTCTTTAAGGCCTTGAAAAGATACAGATATGAAAATGTCCTAGTCCATTTGAAGCATTTTGAATTTCATCCTAAAGAAGAATCTCTTTCAACCTTTCCCCAAATACTACAAGCAAGAATTTAGTCATATTTTTCTTCCATTCTGCAGTGGAATTCTTACTCTTGTCCTTTTTGCAACTTCACAGTATTGAAACAAATTAATAATTCATTTCATATTAAAGATCTAAAACACACTAAACAGCTTTACCATTCTAACCACCCAAGGCTGCACGTGTCTTTTTCCATTGAAAAATAATAATAATAATAATAATAATAATAAAAAATCCTTTATTTTCTTCTTGAACAAGACCACGTTGTGTTAGATACAAACAACAGGAACAAACATCAGAAATGACACATATCAATGCCTTCATCACAAAGTAGTAGCATGGAGAAGATGTGTCTCAGTCTACATGGATTTAACTAATGATTGTGGGGTTCTCAAATGCAAAAGAAAAATGATTAATCTCTTAATATACAACGATAGGAGGAATACAGGGCACACTTAAAAGACTGAACTTCAATGCTTCTGTGTTACTAGCTAAGAAAGAAAAGGAGTTCTTGAAAGGAAACAGTAAGAAGCAAATAAAGAGGCATTGTCACTTGACAGGTTACTTACATGCACAGAGGCCATTGGGAGTAAGACAGCATGAAAAATGCACAGGGGTCATTGAGATATGGCTTGTAATATATTAGTAAAATAAAAAGTATACGCACAAAATAAACTTTACCATGCAATAGTCTAAACACAAGGCAAATAAATCACATTAAGAAATGATAAACATATTTTATAAAAGCCTGGCAATTTTCTACATTATGCATAATATGAAGCATAGCTCTGGTATGTTCTTTCCTGAAGCCCTGCAATAATTTTTCAGCGAAATAAATAAAAGATATATCTAGATATCACTGCAGCATATCTCTAGAGCATTTATAAAAATGTCAGTGAATCTAATAATGAAAAAGATATTTCATTTTTTTCTGTGGGCTTTGGTTTAAAACTGATTTTATACTGATAAAACACATGCTCATGAAATTGCCTAATACTCTAATATGAAGCATGGAGGAAAGAACAACAGTATTACATTTTCTGGTAAAGGAGAATGTATTTGCTTCTAAAAAGTAACTGAAATCATCTCCTGTTTACTTTATAAACTATGTCTGATTTGCAGAATAATCTCATTTCTACTTCCAGTAATATTCCCAATATACCACACCAGCTCTCAAATCATTAGCTGGCTACACAAATCTGAGTTGACTATGAACTATTTTACTGGGTCATTTCTCAGCACCCCAGATCAGTTTCACCCCTAAGAGAAAAATAACACACAAGTCCAAACAGATTACACACTGCTGATCAATATATTTGATTTTATACTAGGATATAAGAGAAATAAATTCTACTTTCCTGTAAGAGCAACATTTTGACAATGACTCTACTTGGTTTGGATCCAGCAGAAGAAAGATCTGGTTTTGATCCTGAGACAGAAGCACTGAAAGGTTGCAAGGGCCAGTGTTGCCATATTTCTGACTAACAATCCTGGTTGAGACAGAGCACTTCAGAGAATGTGAATTCAGTGCCACCTCAGTTAAACCTGAGCTCACACGAACACCAAAGCAATTCATAAGACTCATATATTGAATATCCTGTATTTGGTGTCATTCCCTGGAATATTATTGGCATCACCTTCAGTACCTCAGGGACACTAAGGTCAATAACATTTCTACAAGAAATCTTTATTTCAATCTGTGCTTCCATTAACTTTTTGACTTAAGGGAAAGGGGAAGTTGTATTCTGAAGGGAACAGTTTCTTTTATGGTCATTATCGTAATTTTTAATGTTCTTATTTCTAGTTTGGCAAACACTTGCTCTGCTATAAAGCCAATAATGATATAACAGCACTGCTGGTGAAGGCAGGTGAACTGTGTGAATCAAAGTGCTGTCAACCTTCTCCAAAATGTCTCCCTAGGTCAAGACTGGAAAGTCTAGATTCCTTTCCTTTCAGGAATTTAACAGATGCAAATCTTTGAGCTAGTTCTGCTCCTACCGTACTGCCTGCTCCTTCTCCTTTCCTGGCTATCCTTCCTTTAGCTCACTCCTTTGTAGCAGGCCCTGCTTACTCACACTGACATTCTTAGTTCTGTATTTGCATTGAGAAATGCATTAAGAAATGTATCTGCCCTGAAGAAAAAAATCCATGGTTTTTTTTGGGCTGTTCTTGATCCAGTTCACAGCATGGCCACGACAGAAGGGAGGAGCAAGGCTGTGGGAATGTGTGCTGGGAGCAATTGATTATTATCAATATCTCAAGTACCTTGAGACCAGTACTGTCAAAGACTTTGGCTCATAAAATCCAGATTATTCTCAACAGCTTTTGTTATAGTCATAATTAGTAAAATGTGGTTGAGCGTTACTGCAACGAAGGGGAAACATCAGAACAACTAGAGTGTTAAACCAGCAAAAGGAAGGAAACTACTTAAAAGCTTTCAATCTGCTTGTGAGGGCTTTTCAGGGTAACAAATAGTTTTATATTCACCTGTGAACATCTTAAATGCAACACTGAATCAAAAAGTATAAATGATAATTACTGTTCTTTGATTTCTTAGAATTTACTTTCAAATTACTTTTAAGGAAACGTTTTCTGTAATAGCGACACATTATGAGCTCTTAAACTGCACACAGACTGTGCAAGTAAAGAGAAATATGTGAAAACATGGATTTATATTGTTTAATAGGTGTGTTCAAGGATGCAACTGAAAAAAACCTCCAGAAATTAATGTAATATAAAATACTGTCACTACACTGCTTGGACAGGTACATCTTTTGATTCTAATAAAAATCTCTGCAAGTCTCTCAGGAGACCACAGCAACATAAGCATCACAGAACGTGATATCAATGCAGGAGCAACAGAAAAGTGTTGAAAAGCAGTTTCAGCACATTAAATATTTATATTAAAAGAAGAAAAGAAGCAAATTCAGCTCACAAATGAAGGGGTCTTTCTTCTTTACTACTAAAACTAATGAATTTTGCTTGACAAGGATCTCTTACTCTATACTTTCAAAATTTTCTAAAGCAATTCATTTTTTCAGTAGTCTAAACTGAAGCCCCAAACTCAGGATTCAAGCAAAAATCACTGCAGGGAGGATAAACCTCCACAGCTGGTTCTATCTGGTAACTGTAAATAACACACTGACTATACAATGGCTCTTATTCCACTTCCAGCTGTACCACTTCAACAAAAATGCTCTTTCATGATGTTTTCACATATCTATAACTATAAACACACATTAACAAGGATGACACAGAACAGTCTTCTGTAGAGCACAGCATAATTATACAGGTTGCAAAAATCATATCCTGTTGGTTTCTAATGCTGCTTTAAACATAAACCCCCAAACAATCTAAGCCTGTTATCAGGATATACTATGATGCACTGATTTTGTGGCAGCTTGCCTCTCACTGACTAAGCTCTAGGCTTAAATAGCAAAGAACAAGCAGAGTAACGTTGGCGTAATTAGAATTTTACTTATATTTTCCTAAGTAACTCATTAGGTTCATATAAGAGTGCCAGCAGAACAATTAATGGCAAGGCTTAAACTGCAAAGAATGTAACCTGTTAAAGATACCTGCATTTTTTGTTCATACCTGCATTGTGCTTTGCCAAATATTTGTCTTTGTACTGCTTTTTTTTCTTTCCAAACCAAGTACAGCTGGCCTGTTGCTCCTGTTTGGTCTTCTCCATGGCAATACAAGCAACTCGCCTGACATATGGAGGAGAAAGAAACATTTTCTGTTGTAATCAAGGATCTTAAAAAAGCTGCACAGAATGAATTAGAAAAGTAAGACTTTTTTTATAGAACAAGAAAACAGTAAAACTTTTAACAACATTTTTGTTTTGATGACTTGAAAGAACACACATATATATATATATATATATATATATATATATATATATATATATATGTATATATATATAGGGGTATTTTGATGGAAGAATATTTTCTTAATGGTAGATGATGGAAGCTCACAGATGAAGTGAGCATGGGAGGAAGGGCAGCTCCTGAAATGAATCCAGACCATTCTGCAGCAGATCAGAATGGAAGAGCACAAGGTCTGGAAAGACCACCATGGTCTGAATTACTGCAGAGCAAGTGGTGCTGTGGGACTGTTTGGAAGGTGATCTTTGGGGTGAAGCACTGCAAGGTACACCTGTGCCTCCCTTATGCCATGGCTTGCACAGAGCTCAGGAGATGGAACTAAAGGTCTTGTGTGCCTCTGTTTCTCTTCTGAAAAAATCTCCCTTAGCCAGTCCAGGAGGCACAGGAGCTGTTAAACCCCGTGCAGAACTCCAATTCTTTTATGGAGCAAATCCTGTATGAAGTATTTTGGGCTAGACTATCCATGTTGATAAACTTTGTTGAGTTATGGCCATATCTTCCAAGGCCCAGGACTTGCTTGCCAGAATTTGTGATGATGCATTTCAATTTTTTCCTAAACAGCTCCTGCAAGAGGCTGTTTAAAGGCTTTGCACTGCTCAGCGCCATTGCTGTTCACTGAACCTATCATTCAGGAATCTTAGCATTGAGATTTTTCTGCTTTTTGACATTCACATGAAAAATGAAAAGGAAAGAAAACCCTGAAACTCCCTCAACGACCTTTTTGCTTGGTATCTTGCTAAGACCTTATTCCTGCAGCACTTGCATGTAAGCAATGCTAATGAAACCCCTGTTTAGAAGCTGAAAGAGAAATTATTTGACCCTCTTATATAACCTATTTGCATGTAGCCATCTTCAATCCTAGTTTCCTACAGTATACCAGAAAACACACTGTTTAGTAACAGAGGAATTATTTTTTTCAATGTAATCACACATATGATATTGCATGTAACCCTTACTGCTATGCATATATGAGAGAAAAAAAATCAATGCCACACAAATTGAGACAATATATAGACTCTGAGAAAAAAAAGGAAAAAAAATTCAAAAAACTAGCTATACAACAGTGAAAAGTATGAGAGACAGAAATAAAATCAAAACTAAGTTCATTTTTATAGAAAACATAAGTCATACCATTCTTGAAGTTCAGGAGAAGGAATAAGACCTGCAGTACCATTTTTGGAGTTCTCAAGTTTACCCTGCCACCAGTTATGATCATCTTTGCTAATGATTTGGATAATATCACCAACTCGGAATCTGATGCCAGCTTCTTTGCAGGGAATGAGGTCATCCTTTGCTGGATCATATTCAAATTGTGCTCTTACATAGATCTACAAAAAAAAAGAGTTTATAAGAGACACTGCAGTATTATTACTGATACGGCATTCAGAGTAACAGGTGAAAATCTGATCTGTGAATGCAGCTACACATATTGGTTGCAACAAGCAAAGAAAGAAACAAAAAAGGAAGGTGCCAAAGCGTAAGTGATAGTTGAAAATGAAAATGCCCCCTCCAGCAAACGATGGAGACATATGATGTTATTTCAACAGCTCATGGTTTCTACATTCTATGGAACCTGAACAGCAGAAATGTAATAAACTCTCATAGAGTCTCTCTAATAGTTATTAACTATCACAAATCATTACAGAACATAAGCCAGCACCTTACAACTCAATTTGTAATACACTTTCCAACTGAACTCCCATGGTATATTTTAAAAATTTCTGAGGTAGGAAATTTTATTGGACAGTATAAAGAACTTAGGCTTTATTAGTGATCTTTAGAATGAGAATTTTAAAGATTTAAGACATTTAAAAAAATCTTTTTCAGGAGGTCCTGTATTGGACCTATCACAGAGTTACTAAAGAGGAATGTGGAAGTTCTTTGTATGGGCTTTTCAGTAAAAGTCTGTTCCTGTGTAAATAAAACTCATGATTTGAGCAAGTTATTCTCTAAGGAACATTAACAGAAAGAATCCAGACTCTGACTTCACAATTTAAACTAATATACCAATCCTCTCTTTGTGTGTTACTGAGGTCTCAACTCTAGAAAATAAAAATAAAAGTGATCTCCAGTTTTGGTTGCTAATTACAACCAAGGATCTTAAAATCAAAATTAAATGTCATGCCCTAGGTGGATAATTTCTGTAGTTCATGAACTTCAAACACCACCCTACAGCATCTCAGACAGCCTTGTATACACATACTGCTGATTTTCTTACTAAAAATTGACTAGATTAAAAAAAGCCCAACAGTTGCATTGCAAAGTAATAACCTTCTTACAAACTGCAACAATCACTTTTCAACTTTGCTCAAATTCTGCTCCAGAAATAGCTGTAAGTATGCAGTGTTAGCACTATTCATGGCACTTAAAAAAGTAATCCAATCTGCACACTGAGATATGAATAAATTAACTTAAAATGGCTAATCACTTCTATCTTGTATCTGATGTATTTTTATTGGTTTGCAGTGAGAGCATCAGATGACAACACCAATACGGAACTCAACTTTTAATATATTAAATCTGACCCTTGTTCTGCTGGGCATTGAGTGAGCTTAAAAAAGCAACCCACCTTCTTTTAATTACCTGAGAAATAGGATATTTTGAAACCAATTATGTTTATTAATTTGTTTTCCATGAAGTAATCAATATTGAGCTGATCCCTTATTTTGCCTGAAGCTTATCTAATATTGGTCTAGAAACATCAGCAGTATTTTCACTGTCTAGAAATGTCCCTGTTTTTCAAGTCCCTGCTCCAGCTTGAGCCATTATCCACCATATACTGGCAATTCATGGAATTTTACAGACTTCCTCATACATAAACATGTATCTGTTTTCCAAGCCCTTAATGTTTTCCAGGATGACAAGAAAAAGATGTTGGTTCAATGGGAAAAATCAGGTAAAAATTGAAAAAATCAGGTAATTATAAATGGTGTGAGTAAGAGAAACACCATTATTTTGACACTGCCTTGAACAAAGTTTCTTCTCCTGGGGAAAATACCCTATGAGGACCAAATGGAAACCTAATATAAATATTTGGAAGGTGTACCATGGAGCCTTTCCAGGTTTACATTCAGGCAGTTGGAGTCTTCAGAAGAAAAGGGAAAGCTGAAAGAACCATAGAGACCTTTAAAAATGGGAAGTGAAGTGAGAGCAAACCATTCTTGTAATAGAAGTTCTAGACAGCTCAACCAGACAGCAATATAAAAAGATTCTCAAAGACAAGAGTTAAAGTAGCTGATTGACTTCTTGAATGGAATTGCAAGAGCTATTAAAAAAATTCCTGGTAGAGAAGGAGGCTGAGTACTCAGTTAAAAATTCAGAGGTAGATTCTGGAATGACTATATATAACTGGAGCAGTTACTTGAGATGAAACACAAATCACTTGACAGTATGTGTTCATTTGGAGGCTGCAGTAAAAAACCAAAAATTCTTAATATTGCAAAGAAAATGATAGGGAATCCTCTGAGGAGCCCCTATGGGCTTTCTTGGAATTCTCTGTAGAGGGAAGATCTTTCTTTGGTCTGTGATGACTTGCACAACCAGCAGGTCAAGGTAACAAAGTCAAAGGAGGTTATTGAATATGGGATTTAAGACTGAAATTTTAAGAGACCATCTTCAGATTTATCAAACCTTAACAGAAACTGTCCTTAACGTTTTTTTTTTTTGAAGAGCTTTGTTAATGTTAGTAACTAGTTTCAGATAAACTCAAGACTTGAAATCTTTGTCAGCACAATATTTTAGAGTTTTAGACACCTGCCCTACTTGTTTCCATGCCAGCTAAAATAGAAATTTCAGCTTTCCTCTAAGATTAAAACCTGCACAGGTGTCATGGGTTTGAACAGAACCACTACAACAGGACACTGCACAACAGGAAGTCTATTAATGCATTCTGAACTAAATCAACATCTCCAGTTAAATTCACAATGACTTTGTAACTCCCACACATGTGGACACATGAAAAACAACAAAAAAAGCTATTTTGAATTAGCCACAAACAAATGAGTTAAAAAGAAAAATGAAAAAAATGGAACAAATTTTCCAAGCTTAAATGTTTTAGTCCAGCACATACAGAATACGAGGGGGAGAAAGGTAAGCAGGGATGTTTGCTAGCAGCTAAGTTTACAAAAATTCCCATGGAGGATTTCTATTCACCTGTCGTCCTTTTGGTTGTGTTGTCGATGGCAAGTCCTGCAGAATAAAGTCAACCCAGGAGAAGAAATTTTCATTTTACTTTTTAAGGGTACATAACACTGTTTGTTAGTGATTCATACTACGTTACAGTAAAATGGTAAGTTAGACAAAAGTATAAAGCATTGACCCATGTTTAGAAATAATTCTTTTCTTAAAGAAAAATCAAACCCAGGCTGTTTAGCAGCAAGCTGAAGAAAGCAGGTAAAAAGTTTAAGCAGATAAAGAATGTGCTTTTTAATAAATAATTCAGCATCTTCAACACAAAAGCACCACCAAGTGAAAGAGGCTCTTTATGTGAATGCCTTTTCCACTTAATACTTAAGTTTTGCTTTTAAAAGAGAGAGGCTGCTATAAATACTAAAAAACTTATGATTAAAAATGTATAATGTGATCAATTGTGCTGAGAATTAAGATTACAACTACTTATCATGTTATAAATTCAATTTAGTTCACAAAAATGTCTTAAATTTTTCATTCACACAATTATTTTTCATTCTACTAATTAATAAGCACTTTACCTTGTGGCAAATAATGTCTAAGTTGCAATTTTTATTAATAGTTAAAGAAAGAGTTACTTGGTTTTGTTTTTTTTGTTTGTTTTTAGCTAGTCCCATGAACTCACGATATTGACAGCACTCACTGAAGAAACTTGTGTGTAGTTACTACACTGGCCCAAACAACAACAAATGATAAACAACACAAATTTTAACATTAATGTACTTTAGGAAGAACAGGAGATCAACAGCACTTTTCTACCTGAATACATACAAAACAGAAGTACTTTGTGTTAAAGATGTGATGGTAATAGCTTGGTTTGTAGTGCAGTTTAAAGCCACTTCCTTTTGCTTTCCATACCCAGGCAAGGCTCATGTTTCACACAGTATGTGCACGTACCACGACAGCAGAGAGCACACCAATTCCTTAACTCAGATAGCGGAAACCAGTACACGTTCCAGAGGGCTCTCAAAACACAAAACTTAAAAGAAAAAAAAAAAAATCTAAAATGTCTTGGGATACCAACTGCACAGTTACTCTTCCTTCAAACTCTGCTTCCAAAGCTCAGGATGGAAATAAAAACTTCCACTTTAAACCTCTGCCTAGTTTTGAGGAAAGTGCTGACAATGATTTAAGGATGACTGAAGTGTCACAGTACAGTTATTAACATTTAATTCACGGTATGGCTTTTAATGAGAAGAATATGTTGGAAAAAGCCCTTTAAAAAAAAAAAAGAAAACGGGGAGTTACATATGCAATAACCTGGGTTCTCTCAGCAGGACAAAATTTTCCACTGACCACACGATAAGTTTAACAGTAATGGCAGATGAGCACCAACAAAACTTTCACACTTTCTCTGTGTGGAACTGGAAATCTTACCGAAACAGAATTGTTAGTGCTGCTATGACCATTAGCTGGGGACTGTCTGGATGTAGAGGGGGAATCTCTCTGAAATAAGACACAAGGTTCATTAACAACACAACACTATCACAGGAACACAGATATATTTCAAAGAACAGTTACATCCACAGCCTTATAACCAATTGCTTAGCTGCTTCATTTGTGAAAGTTTCCACACCTCAAACTCTGTAAATCTGAAAAGTTTTTCCATAGCTTAAGATTCAGGTTTGACATTTTGATTTATTTGAGTTAATAACTACCTTTATGTTGCCTTCAGCTTTTTAATAACTGGGACTTCTGAGGTCTCATGTGGCTGACAATGCTACCGGCCCTTAGTCATACACCAGTCTTGGTTAAAATACCTGAAAGCTACACTCTGAATAGTACTTGGAATAGAATGAGGCCCATATCCTGTTTTAAAGATGTTTCTAAGTATTTTTTCAGCTATGTGGTGTTGATCAGTCTTTACTCAGCAAGATGCATCTCTCTGCAGTCTCAAAGACACTGAGGCTGGGGCCTGAGAAGGAAGCTGGATTCTCTCTCCTCACTTCTCATCCATTTTACAGCACAAATGAGGGTTTTCTTCCAACATCCTTAAGGGCTTGAAAGTATCAAACCTTGCCAAAATATAACACTTTGAAAAAGCCATTTCCCTTGACCCAGACTACGAGTGTGGCCCTACACTTGAGTGAAGAGACAGCAGACAGGGTGATACTGGGAATACAGGAGGGATAACAGGAATTCCTGACTGGGTTTTTCAGAGCAATGTTTCTCACATGCCACTTTGACTGTATAGTGCTTAATTCCATGATAATTGAGCCATCTCTTCCAGAAATAAAATAATCCACTCTACACATTGTGAAAAAAATAAAAATCCCTTTTACCCTCAAAGGAATTCTGGAATATAATATTCCACGTCAAAGGTCATCTTAGGAATGTCTGGTCATTTTGTGTAACATCAAGGACAGCAGAGAAAAAGGGCTAAAACAGTTTTCTAAGCAAACAAAGTTAATCCTATCATATTTTATCAATACAAGTACCTTTTGTGAACAAATTAAGAACCCAGACCTGGAGCTAAACTGTTCGTGCAACATTAATCAGGGATTAATGCCACATGCCTAGGAACAAAACTTGCCTCCACAAATACTTGCAATGGGTAACAGAATGGGGAAAATCAGCTCTAATTCTAGTTACAAAATCACTCCAGCATAAATGAGAGCAAATAAACCATTCATTACTTTAAAAAAAAAAAAAAAAAAGGCCTAAAGGAATCAATATTCTCTTTTTTTTTTTGGGTGCATGGATTATCAGCATTCTGTCTCTGTTATTTTCTCACTTTCAAGAGGTGAAAAATTAATTTTGAATTTTTTTTCAATATGGTTTGTTATGATTTTTTGTCAGTAATGGCTTAGTAAGGAGCAAGGGAAAGCTTTTGAAACTGATGCAAACACCCAAATCATTGGGAGAAAAACAAGTTTAGAGAATGCCACTATTTCTGGACAGTCTTGAAGGATTCTGCCTTTGAAGGAAATTTTCTTGGTTTGAGAATGTTTTGATTTGTATTCCTCCAACAATTCTCAACATAAGACAGCATATTATTCAAAGCAAATGTTCATCATAACATACTGAGGAAAATATACATTTTCGGTGCTATTGGTGATTTCAGTACTGTCAGAAATAATCTAACAAGTTAGTCAAGAGACATATTTTTATGTATGACTTTTACATAATTAGGCTGTTCTGTTCTGCCACAATTTCAAAGGCATTTAGATTGTTATTTTCCTAGGGATGGGTGTTTTTTCAAAAAATATAGACTCAAAAGTTAGGAGAAAAACTGTATTATGCACAATTTAATGAGACAAATCAATAAGCAAGAAATCCTTGTAGAATAACAGAACTGCTTAGGACTGGCCTGGAAAACTTCAGTTTTGGTTGTGAGTTTGTTTCTCCAGTAAACCAGTGAAAGCCCCACTTTTCCTGGGAGTAGGGGCAGAAAAACACTTGGAGTGTTCTACATTCTGAGTAATGTAGAAAGGTTATTATCATTGTGTATCAGTAAACTTGACTGTCTGGACTTCCCAGTCTTCTCCAGTGCAAGACAAAAAACAACAGAGAAATCTTTGGGGTCATTACTATTCAGTCAAAGAACCACAGAGCCAGAGCCTTAGAGGAAACAACCACAATTATTTCCAAATTATGGCAAACCCACTTTCCTGTTGATTCCTTGTTCTTAGGTGTGGCATCATTCTTTAGGAATGATAAACCAATGCATTTGAGATGCAAACCTATAGCAGAACCCAATTATGTCGAATAAATACAACCTGATCAAATTAGATATTGACAAAAACAGCTGGATCAATGGCATTGCTGCCAGATCCGAAAAAAACCCCAAAACAAGAAAACCACCAAAATCAAAACCCCCAACAGAAAAACCAGACAGACTTTCCAAAAATCTGAAAATAGTTCTACATTTCAGTCTTGCTCAAGGAACACTTCTGCCAGTATTTTTAATACAAATGCCAAAAAAGTTTAAGACTATAAAAATACTCATAGTTTGAACACTAAGAGAAACCATGGAAGACTAAAGGAAAAAAATCCATGGTAATTACCACCAGACTTTTAAAATCTCGTATTTATAAAAGCTTTTCTTCTTAATAAAACAATGTAAGAGTCTCACAAAGACAATCTGAAACATAAAGAATGTTTATAAAGAATTTTTTTTTGTTAAAAAAAAGGATTTCCCTTACTGTTCTCACATATCTGACACTATAAAATGTTACTTGGGGTGTTGTGTCAGTACAAAGAAAGAATGCAAATGTAGCCAGAGCAAAATGCTTGCTCAGTGGGATAAAACTGAAACATATGAACAGCACACACAGCCATCAGCCATAAGAAGGATGTGTTGCAATAGTTACTCAAGTTCACATTTATGTAAATCTGCAATTTTCTGGGTATCTGATGAAGAAAGCAACACTGGCCCCTTGTTATCTAAATATCTGTGTTAACTGAGGTCATTTGCCACACCAGTGACTAAAGAGGTTACCTCACACCACATCAGCTGATCCAAGTTTCACACAAGGGAATTTAAAAGTATTATGTTTTCAAACAAGGTGTGCTCCATGAAATAGGAGGTCTGGTAAGTAAATGGAAGGCATGGGTGCAGGAAAAGCCACAAATGCCTAAGAAACTTGAAATTACTCAGTTGAGATTTTGAAAACTGCCTAGTGACCCTGAATTACATAGTGTAGGAAAGACTTCCTTAAATATGCAGAAATGGCTCAATATTTAGAAAATAACACTTATTTTAAATGACTACTCAAAAGAAGACAAATATGGCAAGTGAAATTCAAATCCCAGTTATTAAAAAAAAGCCATTCCATGCTCTCCTCACCCTTGTGAAGGCCTAAGATTGTAAACAAAAGGCACATCACCTCTGATTCTACTAATACTTAGTTTTTTCTTATTCAAGATTAAGAAGATGTTTTGCAATCCAATGATGTGATCCTGGTAGGAGCCTCAAACCCCCCACTTTCTCGATTCTGTCTTATATTCCTCTTGTGATAAAACTACATTACATGAGCACCAGTCCATGACTGAAGGAGGAGGGGAACCAAACAAATATATACTGAAGTATTGCCAAAAAAATACCTTAACTAGGAAGGTTATACTAGTGAAGACCAAATATCTCTCTATTTATCCTGCTGGAGGGCACGAGAAGCAAGATTTCTGTGTCTTAGTAATGTCAGTCAACACTGAGTTTTAGTCTTTATCAATGGTTAAAAATTAGATTTATCATCTGAATCACCTTCCTGAAAAATTCAGTGACAAAAATTCTCTGTGTACCAAAGGACTAGTGATGCTTTAACAGGATGATTTAAAAACACTGGGGTTTTTGTGTACACTTGTAACTGATGAAAATCAACCAAAGTCTTAGTGTGGCTGAGCAGCTGGAAAAGACTCATCCATCTCTGACTAAATGAATGCTAAATGCTACAGAGTGTGATAATTAGACATGATTCCCTTTTCTCTTTGATCACACATTTCTAGTTTAGCCATTTTTTCCAAAGAAAGGTAAGTAAGAGTCTATTTTACATTTTTTGGTGAAATAAATAGTAATGAAAAGCCTAAGGACACAAAGCTAAAGAAAAGAGATGATCTGCTATTACTAAAATGACACCTAACAGTATTAATTTAAAGCTGTATGCTGAGTTTTTCCAAATAACCATCTTCCCAGCAAGTCTGCAGTTTCACCAGTTTCTGTACTTCAACAATGGGAAGTGAGGTATCTTTTATTACTATTCCTCTTTGCAGTGTGAAGTCAATACATGGATTTGTCAGCACGCTGCAATTTTTTTAAAAGCCTTTGCATTTCATGAAAAACTTTTGGTTTCATATTTATTTTAAGAAAATTGGCCTCATAGGTGAAACTCTGTCAAACCTTCTACCCCTAAAACCTTTCAGTTTTTGTTGAATTCTACTAGAAGTACAGAAGGCAACCAAAAAGCAGTAATTTTTTTCCTTGCAAACAGATTGTTCTGACAACCTCAATAGCAGTTTCTGTGCATTCTAGCATCTGCTGAGACACAAGAACAATTAGGGTGAAATCACAGCTCTAATTAAGATAAGGTGCTTGACTTCAGCGGGGGTTGTGATTTCACTCTGGGAATTCTAATTCGGGAGCTGTTTGCGCAGTTAAGCATGTGGCACGGAGAGATTGGCATCATCTACACGCTGCATATGCCATCTGTATGCTCAGACTGGAACAGTGGCTCTCAAACAGCCATTTTCTACAATTTAATTCCCTTCAGTTGCAATCTGGAACATAACTTTGTGAGCAGAAGGGAATTAAACGTTGCTGTGCAAAAGCCGTAATACCAAGTTTCTAATTCAGCAACAACTCCAAATCTGTTCTTCTTCTGTAGTGACAAAGACCTTTTTTTCATGGAAACACAATATTAAGCCACATGTAACTGTTACACACAACCATCACAAATTTACCTCAACAGGGTTATACAGAAACAGGCTCTTCAATTAACCCTTAACAGCCCAAAGCAGTAGTATAATGCTTAAAGCCTAAAAAACAGGAGGATTGTTTCTCAGCTTAGGAACTTTTCATAAGACTTCCTGAAGAATGAGTTTAAATGGTCATATTTTAAAGGGGCTTCCTAAAAGCATAAGCCGAGGATCCCCTTTCCTATTTTTTTTTCTTTAATAGGCTGTAAAGAGTTAGTTAAGGTGGTGATGAGATGAATATGAAGGCAGGGCTGAGTAGGTAGGTGGGGCCTACTCGTGTTCCGTTATCTTTGTTGTAAAATTGGTGTGCGTGATCTAACAGGACAGGCAGAAACAATTTCCCAGAAAGCAGTAACATTCAGCCATCAGCAGGCAGTTAGTTACAGGACTGAGGAAGAAAGGGGATGGGTCATTAAATTCATTACCTCACAGGATGAAGATTGCATGCGATAACTTGGCACAATCTTGAAGGTAATACTTCCACGCATTTCCCTCTGTGGAAAGAGAAGCACTTTGAGACTAACGCTGAAGAGAAAAATCTCCAAATTATTAATGCTTGAAAGGAAAACACCACAATTCAAGTATGAAAAGCTAAAATGCTATGGATAAGTTGTCATACCACCTATAAACAAACAGTGAAAATGTCCTGATTAATCTTAAGCATAAATGTACATTACCACTTTGTTCACCTGACCACGTTTTGAATGCCTAGACCCAGAACTGTATTTTAACACCACAGATTCAGAGATGTGTAGGTGTCTTCCATGTCAACCATTTATTTGTAGCTATACTCTTGTCATCTACAGTCTTTGCTACCAAAGTGGCATTTTCTTCCCTTTCATCATAGATGTTAAATAGCAAAACTGTATTCAGTTTCTGGAAGCTGCATTTTACTGTAATAAAGGTAGGAATGTCAAAAATAGTCTTTCATCAAAACAGAACATGGAGTCTGCTACTTTGCATTTACTACTGTGTAAGAATATTCACAACAAGTAGTAACTGCAGAACAGCAGCAGACTGTGACAACATATTTTCTTAAATGGCAATCTGAATATTTGTGCCGCCACAGGGCTGACTTCTGTGGGACTCAATCTGGGCAGAAATGTGAGCACATCACTTCAAGACATCTGAGAGTTTCCCCCCTTTCTCTCTTTGGCTGGCTTACTGTGACCCCAAAAAAATGTTATTTCCCTTTAAGCTTGTCCGGGATTAGTGATACCATCCAAGATCTCAAGTTAGGGTTGCTTGCAGAAAAATTAAAAATTGTTCCAGAAATAACAAACAGACTCTACTAGCAAGGCCCAAGGTGGAGTTTTCCTGGAAAAAGACAGACTGAGCTCAAAGCAACATTTTTTTCCTTTGTAACTTCAGTAACTGCGAGCACAACAGTTACAAACAGAAAGAACTTCTTGTTATGTGCACATGTAGTCTATCAAGAACACAAGAAAAAGGGGAAGTTAGTACACAAAAGTTTTGACAAAATAAGACAAGCACTTTTATGGAGGAAGACTTCAGGTACTTACAAGCATTTTTTGTAGCTGTTCTACAGTTTGATTTGCGACACTGATTCCGTTTATTTCTCTGATTTCATCCCCTACATGTAGCGTACCTGCGGAGTTAACAAACACACAATCACCTCAAGATGTGTTTCCACAAACTGAGATAATTTTAACACAGCACTAATATTCATATAAAGGCATAAACAGACAACAACATTAAAATCATTTTTTTGCTAGATTCAGAAAAGGGCTTTGTATTAGCTACAAATCTCTCAAGAGTGCAGTGAACACACAGCAAGAGATGCCTAGGCATTCTACCAAGTACGCAGGAAAAACATATTTTTGTTATTAAACAATAATATTGAATCAAAACCACTACATGGCCTGGAGTAGTATGAAGATACTTTAATATTATTCAAAATATAAAACTGATGGCATTACATATTAGACTGAGAATCAGATTCAGTAACATCCCTGTATCAAATAAAATCCCCTTTTCTGCAGCATTTCCCATTTTTGTCACTGACAGAAGTGAATATTGTTATGTTCATGACTGTAAGGAGAAGTATACATAAAAATTGGGAATAAAGAATGGACATTTGGCATACATGTCAATGACAAACAGACAATTTTTAATGACTGACACTGGTGTTTCATTTTTACTGAATGCTCTGGAAGCTGCAAGTAGATGGAATCTTTAAAAGCCTTTATTCCCATTTCAACTCTGCCACCTTTTGAATAAAGACAATTTCAATCACCACGACTAGGTAGAGCTGGCTTAGGGACAGGAGGCAACTTCACAGCAGCTACTATTTTGTGACTGGGAATTGTGTAGTTTGTACTTAATATTGCTGGACCTGAAATTATACAGTTCCTGTAACGCTCACAGTAGATTTATTATCAAGACATTGCTGCTATTGCCCGGCAATACAGTTTTCCATACAGCAAAAAGAGACAGGAGAAAAAAAATGACAACACTCCCCAAAACCAATGCAAGGCACAGGCCCTATCAATAGGATTCAAACGTGGTGCTCGAGATCACTGCTGAATTACACCTGGGTTGTTCTATTGAGTAAAAATATTCTAAAATAGTTATGTTAAAATGAAGCAGCGAAGCTAAGAGGCATCCAGAGCATTAACAGAATTAAAAGCATTAAAAAAAAATGACCATACTACAGAAACACTGAAGTACAGCTTATTTTCAAACTACCTAGTGCAGAAGCACTACCTTAGTTAGACGAAGCACATAGAGAATAGGTTAAATTTCCCCAATCTTTAGAAATAAAAGACACTGTATAATTAAAAAGAACAGAGTTTTAATGGGCACAGTTGGATATTTTACTCAGTTTTATCAGGTGTTAAAAGTTTTATTAGCCCCATTATGGAACACAGCCATGTGAAGCAATACTCTGCAGAGCATCACCACTACCTAAGCACAGCTGGAAGGAAACCTTCTTCCTGTGAGTCTTAGAGCAATCTACTTTTAAAACTCACTGTTTGAAGCCAAATAAATTTAAATTCAGAAAGTCCTCTAAAGGAATACAGAGGTCTGTCTGAATTGCACCTTTGCTTGTACGTAAACTTTTATCTTTCCTGCTTCCTGACAGATTTTATCATATCAGAAAGGCAAAGTGAATTTATGTTTTGTCTTCCTAATTATCTGTTCCCAGCTTCCTCTGAAATAGAACAGTAGGCTAGAGGGAACTTTGGTCTGAAAAATGATGAAGATTTTTGTTTTCATCGAAAGAAAAAATGGCAGTCTGAAAGAAGTAAAGTAACCCTTTCAAGGTGCAATTCAAACCTGCAGCCACCAACCTAGCAGGGAAGTTCACCTGTTTAAAGTAGGGCAAAAACCAGTTACCTTTGGACATCTGATCTGAACACACAAAATGACAAAAAGAAGACTGGGGATGAGAAAAAATACATGTTTGCAGGGTTTGTTGTAGCTGTAGTGAAAACTGAAAATAAAGATTTAGAATCTAGGCACAAGTAATATTTTTATTTCAAACCCCGTTTTTGTGAGCTTCAACACCAAAAATATAAAGCTCCTCAAGAACTGTGTGAACAAGGTTCTTCCATTTTTGCAAGGGAAAATACTGCTACCTGTGTAAGGATTTTTTTTTTTAAACAGTGGATTAAGTAAGTACAGCTCCAGAAATTATTGGTGTGTCAATCTCTTGCAGAGCTATACTCAGTAATAAGATAGTAATTATCCTAATTAAGACCTAAATGAAACACAGTGGGCCCTCACCTCAAAACACTGGCAGCCATCTGCAACTAGAAGGTAACTAAAGCAGTTAGCAGGAGTCCATGCAGACACAGAGATACACTGCTATGGAACAGTAGCAATCAAAATCAGGAGAATGTACACAGTTTGTACAAAATGATCTAAAATGACTGTGTTTGAAGACAAAACTCTTCATGAGATGTAATTACCTTGCCGGTGAATCATTCCTCCGTGCATAATTCTTGCCACAATGCAGTGGTTCAGCTCATTCATTTTTAAAGTGATTCCCTAGAAAAAAGGAAATGTTTATACTTTTAAAATAAAATATTAAGCACTATGAGTTTTGAGTGGTTAAGAATAATCACTTCCTGAAAGCTTGAAGGGAGGGTATAAATTTTAAGATTAAAATAAAATCTTTGTCACTCACTTCAAGATGAGCAATAAAACCAAATACTATTTCTAAGTGAAGATGCAATACTTCAACATGAGTATGTAAATATCTGGTTTGTGAAAAATGTGATTTTATACTGAAGTGCAAATCCAGTTGGGATTAAGGCCTAATTTAGCTATAACTACTACAAGGCTGCTTTTAAACAAACCCAGCCCTTGTGGCACAGCAGCAGTGTGAGTGAACACAAAGCATTTCAAGGAGGATAAATATCTACAGTGGCTGCTGAACTATTCTAGTTTATTGACAACCCTCAAAGTGAGGAAACTGACACTGAAATCATCATAATACTGGTCTTTACCAGCACAGTGTCAAGGCAAACAGTGAGTATCCCTCCATACCATGGGCTCATCTGTGTTCTTCTGGAACTGCACCAGCCGGACCCGCGTTACATTCTCCATATCCATGTCTCCGTTGGCGCTCTCCGGGGAATCCCCGTTCAGGTACGGAGAGGTGGGAGGAGGGGTGACTCTCAGCGCTTCGTCACTGTAAACTTCATGTGCCACTACATCATGGGTTTGAAGTAAGGCCTAGAGGAGATGACAGCAACAAAACGTCAGATTTCCGTCACCTCCCATGTCCCTCGCTCATTCCTTGTGTTTTTGAAGCTTTTGAGAAATTCAAGGAAATCCAAGATATTTGCGCCCCATTTTCTATTGATGAACTTTTCCCTTAAGGAGTCTAAGATAAACGTCATCAGACTGCAAATGCCCACATGTACATTGAGCCTCTAAAACCTGCATGAGTTAATGTGATTTTTACTGTAGCTACTTCAGTGAGAATGATTCTGCCTCCCTTCCCCTCATCCTCTCGACAACTGCAGGGTGTCAGAGTGAATCCATCTTCATGTGCATAGACAGAGAATCAGGAATCTATCTTTCTGTGCAAACTGTTCTATAATAATTACTCTAGTAAAATGGAAAGCTACTCAAATCACATGGTATTTCGCTCTAATGAAGACGGACTGTGGATCAATACTAACTTAAAGAATGAAATACGATTTTTTTGTTGTTTATTATCACAATTCCTTCCATACTCTCCCCTTCCCCTAGAACATGGACTCAGCACCACCACCCTGAGTTCAAAATGCGTGACAAAAATTAGAATGCAAACCAACAAACTGCTAAAATACTGCTTCACTAGCTTTACTGTTTCTTGATGCAGAGAATGGTATAACAGCTAATTGATTAACTATGCTTAAGTATCTTTGATAAGCAGAAAAACCAACTGTAGGAACTCTAAGGTGCAGCATAGACCTGTATCCTGTACAACTGTAAAAAGCGTACACACAATATGAGAGAAAAGTTGGACAAAGCCGAAATATTAGCAAACCAGTATTCAGCAGTGCCTGGCTTTTTTTCTGGTATGACATTCCAGTGTTCTCCAGGACGCCTCCAAGAGTCCCGCGTCACATCCATTTCCCATCTGTATTCAGCATTTAATATACAACTACGTCGCTTCTGTCCAAAAACTAAATCCAATTTATATGTGAACATGATGGTTCTACTCCTCTACTAATCAAGGGCAGAGACAGAATCTGCCTCTATACCCAAATGGCTTATCATTCCTAGATAAGGACTGATAAATCAAGTCTAGTTCCTACAATATCTCTACAACAGTAGATGTATGAGCCACCACCGCCATGAGGTCCATCTATATTATAGTTAATATCTTGCTAAGTTTCATTTAAATGCTCATAGCTCTTAGCTTGCAAAACCCATCAGCCTTGCACGGCTTGAGATTGACCATCTAGAACTTGTTTTGGCAGAGAAATCTGATTCTGCAATGACTTAAGTCTTCTATTAAAATGTTTAAGCAAAACTTACACCAAAGAAAGTGCTAAAAAAACGCCTACAAGATGCACTCCTGAAGTGGAATCCAAGGCAGAAATTGGATTTTCATGACCTCTACAAAATCCTAAATTTTTTTCCCAGGGTAACACTTCTAAAGTGTACCATGTTATAAAAGGTAATTTCTTAACACTTTATGTTTCCATTCCTCAAATTAGTTTAAAACTACAGTTGGGAATTCAGCATTATAACTATGGAACAGAATTCCCTAAACTAACAATGCTTTGCCCATATTCCCTCCCTTTTTTCCAGTGTTTCAAGCCCACCTACACCCATACTATTTTTAGTTAAATACTAACCTGTATCTGTATTTTCTATTTTTCATCTTATTTTGTCAACCACTAAGCTCGAACTCACAACAATTCCTCTCCATTAGTCTGCACTACTGAGTCAACATTTTATATTAAAGATTTGGAATATATATGCAAGTTGAACCACTTTAATAATATTTAATTAAAATTTGATTTATTGGTGTCCATTTATGTGTGGTTACTCCAGTGTAGGTTAATGGTTGGACACACTGACCTTGGAGGTGATTCTGTACCCCTGCCTGCATCTGTTATATTCTCCATGCTTTAATATTCCATTTCTTATGTAATTCAGATTCTTACATTTGTTTCATATCAAATATATGCCCTGCTTATTATTTTTAGCAAGAATATTCACCTTGTAGGAGGTTAAAATATGGCACTTCCAGCATTTTAAAAGTCCATAATTATGCTAAATGACTTTTGAGTGTGTTCACAAAAACGAACACAAATTAAGAAATACCAGACATTAAAGTACAGCAAGCTCAATTTAATATTGAAAACATTTAATAAAAAGATTCCTATTGGACCTTACTTAAAGATGCCTGTTTTCATGCATTTCTGCTAATTTTGATAATTTGTTTTTTTCCTGTTTTTCCTTTGCAGAACATGATAATCCTGCTAAAAATAAGTTTAATGAGAACAGCTGCTTTCTGCTGTATTGCAGGATCACTGTCTGCAGAGATCAACATAGGAAGGCACATGAAGATGGACAAAATTTCAATATGTCATCAAGCAAAAGTCTCCTAGCACAGCAAATGTTTCAATTGCTACAACATATGAAACTCATATAATAGAATCTTTTACACATGAAAACGGCAAACTCAAAAAAATACTGAAAGTTGAGCAGTGGAATAAAAGCTCTTTGAAATGTGCACATACGTAACAAATGAGGTACTTGACAATACTTTAGGAATTCTTAAATTAATTATCTGCTGAAAGACCTTCATGCAAAATTTACATACATTTCTTTAAATTAGGAATGTTGAACATGTTGACCAAATTGATAATTTATTTCTGTAGCCATTAGGCACACAAGGACAACAGAAAACTAAAACAATAGAACACCTTGAACTTGATCTGTTACAAAAACACTTTACTGGCTTTGGTTCTGTAAAGGCCTGCACACAGTTTAACCCACTGACACTGTGATTAAGTAAACAAGACAGATTACACTCTTTTTCTCTTCTGATTAGGGATATACATTAGATAAAAAAATAGTTAATAGTAAAATAATCTGTTCTCATACAGGTGTTAATGCACACTCCTGCTTACTACGTGTTATTGATTACTGAATTAATGTGCATTAATAACCAGAGTATTGGTCTGTAACATCTGGCAAACACACAGAGTGTGGGCTGACAGTATTCTTTTATACAATTATTCCTTTTCTTAATAGTCTCTATTTTAAAGGCTTTGGCTCTGAAGGGAAGTTTGGCAGAACACAACAAATGTAAGAGTAACTTTATTTAAGTCTGCAATCCATAAAGCTGCATCTGGCAGCAGGAGTGGGAATGATGATGGAGTTGCCCCTGTGACATCTGGAGACTCTCCGGTATCTGCAGGTATGGATCCACACCAACTTATGCTGGTTTAATTGCTGCTTTACCCTCCTTCCTAACATGAACTGTTTCTATTCTCTTGCTCATTCTGGCTCTGGCAGCATTCCTGTTATCCTAAATTCTTTTTACTAAATGGTTAGTTGAGGCTTTTTTTGGAGCAATTTTCTACTAGTTCAGCCCAGGGCAATATTAAAGTGCAGTTCCAGATGAATGGCAGAACTACAAGGGAGAGGATGAAACATGGGGAGGAAAAGGGATGATGGGACTTCACCAACCAGCAATTTAGCCTGGGATGCCACAGACTCACTTGCTGAAATTACCCCTCATCACAAATACCTGTTATGGAATTGCAGCTTATTTCTTATAAAAAATACTTTTTATAGATTTGCAGCAAAAGAATTCTGGCAAATAGTTTTAGATTTATGAGCATATCAAGAGACAGAGATACATAAAAAAGAGGATTTTCAACTCAATTTTCCTGTCACTTGATTTGATACATGAAATTTCTATATAACACAATTGCTTTTATTGATGCCTACTCTGAAAATAATTTACACTTGAAAAATGCTCTTTCTCTACAGTGCTTAATGTTTTAGCAACACTGCGGGGTAATTACAAAAAAAGTAAATCAAATGAACCTGTCAGATTCTAAATGAAGTTGAGTATCAGAGAAAGGTTTTTTTAAAAATCTTTCTTACAATATGGCTGAGTATCATTCCCTCTTGTTACATGTTCTACTTCAAGCAACTATTCCTGTTAAATGTTGAATCAGAGCTGTTACAAAATTTAGGATAAGATAGGTACCATCTCCAGGGAATAACACCAGAGTGTTGCTGAATGGGCACAAAGAAGTCAATGTCTGCATTAGCAATTAGTGCAGTGAAATAGGAATGAATCAAAAAGTAAAACAAATGGGTTGGTCAGGACCTGATGTACACACTGAACACAATGCAGGAGTTTTTTTCTTCTGGCCAGCTTCCAATTTGCCCCGTGGACAGAGTATCCACCAGCTCGATTACACTGGCTCCTGGCACACATTTCAATTTAATTTTATCTGAAGAAAGTTGTTTTGCATGCTCTGAGACCCTTATGTGATACAAACCAAAACACTGTTTAGGGGCAATCAGGAGATGCACTTTGAAAACATAGTCCTGATCTGATTTAAAGTACTCAAATAAACGTAGCCAAGGCTACAGAGGCCATCAAAAGAACACACTGGGACATGCAGCTACCCAGATTTCATCTTATACCTGAATAGGAGGTTGGTTTCAGCTCACTCTTTCCTGCAAATTAGGTTTATCCTTCAGACTTACAGTAATTCAGCTTTCAGGTGAGCAAATTCCACAAAGCCTCCTGCATATAATCCTTGTGTTAGGGAAAGTCAAATCCATTATTTTAAGCTGACAATAGTGTGCAGCAGATTTAACCAAACACGTTTATTTCTCCATTTATGAACTTTACCTACAGCATAAACAAAAGAAATCCTTCAAGTTACTGGACTTCAATAACTTGAACCAAGTTATTAAGCAGTAACATTCCTGAATTAAGGACAATTACCGCCCTCAAATCGGATTTGGGAAACAGACACAGTAGGTGTTAATATGTAACACAAACTCAGCAGACTGTACAAGCTGTTGATTTATTGTAAAATAGTATTAAATAAACACTTATTTTGCAATGAGTTCACACACCTTTATCCCAAGAAGACCTTTGGAAAAAGAAAAAGAAGGATCCCAGTTCTACCTATGGACATCCAAAATGATTCATTCTTCTTTCCACGTGCAACACAGCCCCCCAAAACCGCAGAGAAACTGCTCCATAATTCCATTACTCCAAACTGCTGACAGCTGAGGACCAATAGCAGCAGCAACACGAATTCTTTTGCCAGAGCAGCAGGTTAGAAATACTTATTAATAGGTATATTGTAGGCAGTGCCACCACTTGCAGATTTTAAGAATTTACTGAAGTTTTCTAACATAAAGAATATATATATAAAAAAAAAAAAATTAAAAAATAGCCCAAACAAGAGAAGGATCTGCTTACCATGAAATGAGGTTGTGTTAAAATACGTTTTAGCTCCTTTGCATCATTGTTCTCTGGGTAACATGAAATTTCTTCCAATACCTGAAAAATAAGAGGAGAAATGCCCCTAAGTAACTTTCTTTTAAAGGTACTGAAGAAATGAAAACCCTCCCCGGCTCAGTCAGAATATCCCCAAATGATTATACAAACCAACATTTTTGACACAGGAAAGGGTTTAAGAGAATGTGCCCCCACCCAGCTGCCCCAAGAGAATAAAATACCTTGTTCCAATGTTCTCTGAAAGAGATTAAAGCAGAAATTTGAAGGGAACAGTTTTGGTTGTGGTTGTTGTTTTTTTTGTTTGTTAGTTTGTTTTCAGTTGACAGTATTCCTCCAACAGCTAAATATATGGTGACAGGAATGAAGTGCTAAGAGGTGACACTCATGACCTCCACCAGTTGCTGCTTTCACACATCGTCTCAATTTATTAAAACAATTGCTTTTATTAAAACAGTTGGTTTAAAAGCAGCATTAAAACACTCATAAAACTAATTGTTAAAGACACCAAGTGTAGGTGGGCCATCTGCTGCCCCACCTCCAAACTCCAGATTTTATAAAATCTGAGCCACTTTATCACTTGGGAAGGAGGAGCAAAGAAGTTTTAACTCATTTGCCTGCAACCTGATTCTTACACTTTAGTTTTCACATGCAGCTACTTGGACAATGAAAGCAGAGAATTTTGCTTCTGGAAGCATCTCCCAGGATTAACTGCCAGAAAATTTTGCAGAATAGGACTTGAGGGATCTATCAGTGTGACTTCAGTTATTACTTAAAATAATATTCTATTTTAACAGCACTATAAACAGTGTTTTCCTGTGACATTACCCTTGACAACTGCACTGGTGATAATATATAGTATATGATAATATGTCATACAACATTTTTATTTTTACTACTTGTAATAAATAAGCAAAAAAATACTATTTGCAAGGTATAAGAATTAAGAACATCTCTGTCTATCTTTGGTCCTAGTGGGCCACCTTCACTGCATTTCCATGTCTGCTCTTTTTAGACCCATCTATGATAAACTTTTTTTTTTTAATTTAAAAAGCTGATACTTCAAAATATTTCTTTTTGTGACTAAATTTTATAAATATCAGATTTCTGCTGGAGATAACCTGAACATGAAAATATCCTGCAATCACCCAGCAGGAGTGTTCCTTTTAACACCACTATTGTTGAAGAAAAAGTTAAATTATTAAACTGAGTAATATTCATAATCTTTACACAGATAATGGAATTCTGCAAGTTTATACAACTTGTTACATAACTTGAGTAAGCAATGGTAGCAATCCAGAAATAATTCAGATAATGAGCCAGAATACACATCTTAATGAAGAAAAATAAGTTCCAGTTAAAATACAATCAAACTTTTGTAGTAAAAGAATATACTTTAAAGTCATTACCTCTTTGGCTCTCTGTACAGCATCACTTGGAGGATTCCTGATTTGTGGTGAAGATTTTGTGTTTATTTTGTCATAAAGCTGAAATAACAAGAAAACAACTACTGAAATCATATGCTAATTTATATAAATTACAATGAGTGCTTACAATAGCCTGCTTATGTTACCAGGATTAGGATGATGGTTAAACTGCAAACCCCACAGATGTTCTGTATACAAAATCTAGCAGCTTACAGTTTTGGCTTTTCATTTTTAAACATTTCCTGATTTGAACAGTGCCATAGATTCAGAGTTCATAGGATGACATGGGAAAGTTCAAGAGGTTAAGGGCTTCTGCAAACCTCCCATGCTTTTGCCACAGATTTACCCAAGCTATATGCTTCTACTCAAAGTGATCCTATGAATCTTGGACAAATGCTGAAAATCAAACATTCTGCTATAAAATCAAGTTAACATGCATATCCTGCTTTTCTCAATAAATCAAAACATCAAACATTCTGAATATTCTGAATTTAAATAAACCTTGGAATATGGGAAAGTGCTCTTGAAGATAGAACGTTACGAAAGCCAAATACTCTGAGAACAGAAAAACAAACCTTCCAAGAATGAGTACTCATTAAAAAGGGTACCCTTATTTTACTAGGATTTTCTGTTAGACAGAAGAATGTCAATGTATTTGAACATGCTACTGTAAACCTTCCACATCAATTATTTTTTTAGAAATACCCTTTTAAAAACCATTCAACTATGCAAAGCACAAAAGAAGAATGATCTCTCAAGTTTCAAATTAGAGATAAGACATTACAGGCTCTTTTTCATACAAACCTAACAGACTGTGCATGTTTTAAAGGAATAAATGTACCCTTAAGAGTAAACAGGTACTGTAATAAGCATTATTTTCATATAAAACCTTTTGGCTTACATTTCAAGTGATATAATTACATGCCTGTAATTATTTTCTAATTATGTTAGACTACTTCTTTGATATCTAAGACAGAAAAAAGGCACAAATAACATTTTTAGGGAATTAGAGACATTTTTAACACAACGAGGGTGGTGCAACAAGTTGCCCAGGGAAGTTTCAACTGAAATTCAAAATACTGGATGTAAAAAACCATTCAAAATACAAAAAGGGACTCTAAAACCTTCAGCAAATCCTAACACTGCCAAGGACGAGGTGACAAGAAAGCACCATTTAGGCTGCTAAGCAAGGAGTGCTCAGGAGCTTCCTCTGGGAACTTCACAGCTCCACTGTTTGGATTCAAATGGCCTTGGATGTTTGAAAAAGGGAATCTTGCCAAGACACAGAACTGCCCTCTTCTCTTTCTCACATGACATGAAATACCATTCAGTCTTAGTAGATACATAAACTGCCATAAATGCAATCCAACATCACCATCACTTTCTTGTGTAACAAACATGCTGCACATTTCAAGCCCGTACACAAATAAGCACAAAACCAGCAAACAGTGTCACTTCCAAAAAACATTCCCTGCAGGACAGTTACACCACTCTCTTGGGGTTAAGAAGAGAAGTCAAGCTAAATCAGTTTTTTCCAATGCAACAACTTCATCTTGTGCTGCCAAAACTAAACTCTACCATTTAAGCAGCCCTGACCACTGTTGAAAGCTTTGAGATAAAAGCTTTCTGCAAGCTTGTAGTTCAGGAAAGATTTTGTGTACACAATTATTTGTTTTACTTTTTCTTAAGTAAGTTAACAAAACCTACTCAAACTCCAGAAACTGCAAATTGCAAAGTACCAGCCTCCTATGCCTGTTAAGAAACTGCACTGAGCACTGTGTACTGAGGAAGTACAGCAGAAAATGCATGATAACCACCACGAATACTACTGAATGTCTTTTTCAAGACTATTGAAATTACAGAAAAGTTACCTTGAAAATATTTTTATTAGTTATTTCTAGCAATAGTTGAAAAGCTAAGTCACTGAAGTTGCTGATTTCCCTCCCTTACTGTGACCCTAAACAACCAGCAGGTTACAGAAACAATTTTTTCCTCACTATCATGGAAGAGCTATCTTCTGAGATTAGGAAGGAGGCAGAAAGAAAATTAGAGCGGAGAGTTCCTCTAAGAATGTTTAGAAAAAAAATCAAGGCAAAGTTCAGACTAAACAAGGGTGCATTAATTTTTCCACAGCGTCTTCATGCTGAGGAGGCATGGCACTTAAATTTCATCCTCCAGGACTTCTGCTTACTGAGGCTTGCTATCAAGGCATCAAACTAATAGGAAGAAATCTGACAGCACTTAAAAGAAAAACTTTCCTATTTGCATCAAGGTTTAAAGCTGGTATGTTACCCAAGCCAAGGGATCTACTCATTGTGGAGGTAGAAGAGAGCCTCACCCAGGGAAAGATGTGGTTTTGGTAGATTCACCAGCATGAGGAGATCTCTTCATTTTCAAATGGCATACTCTAAGCCAAGTTAGTTCATGGGAGTTTTTAGTTCACAAGAGGCAAGAGGAGCAAAGCTTATACTGTGCATTAATGCACCAGAACTGGTGAAGCAGTCCCACCTCCTTTACAATCTTTGAAAAAAGACTGGTTTTGCAATACTTTTTTAATATTTTTACACTTAAACACTAGCTGTAGCAGAACCAATTTAGAATTAAGGAATTTACAGCTTACATAATTAATCTATGAAATTTGAATTTACATTTGAATGTAGAGGTTTCATTCAGACACATTAAAAAGAACATTTTTTTTCCTTGGATGTAAGAATCCAACATACCTTTACATGAATGTTTTACAAAGTCGATAAGAAAACTCACTCTCAATGAAACCTTTTTGCACACATCATAGATTAAAGTGAACATTAATGACACTTGCAGCCAGGCTTTGTATGGCTCCTGTGCTACAGAACACATTACTTTGTGCAGTTAGCTACACAATTTTTATCACAGAAACCCAGCCTTTTCACAATGCTGTTGCCTTTCAGCAGCCCTGCAAATCTAAATCCTTCAGGGACCCTACCAGAGGTGGTTTCTTGTGGAGCAGAATGAACTGGCTCATTCTTCACTGCCCTCTACAGAAAGCTTTTCTATGCAATACCAACAGACTTACAGCAGGACAAAATGTGTGCCCTAATCACAGACTTTCTTTTTGCTGTGAGTCTCTATTTTCCAGCAAAAAACTCTGCCCCCTCAGCCCAGGAGACCAACCTCCAACAATTTCACCCAGCAATAAGCATAAACATAACAATAAAAAATTTACAGTAATTAAAAAGAATGTAAAATGCCACAGCATATGTAACTTTTGGCATTTCCAGACTTCTGAATACTTTGCACCTCAGTCTCACTCCTCAGCACCAGTTATTCTGCATTTCCTAGAAAGAAAATCACAATTGAGAGCTTGCTCTAGACAAGCTTAACAATCCCAACTGATGTATTAACAAAACTCAATATAACAAACATACACTGACATTATAGCTCATAAACAGAATAGTACTGCTTGTTAAGACCACGAGTTTTGATTTAAATTTTGCATGCTAGAACACAAAAGCTATGAAGAGAATACCCACAAGTTGAGTTGCTATCAGTTGACCAGCTTTTGCACACTCAAGACTTTTTGTCTTCTGCCTGTACCAAGGGAGCTCGCTTCTTCTCATATTTAAAGCAGACAGCCCAAAGCCTAATCCACAATCAGGCAGGCAAGACAAAATAACAAACTTCTCTTCTGACTAGTTTTTCAGATGTGCAGAAATTCCTTTTTAATCATTTCCTGTGAGAGGAGTCAGAATACTGTCCCAACACAACCCCCATTCAATGCCACACTGAAAAATGTAGATATGTCACCAGTAGCAGCAATTCAGCCTCACTGCCTGGTCTAATCCTGAATGTAATCAAAATCAGAACCCACAGTGAAATCAGTAAGTGTTCCATCTACCCAAAACCTCGATGTTTCTGTGAGGCAAATGAGAAACTTCTTAAAACAAGAGCTACTGAACTGCTAGAGCATAAAAGCCCCTGATCTTTCAACACAAATACACATTGTGGGGATCCAATTGCAATTCAGATAGATACTGTTGTTGCCAACCTCAAACATTAAACCCCCACACTGAAAGATCTAAAAATAATCTTTAAGATATGTCCTTATATATTTAGCTTTCTGAACAGTTCAACCACAAGCAACACAGTACTATTAGAAGCCTGTTTTTCATCGCTTTTAGGTTTTTGTACCATCTAAAAAATTTTTGGGTGGAAGCGCTGCCCCTTGCACAGCAGCATTTACTAACAAATAGGCTTTTTGCACTGTTACCTCACACAGCTCCCCATCCTGGTACTCCACCCACCCCAGAGGTTTCATGTGCTGAGAGACTGAAAGAAATTCATGACCCCCTGAACGAAATAATACTCACAAGCAGTAGTATCGAAGAATGGCCAAAATTAAAGAGCCAATTAGATAATTGCTAGATCACTTCATTCCTTCTTCTGGCAGTTCTGTTCCACATCTCCTTTTCCATGCAAAATATTATAATGTTCCCATGGGTGCCTCTTTCCCTGGGATCCTAAGCTCTCAAGGAAACACATCCCTGAAGCTAATAACTACTACTGGAAAACACACTGAGTAGCAAGGTCACAGCAGAGGCCTTATCTTCAACTTTGTTTAAAGACAGTTTGCTCTTTCAAACCCTCTGTTCTTCACTGTTAAGGACTGTGCATGAAGTTCATTTTTACCATTTTAGCACCAGAGACCTAACATTTGCTCCCTAGCATAATTCTACAGAACATGTTACAGTTCCATCCTGTATCAAAGTCCAAAGCATCTTTCAGACTCTACTTTGTGCCTGCTAGAGCATTATAGGTTACAGCCCTCCACAGCTTCAGGGTTTTTTTTTGTGTGATACACTCACTGTAGAAGAGGAGCATAATCAACATTTGCATTCCAGTTCCTCACCCAGTGAAATGCTGAGCAATGCAAACAAAACTAATTCAACAAAGGGGTTCAGGAAGCAGTTTATCAGCTAAAATGAAGATTCCCTGACAGAGTGCTCAAAGAAGACAGTCTGAAGCAGAACATAAATTCTGTCTGAACAAACAAGTGTTTGTTTCTGTCATGCCCCAGAACTGGCAGCTGCCAACACTGCAGCTTGTTACTGGAAGCACTCACACTTTAGTAACCCTGACAAGGGTTATGCAGATTTTAAATACTCAATTCCTCTGTGCATATTCACATTCAAGCAATACATGAATAATCTTTCCTCTAAAAAATGTTGCAGTAGCAATTGGACCCTGAATTTCACTTTTAGGTTTGATCATCCCTGTGACAGAACCGAAATACACAAACTCTTCAAATTTTTAGAGGAACTTTTATCTGCAAAAAGCAGGCCAACTGGATTTGGTTTTTAGAAGTCATCTATATTCTTACATATTCATATTGTGTCTTTTAGAACAGAGTTACACTTGGTGCTACCTGTATCAGAAATAAACATAAAACCAGATTTCCTTACACCTTTATCTACTACAGGTAAGAGGAAATGATGCCAGGTAAACCCAGTCAGCCCTATGGAATTTCAGCTTTACTCGAAGCTGCTTTCCTTTGTATCATTCCTCATCTGGGCTTCTTCACTTGTTTTGTTTTAAACCAAGAACTTAACTTTTTAGGGGTAAGAATAGAGGAGAGGAAACTCAAATGGGTAAAACATTTTTCTCTGTGCATTATTTCAGTTTCCACTGCATGAGACTGGCAAACAAATGTGTTCTAGAGAATGACAAACTTCACTGCACAAACCTTGAAATCCTGACACACCAGTGAAACTAAATGCCAACTGGAGAATGTTTAATACATATTAACAGGTTGTTAATTAATGACCACATTTCTGAGGCAAACAGAAGACAGTACCTGTTTCTTAGTGGTCAGTGCTTTGCTATGGGAAAAGGAGGAGATATATGAACTGATCTACTTCATGAACTGACAGAATAAAATTCCTGACCCTTCAGTGTGTTAAACATGACAACAAACTGCCTGTCAGATGGGATCCTACTGAGTTGCCAGAACAGCATCTTAGTGAAACACAAATGATGAAGGTTTATTTTACTGAGGATGAACATAAATTAAATGACAGGTGAGAGATATGGTATCTCTTTAATTAAGGTGGAACCCTGAAATGATTGTAGGCTCCTTTGAGAAGGAAAACACATTCCCCCAACCACAGCCAAAGGGCTGTGCGTGCATTGCCTTTGTAGTAATTCAAAGTGTAAAAAGGATCCCAGAAAGAAATCCTCTTCACTGTCTTCACAGGGTCTGTTAGAGGCAACCTGTTGACATGAGAGCTGTAAGGAAAGCACACAGCCCTTCACTTGTGTCAGCAACAGGGAGAGATGCCCTGTGGCATTAGACATTGCCAGTCAGTATTTTATCATGTACCTCTTGCATGGACATATTTTGTATGCTTGGAAAAATGAGGGGAACCAGCAGGTTAAGGTAAAGAATACCGAAAAGGTGTATCTGTTGTGTATTTTTTGATCAAAACCTTGAAAAATGAAAATGTATCCAAGTTTAAATTCTCTCATTAGTTATAATGCTCTAGCAGAACTGCAGGAGTCATGAACTGTAGGGAAATAACACAAAGTTCAGTCTGAAACAAAGACTACACAGATCTCTGCAGCTCCACACACTGATATGGTTAAAAACAGATTCAAGGACACATTTATGCCTGTAGTGGTTCAGATCCCATGGATGTTCAGTAATATCTGACTTGTATATTCTATTTCTTAACAAAGGGCGAAGTTTTTACCTTCAGTGTACATGAGCTACAAACAAATTTTAGCTCTGTTGTAGAACATACTCCTTTTTAGCAGAGATTATGAAATGCTATGCACTTACTCTGTAAAATCAAAGCCTTAACCCTTCAGAGGCAAAAGAGCCAAGGAAAGGACTATAATAGTACAAAATAAACTCCAGGATGTGCACAGTTCTTCCCCCACAATGGACTTTTTGAATTGTGCTTCTGGATTTGCTTCACATTTGCCAAGAAGATCTTTACTTGTTTATTTCAAGTTGTCTCACAGAAGTTCTGATAATGAATGGTTATGCTACTCCTCAAAATCACAGCAGACATTATTTTCTTCTATTTAATTCCAGGTGTCCCTAAATGCCTCATTCATGTATGATGAACCCAGACTCGGCTGTCTGACAGCATTTTATTTCCTTACAAAGTAGGACTCTAAACTAGTAATTTGTCTCCTATTTTAAGGAAAACCCATATTAATACTCATCATAATAATTTTATGACTGTAGAAGCTGTAGTTCTCCACAAGTGACAGCAGATGTTAAAGACATGCCAGACAGTACACAGACGTTACCAGACTTTATTCTGTTCACATTGCAAATGTTTTAACATCTTTTGCAAAGATGAAATATGCCAAACTAGGATGAGATAAAGATACTGCTTTGCACATGGCAGTACCAACAACCAACAAAACTAGCACAGCAGCTGGAAAACCAACACAGTGAAATTAAAAGGTCCCATTTAAAAAAGCCCAAAATACTCTCACTCTGGAACGTACCAGTAGTACTGTTGGGAAAGACATGGGCTTAAACATTATTTCCCAAGGTACTCTAACATATTAGTGACTTCAAGGACACAAAAATCCCATTATTTAAATAACAGAGTAACTTTTTTTTTTCCTTTTTTACTGCATCAGATATAATTGAAGCTGATCTTAACAAAACCAAGGCAAAGCACTTTTTAGAGATGGCACCATGCAGCTGATCAGATAAAGGTAAACGTAAAAGACACTGAGGTGCTGGAGGGAGTTCAGATAAAGGCACTGGTAAAGGGACTGGAGCACAAGCCTAAACAGAGGCAGGAGAGAACCTGGGGTGTTTAGTCTGGAGACAAGGAGGCTCATGGGAGACCATATCACTATTTACAACTCCCTGAATGGAGTAGCAAATTGGGGGTTGGTCTCCTCTCCCAAGTAACAAGGGATATATCAAGAGCAAATAGCCTCAGGGTTGTGCCAGGGAAGGTTTAGACTGGGTACTAGGGAAAATTTTCACCAAAAAGGTTATCATCAAACACTGGAACAGGCTGCTTGGTGAAGTGGTGGGCTTGGCAGTGTTGGGTTTACAGCTGGACTTGATGACCTTAATGACTTTTTCCAACCTAAGTGATTCAATAAGCATCAGGAAAAACTAATAACTCATTACAGAAGGGCTTTAACAAGAGGTTTGTTCCATGGACAACACCTTGATATACCCCACAGAATAACCTTTGCTCCTGTCTTTCCTCCACCTTTCAATATGGACTAATAACCAAGAACAGGAACTAAAAGAGTTGGGTTAGGCCTAACTGGGCTTAATTCCCAATCCTGTTGGCTGAATTACCTTGTCAGGGTTGGATTATTACCCTGAAGGGAGAATGCTAATGACCACGAACCTCATTCTAGGGGGATTGTGTTAAATGCGCAATAATTAACAAGAACACAGCTCCTCCCCTGCTTTGTGATATGGAGCACACCTTGCACCAGGAGGTGCTAATACTGGAATTAACAACTATTTTGTTTCTCCCTACTCACATAAATTTTCTGCAAGGATATTCTGAGACTAAAAATACACCAATCCCTACAACAGTCAACATGCTCCAGCCAACTACCTGAAGAACCAGAAGGAGGAGGTGGCGAGGGCTGACTGAATTCAGAGACAGAAGCAGAGCTTACTGGGCTGCTTGTACATTGCCTTTGGGTTTTTCAATGTAAACTAAGTGCAGGCTGAAGTATCATTCCAAAGTTAAGCTCCCAGCACTAACAAAACTGAAGTACTATTCAAGACTTGTGGACTGTGGCCCAGGTGCTGTAGCATTTCTTTATTTTTGTCATTTCTCAAGAGCAGGCCCCAAGCTCCTGGAGAAATAATAAATCTGAGAATCTTAAGTTTTATAAGGGCAAAAACCCAAACACAACAGGTAGCCCTTATGGTTAAAAAGGAACTTGAACTACACACAATGTAAGAAGAAGAAAATGTAGAAAGTTAAATATGAAATTGATCCTCTTTATCCCCAGACAATATCATTGAGGTTAATTAAATGTTTCACAAGTGCCAGGAATACAGTGCTACTGTTCTTTGACTTATTGGGGCCCAGTAACTTAAAAATACACTGAAATAATGGGAATTTCTAGTTCCACATTAAAAAAAAAAAAAAAAATCAAATCTGTGGATTTATGCTTTTGGAGCAGATGTTGGTGCAGGCAGACACAATGACACACCATTTACACAGGGACATTAGGCCAAGAAGTATGGGCTAAGTACTACAGTTCCCATTTCAAGTACACTATCAAGCTGAATTTCACTTGAGGATTCACCACATCAGTATCAAGCCTATAAATACTCAAAATGACAGAGTATTAGTTAGAAAGAAAACAGGTTAAGCATAACAAAGTAACTCTCACAGTGTCATGAAAACTGAGCCAGAATTTTGCATGTTGGAAAGTGGTGGATACATACATTTCTCAAAAATTACTCTCAATCAATATGAAAGTAACTGTTGGTTCATATTTGTATTAGCCTTGGGTTTAAGAGACCCACTCACTTATCACTATATTATACTATAAAAATGTGGAACAACAATGCTTTCTGGTCTGAGGACTAAATGTGAAATAAATCCCCCATTTAATTTATAAGGCAGAGGAACAGGAAGAACAAGAAAATAATGAGATGATGCTGAGTGGCACGGTGATCCACCTATCCCAGCAGGAGAGAAAATGAAATGCAAAGGTATGAAGGAAGATGAAAATGGAAAATATTTTAGAGAATGATTATGAAATAATGCAGAAGGAATTCCAGAAGAGCCTCTGCTTTTTGTGTTCTTTCAGACAGAGCTTCCAGAGAAGTTACCTTTTAGAGAACAAATGCACTGCACTGGTGGTGATGATCCAGCCCACCTGCTGAAGGAATTCTTCACACAGTTCTCCCTAAGGCTTGGTCGTTGTTCCATCTACACTGCTTGGGAAAGGAGTTCCCATTGCAGTGTGGGACCGTCCCTCCCACTCCCTGGGGCTGAGCACGCTGCCTCTGCACTGGGATAAAAGCCAGATTTGATTCCCCAAATAGCAAGGTGCCTTCCTGCCAACATAGTTTCTTCTTCTTTTTTTTTTTTAACAAATATTTTCCATGTATTTTTGTCTTTCAAATATATGAAATAAAGGATAATTAAAGATAGGAAAAACAATGTGTTTTAAAAATGATAAAGTATTATTTCACTTTGGCATAACATGTTCTGAGGGATTTTAAGCAACATCTGTAACACACTTTGTGATCTCTTTTTGCAAAAGAGAAGCATTCAGGTTTCACTAAAACATGTTCCCCCATAAGCGTTGACATAATCAGTATTCAAGAGGGCAAGGACCAGTGTGCATCCAAAAAACCTTGAATCCCACTATGTGATTCACATAGAAAGTCATTCTCATTCAAATCAAAATATAGTAAAATTAGATGATCTAGGAAAATATTTAAACTTTTTATACACAACTGCTGATTTATTTTATTTTCTACATCATATGATAGATATTCCACCGGTCTATCCATGATTTAAAATAGAAGAAAATGAAAGCATCTTGAAGAAAAAAATCAAAATAGTTTTTGCTTTTTTTTGCCTTTAAAAAAAAAATCCAAAGTATACATTAAAATTGTTAAAATAATATACTTTTCTCAGAAAAGAGCAGATCAGAGATAAATGCATTAAGAGTTTAAAGCATATTCAAAGAAAGAACTATAGTATCAGCCATGCCTGGACACTGCTGAATAACTGAAACTTTTACAAAGGACATTCAGATTTACTGTGCCAACATCCAGATAGGGAGGGTAAACAGAACAAACCAAAATAAACCCAGCAGAAAGCTTTAACCAACCATGTAAGAAGCTAAACTGAGGTTCCAATAACATTCATTCTAGCAAAAGAGAAAATATGTTTCCTTAAAAGTCTGGACTTCAGGACCAAATCTGTTTGGATGACAGAGTTCAAAAGAAATCCTAAGGAAACTCTGAAGTGTGCACAGATGCAGGTTCTTGAGAAACACTACCATGATCAACAAAGGATAACAGACACAGAAGACTCTCTTGAGAAATCAGTATGCCTTAAATATACGCACTGTGAATATAAATTAAACTCAGAAAGAAAGAAGTGTCTGCACACATGGATATGATACAAATGACTAGTGCAAAATTTATTTAACCTCATTTAGTTAAAACCATACGTGTGTAGTGTGTTAAACCAGCAAAAAGTAAAATAAACTTTCTTGAAAGCTTGTAACATTTCTATCACAGAAATAACAACACTTACCTCAATGACTCCATCTATGAAAATAATGTAACAAACTTTTAAAATTAACAGCCGAAAGACATCAGCCTAGAGAACTATCTCTGCCTCAGGACAGACAGATGCAGACAAAGGCAGCAGCACAGAGAGGCCCCAGCCACACAAAAGCTGATACTGTTCTCCTGCTGGGTGAAAATCTCACTTGTAAATCAAGCGACATCTGCATTCAGAACTACCCCAGCCACGGCCCTGCAGAGGTGACCAAAGCACTCCACTCAACAGGAGAATGATTTCTCTTGTCTCCTTCAATGCCAGCAGCTGCACAAAACAGCAGCTCCTGGGTTTACATTTTAGCAAAATTCCTTTGATGCACTGGTAGAGATGAAACATAATGTGTAAAACCCTTCCCCACTAGGCACAGCCTTGAAGCCCACTATGCTTTTCAAAACAAATAATCACTCAAGTAAAATCTTTTGCCATGATACAAAACACCAAATGCCTCCAAAATTAGTAACCTCTTCACATTTCTTTCCAACTTCTTTATCAGTCCTGCTGACACAGGACAGCAGTGTCTCCCAGGATGTCTTTCATGAAAGTCAATAAAAAAGAATTTAATTCGAGCATTTGATAAGGCTTCTAAAAATCTGACAATGGTAATAAAAAACTGCTTTCACTACTTAACTCTGTTTTTCCATGAAGTTATTTATATACTGTATTGCATTCTTTATCATCTAAATTGGGTACTGGAATGAAACAGTCTGTAAAGCTTTATGTAGTCATAAACTCAGACATTCTAAGTGACACAGAGAAATGTCCTACAGCATCCACCAAAATTTTGATCATCACACATTTAACAAAAGCAAGAAAAAAGAAAAATCTGTCCAAACCAAAGTTACTCTTTTACAAAACAAAACAAAACAAAAAACAAACAAACAAACAAAATAAAACAACAACAACAAAAAAAAAAACAACCAAAAAAATCAAATATTAAACAACAAATTTTCTTTGGGTAGTGAATATTTCTATATGGTTGTTTCTAGAAGGGCCTTTCTGCAGTAAACACAATTAAGTTTTTAATAATAAATTGTGTAACTTCTGTGCAGGAAAAAACCCACCCAACACAAATAATAGGAATCTGTAAAATGATGAAAAAAACACACAATGAAACTATTCAATAAATTCACATCAGAATACACTGGTGTATTGCAGGATTTGGCTGAGAGTGAATATAAACTACTTTCTAAGCAGTTGGCACCTTTTTCCCCCTTGTTTTGAACACCTCTGGCCCCCAAGTAAATTGGAAGAGAGTCTTAAGACAGTTATTTAAACAAATAAATCAATTAAAAACAATCAGTGGGATGATGCCTTCTGTGGCCTTCAGAGGTGCCTGTCCTCATAATACCCAAGTCAATTAATTACTGAGAAAGAAGACTTACATTTTGTGATCTGAACAAAAAACCCAATACATTGGTAACTTGCACCCTTAACAAAAAGACCGTCCTTTCTTTTTTGGCCTTCAAAAAAAAGAGTTATTTCAGAGACAAAATAAGATATTTCAGCATCAGGCATGATCTACCATCATGTGCTTAATCTAAAAATAAGGATAACTCTTGAGAAAGAGTAGGAACACGAGAACAAATTTAACTCTGGAAAATGGCCACAGAAGAGGAACAGTAGTTTAATGCAAACTGACAGCCACAACTTCACAACAGACTAGAAAATTCCTACTTAATAGGATATAATGCTTTACAGGTTACTTTGTCTGGTGGCTTCAGTAACCCCAAATACTCTGAGAGGAATAAACAGTTTCCCTTACAGAACTTCATCCAAGTACAAGTGGTGATTTTTTCAGAAGTCTGAGAAAGAAATTGGAATAGTATTGATACAAAACCAGAAACCAATCTCCCACATTCAAGTTACTGACATGAAAAAGCTGCCCTTTCAAATAATACTGTCTGTAACTTGCTTCAGTCTTTGAAATATCTATTTCGGGACACTGCACTCTTTCAGAATTTTATTTTGTATTTTTCTAATCTAAGTATCTTTGGGAAGATTCTATCATCCCCCTTCCACATAGCATAATAAAACAAAAATGCTTCTTGATGGTATTTTGTTCTCACAGATATCTTATTATAAGGTGCAATTAAACGTATCCCCATCTGTTTATGAGAATCACTGTGATGAAGAATGTGAAAATTGTATGAATTCACTGCTGGTTTTTCTTATTTGCAAAGCTACCATTACAGCAATAACAGGTCATGAAGTGCAAGGAACCAGACTGGTACTGTCAAGAGCAGAAAAAAAGCAAAAGCATTGCAGAAGCATGAGTTAATGTCTGGCAGACCTGTCATCCAGCAAAATACTGAAACTGAGGCCATGTGGTTTACCAAAGCCCAAGAAGTGGTAAGATAACATAACAATGGTTAATAAATATCTAAAACCTTTCTGCATGAGTGACACATGGTTCTTATTACACTCATGTTATTCTACTCCTCTCCAGATTTTTTATTTCTTGTTCATATTACTTGAGCACCTTTCAATACTGCAGCATGCCATATTAGAAGAGTAATTTAAGCATCTGGGACAGAAGCTAGATGAACTTAAACTGGGAAAAAAAAGATGCATATTTTAATGCAAATTGCAAAGATGAGTTGTTGGAGATGCAATTCAGGAAAGTCATGAGCCCCTAGGCCCTTCTTCCTATGTGCTTTGTGTAATTTTATCCAATGACTGTTGATGTAAAGTGCATAAACAGGTACCAGAGAACAAAGATTAGAACTGTAGTGTTGTGCCAGAGCAATGCCATCACCATTTAGCAGCCAACTCCTATCTCTGGTTCCTCGAGTCCCAGGCGCAGCTGCGCTGTGGGGAAGCTCTGCCAGCAGCTTTGTGCTCCCACACAGGCCAGCTCAGAACCCAGCAGCTGGGGCCACTTCCAGAAGGAAGGATGTGTGGACTGGAATCCTTGAAACTTGAAGAATGCACAGAATTCATGTCACTGATCAAACAAGTGTACAAATCATTCACTACATTTTAAAGAGTCTGGACACCAAAGGACCTGTGGCACTGTTTACAATCAGCTCATGTTCCTGGCAAAGCTGCACAGAGGAACTACATCATTCAGTAATTTTTCAGAAACTCTCTAAAGTCTCTACAAACATAATCATCTACCTGCAGATCAGACAGCTCGAATGACTCCTACTCCCGTGGCTCTTTCACTGGGTAAAAACCACACACAGCTTGTTAGATTTGTGATATTCACTGAGCTGTTCAGTTTAAGACATAGTAATGGTCATCATCCATGAGGTCACACAAGCATTTTGGTTTGATCCAGGAGTGCATTTTTAAAATTAATCTCATTATGCCCATGTACCATTCTTTATTTTTCACTGTGCAGTTTTACCAGAGCATATTTACTCTCAAACAACATTAAAATAAAAGATGCTGTTCACCTACCAGTGGTTATTCAGTCCGTAGGACTGCAGTACCACTGGCATAAAGTTAAAGCCCTTAGAACACACAGAACTGTCAGCACTGGCTCCTCAGTGCCAGCTGCTTTTTTCTGCAGATCTGCCACTGCTGTGTCACAGCACTTGCTGAGGTGCCTCTCTGCAGTTGGTTCCACCTCGAGTTTTTTCTCAGTGCAATGTGTAGATTGCTTTACAAAAAGCCAGTCTTGTCTGAAAAACAAATCCTCTGTCTTCAACATTAAGTATCCACACATCCCAGAAAAAAAAACACCAGGGAAAGTTTTTTTCTGCTACTTTTTTTGACTTTTATGTTCGATCCCAGTGCTGGGTAGATACAAAGTCACTGACAACATGATGTGCTTTTGAATTTGTCATTCAATGAGTGTTTTGGCACTCCAATAAGACTCTGCTGTCTTATGGACTGACAGCTCTCCAGAACCACAGAGCAATACAGATTTTAGATGATTGAGCCTATTACATACCACGTCCAAGTGAAAAAGAGAAATAAGCATACCTTGGTGCTTCACACAAAAAATGTCATACTTGTAAAAATATACCCAGAACTGGCCCAAGATTAATACACTATATAATAATGACAAAAATAGAATATGTACAGTTATAAAGTTGCAATTCACATTTAAAATAAAAACTAAAATCTAGCCCTTATTAAAAGAAAAAGAAGCTGTTCTGATGAATTACTTTAAAGCAAACCTATTAACTCAAACTCTTAATCACTTACATATTCTAAAATACTCTACATTACAGTCCTAAAAATGTATTTTTGCATAAAGTGCTGGATGATTCTTACATTCTACTGTTAAATTAATTTTTGTATCAAACAAAGAAATGTAATATGCTCAGGATAAAACAAAATGTGATCCAATGAACAACAGATATAGGAACACATTCAAATTTTTATCACAGAAAACTTACATCTAGTAACGTGTGAAGATGCTGATCCTGGAAAACACTGTGAAGAAAATCTAAGTCTTTTTCACTGCAGTCTGTAAGTGCATGAATTTCTTCCAGGCTGTCCAGCACCTGTGAGACTGCTCCTATGGGACAACAGACAGGGGAAAAAAAAGAGAATAAAAAATCAATAAAGCAAAGGCTCATGGTAAACTGAACTTTGGAAAAGGAAACTTTCAATTCATCTGGTACAGCTGGAACAGGAGCTTAAAGAAGTTGGAGTTTTAACAGGAAAACTCACAGAATAAACTTTACATATATCAACAGTGCTCACAGATAATGTAATTATACATAAGAAATGGCTCAGTGGGAGAGAGGTTAAAACCTGACTTTATTACGCTCAGCTTTGTTCTATTTTAGCCTTGCTTCCAATGATGTCTTATGGAGTGACTTGGATTATTGGCCTGTCCTCACCATTCCCACCCCAACCTTCCCTTCTTCTCTTTTTGAACTGCTGACCAATTTCAAATACATACTGTAAAATTTTGAAATATCAGTCAGAATTATTTTGAAACCAAATCTGAAACATCAGTAAAATCAAGACGAACCTATGCTTCAAAAATACTTTTAAAATCAGCATTGGGATAAAGGAGGGAAGAGGGAGGGACTGCTGAGTCCTCTGGGGGACAAAAACAAGGCTGTAATGTGCTTTTGTTCTGTTTGTTCTGCTTGCTTGGTTATCTCCCACCCAGTTACAGCACTTGCTGCTTTTTTGCCAGGGCATTGTTTTGGGTCACAGGATGATGGGGATGATTTTTATATGGCATGGGGGGGAGCGAGAGCTATGGAGACAAAAAGGAGAAATGGGAGGCATTATGGAAGGTGGAAGTCCATGAGGAAAAGCTGAACTCTCAGCAAGGGAGGACAAAGAAACACAAATCCACAGTAAACCAGCCCACAGTGGTTCTGTGTGAAACAACTCCTTTAAAAATCAGAGTATCAGTGGTGGCTGCCACCTGTGTGCTTTACTAGAATGCCAACTTTGGCTTATCTCAACACACACAGAGCATGTCTTCACTTTTTCTACAGTGATAAAAGCATCTGGAAAGAGGGCAACATATCCAGTCAGAGTCTGCAACAATGCTGGTGTCTGGCAGTGAAATGCTGAATGCTTTTTCATAAATTCTTAATTCTGGATACTGAATTCTACACATTCTCTGTTTCACTAATTTCTCATCAATATGCTTATTCTCTTTACTTACTAGCTTGCCTGTGTCTTTTTGACAAGACAGATAATACCTAAAAAATTGCTCCATTCCTTGAAATTCTATCCTCCACTGCATGAACAATTCTTACCAGCCCTCCTCAACTCAAACTCTTTTGCACTGCATTTTCAGAATGTAATAAAACCAAAATACCCAATGCCCTCTTAACCCCCCAAGGAAACACGTTAAATTAACTTATTTCTCTGAAAACCTTGAAAAACTGGAATAAACATAAAGTACACAAAAGCTACTATACAAGACTTGCAACCTCACAGCTTAGAAGGACAAATAAATTACAAATCTAGAAACTCTTGCATCACATTTAGTACAAACCTCAGCCCAGGATTCTCCTTCACAGTTCCCTGTACAACAAGATTTGAGAACCACAGTATCCCCCTCACTCACAACTCATGGCTCAGGAGCAGTAAAACTCCTTAGTTCTCTTCCATCAAGTGTGTCTGACTACTTGTATCTGTTTGATGTACTAATTTATGTTCTTTTAAAAATCTGTGGCTGTCAGCAAATAAATGGTTTGACTTCTAGTAGTTGCTGTGCATGAGGTTGGGTGCACTGAAAAAGAGAAAAATTTGCTTCCTCTTTGACAATGAACAAGGCTGCTCAGCTGAAAGGAACCATCCACATTCCTCTGCCAGAGACATAGTAGGAAACCTGAGCAAACATAAGGACTGGGGATCTGCTGGTAAGAGGATGGAAACATCACAGCTAAGCCTCAAAGGCAAGGAAAAACAACTAACCAAGGACCCAAAAAGCACTGCACTGTTTCCTTAACATGTTCAGCACATCACTTAAAGGTTGATGGACTTAGAGATCTGCAGGCCTGAAGGAAAGTGCTTGACTTTCCAGGATCCAGTTGGTAGGAGAAAATTTGTTAAAATTCTCTTTTATTCCTGCTCTTGTCATGCTCAGAGGTTGAATTATTTTATTCTCAAGCAAAGCTTCTTTTTCTGTGTTCACAGCTCTTTCTGTGTATTTGGAGTATTTTAGGAAAACTCAAGAGAAGATTCACTTCAGAGGCCTGAATATCTTAAGAGTCTCTAATACTGCTCACTGTTGCTCATAACCACCAAAACCTGAGCCAAATCTGAAACCAGTATGTTCAAAGTTGCTTGCAGAGCTGTGTTACTGTGAAACAACAAATGCTCTGGACCACCACATTTTTTATTTGACAGTACTATTTACTTTGCAAACTTTATTTTGTGGAATACTTTGTGGGCTTTGAAATGGAAATGAAAGTTATGATTTCTTAATATTTGCATCTCAACAACCTCTTGAGTATTTGGGAATTCCAAAAAAATTAGGGTTTGATCATTAGGTCTTTTCTTCTCCTGTCCATTGCTCACATGGAATAGAAGGCTGTAAAATAAAGTTTCCAAGAATGTCCTTAAGAAATTTGATGGGACTTTCTGACAGTGACTTTGTTAATCCCTCAAGATGACAGTTTTACCTTATGCTCTTTTTTTTACCTACAATCTTATGCTTCACCTACTGTCATGCCTTTCACTTATTTACAAATAATGTGCACCTGCATGAGAAAATGGCATAGCAGCAATATCTTGACAGCATGTTAGCACTTAAAAAAAGTGACAGAACAATTTTTGTGAACACCTAAACTCTCTTTGTTACAGACAACTGGTTAAAAAAGACCAGAAGTACCTTCTGGTAGAGTTTTAAATTCAGAGAAGAGATACTACATAAATTAAAATTAACCAACCTTTACAGCGCACCTATTTCTAAAAAGATTCATATTCAAGCTAAATTTCTAACCTTTGGGGAAAGTGTAAAGGCACTCAGTATTTATAATTACAGCTTATATCCTTTTGAAATAGGATTTAATCTCCTTTCAACATTGCAAGTGCACCCATTTTAGCCTCAGCACAAATGATAAAGGAAGGACTTAAATGAATTATTAGTCATACAAGCTAAAAGCTCAGATTTCTCATGGTCTGTAGCAGTTACAGACAGAATCTAGAAACATCAAAATTAGAATGATGCATAAATATTAGTAAGGCAGGAAAAATAAGGAAGCTGACTAACTTGACTGGCTGTGTTAGCTTGTTTTTTAAGACTCCATAAAGTAACCTTTGTTAGGAAATGCTGCTCACTGCCCCAGAACTTTCAAGCAGCCCCAATTTCTGGGTGAGATGAATCTCACCCTGCACCTTAAATTACTATAAAAACAGATCCAATTGCACAGGAAAGGCTGCAATTCCAGTGATATAAATAGAAGACTCTTCTCTGCAGAAACAGTAACAAAATCCACACCAAACATGGTTCTGTGAGAAGACTGTGGATCCTGCTGTAAATATACAGTAAATGATCTCAGTGTCCAAAGGAGCAGTGACACTCTGGGCCACGCACACAACCTTGTCCTTCTTGTATTCCCATAAGGATACCTAAAGAAGGATGGCTGCAGCTATTCAGTTTCCTGGTGGCTGCCAACTCTGAAAAGTTGAAAACGATGGGCTGTCATATACTAAAAAGAAGAAAAACCACATCAGAATGCTTATGACAGTCTCCTGCAGTCAGTACTAGCACATAAAACGCTTGTATGGTTAGTGGAATAACTTCTTAAGGATCACACCAAATTAATTCTGAGAAGACAGAGATGAATTGAGCAGTTTTCTGCCTACCGAGGTAGATCTATTATTTATCAGAGAGACGTATTTGCTTTATGAGGCACAAACTTGGGATTTTCTCTTTACCCAGTGTGTAGTCCAAGTTATCACAGGTATTTTATGCAGGTTCTGTTACCTCATTTTTGGAGATGGCCATTCAGAAATAGTTCTCCTACATCTGAATTCTGTCTCTAGACTCTGCAGTTCTCATACAGTGTTCTTACTACCACCTGAAGTTGCTAAGACACTGGTTCATCAGGTTGGAAGTAGGCAAAGCTTTGGTAAAGTAGTGTTGTTACTATAATGAGGCATCCAGCTATTCTAGTCTGGAAAAGGTGGTTTGACTAGAGAAACTGAACTTTAAAGGTACAGAGGAGATGCTTATTTCTCCCCAGAACAGAGTAAAAGAGAATATGGAATACCATTCCAACAATTTCCTACATATTCTGCAGCAGTAGTGTTTCACCCCACTACAAAACATCCCAAAAGTTTGCTTTTCTGAGGCTTCTCAGCACACCAGGCAGGTATAACTGGCTTCCTCTGTTATGTAACAGGCAGTAAATAGAATTAGGAACTTCTTCTCATGTGATATGTGATCTGCAACAGTGCAGAACTGAGTAAGTGTTTAGGTAAAGAGACTCAGATATTGCTGCAAAACACAGACTACATCCTGACTGCAAACACATTCTGACAGAGGGCAAAAGAATTCCTTGATTTATTTTTTAACACTGAAATTACAAATGCTCATTTAAGTCTTGCTCAGTCATAGACCCTCTTCTGAGTAATGAAAACTCAGAACTCAGGAAGCCTGATGTTCAAACACAAAACTATAAACCTGTGACCTTTTTGCCAGTCTCCCGCAATTACTATGCCAGGAAATAACTCTGCAGAACTTATAATAACCATTATAATAATAGCATGTTTTTATTAAAGAGACATTGGCAAAATCAAATCCCTTAGATTTGCAGAATCACATAAAATGAAGTTCATGACACTAGCCACTCATTTTAATCCTGTTCATTCCAACTATGCTTTATATTGTATAAATAGGTAAGCAGCTGTACCTTGAAGATTGTACAGTGGTATTTAAATGACTAACCAAGGCTTTGCTGTCATTTGCAATGTCTCTGTATATCACAGTTCAGTCCTTATGCCAGCCACTCTACAATGAACAGAAGCTGATTTCTCTCAACCTCATCTCTTGGCTGCCTTCTTGTGTGCAGCTGCCGGAAATGAAATTTAAAAATCAATCCTGGCTCTTAAAGCACAGGCACTTCAGAAAGCAGGGTTTACATTTTACTTTGTTTGTGAAGAGGTCTGAGGCTAGTACATCCAGCAAGGAAAGATGAAAAATCATCAGAAATTGTTAGATTTTAGAGAGATCAAATATTAGAATCACAAAGTGAAGTCACAGGATACAGTCTCATGGAAAAACAAGCATGGGCATTATTATAAAGTGCAGACCTGTCCACTACTTTAACTGATGTAACTTCTCAGATTTAGAGAAAGCCAGCTGAGCACCAGCTGCTCTTCATCACTTGAAACAACATCTGCAAAAATCACTGGAGCTGAGATGCCTCTGATCTCACACAGTAATTTGTTCTCTTTGCTGTTCACTGTATTCCAGAGCAACCGACTCTGCAGGGACAGATGACAGCCAAAGCAGGTGTATATGTGTGTATATATACGTATATATATGATTACAATAGGTTAAATAAGGTGGGAGATGTATGTTTCACATATACACACAGTGTAATTAAAATGTAAGCCAGGTAAAGACTCTACCCTGCTTAAATTTGAACTATAAAGTGTTTCACGACTTCTTCCTTCTTGGACTGAAACCAAACAGTGAAGTTTAGACACCCTATAAAATTTACAAATAAGCTCCTACATGCACACAGTTCTGTGAATGCTACTGGGAAGCAAATAAAGCAGTGAAAATACAAATATATGTATATACATACACTATATGTATATAAAACAATCAGGAAGAGTCTAGTAAGAGAACTAGAAAGATGGAGGTTTATGGAGATGACACTAAAAATTCAGAAACAAGACAGCCAGCACAATGGAAGGGTATTGGGATTTACATTAAAGAAGGTAAGAACATCTACAGAATACAAGAAAGGAGAGAGGCATGTAAAAGCCAGAAAAGAAACCAAGGGAAATAGATGAAGGAGAGAAAAACAGGGAGAAAGAAAAAAAGACTAAACAAAGGAAAAAAGAAAAATAAAGGAAAAAAAGAAAAGAAAACAAGAGATAAAGTGTTCCCAAACAGCAGAAGGAATGTAGAGAAGAGTACTATGTATGGAAAATAGAAAAGGATGGGGGAAAGAGGACAAAGAGGGCATCGAGAAACTGATGCTTAATTTTGAAGAGAGACTTCCTTTTATCCTGCACACACAGGGGCACTGAGTGTAGGCATGGCTCCAGCTTTCTTCTGTCTCCATACCTGGCACCTTCACACAGAGTTTGCCAATTCTTTTCCCAGCTACCCCTCACTGTAAAACCAGACTCAAATATGACAGAAGCCAGACTAGCGTGTGGTAAAGAAACAGGCAGAAGTGTTGCTTTTCAGACCAGACCTGTACCTTACATGTAGGCACACTCACTTGCAACTAAACAAGTAAGTATTTTAATAAATGAATGCCCTTCAGTATCCCTTCCTTAGACCCTTTCTTCCTCATTGCAAAAATATCTGAAAACCCCCTTCTGACCAGCATGATGGCAGTACACTCCATTATAGTCAGTCAGTTTGCAGAAGAAAACTCTCTATGCACAAACAAAAACCCAAAAATCATGGCACAGGCTCTGTATGAGCATTTTTTTTTCCCCCCTACAACTGTTGAAAAATAAAACTATCACAAAACTTTTACATAAAAATCCATTGAAATTTCACTCTCATGTTACTGGACAGGCATTCTGAGATGGGGAAATCGGAGCACAAGGAACAACTTCCCCCACAACCTGTAAAATCAAAAGAATGAACCAAACAACAACAACCACAAAATCCATGACTGATCAGAAATGGAGACATGGACATATGTCCTGCTGACATGTCCTGACCTAGGACAGAAGTAGAGCTGTTAGCCTACAAGTCTTAAAATGCTGCAGGAAGCCCCCACTTTTTACAGCTTGTTTTTGGAGATGCTGAATTAGTTGTTTTTGAAATGCTTGTGGTTTGTATCAAAGGGCCTAGAATTTCACACCTTCTCCTCTGTCTAGTATAGTCTGCAGATTTTAGAAGTGCTTGTGCTCCCAGTCTCTCACAAAGTGTGCTGCTACCTTGCAGCAGAACCTCCTCCCTACATGCTAACAACATTCCTTCACTGAAGAGACACATATTGGATAGTTACTGAAATCAGGTGTATGCATATCCACAGTGTATATGCATAGGTCAGATATCACATCAACACAGAAGGATCAAGAAAGTTCATGCAAATGTAGAGCAAGAATATAATATTTACTAACATTACAGTATATGTTGGTGGTAGGAGAAAAAAACCATTAGTCCATGAAAACAATTTTGGAATGAAAATGCAAAACTAAAATATTGTATACTTTATTAATTCAATGAAAACTAAATTTTAGTTCAGTTGTGTTGCAAATATTAAATATTGGGAAAAAAAATCCCCAAAACTCAGGTGATTTTAATACTGCCTCTAGATTAGAATCTTCAGAATTCCCTGGAAATCATCCTTCTGCTTAATTATACTGTCGGTTACATTATACTGTAGACAGATTTAGTCAATACCAGACAATCTTACTTTGACAGGCAGTATTAAAACTGAGAAGAGCAAAGAGAAGCAAAAGAAAGCAGATTTTTAAACATGCAACGACACACACCATAGCTGACTGATATGCCTTAAAGGAAAACAAAGGGATACCTACTTTCTGCTGCTAGAAGTCCTAGAAGGAAGGCAGCGTTTGGACAAACAACAAACAGTATGAAGATTTCAGAACAAGCGATTTATAAAGCTGCAACCTAGTGCACTAATTTAGCCCCAAAAGAGTCTCAACAAAGTGACAAAGATCCCCCCCAGTTTTTAATATGGTTTCTATGGGTGAAGCAAATGGCACTGTCAGACTGGGGTGGGAGGAAAACACACACTTGGCATTGGGAAGGCAGCACATGGATGCAGTGTTAGAGGTCTATTAACACCAGACTTTTTCCAACATTGGTTAAACTATTTTAAAAAACTCATGGACAGAAAGAGATTTCTAATAAAAACACTGTAACAGGTAAAATGATAAAATAATTCAACATACTGCAAACGATGTATAACATCATATTAATATACTTAATAAGCAAAATTTAGCAGTGTTATATTGAAATCAAAAGTTTCAGTGAGAAACATTATGAGAACCATTTAGAAATTCAACCACTTCATTATTTTATTATTTTTAAAATTTTAATTAACAGTGTCTTTATGCCTTTTTTTTTTTTTTTAATAAACATACCAGAGCAAAGAATCAATAGCTGAAAAATCATAAAGTTAATAATGGAATATTGGAAACACACAAACCCATGATCTCAAAACTGACAGCTGTGCTTGTAATACTAGTGAAGGAATTAATAAGAATAAATTATAAGGTGAATGTATTTTTTTTCCCCCTAAGCGCTCATACTTTAAGAAGTTACACAACACCCTTTGCAAATATTTACAAAATCACTGGTAATTTTTGCATAACAAAAGTGTTTCTTTTTCTTACTCATATTGATGAAACCGATGGGTTTTAAGATACGGGCTTGTATTGCCCATATTTCATGAATTCTAAATCCCATGAATCTACTAGCCATTCTAACTTGTGAGTTCAGCTACTTCCATGTGTGTTGAAAACAGTTACAAATTGTCCATACATATACTTTGACCTTACCCTGAAAGACTAAGAGATTTAGCTTAATTCCCATTATTATTATTATCAAATTTGGAAATCAAGATCTCATGCCATTAAAAACAACTCATTTGACACAACAATAGAGTCTGACAAAATAGAACAGAATGAAAATTTCAATTTGCACACATCAATCCTGAAACAAAATACCAAAAAGCAATGCTGTATGTGGAATCTGTGCCTTGCAGTTGGAGAAAATGAGGCAGAAGCACTGAAGGAGCCTCAGTGTGGCTGCTTTGTGTGCAGTGCAAAACTCTGCTTCTACGTTCATCTGCTTCCAGAGTGACCACAGAGCTCAGCACTCACACACCAGTGCAGGAAGTGCTGCAGCAGTGCCCCTGCTTAGCACAGGTACAGGAGCACATCTGGCCACCCAGGCTGTTCTCTCACTCTGTGGTTACCCAGAAACACAGCTCGAGAGGATCCCTTACAGGAATTCAGAACTGTCTGTGGCAAAAAGCCGCTCTGAAACCTGTTAGTTATAGCTCAGAAATGTGTGCCACAGACCAAGCAATCCCAGCAGACATCAGAGAGTAACATCCTTCAACCAAAAGGTAAGGTTTGCTTTAACTAAAAGTCAGTTATGCAGTTTTCCAAAGACTATGGACTATCCACTGGCTTAACTCCATCACTGACTCAGTTCTGAAAATGTGGCTACAAAAAGCTTTTGGAAATAAAAAGTTATAAAAATCCTCTTCAGTTTATCAGTTTTTCTAACTGTTGGCCTGAAAACTTAACCCTTTTGAATCTACTTAACACTCCATACAAAACAGTCATCCTCAATTCAGCTTCTCAAGTCAAACCTCAAGAAGCCAAAGAAGGAAAAATTAAAAGCTTTAACACTTGGTGATGTTCAATCCCCACCCTGAGACCCTGTTATGAAAATACTTGAAAACTGTATGGCTGTTCTCTCTGCTGGGGGACAAGTGGCCAGCATATGACAGAGGGAGAGGAAATCCTGTCTAGAGCTAATGTGCAATCAGGAGGTAGGAGGGCCAGGCACTGGGCAGGAAAGCAGAGGGAACCAGATGGGGAAGGGCAGCAGAGAGCAAACACTGTTTCATGCCACCTTATGTATTTCATGGTCCACTTCAAATACTTCCTATTGGGCTAGTTTTTCTCTTGTGACAGATTTAGCCTTTAGGGCTGCTGATTGCTAACTTCTGATTTATGTTTGTTTCAGCATATTAAAAATACCCAAAACATTTGTTGCCTTGGGGAATACACATATTACAATGTCTTGAAGACAGGCAACCTGAAAGCCAAATGTTTTACATCCTAGAGAAAACCATTTGCAGAAAGCTTGTCAGCTGAGCTGCTTGGTGGCTTTACTGAAGAAGTTACTGAACAGACTGTCAGCAATAAAACAGCACTGTAGTTTAAAAATATTTTAAAAGGTTTTATCACACTCAAAATTCAGCAAGACTGGTTTCTGCCATGTTACCAACAGGATGACAGCAGGATTAATTCAAGTTCTTCAGAGGATGGTTACTGAAAAAGAGGAAACAGACTACCCAGTGGTCGGAACCAAGAGTTATTAACACTGTACAAAGGAAAGGAAGATGTGTACAGAAAAAAACCTGCTTGACTTTATATGAAATTTATCTCTGTTCATTCCCATCTAATTCAGCTATGCAATTTGCTGACCATCGCTGGAGAGCGCTCTAACAAGAATATCCTTTGTGATTCTGCATCTACAAAAGTCACCTGACTTGCTGCCTGTAGTGCTTTCCTATCCCAGGATAATACTCTGGCAGTAGAGGAAGATATTCAAAGGTTCCAGCAACCCCAGGTTTCCAAACTTTGAGAAAGAACGTCTCTAGATTAATTGGGGAAAAAAAGAGAGAACTGAAATTTTCTGTTTCTGTGTTTGTAAAGATCTGGAGGACAGGAAATGTAATTTGCATAACTTAATAAGCATCTATATTTCTATATATTTATCTCTGTAAGAGTTCTGTATTTGCCTGTTTCTGACAAATCATTTAGTTACAATGATAAGCTTAATGAAATTTTATGGGAGGAATAATTGGCAACCACATCTAGAATATTAAAAGCTCTTCATTAAGAGTTTATGATCTGGAATAACATTATGAGACATTAGGAAGGAAACTTAAATAACCTTAAGATAATCAAGTTTCTACTGCAATTCAAGAGTTTTATGTTTAATTTCTACAAACTGCTTTAGAATCATCACAAGACCCATGCTACAAGATAGGAATGTTTAAAATATTAGTGTACTTCTGAAGAGGAAACAAAACAGACTTCCATATCTAGGAACTTCAGAAGCTGAAAAGAGTTGTAGTATCTTTTCTTGCAAGGCTCAGTGTTCAATATTAAATATTTTATCAGCTAAAGTAGTGGGTCAGAGAAACATAATGAAAACCACCCACTTAGGATGGTTTCCTGATCACTGTGATCCCCCATGAGTCCAACCAACAATGTTAGATTAGAGAATAACTGCCTTCCTGAGAAACCCAAGCTTTGGTTTCAGCTATTTCAGAGATAAACACATGATAACAATGGATCCAGCACAGATATTCTGTACAATTCACATGTGCACTGCGTGCAAGTATTCTGTGAGCAGGAAAAAAATAGAACTTGTAACTTTTCTGTATACTGATATCTGCAATTACATGACTGAGGAAGACACATGTCCTGTTGATGTGAGACTGAAACTGGAAAGAGGAACTGCTGTTTTCAGATTAGAAAAGTTGCCACTGCCAGTCATGTTGGTGGCCATTCACCACTGAAATGGGGGAAGTAGATGGAAACAAAAATTAAGGCACTGCAAGTAGTTCTAGGTGAAGTAAAACTGACTTATTCTTTCTTTAGAAGAATAGGTGGATCCTTAACTGCAAGTACATCAAGTATTTAAAAGCTGTCTGACTTAACTTAAGCCATAAGGCTGTGATTACCCATTTGCAATAAATGATCTGAGATTCTCATTCATTTCTATGGGAATCATGAGCAGTGTTCATATGTGAGGACAAAGCAATCCTTAAGTACTCGAACTTGAATTCCAAGAAGTGAAATTGGAAAATCTCAACGAAAAAAAGTCGCCCCCATTCTTATGGGGCATGTAATTCTTATATTAATGACACTGAAATTATTTATAATAATTACTTGCTCATATGAAACAGAAGGAAAGAAATAATTAATACATGAAGTCAATATGCAATTCTCTCACCCATAAAAATATTGGGAAAGAGAACTATCACACAGCAGATCAACACACACAATTAAGTTCCTGAAATGTCTTCTAGAAAAGTCAGTGCATAGCTAAAATATTCTGCCAGTACTCCTAAGTTGTTTAGAAAAATAAAGACAGTCCTTTTGGACTTAGGTTTTTCTTAAAGGTTCATTTAAATTGATCCTAAATCCTAATTTTAGATCAGACAGACCAACCCAGACTTTCGTGCTGCAAATATTTTGAGAAATGTTATGTCAAAATTAGGACACATAACTAAGACAGGGCTGTGTTAGTTTAGGGACTGAAAAGTTATTTAAATTTCTGAATATGGGCTGTGGACAAAAGGATTGCTTGAGTAAGGTCACTGTCCCATCCAAGGCCTAGATCACAGCACAAGTATTATCCTCCCCTTTGAAATATATTGGGAGGTCCCTGGATGCATGTATTGTCTCCCTCTGAAGATATGAGGGTCAGAAATACTGTCAAGTGAGCTTTAAACAGGACACACCTTAATCATTGTTCTCCAAAACAGGAGGTCAGGAAATTTTGGTACATAATGGCTTCTTTTTATAAATAACTATTAGTAAGGTATGAGAACTTAGCTCCTGCCTAAGAATTCAGAACAAAATTTCAGTAAGCTTTTATACTCAAGTAATAGGAAGAGAAATTTGAGATTATAGCATTATTTGTAATTAAATGTACATACAAGAAAAAATGAAAAAATTAGACAGAATTACTGTAGAAGCTTAAAACTGTGCAGAGATTTTCTCTTCGTTTTTGCCAGTCATGAATGCCATTATGACTGAAAATTATTTATTCTTTCACATGTAAATGCTAACTTAATATTCAATTTTATGGAATGCCAAAGAATTAGTAAATACTTGGTACTCTGGTCAGTACAGACTTAAGACAAGTTGACTGCAGTAAACACACTTTCTGTTAAAATACCTGAGGAGGTGGGGTCTTCAGAGAAGTCTGGCAGCTCTTCAGGGGGGTCACCATAGAAGGAGTTGAATTTGTGGCTTGACACAGCTGCTAGTACTGCCCCCTGAATAAAAATACCCACACAGTCTAAATTACACAAAGAAGGATAATGAAACATTTCCAGACACCTTGGATGACTCAATCTCCTGAATTCTCTTGTGTGTTGACCTTCCCAGTGAAGAGCAAACAAATTTTCTAAGTCTTCAGCTCTGCCTCCCTGTTATCAGTGACCATATCTAACAGAAGAGCTGGTCATACACTAATGAACAGTAAAAATATTCTTTGCAAGGGGATTCATGAGAACAGTTCTTTATGTGAATGCATATTGAAATAATAACTATGAGGCATAAATTTACATTCTAGTACAATGTAAACAAAATAACTAATCTCTTTATCTTTTATCTAGACTGAGTGGATTAGCAGGTATAAAAATTCACTCTTTAAAGCAAAACTCTATGTTTTTATTTTAGAAATTGTTATAATTTGACATTGACAGCACTAGAATGCTTTGACACCCATAATATATCAATATAAAAGTAATACAGTCATACAGATAATCTCAGAGTCCCAGAATGAGTGTTACAGGGGAATTTACAAAACCGGAAAAATGGTTACCTGCTCTGAGATATATTTACCTGTTCAAGTAAATCACACTTTAACCACTCAGGTTTTAATGCCTCACAGTTACGGAAGTATGGACAAATTTCATGAAACATACTGCAGAACACAGCAGAACACGGCTTTGGATAAAATGGCATAAAAAAATAATGAAGGTATAAAAGCTCAGGAAACTAAACATAGTGGCATCCCCAGGAAGAAATGTGGGAAATATCTGAAACTGCACCTAGAACAGGAATCAGGTCATATTCTAAAATGTACTAGCTAGCATTTTAATGGAAGTATTACCTGGGCATGCAAATCACCAAAAAGAAAGAGCTGTTAATGAACTGTGGCAACTGTGCACCCTAATCATCAGCTACATTAAACTTTTGCAAAGCAGCAGCTCAATGTGAATACCTGATTCTGAGTTTTATTACAAATTGTAAAACAGCCCATGAACTGTAATGCTCCACACCTCTGTCATAATTTTCTGAACCTTTCAGTGAATTCAGAAATGTTTCTGTTAAACATCCCATGACAGGAACTGAAGAGAAATGATGCTGTTTTGGGCTAAAATGTTAATGCTCTTTTCAATATGGCTAAGAAATAAACTAGGATGTAGTTAAACATAAATAGGATAAACTGTAGAACACGTATTTGTTCTTCTTCAACAAAGACATTAAAAATTACAACGTTCCTTTTATTATAAAAGTAACACAACAATAACAGACATGATCGCACCATTCTCTCCAGTAATTCGTATTACACAGAATTACTGAATTGATTGAAGATGAAGACCTCATATACACCTGGGTTGATAACAGACAATTTGCACTGAAATTTGAAAACTATGCACTAAGAAAGAAAGGACAAACAGCCTAAGACACCATTTCAACAAACGTCTGTGAAGTCCTGCTGCAACTTTTTATTTTATTGCTGACTTCAAAGCATAGATTTCTCTTAGCACTTGTAAAACGAATCAAGTATCACACAAAATCTGAGCTGTGTAATTATATTCTTTTAACACTACATTCAGTTTACCTTTAGTTTTCGTCTTGCATTGAATTTTCTCAACTGTTCTACTGTTTCTGGAAGATGAATCTTGTATGCATAGCGATCTCTCTCCTTGAAAAACCCCACAAAAAACAAACCAAAAGAACATTAAATAAATACAATAATTTTAATATCCTCTTGACACTAAGAAACCAGACAAGAAATGTGACATCTCGTAAGTATCCTAAGGAGACTGAGGATTTATTGCAACTTAAGGAAAACTTAAAGTGATTAAGAGGGATTAAAATACTTTGACAGAATTTTTAACTTGGGCCAGAGATATTTTCTATTTATTAATGTTGTCTCCCACCTTGTAGTAAGACCCCAGTCTTTTGTTTTACTATTGTGCTGTCAGTCTGTGTCCAGCACTGAACTTTGAAGCTGGCAAGCAGAAAGTAGTTCTGCTTTTTGAATTCACAAACCCCAGTGAAGCAACACATTCAAGGACTCTTTTACAGGGTGCTTGATACTTCAGATAAGCTTGGGAGGTGGGGTACATGTCCAACAGGGCAGGAAGTGCCAACTCAATGGCTGGTGGTACCAGGGGATGGTAAAGGAAGAATTCTCCACTGTAGGCAAAGATGAAAAATGTGCCAATGAACAATTGCAGTGACAGAAGGGGCAAAACTTGGGCAGCCAACTAACTTTTTCCCCTGAAGCTACATAAAACCATTAATTTAATGTGTCTGTCACATGCATCTCCTGAATCAGAGTGAAACCACGGCAGCCTCTTTATGCCACTAAAGATATGTCTGTCTCATGCTGTATTTGCTCCTATCTATAAATGGTTTTAGAAAGTTCTGAGTCAGCAGGGAAGGCAGTTTATTGCAGACAAAAAAATGAGAGGACTGACTGGTTAGACTGCAGGCCTGAGCTTGGAAACAAAGCTGTCATAAACTAAACCACCTATTTGCTCACGTCATTTCCAACAAATAACAAGATCAGAAAGAGACCACGGACATCAGAAGCATAAAGCTGCACAGGAAGAGCTTGCACATTCAAATTACAGAACTGGGTTTTAAGAAACCTAATCAGCTGAGTTGCTCAAACAACAAAAATGACAGGTTTTCTGCCAAAATGATCCTCAACCAAGCTCTAGCTTTGGCATCTAAATGTGGGTATGCTCACAAAGTGAAAAAAAAGTCCAATTACAAGGAGGTTAAAACAGATCATCTATGTTTGCATGATAATCTGAGATACCAAAACATGGTGTTCATTTCCATACTCCTTGCTATTTGACACACTATGTATGTCCCAGATAAACAGACAGACAGAACTTTGGCTCTTTTTGAGTGGAAAGGCTTGAACCTGCAGTCTTCCAATAGTCAGAATTTTGAGTTGCCTTAACCACTGTCACTTCTGAGAGGTGAACACTCCTGACCTCCTTTTAAAAGGTAGACCATTCTGCAGCTTGGAATACAGGAGTCAGAGGCAGAAAGAGAGCAGAGAAGTGGAAGAGTGACTCCATTCACTGGTGGTTACATGAATTACTTGGAGGGAGAAGGGCATATGATCCCGTTCTTCCCAGGTTCTTTTTTTGTGGGTTTCTCTTTGTCTCATGTAGAGCATATAAAGAGTCCAGCAGCAGACACCAGATTAGCCCCCTTTCAAAATAAGTGCCCTGTTTAAGCTAATGATAGTATGACTCTCTTACCCTGGACATCCACTATAGAAAAGAAGTAGAGGATAACAATGAAAAATAGTTAATTCATCACCTTCTGCCAAAGGAAATACAAAGCTCTGAGCCAGTACTTGCCACCTTTTGTATCTGCAGCACAACCCATCATTCTCCAACCCCAATGTTTAGCACAGACTACTGATGGACTGCTGAGAAGCTACAGGTGTATTTTCTCCTGCTCCTGTTGTAAATCTTCAGTGTTCAGTAAGTACTCTTCCACTGGCTTAAACTGTGTTGTAAGTTCTGCCATCACTGAAAAATAGTTTGACTGCCAGATGTCATATAATTTTATGCAGTCACAGTGGCCTTGGAGCAACACTCCACTACTTTCTTCCCTCTGGTGGGATATTTTCAGGACTCTAATGAAAGGAAGCAGCACAGCTCAGTAGCATAACCTACTGCAATAGACTGCAGGACTACACAAGTAACAGGAAAGAGGTTTAGATATGACTGAGAGAAAAGGAGATCAGAAATTACTCCTCTGGAGTTTGACAGCCACAGAAAGACACATTAACATCTTCTTTAAGCTTTATGCTATGCAGCCCTACTCCCTGCATTCTGGTGCTGCTGGTGTTTGCTCTCAAGAGTTTTAGCCTGGCAATTATCAAAATCTCAGACTCTAATCCTACAAAGCATTTAAAGCACATTATCACACACTTTGTACCGTTCATGTCTACTTTGAAAAGCTCAGGAAAAAAAAAGAAATAAATGTTTTTCTCCCTTGAAGAGGAAACAGGCATATAAACAGCTGCTTTTGCTACCTTTAACCAGGGGTGATTCAGTGCTTCATACACTGTTATCCTTTCTGCTGGATCCAGCATAAGCATGCGGCGTACCAGATCTTTGGCACTTTCAGAAATATGGCTCCATTGCCTAGGATTCATCTGATTACAAGCAAGAAAAACCAATTAAATTAGTAATAAGAACGTAGAAAAAAACCTACTTTTTATGTAAAGTAATTGCAGAGATTTAGCAGCGGTTGGTGCTTGCAAACATTTCATAGTAATAAACGTAAAAGAAAATGTCTACTTTTTTAATAACTTGTAATAAATTGTACACTAGTTGTTATTGAAATGGCATAAAAATTGAAAACATAAAGCCTGACATATCCTTGGTATTATAATTACAGTATAATTTCTACCTAGTCTACATTCTGCTCAGATAAAAGTTGACTATTCACTAGAAAAAGCAAAAAACAATTAAGCTCTGTTTGACTGTTAATTATGCATATGATAAATGCAGACATTAAATCTACTCCTGAAATCAATATGTAGCACGAGAATTCATCTGTTTCAACCCACAATTTCATGCCATTGATTCTGGGTAAGAAGGGAGGAAGATAATGCCTGTTGTGAACTACTCTGATCTTGCCCTGAAGATGCTATGGACAATGGCTCTTTCCAATAAATTCCTTTCAACTTCACAACAGGTAAAGTTTCTCCACTAGGAAAGCACACAAGGACAAGACAATACAGGCAATTGCAACACTTTCAGAACAGAACTTTATCTTTAGGAGATACAATGTGAAGGATAATTTAGAATATATTTTCATTTTGTGCATATGCAGGTTTGTGCCCAACCAGTCAAAATGGTGGACACCTGATAAAACCATACCAAAGTAAGAAAATTCTTTATGTGATATAGAGGATTATATCCTTATAGTATTTCTAGTACTTCTTTAATTTATGAAGAAGCTAAGTTTTATTTAGATTATAGACAGATAACTTTACAAAGTACTAAATGCAAATTCAAAATTATAACCAGACTCCTTTCAAAGTTATAATCTGGTCATTTAAAGATGTCCATTTTACTTAAAATCAGTCTTTACAACAAATGATCACTTTGAATCGGGGCACTCGGCAATGTTATCTGGCTATGAAATGTGCATTTATAGCTGTGATTCATAATTTCTTTTTCAGCTCTAATGAAATGAAGGTAATTGCAAATTTGACAGGATTTTCACTGAATAGACATATTATTGTGGAAACAGGAACAGAAAAGCAACTAAGAGGACACAATGTGCTAGTCATAACTGTTTTTTTAAAATAGAGAAGTTAACTTGTACCCTTCCAGAAGGCGTTAGCTGCTTCAGAGATTCCATAAAGAAATCTTCCATAAAGTGGTACATCTGTCAGTCTGTGCAATCCCAAAACTAGTGCCATGAAGAAATGCTGCTGTTTCTAGGAATATAGAATTTAAAGAACGAAATATGTGCTCCTGACCAAGTCCAGTAACACTCCTGTCACATTTTAGCAGGCTGTTAAGGTGATAGAACAAAACAGACTATCACACAGACACAGGAGTTTCCAGTTGTAATTTGCTAATGCACAGCTCATGTATGACCTTGGTTACAAAGCAGAGCAAGGCTGATCTTAGACAAACCCACAGCAACAGTGAAGTTGAAGCTTTAAATTTGTCTCCACATGATCTGGGAGGTTGATGCTGTGAGACAGCTTTTCTTGTGTGCACACCGACCTGCTCTCAGTTGCAAGTGGCTCCTTTTGAACCATCAGCTGCATTTTACTACACACTGTACTAAGAAGAAAAATGCCTACCTGCATTTGTGCAATAACATGCATTTTGTTTTAAATCAAGGCAATATGGTGATGAATGTTTATGATAGTTCTCTTAGTTGATCAAAAAATTTAAATGGGTATAAATCTGAGGTTACACTGTTTTCTACTTCACAGCTAAACCTCATGTCTTCCTGCTGGGCTCAACATACAACTAAGGGCTGATTTTAACACAGACTTATTATTTCATTTGAGCAAGTATTTCCACGTTGTAATTCCTAGCATTGATACAAAACACATTAGGTACAAGACAGACCAGGGAGGGAAAATCATCTCTCTTCCTGTGTGGCAGACTCCCATAAGCTTTAAATCAGGCTAAACACAAAAATCAACTTCCAGAAATTTTACCAACAGAGCTCGTCTCACTGGAAAAGGGTTCAGGTATGCTGTCATTTACCTTGTATTTGCCTTTAATAATGCCTTCAAATAATCTTTCCTTGGTTCCATAAAAAGGCAAACAACCGCTTAGCAGGATAAAAAGGATCACACCACAACCCCAAACGTCCACAGGCTTCCCATATGGTTCTCTTTTTACCACTTCTGGAGCCATAAAATGAGGTGTTCCTACACGTCCTAAATGGAAATAAAAAGAAAATCGAGTCAAAGAGATGCGTGTCAAACATGGAAATAAAGAACATCACTGCATTAAACTAGAACTGTTTCAATAAATTTTGTTCATGGTTTAATGCTTTTTAACACAATTCTTTTTTCCTTAAGTTTATATTTTTATATATATCCAGTAAGATAAATCAGCATTTTCCCTTTTGCTTCATTTTTACTTTTAAAAATTGAGGAATAGTCTACCCTAGCTGGCAGACTGTGAAACAAGACTTATAGCAGCACTAAGATTCTTCAGTGAAACTTGCCATATAAAAGCAAACCCATCAATTTGGACAATCTTTGAAACAGGAATTATTCAGAGAGCAAGTACAAAGATACTGTAGAGTTCTAGTCCACACTGATAACCTGAAAAAGCTGTATGTAATTGGCAAGAGCAGAGTTTGGGCTGATGCTCTGCCCAAACCTTGTCTGGTCTACTGAAACTGCTAACAAAAATGCAAAATGCTAGCAAATGTGCTATTCATTTATTTGAAGAGTGTAATACCTTACTGCAGATAAAAAGGTAATGCTAATTTGTTTCACACACTGCTTTCATTGAAGGCAATTAATGTTTTTCTATGAAAACAAAATGTATTTAGTGCCAACTGATCTTTTGAGCAGATAAGACTGACAATACCCTTCATTCAATTTCTATGTAACACATTAAGCCAAATAAAAGCAATGAACATTTTACCTCTCCTTATAAATGTTTTCCATTGCAAAGAGTTTCGTTTCCATTGCAAAAATTAAGCTTGGAATGCTCAGGTCATCGCTGACACTTACAAACACTGTAGTCTTTGGACTATACTGGTTCCATCAAGTATCAAGACGAGAAAAACCTGTGAGTGTAGCAAACTGTCACCACTTGTACTCCCCCTCCATAAATTATTGTTGCTCACTACAGTGGATTTCAGAGGGTCCATTCCAGGCTTGCAGCTCCTCTCAGCTGGTTAGGACAGCCAAAAATGAAGCTCAGAGAATATGAAGTGTTTGCAGTGCACGCAATTAACTCAGTCTTGTCTTTGTAAAGAGACTCTTGCTTGATTAACCTGTCCTGCTCACCATCTGCATGGCAGTCAGCTAAGACACAGCACTGGGAACAAACACCTGGGAGACTGTTTGGAAGTAGCTTAGTCAGTAAAGATCCTTTGTTTATTCCACCTAATGCAGGAATATGATCTGACCATGTTCTGTTAATTAGTCCTTTTTGCATCCAAAGGATTAAAGATTTGTCAGAAAGATAGCAGCTTTTTAACCATACTCTTACGAAAAAAACACTACCATTGTCAAACTTCTTCACATATTTGTATTAATAAACCTTTTCATTCCCAGTTTATGAGGGAATTCCTCAGCCAAACAAATGTTGAGGATCTCTGTGACAAAGGGATGTTACCTCATCACTAAACTAGGCTGGCATCTTAAGAAGTCCCTGTAGTCCAGGCTGACCTGACAGCAAAGGGGCAGTTCCTCCTTGAGCTAAAAAAGAATAAACCAGCAAGATATTGCAAGTTCAGCTCATCCCTCATATCACAGGGGGAAGAGGAAGGATATTTAGTCTGGACAAAGAAAGAGATGCACATGGGGACAGATGACTCATTCTTCCTGTTGGCTGTATACAGTTTATAGTTATATGATGTAATTTCAGCCTAAATGATAAACTTCAAAGCCAAATCTTCAAGATTGCTTATATGAGGTAAAGAATTATCTCCTTAGATGACTCTCTCTCTTTTAGATGGCTGGTGGCAGGGAAGAGAAGGAAAATGGAAATTATATATACATCCAGTATGCATAAGTTGCTGGGAGATCAATTTTTTGCCTTTTTTTATGGGCCTAAAGATTTTTAACTGTAAGGGTTTCGTCCCTTTTTTCCCCTTTTGGATGCTATCATTTGTGACAGCAAAAGCATCAACATTTCCAGCTCTGTATCAGGCTATGCCTGTGCATAAGCAGCAACACCTGACTGTTCAAAGAGCATTTTTCTATCCCTTAGACTGCTCACGTGATGTTCGTGGTGTGCCTACCACAAACTGGAAACCTTTAACTCAGGAGATCATCAGAGACCACAGAGCAGCCTGGCTTAGCCAAGCCTTGTTTGTCTCAGTGGGAACTTCCTGAGACTGGGGTGCAAAAGAACCCATTTGCAGTTTTGGAGCAGGTGTAACCTTTCTTACATGTTGAAAGAAAATCTTTTGTGGTACTAAAGCTCATTTAAATCTTTTTAATCAGTACAAATGGAAAATCATATACTCTCTGAAAACTCTGCCTAACCACCAGGCTTTATAATTGCTGTTATAAAATCTGGCAAGTCTGGAGAAAAGGGATTACTCCAAAGACAAACAGGAGAAATCAGTAGAAGACAATATATGGGAAAAGCAAGCTATTTAAAAGAGGCATTAAACTCCAGGGAGATGTATGGTTTTCTGGATAAAGCAGCTAATGAAACCATGAACCTTACATATCAAATGATATCTAAGCTGATTTAATGCGTTTTTTCAACAACTATGTACCACCCCTCTCAGGTCACGAACTTCTTTGTGGTTTAAGTAAGAAATTGCAGAGAAGAACACGGTACAAAAATGACTGTGTTGTGAGGTTTGGGTTTTGGCTTTGGGCTTTTTTTTGTCCATGCACTTAAGTTTGCTGGGCATTTCAGTACACTGAAGGGTAACCTACAGAACATCTTGTGTCCTTGCAAACAAGTACATTTTCTCCTGGTGTAAAATAGCCTATTTAGCAGCAACATACGCTATAAAAGCAATCCAAGAGCACGATGCAGTGTAGGAATTCATGTTTCAAGGTGCTGGCACTGGGGGCTGCAGGGGTGGTCTCTGTGAGGAGGGGCTGGAGCTGCCCCATGCCAGACACAGTTCCAACGGCATCACTGCAGGGCACAGCTCAGCCCAGCAGTCAGGACAGTGGTGCTGCAGAGAAAGTGTAAGAAAGGGAAAAACACTGCCTAGCAAATAAGGAGTTTGGGAACTGCCATTTCCCACCCCCCTTGCACCACTCAGGGTTGGGGGGTGAGCCAGCAGTGAGAGAGTGAAGTTGAACCTGGAAAGGTGAGGAGAGGAGGCAGTTTAATTTTTGTCTTTGTTTCCCACTACCCAAATCTATTTAATACTTCAAGGCTCCTAGTTTGCTTCATCAGCTCAGAATGTGAGGCTGCATGTTCACTTAGTGCTCAAGTGCTCTTACAAACAGACAAGTTATGGTTGGAAGCCAGTCCCTCTCTAATTATCACACATCTTTTTGCTCCCCTGAAGTCAGAAGGTGGCTCTTCTGTGACAGGTAGAAGATATTTGTTGGCTGGGTCCAAACCCAGGACACCATAAAAATCCACTTTGATGAACTGCTTGATGTGGAACAGAAGGAATAGAGTGGTTTAGTAAAAGGAAACACATTACATGGCTGTTTAAGTCCCCACCAGGCTGCTGCCATAAACCAGATGAGAAATGGAAGTTACTTAAAAGCAAACTGAAAAATCAGTGCTATTAAGTCTTAATACTCACTTCTAAATTTAAAATGACAACTCCATAAATACAAAAGAAACTATAAAGAAGACTAGGCTAAGTTAATGGAATCCTGCCATTTACCACTGCTAGATTGTAAGTAGGGGAAACACAGATGGATTTGGTTTTGTAACCTCGTTAGTGCTGATTACAAGAACCTGATACTTCAGGTGAGAGGGATGAGGTGGATACTTGTGGTGGTGGAAATCACAATTTTATGTCCATGAAAAAACAAGCCTGGAAGAAGCAGAAACTTAATTGGTTGAGACTGAACTGTCCGTCAAATGGGATTAAAAAATGCATTTATATGTGTATGTATGTATTGGAATCTTACAAAGGCTAAGGTAATTTCTGGGTCAGCTGTCATCCTTGTGACCACTCTACTGGGTTCATCAAAGGAGCAAATGATGATTTTGAAGTTATTCTAAAAACTGACCTGAGCAAGGACTATTAAGCTGCACCTTTGAACTGCACTCAACTCAGCAAAATGAACAAAGTGCACACATGAACTTACACAGATGGGGAGATTTCCTATGTTGCAGCTACAAAAACTGTAAGGACTATCAGGAATGGCATAAATACAATCTGTAGACAGCAAAGTTGTCTAAAATCATGGATATTCATTGCCCTCTAGATCAAATATCACTTCTGCTGAAAAATATTTAGTAGAAAATCTGCCTTCAAAACATGTCCAGTGTAAATTCTTCTCAACAGTTCGGTTTTAAAATATTTTAGAAGCTTTTGAATTTTCTTTGGTGTTTTGGGAGAAAGTGCATCTTTTTGGAGGCAGTGTGAGAAAGAACAGTAAGCAAAGGCACTTTTTTTTGTAACAGGTAACTTCTGCCTTCCACAGGCCTTTTATTCTTCAGGATATAAGCACACTCATGGATGTATTCAAATGACTGTGCATGAAAAAATAACATTTTAATTAAACACAGATTGCATGCATGCACACACAGAGCATTTTTAGTAGTATCTGTATATGAGAGGAAATCCTATAGAAGACAAGAATCCATTTTCTGTCTGTGTGCTTTTAGGCTCCTCTTCTCTGTTCTAGAGTGGCACTAACTGAAAATCATCACTATACAAAGACTCAACAGTGGCATGTAGTCAGTGTGACACCTGTCTCCATCCATTTCACTGTAGATAAATATCTGCACCAAAGCATTTGCTGAGTTAGGAAGCACTCAGTGCCTGGACAGGTACACCCAGGTTACTTTGGTAAGGATACCTTATAGAGGCAAACTTTCTTATCAGCCAGTTTTGAGGCATGCTGGCTGCCTGAAAATGTATAAAGTTGCTAATTTTGCTGATTTTTCCTGTGGGTAAACAGAGAACTTCTGTCTTCAGGTGCTGTCAATCTGACATTATTTACAAGCACTAGAGATAAATTTTGACTTACCTTTGATAATTTAGTTTCTATGACTCTTTCCATACTATTCCAGACAATAGGGCTATGCTTTCCACAAGAAGAAGAGTATATACAGAGACCCAATCAGATTTTGTCATCCCTAAGGCAGGGGATTGATGACCAAGATATCAGAAGGAGAGTCTTTCAACAGCAGTAGTATCTGAACGATGTATAAGGAAACAACTGGAACAAATAATTTTTAGGAAAAAAAATGTGAGGTACTAATAAACATCACCATCTGACCTCTCACAATAGTGTAATAAGAAATATGCTCACAAATTAAGGTGTTTCTAAAAGAGTGGGATGTCCAGAATAATGTGGAAGGAATCAAAGAATCACACACAACAGATCAGATAGGCCAGTACTTTACAGTTCTTAATTCCTTTCCACATTACTCCAGACAATAGAGATGTTTAAAGCAGGTGTACAGAGAAGATGAGTAGATTTAAAAAAAAGGAAAAAAAGGGGGGGCGGGGAAGGGCAATTCAGCTTCAGCACAGAAGATTGTCTGAAGAAAATGTGTTTAAAAGATGCATCAGCAGACAACTGGACAACTGGATATGAGTGTCCAGAAAACAAACAAAGCAAAGCTCACATGTTAATGAGACAAATTATAATTAATTCAGTGGCCTTTTCTACCATAAAAGTATGAAGGAGGAAGTAAACCTAAATGATTTCTCAACACATTAGCCTCCTGTAAGCACTCTCAAATCAGCCCAGATGTGAAGTGGAATGTCTGTGAGACAGTAAACCACAGTTGTATCTTTTAAATAAAACAAAGTCTCTTAAAGGCAAAGCTGTGAAGGGACTCACATTCTTTTATTTTTCAGGAAAAAAAAGTGAAAACACTGATGCCTTAAGAGGCACTACCCTTTAAGAGAAAGAAGAATACTAGTGTACGACCTCAGCTTACAAAATTTTACTTCTTGGAAAACAAATGAAATCTTTGAAATACCATTCCAACACTAATGATGAAAAGCAAAAAAAGTCTATGCAGCATAAAAACCCTCCAACATTAAAAAAAAGAGAAAGCGTTTTCTAACCTGAGGTTTATAAAACCACCAAGAAGATCCAGTTTGGTGAAGCACTAAACAGATGGCCCAGAGAGGCGGCAGATGCTCCATCCCTGGAAACATTCAAGGTCAGGTTGCTCTGAGCAACCTCATCTAGTGGAAGGTGTCCCTGCTCATGGCAGGGGGTTGGACTGGATGACCTTTAAAGGTCTCTTTCAACCCAAACCATTCTATGATCATTTTTACACTGATGAGAACAAAACAAAAAATAAGGAAGTTAAAAGACTCTGCCCCCTTCCCCCCCATTCCATGGTCTTATTTAGAGGGAAATTTATGGCAATGCCTTCCTTTGCTGTTTTTGTAGTAGGTCTAAAAAAACAGCTCACAAGGAACCAAGAGCACTTGCTATTTATGTGCTGTACTTCTACTAAGAACACATAAGATGTTTTCCCATAAGATGATAATTTACATTAGGATACTACTGGACTTTGAGGGAGCCTAGGGTATCTAACTAATATAATGTATGAGAATTAATACTGGACTGGATCAGCATTATGATAATCTGTGACATTTTACTGCTGATGGTAAAACATGAAAGGCACTTAACTATCCACAGATAAAGAACCTCATCCCACTTAGGTCTATACCATTATCTTTTTTTGCACTAGTTGAAACTAGGAGAAATTAAGTAGATTAAGTGAAGGAAATGCCAGTTGTGAACTCAATGGTTTTTGTTCCTCAGACTTTTACACCATATACTAGCTAAAAATCCCAAGATTTAGCATCTAAGATATTTGATATCAAATAAATCTCATGTCACATTTAAGAAAATATTGTGACAATTCACACTATGTTCTGCAAGAAAAGCTCTCCAAGGAAGGAGACAGAGATCATAATGTGAGATTAGTCTCTTAAATCACTGACTTCCCAGAGGTTCCACTACTCCAGGTGCATCATAACAATGCAACACAGACTGTTTAGGGTCTATGTGCTGTTCCATAAAGGAATTCACTTATAAATTACAATGATCTCTAACTCCTGTGTACATTGCCAGAGTTCCTTTAAAAGGTACCTATTTCAATGCTTCAAGTGAAGCCCTTTGAGCACAATTTTCCACTTCTGATCATAAGAACTGAAGCAAGAAGAGACCTGCAGAGATTGGTAGCTCATGAAATCTATTCCCTGTAACTCAGATGACAACACATGATTCTTATCCACTTATTGCAGCTTATGGGCCAATGGAGTGGAACAAAAAGTATTTCCTCACATTTTCCCTTCTGGCCTTAGGAAGAAACGAGTTATGGCTATGTTCTCTTTTTTGGTATTTTATTTTACTTAAATAAAGTAAATAATGATTAATAATTAAACTTTCTTAAAAATAATCCCAACTGAGTTGTTAGCTGATACAATACAGTCACTCCTAAAATCTCTTCCATACACATTTTCATCAATGACATCTAGTATGATGTCATAGCTTGTTGTCATGAGCTCTCTTATGCTTCTGTTAAACAGCCATCTACCTGCTTGAAAGAACCCTGTAGTAACAACCCTTCTAAACCTCACAAGTCTGTCTTCAGACTTACATCAAAATATTTTAATACCTGGGGTTTAATTTAACTTCACTACAAAAATCCTTCCCCAGCAATTTATGCACGCTCTGATAAAGATGTCTTTATCAACTGAAAAAAATGTTGCAGTCCCAAACAAAGCAAAAGCTGTAAGCTTGAAGGCTGGCTTCGAACACATTAAAGGAGAAAATTCCCTTTAGATTGTTCTCCTGGGGCTACACAGAATCTGGGATTGCCAAGTGTGTCAAGGTACAAAAGTAGGAAAAACAACCCAAACAAAGCACAGGGGATTTTTAGGTCAGTAAAATTATCTTAATACCATGATAGCTTTTATTTCATAGATAATTTCTTTTTTGATGTATTAACCACCAAATACAGGCATTGCCATCCTAAAAGGGAAATAACTGACTATGTCAAGAGGAATCAATGTTTTTCACTAAAAATTTGAAAAGCAATCTGAAAGTGAACAGGTTGGTTACGATACTGCTGAAACTTCTCTATTTGGAGAGTTTCTACTTCATTTAGGACACAATTGAGAAATAAGAAGTGCCTGGAAAATACTGTTACTCTTATGACAAAACTCATCCATAGGGCATATGGGTAAAGTCCTTGAACAAATGTGTAGATAAACATTGATTTATAAGAAATTCATAGTCCAGTTCAAACAGCCAGTATTGACAGCTTTCATATAACATACATGGATGATATTGTAAAACTGAGTAAGATCTTGCCAGTTCTGTGTAGGGAACTGTCTAGTAATTTGTCTTCAGGAAGGATTCTGACAGGGAAAAGAATTGCCAGATAACAGATGCAGTTTGTGGTATAAAGACTGGAATGGAAGATGAGAAGAAAGAGAGGAGTCTGTTACGGAGAAAACCTGAAAGAAGCAGGAGAATCGAGACTCTCCACAGAATATAAATGAAGTGGAATTACTCTGGGTATACCTGAAAGCAAGTGGAATTTGAAGCTGAAAGCAACAATTGCTAATGAAAAGGCTGCAAATTGGAAATGTCAGTTGAGAAAATGGGAAAAAAAGAGTGTATGAAGGCAGACCAATATGGCAGAAGTTGAGGTGGAAGAAGCAGAAGATACTGATAGAGAGAAATATTACAATGATAAGGTTTGAGAAGCTTCTGTAAGAGCTGCAAACAGAAGCCCCAGCACTGATCACTGCTTGGAGGTTGAGCACAGGAACAGTGACAGGAAAGCAGCACTGGGAACAGGGACAGGAAAGGAAGGCCACGGAAAACTTTGGGGGAAAATGCCGTAATTTTTTTTTTTTTTTTTCAAAGTTAAACTTGAATTGTTAGACAATTGGTAGTCTGAAAGTACACTGCATCTGACTACCTGCAGAAGAGTAGCTGAAACAGAAGAAATGGGTAAAGTTGCTCAGCTAGAACATAAAAAACTGAGAGAATTATAAATAAAAGTGTAGAAACTACCACTAAAAAAAGCAGTGGCTGAGGTGCAGATAATTTGAGTAATACAAGACAAGTAAAGGAAGGAGTGACCTTTTTATTAAAGCTTAACTGAATGGGTATTTTCTTTGAAAAGATATCTCTAGGTAATAAGATACTTGGATATTTCCAGGGTATCAGTGATATCCAGAAGGCATTGGAAGCTGTTGGTATGTTTATACTGGATTTGCTTTTTATTTTGAAAAACATAGAAAAGTCAAATTGACACAGAACTTTAAGTGATTAGATTAGGAAATCTGAGTTTTTGAAGAAGCATGGTACTGAAGGAAGTTACTCATTTTGAAGAAAAAGTATTAAAACTAACAAAATGTTTTGTTGTGGTCTCCTACTCTGGCAATGAAAGCATCAGAAAATTGATTGGGTCTTCATCTGTGCAGGCTGATTAAAGCATAACCCTATTGTCTGGAACAATATGGAAGGCAGCTAGAGGAAATAAAATCCACAGAAAACAAAATACAGTCAAAAAATATACATACATATCAAGATATTGATGTCTTATGCAATAATTACAATGAAATATTAAAACACAGAAAAGAATCACATGTGAAAACTAGTAAGATTTTGCTATTAAACAGCACAGCATTCTGACAGGAATTGCCTCTCCAACAGGGGAGCACTGACGATGCTTGAGTCCTTACTCAAGTGCTTCAATGACAGCATTTTTATTTTCTTTGCTTTACCAAGCATGGAAGAATTAAGCCAAAGCTTGCATTAAAGGGGAAAATTCTTTGGGTTTTTTCAGTTTTATTTTGACCAAACCAGCATGAGCTCCTATTGAGTAACATTTACAGGGATTTAATACTCAATGTAGTGAATACACAATGTTACATTCCACTATCAATTTAGCATTTACCATGTTAAGAAAGTCTTCAGTGAAAGACTATTTTTGAGCTCTTGTTTTGCAGGCCAGGCTGTATCAGAAGAACAGAACTCTGCAGTACAACATGCACAATACTAAATAACGTGGAAGGAAAATGTCTTACCTCCAGCAACTAGCCCAGACTCTCCTAACTGAATTGCTACCCCAAAGCCACCAAGCTTTACTGGGGCTGAATTTTCTTTTGAGGCAAGCAGTACACAGTGTGGCTGAAAAGACAAAAATCCAGACAAGTTACTATACTGTTTGAGAAATGCAATTTGTAATTTAGAAGTTGTTTTCATAAAAGTGTGAACAGAAGTTAGATTTTACTTTTTTAAAAATAATGTCTTAATTTCAGGGTTTTGTTTTTTTTTTTTCTGGCATAGACTCCTCTCTCTACATTGGCTTCCCTTTTATTGCCTCAGGCATAGCAAAATCCTTTCAGAACTTACCAGAACTAGCACGGAACACAAAGTGAAATCATGATAAAATGGAGATAAAAACTCATGTCTATAATTTCTTACCTGGTATTACTTTTCCTTTTTGTCTTTCATCCTATTAACCCTTACACTCTTTCAATTCCCCAGCTGAAATATCCTGCCTAGGATACATTTTGTGGGTTCTTATCCTTCCCAGAGAGAGCATAAAACACTATTTTGAGCCTTAATCACAGAATTCACTCATCACTTCTCAACTGCAGGAAAGAACAGGAACACCCCATGGATATTCTAGTGAGGGATATTGTTTAGGTTTCTAAACTGGATTCCAGCCATTGCTATCTATACCTTTGATTTTTTACAAATAAGAGTGAGATGTAACTTATAAAAATGAAATAATATACAACGATTGACTGCTATAGGAGGAAGCAACATACAGACAAAACCTATTGGAACACAATTTAGTATTAAATACACATACCTAAACAATTGCATTTAATTTAGAACTTCCTGTATTTACTCAAAGCCTCTCTTTTCAAGACCGTATTATTTTAAATGAAGAACCTCAAATTTGTATACTACTTCCTGAGAATACATCACTGCTTAAATTGCAAAACTAAGAACTCAGAACAGTGCACAGGAGCTACCAGAATTTCAGTCTGACCACCTGTAAAACCATCATCTCTAACCACGGACATCTTTTTGTAAAAGTTCCAATTATATGAGAACAAAGACCTTCAAGACAATGCTCTTCAGGTCTTCATTAAATTTAGGCCTTGTCATAGCAGGTCTTCTAGAATCTACTGTAAAATTTCTAATTTATAAATGTAATTTTCAATTCCTTATGCCCTACTTGAGAGAGTATTACCAGGTGGTATTATTGCTGCATATTGTATTTCACTTCTGCCTTAGTGAAATGGTTAAGCTGCACGCTTTGGGTGCTTTCACATCCTCTCATTGCTGTCATTTTGAGTGAGAAAGAACAACATTTCTAATCCCAGGCAAGGAGAAAGGTAGATGGGAGAACTATATAAACAGTACCAAAATGTACCATTCCACTGTGGTGTTGATTTATCTTTACCCTACACTTGAAAAAGTGACACTATTTCCACCGAGTATTAAAGAGATGACAGACTGTACCAACACCATTATCACCCAAAATGCCACTGGCACTGCTCACCAGAAACAAAGTCTCTGAGAAAAAAATTCAAATCTCCAGAGCAAAACTGAGAAAAATTTATTACAGAACCTTTCCCAGCAAAGCCCAAATAAACTGGGTATTGCCAGTTAAAAATGCCTTTAAAAAAACAAACCAAACCAGTTGCAACACTAGTTAAAACTTCCCCTTGTTGCCAATTGTACGAGTCAGCTGAAACTCACCACTTTCACAGAGAAGCTGCTGCTGTAGCTTTCTAATAAGAGGACCTGCACGTTTCTCCTCCCTGTCTTCACCAGCGGTTTTGAGACTCAGCAGAACGTCTTAACGCATAAATGGTAAGTGACTTCTTTTATACTTAAGCTGTAGTAAAATAAATCTCTACTAACTGTAGAGGTACTGCTGACCTCCAAACCCCTTTTAAAGTATACCTAGCTTTAAGCATATCTACTTGCTTAGAGGTGACACAACTTACGACAGCGCTAAGTTTTGTTTCCAATGCATCTGCAGCGTAACCCAAGTTTCTCTCCCATCGATCTGAACTTGTCACTGCTGATACAAGTCACTACACCCAACATTTTTATAGGAAAGCAACTTAAACATGAAGTCATAGCAGTAGATGGGTTTCAAGATGTATTTGAAAGCATTGCAGTTGAAAATCAACCTTTTGAAACTACTTCTTGCCCTGAAGATATCTTGTGGTAAATATGAGAACAGCTGTTTTTGAAATTGCTAACACACCCTACAAGTTTAATGCAATTGTAAAGTCAGACAACATAGGATGTTAAAATATTTTAGATTGTCCTTTCAAGAGTTCAGATTTTGTATATACATCAGGTCTTCTTAAGAATTTTCCCTTAAGTGTTGCCATTTTTGCTGCTGTAGCCGCATCACAGAATTAAATGTAACTTTGCATTTTTTAAGACCTAGCATGCAAATTGCATGGCCCAGGCACAGACCTAGCATAAAAAGCTGTTTTAAGGTTACATATACAGCAATGGCTTTTTTGTTGTTTTTTTTTTCTCTAACAGTTGCTAAGTTCAGAGTGCCAAAAACTAAGTTCAGAGTGCCAAAACCACTTCTGAAAATTTTGTGAGATTACGGGAAGAACCTCTTTCCTCTGCTAAAAAAAATATTCTAAATAAACCTTTTTATGGCATTTCTTGTTGCTACGACAAACAAGTTGAAGACTAAAGTTTTACCATTACTTGTCAATGATAACCATCTCTCTAAACAGGTCAGTGTGACTACTCTCCAAACCACACACTTTTCTGGTTTTCCTTTCTTGGTCAAAGCTGACTTTTATCTTTCACATTGTAACTTCCTGGTCAGGAGAAAGATGAAATTAAAAACAATCTTATGAAAGCAAAGGAAGGTTTGGAAAGAACCTGTTACTGCATTAATGTGATTTCCAGCTATTAGTTGTTTATTTGTGCAATACTGATTTGTGAACAAAAAAAGGGAAAAACCACTTAAATTTATATGAAGATACACTAATTTATATGAAGATTACTAAAGACAAGCTAGTGTAATAATACTGTCTCACAAGGTTACTTGTAACACATTACGTAGCCAAATAAGTATTAATTGACAAATACTTTTTGAAAACCAGCGAGTTGCATGTGGGAGATCTTGGGTACTTAAAAATTAACACAGGTAAGTTTACACAGGCAAGTTTCGACTTGTTTTAATATATTTTATGTACTTTGTATCAACACTGAAATACTTAGCTATGCTTACCTGTCCCTGCACCTTAGTTAAAAATTCTTCCGTGCTAGAAATACTAACAAGTGAACTTTAAAAACTTACTTGTTCTTATAGATAAATAAATTTCTTAAATTTGCAGGAAAATATAATAGTTTACTTGCAAAACAACACAAGACAGTAATAAAGCTGGAATTACAGAAACAGTTACCCATGTGAGTACTCTATACTACCTGTTCTTTCTTGGCTGCAGATTACCTAGACTTCCATTATATCATGATATCTGGCTGCAACTCCTTCTATTCAGCTACACCAATACTTTGGTCCATTTACTCCTTTTAGCTACTTCCTTTTATATCACATTAGACTGTAGGCAATAAAGCAAACAGACACATGAAGGGAGACTTAATTCTTTAAATTTCTCTTTGTTTCTCTGCAGAACAGCTAAAAATCCTTTTGCAAATGATGGCCACAACTTCAGCTGATTTACTGACCATTACTCCACACAAGGAAGAATTCTGGAGTAACCAAACCAACCTGACCATAAATGCCTCAGAAATTCACAATGATGCCAGCTGTCCCTTAGATGACAACCCACTGTCACTTGCTTTGATAGTTTTTTATTCTATTATTTTCATCGTTGGATTGGTTGGAAATATGATAGCCCTATTTGCTTTCCTGTGCATTCATCAGAAAAGGAATTCTATCCAAGTTTACTTGCTAAACGTAGCTGTTGCAGACCTTCTGCTGATCTTCTGTCTTCCCTTCCGGATACTCTATCATGCCACCAACAACAGCTGGATGTTTGGGCAGATTTTATGCAAGGTGGTGGGAACTCTGTTTTACATGAACATGTATATTAGCATAGTACTGTTGGGACTAATTAGTCTTGATCGTTACATAAAAATAACTAAGTCTGTGAAGCGTCCAAAGATGTTAACCACTACCCGGAGCGTGCAGATCTGCTGCACGGTGTGGGCGATTGCACTGACAGGATTTATAGTAGTAGTTGCACCATCTTTCTTCAAGACTCAGGACAGCAACTCTACCCTGTGCTTTCATTACCGAAGCAAAAAGAATGCAAAGACAGAAGCAATTTTAAATTACATCACTGTTCTGATTTTTTGGATAGTTTTCTTCCTTTTGATACTTTCGTACATTAAAATTGCCAAGAACCTTCTGAAAATTTCAAGGAGAAGGGCAAATTTCCCCAATGCAGGAAAATACACCAAGACAGCAAGAAATTCCTTCATTGTTCTCATCATTTTCACCGTCTGTTTTGTGCCTTACCACATGTTCCGGTTTGTCTACATCACCTCACAGTTACAAACCCCATCCTGCTATTGGAAGGAGATCATTCACACGTGCAACGAGGTGATGCTCATATTTTCATCATTCAACAGCTGCCTAGACCCAGTTATGTATTTCCTAATGTCCAGAAGTGTCCGTAAGACTGTATTCCAACTGATTTGCAGAAAACTTCATGGAGAGTCGAGCCTAAACCTGGAGAGCACTTCAGACATAAAACTTGGCCAATACACACAAGAGCGATTATCGACCACCACTCCCCACTCCAGTTACTCAAGGAAGAAGTCTATGATTTGAATGTTTAAATGAATCTCTGTCGCTCCAGGACACCAATTTCAGATCACAAAATCCTCTACTCTACAGCTACTAATGCTGTCTCTTTCCTCCTATTAAGAAAAATGAGAAGTCCTACTTCTGTTTGTGAAAATGAGAAGTTACTTTTCAGAAGCATTTTGCTCTTGTTTATCCAAGAAAACAAATTAGGAAGTTCTCAGACATCTTGTGTTGGACTAAACTAGAACACTAACTCTTTAGGGAGATTTCCACGAAGGGATTTGAACCTGTAAAAGTAAACTTGTATATATGCATTAATATTAGTAACTTGTGTATGTAAATAATAGATTAATTTTGCCAAAAGTAAATTCTGTCCTATTTGAAAGATCTAGATACCCTTACAGATTTCATGTCTTTTATGGTTTTCTCTGTTTTAATAGGTTTCAAAGAGATCAGTATTTTAACTACATTTATAAATGCATTTTTAAAGAAAATATTTGAGAATTTAGCAATATATGTGGCTTAAAAATGAGGTGAAGAATACAACAGCTATTAATTCAGTTATACGTACAGAAGGCACACTGAGTTTTATTAAACAGCAAAACTAAAATATTCAATCCTCCTAAGTACCTTATTATATTTCCAACATTTTAGTGAGTGTCAAGGTCAAACACCTGAGGAAAAGCAAGCAATGCTTTCAGAAAATTAGGAATGATTGAAGGAAAGATGACATGTGGGTATTTCCTATGATTTCCTTCAATATAACAAATTTGATGACTGTAGCTACACAAAATAGTTCAGCAAGGAACATAAACTCACAGAACTGAGCAAAAAGAACAGCCAGGCTCAGCCAGTGGTCTACTCCTAGATTTCCAAAGCCACACATTCCAGCTGCACGCTTCCTCCCTGGCATCAGCCTCCTCTTTCCATGTGATTAAAATAATCTTGGTAATTGCTGATGCCATGTGAACAGCAATGTAACAGCAATATTTCATTGCTACAGCTATACTCTCAGATTCAAGCTAAACAGCTTTATGTGTTTAGGCACAAACTAATTTCAAACTGTAACATTTCTTAAAAACCAGAGAGCTGAAGGTGGGGGATGTCTGGCACAAAGATGACTAAAGCAGCACAACCATGAACAACTTAAATGTCTGGCATAACAGACCAGAAAGGTCAAAGAAATAGAGACCAGATATCAAGCTCTGTAAAATAAGGATTTGTTATCTTGACACATACAAACAATACTGCTCAAGTAAGCAGGTATAAAGAAGTTAGTTTTAATATGACTACTAGTAACTTCTCTAATGGATCATGTGATTTTTAATGCCAAATCCATCTGTGTGGATTTTTTACTAATTCCATAGACTATTCTGATTTTACAGAAGATACTCATAATACTCTGATTGAGCAAAGTAAACATAAGACATCACCTCTGCTAGATAGAAACTAGTTTTAATTTTGATGTGATTTTACACTGCTCAGACTTGATGAAGCTGGATATAAACACATCTAACAAATTGCAATGACTAGTCAGTCTATTTTGTTTCCATTTTTAATTAAAAATTATGGGGTTTCTTAATCTTCAAAAGAAATATTCCCACAAACGTGCAATTTCATAAAGATACAATGGTAACTGCATTTTTTGTTAAACATTTCAGCATGCAACAGAGATGTTTGTACAATAATTTTGGATTCTCACAGTAATTGCATTTCATGATCTTCTATCTATAATTTTGTCATCCTATTATATTAATGCTTCTCTTGGTTTTGTATTTGTACAGTGCAATTCTATTATGCAGTACTATAGTTCTACATAGTTACATCAATTCTGGTACATCTAGTAGAGTTTATAAACCATAAACCATACATTTCACAAGATATAGATGTTATCTCATCATTCTTTCTCTGTCTATGCTTAGTCTATGAGCAGTTGGTTGATGATACTGAACTGCAGGTCAGGGTGAGGGTGTGGGCTGGGGAACTCAGGAGAGGACAGACATGAATGACAGCAGCTTGAACAAAATGTCAATTCTAAAATTCTTTTGAACAAAGTGTTAAAATCAGAATTTTCATTAACAAGGTTTGTAATTCATGGACACAGCAGTATTGCCAAAATAGACTCAGATCTCTTCAGAAGATCAAGTAACAGTACTTAAAAATCCAAACTGCATTAAAAAAATCAACTCTCCAGCTCAGAAATGAAAATCTGAAAGGGAACAGATCTATTAGGAAGTCTGTAAGAGCAGGCATGGCACAGAAGAGGCGAACAGGAATCACTACATGATCTTGAGAATGCAGCATTAAGGGAGCAGCAGTCAGAACAAAGAAACAACCACAAAAAAAAAAATCAGAAAATACTTTTGGATTTCTACAACTGTATAAATCAGTGCTTCAAGATGTTAAAGGCCAGATGTATCAACTGGCTCAGAAGGAGATCTGAAACTAGACAGCACTGTCATGTAGGAAGCAATTAGTACTGACCAAGAAACAAAAGCAGGTATCTATTCTTTTAAAAAAAAAATTAATCCTTACACATTTTTTTCTGCAATCAATATTCCCAAACTTGAGAGTAAAATGTCAGGCTTTACAAAAAAGTATTACTGAAGAGCAAACAGTCCTGAAACACCTTGGGAGATCTGCTGAAAGTTACACTGTGACATGTCAAATGACTACAGAAGCAGTCACTCAAATTGTGTGTCTGTCTTCTCTTCCCAGTGCTTTCTAATTACCTGAGTCTTCAGGTGAACTCTAACACAAAGGTAATTCCGTTTATTTTGCTTTCTCTATTTAAAGGTTAACTCAACACACATCCCCATATAATTGCACAAACCTCATTTTCCTCTTTACTCAAATCTATAACACATCCTTGAATTTCAACTGGTGTACCAAAATGCACTGGTCTTGTGCTGGTTTTGGCTGGGATAGACACCTTCACAATATGGGCTGTGGTTTGGGCTCGTGATCAAAAGTGTTGATAACACAGGGATGCTTCAGCCACTGCTCAGCAGGACTTGCACAACAAGCAGAACTTCTCTGCCTATCAGAACACCCCACCAGTGAGAGGCTGGGGGTGCACAAGGACATGGGAGGGGACACAGCAGGGACAGCTGACCCCAGGGATAGCCCAGAGCACATGGTGCCATGCTCAGCAATGAAACCAAGCAGGAAATTTGGCTGTGTTGCCATTTCTCAGGAACTCGCTGGGCACCGGTCAGCAGGGGTTGCTTTCTACCACTTGGGTTTTTTGTTTCTCTCTCGTTTTTTTTGTTTGTTTTTTTTATGCGTATTAAACTCTTTATCACAAACCGTGAGTTTCCACTTTTACCCTACCAATTCTCCCTCCCAGCCCACCAGAGAGGAAGTAAGCAAGTGTATGGGATTTAGGTGATTTAGGTACTTTCTGGGATTAAACCACATCCTCCCTCTTTGGCACCCAGATACTGGCAGATCTGATCAGTGTGTCAGAGCAGGAGGGAGCACCAAAGGGGAGGTCTGTTCTGCAGCAAAGCAGCCACAAGAACAAGAGGGGGAAGATGCAAAAATCTTAAGTAAGTTTTCTTGCTTTTACCCTTCTGATTCTCCTCCCCATCCCACTGAGGGGGAGTGGGCAGCTGTGAGGGCTCACTCGCCTCCCAGGGTTAAACCACAAAATCAACTTTCATTTTTGCACTGAAATTAATCTAACAAGAACAAGAATTAAAGAACACGAGGAGTAATTACAGCTTTACAACCTAATTACTAATACTCCACAGCAAGTAAAGGCAATTGTAAATGAGTTCAGCTATAAATTCAGAATAGGAAGCCAGCTTACATGTCCATTATTTTAGTAAAAAAATTAGTAATAATGAGACTGAACAATGATAACAGACCAAGAAGGTGAATTCTCACAGTCCATGTTTAAACATAAAGCATAACTAGCAAAACAAGAGCCTTAACAAACTTCTGTTCTCATAAAGGAACTTAATTTATAGCTGTTGAAAAGCCTCATCTGACAATGTGATGTATCAGAAAGGAGAAAACTTGAAAGTCTCAACTTCTGCAGAGCTAAACAGAGTTTGGTCTGTGATCATACCTATGCTGTGGAGGAAGGAAATTGTCCTGTGTACACTTCTGGATGATCTGTGTAAAACACTGCATTTCTTGGACAATGAGTTCATTTTGCCTGACTGAACCCTAGGATGCATCAGCTGTAAATTGCTTCCACACAATCCAGCACCTGACCATATGAGAGATGTGCCCATTTGGTCACTCATGTGAGGACAGACACGGATACAGTATTATTGCACACAGGCTTTGGGAATAGACAGCTTTGTGACAGCTCTTGGAGCTGAAGAACTGTTAAATGTCATTGAAAAGACAAGTTTTCATGCATAAGATAGCAGCCTGAAGGAAAGTGGGCAGTCCTAAAGAGAACCCCTCCACCCCTGAAAGAGGAAAGCACTATATAAAGAATTGAAAGGTGTTTCTGTGGCATACCTAAATGACTGTTAACAGTTGCTCTTCCATGCTGTCTCCACCTTTTTTTTTTCCCTAATGGAGCCAATCCTGACCTAATTTCAAAGCTGTTTTTGTACACACATCATCTTTTCTGAACTTTAGATGCCTACCTGACTTCTGTCAGTCAGTTCTTGTAAAGGAAAAGTGCACACTCTGAAAACCTACTTATGTCAGAGAGAAGTTTTTCTTAACTGTACTCTCCAGCTTCCAGTGCCATCATTTTCACTGCAGTAGTGGAGATAAAACGGACACCAGACAGAAATATTTCCTCTCTGCAAAGGAAGGTGCCTGCAGCTTGTATAGGTAAGCTTAAACTTATTACTTCTTTGTTGCACCTGACAAAATTTGGTCAATGGCACAAAAATTTTTGTTAGACTTCTAAAATGAGTAAATTCAACAATGACTTTGTGAATTTAACTAATTGGAATAAAATAATTTAATACATTTAGTGTACACTCAAATGCAAGAGCTATAAAAGTTAGTTTAATTTGCAAGTTTGTCAAACAATGCCTACAGCACAAGTTTTATTCTTGGTGTCTGGGTTTTTTAACATTGTTAGACAGAATCCTCTTTAGTATCTACGTTCATTTGCTTACAGCTGTTTAAAAATAATTATCAGTCTCTAAGTTTCAAATCTGTTAGTTTTTCCGTATGATTTGATATGGGAAAAAAGCTAACTAGGATACACTCCACTAAAACATATATGTATACATATGCATACAGCAGTAAAAACTCTCCACTACAGGTTTGTAAGCTGAAATACCGGTTTTTATACACAGTCATTGCACAGAGATTTAATTTCTTATTTTTGATTTGGAAATTGAGAAAAGATTGAAAAATGAACTTGGAAAAAAATTAATATACTGCAGTTTTCAACAACCATTGTATATGCTAAAAAAAGATAGACTGAGTTGCAAAATGTACATCTGACATTAGAGCTCTGATATAGTAACACCAGATACAGACATGAGCATAAAATAAATATATATAGTGAGATTCTTGCAGCATACAGACTAATTTTTAGTTAAATTGAGGTACAGATACTCTTTGCATTTCTGCAATTAAAGTAATTCTTTGCACTTAATTTGCTTATTTAATTTTAAATGGTCTGTAAGTGGTTTCCAAATTAGGTTACAGATGTTCCAGAAGACTGAGAAATAAACCGAGATCACAGAAGTTATTGCCAGACCCTAGCTTGAACCTTCAGCTCTCTAATTTACTTTATTAGATTCTGCGCATGTAAAAGCTTTGGGGTTTAACTTCTCTTCATGAAATCTCTGTGGAAGAGAACACCCAAACTGTAAACTCTTGCAAACTTAAGATAACAGCAGTGTTAAGAACACTGAAAAGTAGGGGAGACAAAGAAACAGCTGAGATAAGATTAAAGGAGAAATGTTAGATGCACAAGAGAATAATTTTTTAATTGTTTCAGCTCTGACCACTCAAGAAATACTAGCATAAATGAATAATTCAACATGTCTTCACCCATCGCCAGCTACCACTGTAGCTCTCCCCATCATCTACTCCTGCCTACTTCCCGCTGGAATCTTTGGCAACATTCTCGCCGCCTGGACGTTTTCACAGAGAGCACCCACACAAAGGACACAGTACATTTACCTGGCCAACCTCGTGACTGCAAATCTGCTGGTTTGCAGCACCATGCCCTTCCTGGCTGCCTATTTTGCGGACGGGCACCGCTGGCCCTACGAGTCCGCGGCGTGCAGGATCGCCCATCACCTGGGCACGCTGGTGATGCACGTCAGCATGTATGCGACCATCACCATCCTGTGCTCCATCGCCCTCAGCCAGTACGCCACGCTGAAGAAGAACAGCGGCACACAACACTCCCAAGCGCTCCCTGGAAACTTCCACAGGCACCTGCTTCACAAATTCCGGCGGCCAAAGTTTGCTAAGTATTTGTGTGTCGTTATATGGCTGATTGTGCTCTGCATAACAGTCACAGCCATCACGTACAACGTCCAGGAGAAGGTTTCAGCTGAGCTCCTGACCTGCTACAACATCAAGGTAGAAGTTGGTGGAAGTCCTGCAATGATTGCAGGTTCTCTTGCCACTGTGTGCTTTTTTCTGTCTTTTATAACAGTTTTGTGGTCATACTATTCTCTTACCAGACACCTCAGCAAAATACAAAAAAACACCTGTATTGGAGAAAAACATCTAATTTACAGAACAGTGAAAAGAAACATTCTTGTCATCCAGATGATATTAACTGTCTGCTTTCTTCCATATCATATTTTTAGGCCAATTTTCTATGTACTGTCTAAAGATAATGACTGCCCAAGGTTAAACTACCTAGTGGAAATTAAAAATTTCCTTACTTGTCTTGCTGCTGCTAAAAGTAGTTTAGATCCAGTTATAACCCTTCTGTTAGATAACACATTTAAGAAAAATCTTTATGGTCTGTTTACAAAATCCACACCAGAACATCAACAACATAATGATGATATTTTCACTGAAATGGGAAGGAATATGGAAAGATTTTCATAGACTATAAGTACCAATAAATTATTTTTAACTACCTATAGGCAGGCTTTGATATGAAATGGCAAATATTTAAATAAAATGGTAACATATTGTACTTTCTTTTCAAATCATCTTGTGTGCTACATCAGCATTAGCCATAATAAATCCAATGTGTATATCCAAATGAATCCAAGCAATTTGTACAGTGAACTATGTAATACCCACTCATCCACATAATACAAAAGACATTTTACATTTGACCTATGGACAGTTCCTTCTACCTAAAAAGTCAAGGAAGAAGGCAAAAACTAGGCTGAAGTTGAGGACTCAGTTCTCTCTTTCTATCAATAAGAGTTTTGGATACAGGTTTCCTTTACAGGAAAGTTGAACAAAGCACAGACATTTTCTTTGGGATGGCTGAACCACAGTTGTGCTACAGACCCAAAGGCCAAGTTCAGCGAGACAGAACTGAGCAGGTAAAGCCTTCCAGATGGCAAAGTGCTGCTGACAGGACTGGTTTTAGACCAACAGCTGCAAGCCTGGGTGAGCAGAGCTCTTCACTACCAAAATGTGTTTATAATTTGCACAGACACAAACTCAGAACCCACTATTTCTGTCCTTCCTGAAATATATTTTACAGGGAATGTAGTTATCTCAGTGCAACGCCTGCCTGGGGTTGTTTCTCTTAACACAGTTTTTCATGGCAGCATAGGCTGAAGTCATTCTTTCTACACTTTTCTAGTCACAACCCCTTGTACCTCAGTGCTTATCAAAATGCCAAGAAAATGAACAAAACTTAGGGAACTACAAATCAAATATAACTCTGTGATAGACTCTTAGCAAGATCCCACTCCAGCATTCCTACATAGCACCAAAAGACGACATATGGCTGACTTTTTTCCTATATAATCTGTCCAGGATGATGTCCTTTAAATTTTTTAACTGCATCAAAGTGTTTCTTGTTTCAAATAGGGGAAAGCTTTTGTGCAGTACAGGCAATTTGAGAAACTACAAATTGAGTCCTGCATTGGTCTAGCATTTGACAGAAGAGTTCATGGAGAAAAAATCCCCCAAAACATAAAGGCACGAGGGATAAGGGAGAGTTAAAAAAACACTAGCAAAACACAGCTCACGTGGTAAACTTGCATTGCTTTGACATGCTGGTGCCAAAATCAGAAATCAGCAGGTGACATGTGAATTGTTTAATAAAAAAATATACAACAATTCGTTTCTATTGCAGTGAACGCAAAATCCTAAGGCAAATAGGCACAGCACCTGGTTTGCAAAGCAGTTTAGAGACCACAAGTGTCTGTCAAATTTTTGGTTAAGCCATTCAAATGTGCTGCATGGGAAGCCAGCTCATCAATCAGAAGACATGAGTTTTTTAACTGTCTGGGCAAATGACTATAATAACATATAAACATATAAAAAACACATAAACTTAGTGACCAGAAGGTTTGTAAATGTTCAGCTCCAGGTAGGCCAAGCAGCATAGACACACTCCACAGCAAATCTGCTTCTGAACATACTAACAAGTCAATAGGAAAAGGGCTGGACAAAACAAGCATGGAGACCATGAGATAGGGAAGCAGAGGCACAGGAGTGAACATAAAAAGGGGGAAAAGAACATTGCCTGAAGAAACACTGAGAAAAAATACTGAGTTTTCTTTTTGGAGGCTCTTAACTTCTACACTGAATGAGGAAGTGCCCCTCAGAAAAAAATGTGGCCAGGTCGGACACTTCAACTGCACCTCTGATAGTGGTTTTGCAGCCTTAATCACTTTTTAACAATTTAATATGTAACAAAATCCTCACCAGGAAGTTGCTACTGGGTCTCAAGAATCTAGTAAGTTCTAGAAAATACAGAAAAAGCATCAGTTATTAGTGAATGTCCCCAGAAAGCAAAAAAGAAGTTTCAAAGTGAAAACAGTAGAAGAAAAGCAACATGCAACAGATTTTCTTGTTTTGGGTATTCAAAGACTGAAAAGGGAAAACAGTCTTAAAGAACAGTTTCTATTCTGGTTATTTTTTATATAGTTGAATATACAGTTACATAAACATGCACATATACTACTTTTACATGTTTTTTAGATATGCCTAAAAGCAGAAGTGTGAGAATGTTGAACTCTGCCGGCAAAATCCAAAGTGTTGCGCTACAAGCAGCTCAGGCAACGAAAGACAGAAGTGGTAACAGTGTGTGCTCTCAGAATTCATACTACTGGTTAAGTTCAGTATAGTGCACAAATCACCATGCAAATCTATCCACAGGTCAAGTCTCAGGTCACCTGGATCAACTCAGATGTGTATATGACACACAGTGCAGTGCATAAGGCTTGGTCCTATTCCCTGGAAAAACTCCCTGGTTTTGACTCCCACTCACAGAAATATTGAACTGAATCTTAGTGACAGAGAAGGCACAATCTGTGTATTTTTGCTTTAGCAGGTTTATCTATTCAGATGATCACATCTTGGAAGCAAGCATTCATACCCACCAAGATAAACCCATAATGAAAATTTTGGATGTCTGTGTTTCGCTGACAAGCTCACCCTGATTCCAGCTGCACACCAATCAATCTGCTAATCAGTAACACATACAGATACTCAAACTACATGGAAATCATAGAACAAAGTTGGAGTATTTGGAATAAGTTAAGGATAAAACCCCAGCAACTAAAGCTCTTGATGTGATTAAATCAGTCTTACATCAGTTATATTAAAAGGTATTTTTATAACAAGATTTTTGCAAATATGGAGAATTCTACATAACAATAGCGGCTCACAAAAGATTGCAAAACCTCTTGATGTTTTACTGATAAAAACCATTCTATTAAAGTTATCACAAAAATAAGCAAGTGACGAATGGTACTCAAATTGCAGCAAGAGTTCTACAGGAAAAGACAGGAATCACATTTCAGACCCTCATCACTCCCCTTTCCCTTTCGTTGTTCCCTTACATAAAGATTTCTCTGTACACAAACTTCTCTGTAATAACATTCTGTAATGGAAAAGACTCCCTTTCAATGCTGCCACGTTCAATAGCCACCTTCTGGGTATTCCTGACACAGCAAGGTTATGACAGAATAAAAAGAATGGCTGAGTCCCATATCAGTAGGTCGGCAGAACAGGAACAAACGTTGTGGTAAGAGAAAAAGTTCTTGACATTCACATTTCTGAGGCACAGCTGTTTTGAGTTTTCTACCTTCCTGCACCTTCTGTTTTCCTTTACAATGTGATCCAGCTTCCAAGCAGTGCAGGATCACATTAACTGAGGGTGAAGCAAATGTGAAATTGTCACTGATTATAAAGCCTTTAAGCAATGCTGAAGGGCATCAAGTGATATACACAGGCTCAAGAACCATCTGGTCTCACAGAGCAGTGAGAGCAGTTAGACAACGGCAGGCCGTCTTGTGAAAGCTTTAACGTTTTGATTCTGTCATCAGAGGTGAATGTGGGGCACAGGGAGTTTGTCCCAGGCTGGACTTGGACAAGTCAGGTGACGTTTCTGGCACCAGACTACAGCAGACTTTATTTTATCTAAACTTTCTAACTCTCCCTAAATAGCCAGGAGCTAAGGGAGCACAAAAGCAGCTACAAGACACCTAAACCTTTCATGGGCTATAGGGTGCCAATTTTCCTGTGCAGCAGCAAACAACCATGCATTTTACATTTCAAAATAACGTTCAGAAAGTCTAAAAAGGAGAAGATGGCATGACTATATCACCATTACAGATTTTATTAAAGCACTTTCACTTATTCAGGTAATTTGGAAAGTGGTCATTTAGTCTGCTTCCTTTCAAAACAATGTCTACAGCGACATCTAGAGCCTGGATACTGCAGTTAGTTTAACGTGTTTCACACCCAAACCCTGCAGCTCTGCACTGCTTTTGCCAAAACAAAACACTGTTGGTTTACACTGCTTTAGACAGATACCTTAAACACTTTTTTCTAACCCATGTAATTTGAACAAGTTCATTTCTAAGGATAGTATTTAAAAAACCCCACAACCCTGTGATTCTGAGGTTCTAAGAGACCAGATAAGCACTAAAATAAATTCCCACTTTGCCCTCAGTGAAACTGGCCTCCTTCAGAGGCCCTTGAAGCTGAAACTTGGGTTTTTTCAAGAATATGGTCCAAGAAAAACAAGTGGAGCTTTCATGAAGACACAGCAACATAAAGATGATGTTAATTCTGAAATTCATGTGGTACCAAAACCAAACAACTACAAGTACCTAGACTCTTCAAGATAGAACAAGATGAGACATTCTACCAGCAATTAAGAGCCCATTTTTAGAATTTGCTCTAAGACACTACTATTAAAACACCAATCTTAAAAAAGAAAGCCTATTACATAGTAATTGTCTTGATTTTAAAAGGAAAGGAGTAGGAGTTTGGGAAAGGTCTGCAATGTCTGGGTACAGAAGACCAAATGACTCCTTATAAAAATCACCAGTTCAGTGTCTGTACTCTCTCCCCTCACAGGTCACCTGCAGCAGTTTGAAGCACAGTTTACCCTCTCTCAATCTTCTCTACTCATTGAACTCCAAGAGCCATTTCTCAAACTGCACCATCAGAGCTTGTTAGAATTTTCCTTAATTCCTACAGAGCTTGACTCACTTTGGATGAAACCAAACTCTTGGAGAAGTGGGAATAACTATTTTAGGCAATGACATTAACAAATAATATGCATATTCAAATTGAAGAGAGTCAAGCCCACTTGGGTTAAAACTCCCAACTACTTACATTACAGTACTTTGGGATAAACTACTTCCATAAATATCCATAGAAACAGTATAAAATTTACCAGATCAAAACCAGTATGTACATATGCTGGTCTTAAACACTGTATTTCTCCTCCCAAACTTATCTGTATTAGAGAAATTTTCATAATAATAAATGTTTATTGGACTGTCTCCAAGAAGTAGATAATATTACTAATATTGTAGCATTTAAGCATGTGCATCTCTATGAAATCTTACTGTGAATGAGGACTGTCATTATGCTCTCAAACTGATGCCAATAAACTACCAGTTCCAGTTTAATTTATGCAATTAATTTATACACGCATTTTCCTAACAAGAAAAAAAATGCAGATTCCATATGAATATTCAAAAACTAGATATTAAACTGACTTTCAAAGCAAGTTATAATCAAATGCACATGTAATTTGTGAATACAGATCTCCTAAATGTTCTGTATTGATGGAATTAGGGTGGGCTTTAATCTTACATGACAAAATAAGAGTAAAAACACACCCATCAAATAGATTCCTTTTCTACAGCACCTCTCTTCCTCTAAATTACAGAAATTGAAATTCAGTAGTTTGCATTATTGTGGTGAAGAAAAAAAAGTAATTAAATCCCCTTACCTTCACGTCCCTGTGAATTATATTATTATCATGACAGTAACGTAGAGCTTCCAGTATCTGTCTCATGTAATGACTGAAAAAACAAACACATTATGCATGACAAACCTGCAGGGAAAAATTACTATACACATGTAACAATCTAAGTATTAAGAGTCTAACTGTATAAAACTCATCAACCAATTTAACCCCAAATACACAAAGTTCTGTAGAATGGACTTTGTGTTTATAATAGTGAATATTACAATCTAAAGTTTGAGAATTATTCTGATTGAAGCCGAGGGAAATTAGGAAAGAAAAATCTGTGTTTTCCAGGTTTTTGTGAAGATTTCAAATGTTCAATAATTCTGCTTGATATGACAAGGAAGTCAGGGACCCTCCCTTTTTATTAATAACAAATCACAAAGGAAAACAGGAAGGAAAAAAGTGACTATCAGTGCCTGATTTATCTGGAAAAGGATCGGACCAAGGTCTTGACTTGTTTGATGCAGATTGGAGAGCAACCTCTTCCTTCCCAGTGTCCAAAGAATGCCCCAACAGATCACTGACCACAGCAGAGCCAAAAAAGCCAGCAGCATCCTGCGCTGCATCAGAGAATTACTCTGGGCTAAGAGAGGCAATTCTTGTCCTCTGGAGGCTCCAGCTGGTTATAGGGAATATTTTGTCCCTAGGGACATAATGAGGCACTGGATCAAGCTGCTCAGGGAGGCTGTGGAATCTCCCTCCTTGGAGGTATTCTGGACCCCACTAGAAAAAGACTTGAGCAACATGATTCAAATGCTGTGCTGACCCTGCCTTGAGCAGGAGGGTGAAATACAGACCTTGATGCCTCCTCCAACCAAAAAATCTACAGTGTTGAGAAAAGCAAACAAAGAATATTGTGGGCTTTGAGTTCAACTAACATGCCACTAGGACAGTGGGTTTTATTATCCTTCTGCAATTTTATAGACTCTTTCATCTTAGTTAATGTCGTAAGTGAAAAGGTGAAGTGACCATAAACACAGTGATACATAGGAAAGAAACAGCCAAATCAACTCCATCTAGCAAGAGCAGTAAAACTCCCACCTGTCAGGCAAGTCACTTAATGCCATCATAGGAGAGATCCATAAAGGCAAACACAGCCAATTAAGTACTGGATGTGAAATACAGTTTTACTCAGTAATCTCATCCAAATCTGTAACTAGTATATGGCAAAATGCACCAAAATTCTACTTTGATAATGCTAATTATTGCAATAAACATCTAGAGTGTGGAAACAGGATTTATTTATAGTATTCCAACTTTCAACTTGTAGCTAACAGATCATACAACAGTATATTCCACTCTTTTCTATTTATCCTGAGGGATCAATTAAAATTATAATAAATACCTGGCTACAGCCTCGCTGTAGACAAATCCAGCATCTGCTCTCTTCACAATTTCAAAACACAGGTCTGCTCCATCCATACTGCAGGTAAAAAGAGGCAAAAATGCTTAAAACTGATAACTACAATCAATTACATAAAAATGCTTAAAAAATCTATTCATTTTCCTTACATGAATCTTATATAAAATACTCTAGATACATGTACAGTGCATTACTCATTATAACAACATTTAATGGATAAACTAATAGAAAATGGCTTGCCACAGGTTAACCCATTTATGTCCCTCAAGTCATGTAACAGTTCTCTCAAAACATTACCAATACCAAACATTTACTTTATTGCTTAAACTGGTCATTGAACAATGTGTGCAAGAAAAGTCAATGCCCTGCAAAGAGGACACTGCAATTTAACAATTAGCTCCTGATATTAGGTTGTGTTCTTATAAGCATTACAAGTGCAACTCTATACTAACGACTGTAGTAATAAAAAAATGTTACTCAATTTGAATTTTAAATGAAGACTTTTAAAAATACTCTAGAAATACAGTATAGTCTTGCCAGTTGGCATTCTCCTCTGGATAATTAAGCATCCATGAGGAGATTTTACAGCTCATAGACACCTGAGAACACTGACAGCCCACACACTGTATCACCAGCTTTGAAACTTGATACCCTTTTCCTCTTCTCCCTCATCTTTCTGATCACCTAACTTCCCGCAATGAACAGCATTACACTTTAGATGCAGATATGTTCATAGATCTTAGGCTGAAATTAGGCTGCCACTTCTCTAAAATGAAAGCAGGTTATAGTGCTGCCCTCCTTTTCCCTCTCCTGAAAGGGACCTAAGGCAGACTGGTATCTAGAAATGTTCACAGGCTGATGGGGAGAGTAACAAGAGTTAACAGAAACAATAAAAATCACGTAACTCATGTTTAATAAGGCACTTGCAAAAATATCAACTGTAACATGACATTTTCAGACTTCACACCTTTTCTTTTTCCCTTCCACAAAGACTCAAGGGGGAAAAACCCCAAAAGGCAGAATTTCCAGGGTATCTGGATAGCCAACATTCCCAGGGCTGTTTCAGTAAGCTGTTCAGAGTATCAGCATCACTTCTGCTTTGTTACATACCTTCCATGCCAAACTTCTGCTTAGGGAGTCACAAGCCATGTGCAGAAGCTTTAATTCCCAAATAAATCCCAAAGGTCTCCCTCATGCAAAATACACTATCATGTGGATAGGGCACTGCCAACTCTAAGAGGGACTGGTAACCAAAAGAAAAGCATATCGAAGAGTGCAAAGAACCCCACACTGCCAAACCATGGCTGTCTTCACTGCATCAATATATTCCTCTGCAGGTTTTTTTCCCAGCAGTTTCTCTGTCTTGCACAATTCCCTACACCAAGTCTGCATACAGGGCTAAACATCACCCAGAGAATATCAGAGTCCTGTACAGCAGCCGTGGGGCAGGCTCATTGAGAGCAGCATAAACCTGGATTTCACTGGTCACTGGAAAAAATCCCTCATGTCAGCCTCTCAACTCTTTCTCACATGTAGAATATACAAAATATATAATCAGCTACCAAAAATAAGGAGATGTCATTCTCATGAAGAAGCAGAACCCTTTAGAAGACTAATTATCTGTACTTTATAACAAGTCAATGAAATTGAAGATCCAGAGGCACTCAAGCTTTTTAAGCAGCATCAATAGTTTCTGAGACATGGAGAGAATAGTGTAATTTCTTTACATTGACTTTACTATTAAATGAGGTGTTTATAACGAGCATAGTCTTTAACATGTATTCCTACTTCCCACTTACAGATACCAGCATTTTTCATTGAAATTTTGTAACAGTAAGTGGCAGTTTGAATTTCTTCCTGGCAAATACATTTGAAAGTTTCACTCCACTAAGATGAACTCTGTTGGCCTCCCAAGCACAAATATGTGTCAGGTGTACTTTAATCTCTGACTTCAATTGACTATTTTTTCAATGAAAAAGCTTTTTTTTTAAGAGTAGATTTTGATTCATGTATACAGACGCCTTGTGTCACCCCATGTGATACAACACATTCAATACATGATACTGAATTTTACCTGAAAATCATGAGACTTTTGTCTAGCCTGAGGCTGAAAAAAAGCCAGTCAACTCCGGTTACAAGAAATCCCAGAAAATTCAGTGAACCAACAGACAAAAAATTCAGCAATAGCTCAACCACTTACAAGATGACTTTGCAGAAACTGAAAGCCTTGTATGATATAAGAGCATTAAAGTTTTGGAATACTGATGGAATGAAAGTTCAGGAAGTCTCAAGGGTTTGCAACTATCAGCATAAGCATGTGAAAACCACAAAAAAAGACAGAAAGAAAAGTTAAAATCCACTGAAGTAAACATACAAATATATTCACACTGAAGACGTAAGTGGATGATGCAAAAAAATCTGGGAAAAAACCACAACACGGTTGTTAATCTGAGAGAATTCCCTGACACCAGCAGAGGGAGCTCACGGCAGAGACATGAACAGACCGGGACCAATGTATTTTACATATTTATATATATATCTACACACAATAAGTAAATATAAATATATATATACAGAAATCTGCTCTGACACCAGCAGTGACTGAAGAATAGACAGCACACTGCAGAAGAGATCTGTGTTTTCATACTAGGGGGTATGATAGCTTTGGATTTGCAGACCTATTAGGATGTGGCCTACAATTTAATTTATTGATGAAAAATGAGAAAGCTTTAGAAGCACAGCTTCATTTAGGGAACTGACTTATTACTTAATAAAAAGAAGATAAAAAATTAAGAGTTGACATATTGCTCATAACTGAGTTTATTGAGGCTTGTACCACGTGTGTTGAAGGCTTGTGCACGATGGTGTTTTTCCCTTCACAACTCGACAGTTTTTATATATTTTCCACCTTCACTTAACTCAAACCAACTGCAACCCTGTTAAGTACTGCTTTTATGAATTTGAGATTTTAAACCTGAAGCATTTTTACATGTTAGCTACATTAAATGGCAAAGCTCTACGTAGACAACTACACATCCTAACTGCTAAAGCTTAACACATCAGTTCTTCTAAGGTCCCAAGAGATAAATCTCTCTTAGAATGCACTAAGAAAAACTAAACCCACCTATGCATAGTGGTGAGACAATATTCTGCAAATGACCAGATACCAAGGTATTTGCAATGCACTCACTGCTCCTGTATGTGAGTTCTTCAGCATGCCAAGTACTCTCAGTCCATATATGCTGAGGATGAACTACAAATAATGTACTCTTTAAGTCTGAAATCTAGTTTTCAGACCCTTTGAAATGTATATATGCTTCCTTTTAGAAATACTAGAAATAATTCAAGTAGCTCTGACCCTTCTCAAGGTAGTCTCACTGATAAAAATCAATGATCATTAGGAGAAATGTAATAAGCAATAGAATATAAAATGACACTTGTATACCAAAGAGAAAACAGTATTCTAAATAAAACCAGGAGGCTCATGGGGGACCCTCATCAGTCTCTACAAATGCCTGAAAGAGGTTGTAGCCAGGTCAGGGTCGGTTTGTTCTCTCAGGTAACAAAAGCAATCAGAAGAGGCGAAATCGCCTCAACTTGTGCCAGGGGAGGTTTACATTGGATAGCAGTAAAAACTTCTTCCCTGAAAGGGCTGTCAATCACGAGAACAGGATGCCCAGGTTAACGGTGTAGTCACCATCCCTGGGGTTATTTAGAAGATATGTAGATGTGGAGTTTAGGGACGTGGTTTAGTGGTGGACTTGGCAGTGCTGGGTTAATGGCTGTACTTGATGATCTCATGAGGTCTTTTCCAACCTAAATGACCCCGTGATTCTATACAGCTGCCAGCAAATAACACCAAGTATGGGAAAGAAAATTGAAACTGTATTATAGAGAAGAGAGCTGGCCTTTCTCAGATGTAAGGTGTCTCTAGAACCTCCAAGGGATCACTTCTGTCAGAGCAAAGAGTCCATCTGGGGGGACAACCGGGGTGTGTGAGGGAAATAATTTTGCACAGGCAGACTCTCTCTCATTTAATGATGCAATAACATCTAAATACTTCTAAAATAGTATTTTTACCTTAGCAGTAAGACTTTCTGGGAGAGGGTCTGCTTCTTACTCTACATATGCACTTCATCTATTATGACCAACTGCTTCACTGCAGTTTATTCCAGTGGCACCATGCAGCCTATGGTAATGTGAGACATGGCTCATTCTAGAGAGTGCTTGAGTTTGTGTGTGAATAAAGGGTTTAAAAACCCCTTATTAAAAACAGAGCTCATTTTTTGGTGTTAAACCTCATTGCTACTGTTCATCAGTGCTTCTGTGAAACATGCCTTGATTTTTTAGATGTTTCTTTTCACAAAAGTTTTCAAAATTGGGCACAAATTGTACATTTTCCTAGTGGTTCAAACTGTTGTTACCAGGTACATGCTACATTCCCTTATTCAACTTACTCTGTACCAATAGGTTTGGCAAGATACTCAGAGTCCTCCTAGCAGCTGTGGCATGCAGCTCACAGCCTATGAAAAGGTAGTGAACCAATGTATTATTTATGTACAAGTGATGGCACAGAGTTTTAGCTGTGGTTACGCCATGCATTTCACGTGCTGGGCCTGCCTTAATTTTCATGCAAAGCACCTGTCAGCCCACAAATCACTCATCACAGCTGGGTTTATGTCTCCTCTGCAGATCTGTGTTGTCTTCCCCTTTTCAGTAATTTCAGAGTAACTAGACCCTAATGAAATATATTTTATTACTGTAGACAGAAATTTGCTGCGAATCAGTTGAGCTCATTACTATAACAGCATAATGAGCAGAAAGCAGTATGGGGGGAAATGAGTTACCTACACCTACAGAGATGCTTTTCTGCTAGCTCCAAGTTTGTTTTTATGGTCACAATTACAGAGTGTGCCCCTAACCTGCCCAGCCTCAGACAATGCAGTCTCACTCCACACAAACACCAGTCTGCTGCTGAATCACTTTACCAAAGCATCCCCCTCCAGCACAACAACACATCCTGCCCACAGCTCTTCCACTCCCTGTCACGTTTTGAGCACAGGTGTTCCTGCTGCCTCCTTTTCTATCACTGCTACAAAAGACTGATGTTTTTGGTGTACAAAGGAGACAAGGACATACATATGATAAACAATCATTATCCTTCAAACAATTTAGCATTGTAATTCCTTCTTTCATGTGGCCTGAAGTCAGGTGCAGTGTATGTGTAGTAATTCTAATTGTTCAGACTTGCTTTCTATGTGTACAAACATAAATTATAATAGGCTTGTCATTAAAAAATAATTACTGCTTTTGTCTCATATTTCTGAGCTATCAGCATTGTAAAAATAGAAGCAAACCCTTTCTTCCATTTCAAAATCTTGTTAATTATCTGACTATGTCTCCCCAAGGTGTACATAATTATTTCATAATAGGGTAATTAAAGTCCCTTGGTCCATGCTTTGGGATTTACAACATAAAAAGCAAAGTATTGAATCAAAATGTACAGAGAGGAAAGCATAGAACAATTATTTCACAAAACCCTAAGTTCATAAACTCATCTAAAAAAAATCAGAAGACTCGCAAACAATAATTTTCTGCTTTACCTATTTTTTTTGCTGTTACCACTGGCTTTTCCACTACCTACATGGCAAGTGGACATCTCAAATCAAATTCTTGGTTCTAGTGGACAAGCCAATTTGGCCTAACACACTGGCATGATGTGGTTACTCCAATATCAGCAGCTCAAATGCATCAGAAAACATAATGGAGGAAGGGCAGAGAAATTTAAGAGGTACAAATACATATGCCCAGACTGACTAGGAAAGAATATATGGGGAGCATAAAAAGAAGAGCTGGTAGGTAGAGAGAATGACCATTCCACATGTCTGGTTGTGTCCTTCCCATTTAGATAAAACCTAACTCAGGAAGGACGAATAATTTTCCCTCAAAGAAAGAGTATGGTGATTTCAGGGCTGCCCCCTATTTATTTCTTTATGTTGAGTAAAAATACCTATCCACTGCTGGAAAGTCATGTTTTTTTCACCCTTCCAACTAAACTCTTACATTCAAACTTCCAAAACAAGTATTTTCGATAAAAGCCTCTTTTCATATATCGTGAACAGGTACATTGACTTACAAGAATACTTAAATACACCAATAACTTTACTTTCTTATAATAGAAAAGCACTGCTAAAGAAGCAACAGTGTGGAAAAAAATAAACAAAACTTCACAACTGGAACAGAATATCCCCAGTTACACAAAGATGATGTTGATGCCATGATGATTTTTTTGCCTTTTCTTTTATACCCTTTATATCTTTTTACAACTTCTGTATTTTTAGTGCTTTTTGCCTACATCCTTGGACTTGTTTGTTCAGCTAGGAGACTCAACATTTTAGAAGCTCTGTAGCTAGGGATCAGTGTGCCCCAGACCCCAAGGTCCTCTCCAGAACACATTCTGTAAACTAAGATAGAACCATCCAGGGGAAGGTTCCTTGGGGAGGGGGGCTCATTCAAGCCTCTCATTGGGGAATCTTTGATAGATATGCTAATTAGTAAAACCTTTAATGCTATACCAGATCTTCTGGGGGTGTGCATCGCGGTGTGCATGGAGGTGCATTCCATCTGGATGTAGTGCACCTAAGGATCCTTAAAATAAATACCAAGGTAAAATCCCTTTTTCCCTTCTAACCGTGTTTGACTCTTGATTTTAAGACCAGGAGAAGGCAGCAATGTCTACCAGCAGATTTTCAACTTGTTCTCTTGTACCCTGCAGCCAACAATAGGGATCATGCCTATCTATCTTTAGGAAACCCTGGTGTTCACCACTTAGACAGTGGGACAACTTTTTTTTATTTGGGACAACCTGTACTTGTCAGAAATAAGTATTTTTAAAGCACTCAAGATCTCTGAGCTACAAAACCTGCAGGTGTGAGCAGAGATACTTCTAGGATTTTATTTAGCAAACGACACCACAAGAAGGTAAAATCAAGGAGAGAAACTTACAACTCAAAGACCATATAAAGCATTCCATCTGAGCTGTATGTCTCCAACAGTTCAACAATGTGAGGATGCTTCAGCATGTGACAAATACTGGCTTCTCTCTTCAGATCTGTGGGAGATAAAAAAGTAGTTGTAGATTAGCTATAAATTCAAGCTGGTTAGAACACAATGTTTGGAAAGATGGGCACATTTGAAATTTCTAACATATTAATTAATCTTTATAAAGAACACTGACAAGATGATATTTAATTATGCTTAATTAAAATACTTACACAGCTCTCAAAACTTAAGAGATTCTTGAATTCATATATTAATAAAAGACCTCATTGGTCATAGTCTGAAGAACTCTATAGAAGTAAGTCCCTTTAATGTAAGGTTGCAGACTACACCAAGATTTTCATCCTAAATATTCAACTCCACTGCAGAATTACCTCCAAATGCAGGAGACAGGCTCTTTAACAGCACTACAGAACTATTATTAATAACTGGAGGTCTCGGATTTCTCTGCTCAAAGCAAGGTGAACTGGAGCAGATTGTCCAAGCCCACACCCAGCTGGGCTCTGAACGTGTCCAAGTGTGGAAACTATAACCTGCCCAGGAAACCTACAGTGATACCTGATCACCCTCATAAGTAAAGAAGTATTTTCCTTATGCTTAAATTTGTTGCTGCTTACTTCTTTAATAATGAGTATTCTCTTCTTTAATAATATTTATTTTAAAATCACAATATATGAAATGACACTGGCATAAATTTTAATCAGCATATATTAGTTTGCATCTCTGCTCTAGAGAAGAATAAAGAAAGCAGGAAAAGTTGCAACTAAAAAGAAAAGAAACCACTCTGAAATCCCTCAAACCTTGAGAGATTTTGTTTTAAACAGCATTCCCACTTTTTCTGATCACAAATCAATCCTTCTACAGATAAAGAAATGCAAAAAACCACCACACTTAATTAATTTTCTTTCTTCTTTGTTGAAACTATTTGGTATTTTTGTTATTTAACCATCCTTAAAACTTTTTTTATCTACTTGTATTCTAGAAAGAATAGCAAAATCTTGAATGAATAGCTTTGATGATAATTTGATAAGTGAGGAAAAGATCAGTTTGAATTCTGAAGTAGACATTTTACTTTTCTATTCTCTTTCCATACAATTGGTCATTGTTTAAGAATGACCTACGTATGCACTTATGGAGCAATAAAAATATGATTTCTTGGCCTGAGACTATTAATCATATTATTGGGCTACACTACAAAGAAATTTAAAATGCCCTATTTTAATGTGCCCTCTTATATTCTTAGCATGAATCAGTAATATTGAAAAATGCAAGCAGCAAAATGAACATTCTTTCATGTGAAGCATTTAACAGGTAACTCAGATTTATGATAGACTTTGGCTCTTTCAGCCATCTATAAATTCAAAAGAAAAGCTGAGAGTTTGGAAATGACTGAATTTCAATCCAAGAAAAATGTTCAGATTCACAAAGTGCATATTTTGTTACCAGAACTTCATATTACACATGCATCATGTGTTTCCTCCCTCACAACCTTGCAAATATAATCTAAAAGCAAAATGTCAGAGCAACCCTTTAGAAACCATCATGTAATGGCACCTCAGGAAGTGCAAGCAGAACAGCAAAAAGAAGTATCATTCAGTGATGGCAAAGACATTTTGTTAAAGAAATTAATGTAAAATTTGTCCTTTATTTGTATATCTATTTATGTAGATGAAATTCTACAACCTAAGGAAACAGCAGTATGTCTCACACTATTGAAAATACTCATATTATCAGTTCTTACACCACCTTAATGCAGAGCAACTACTAAAGCCCCACTGTGACTTTCCCTTCCATCACGTTAGGCAATGATTTCACACTAAATGGTTCTCACCCCTTTTCTAGGCAGAGGTTCACTCAAGTGCACATCCAGTCCTTCCTAAACAGGATCACAGATGAACACACCGAGGGGCAGTGTAAGAGAATGAAAAACTGTGATTCTGTGAATAACTATGATCTTCAGAAAGTAGGCTGCTTTTATTTTGTCTCTTACTTTATAACTTTAATGCTACCACATTTCACCAAGGCATCTGATACCTATTTCAGATGGAAAGCCAAGTGAAAATATCCAACAGGAAATTACAGGAAAGTTATGCTTTATTTACAGGCAAAAATTGTGTTCAAAATAGTTTATTTTGGCTGCTTCCTTTATTAATATTTTGTGAGCTTTATTGAAGAGAATTAGAACTGAAAGGAAGAAAGTATATGCTGCCATTTCCCTCATTCCTCTGTGTAATATTGGATGAGAGCAGCAATTGCTCACAGACTGAGCACCAGCACAAGAGGAAGGAGAAACAAAGTGGAAAATAAAATCTCCAAACAGAAAAACAAATGAACAGAAGTTACAGAACAAGGTTTTGTATGACTAAGGGGTCTTGGGGCTAAGAGCAGAACAAAGTCCTATTTTAAACACAGCAGGGACTTGTTCAGCTGTAGGCCTATTAAGAAGAAGAAAACTAGGTATAGAGAGACAGACAAGTATGTACCACACTGATTCAACAAAGCCACAGGCTGAAAAGAGATGACGGATTCTGAAGTACATGTGGACTGTGACCCAAAGGTCAAAATATGTCATGTCTAAGAACAGTAAAAAGGAAGAGGGAGAAGGAGAAAAGGCAGAGACGGCACATACATTTCATTGTTTTCACTTAAAAAAATGACATCAGCATCTACTCAATCCTTTATCAAATGCTTTTACCAGACTGAATTAAATTTTACCTCCACAGGTTCAAGAGGTAAATAAAATCCCAAGTACCCACAGATATGGTTCCGGTTCTGAATGCAACACAAACCCAAGCAGATGTTTGGCTGCACCAGGTGATTGAGGACTTCCTAAAAAAAAAATCCCATTGTCTTGTGAACCACAATATTATCTGTGGCATCATTCTGAGTGTAACACTGTCTGAACTATTTGCTACCTCCTGTTAAGTTTTCTAAACCTCTGCTGCGTATCTGAGCCATGTCGTGTAGTAATAAGGGTCCCAGATACACATCCCATATCCACATTAGCCCTTCATATTCCAGACACCTACAAAAGATACAGGACAACTCTAGAATCTGCCAGTGGAGTAAGCTGGCTTTAAAAGCAGCAAGAGGTGATGTGTCATTTGCTAACGGTCATGTGTCCCATATTTACAATAGTCTCCTTCACAAATAAACAAAAATATTTAGCTGAAAGAACATACCCATAGGCAAACAAAATCTTGGAATCTAAACCAAACTGCCATCTTTTACTTGCTCTACTATTTAACTTCATTTGAATTCTCCTGAACCCTTCATCTATTCATTTTTCTCTTCTTGATATAGCTGAAGAAATTACTTTCTGGTTCATTCTTTAAGCCTTCCCTGTCAGCACGTTTTCCAAAATGAAACATAATTGACAACAGCAATAATAAATAGAAGTGCAAGTTTTAAAAGCACAGGCTTTAGAGGTTTCTCTGCCAGCCGCATGAAAGGTATTGTCACACAGCCAGAAATAGGCAAAAAGATGTGATGTTCCACTGAACTTGTTTAGCACACAGGCTGATACTTCACACATCATAATTTGAAAAGCATTTACAAGCTATCCTTTTACACAACTGTTACCAATAAATGTTCCAGAATTTCAGTCTGTTTACAAAACTTTGAGGTTTTTTTAGTAACTGGAGACATGTTAAAGTTTCCATTTTAGACCTGGCTAATTATTTAGAGAGGCGCTAAAGTTGTTAAAATTGCTTCAAAGTTCAGACTTCGGTAAAAAGGAAGAAAAGTTCTAAGATGGAAAAGAGAATTCCCAGCCATGATCACCACACAGAGAAAATACAGCCTCATGTGTGGATAGCAACACTGAAAGTGAATTGCTGGAAGCACTAAAAAAGATAACTGCTCTAAATAATCGCAAAGATATATCAGTCTTTGATAGAAAACATAAAACATGAGTATCACTTAAAATTCCCATGGGAGTTAACAACCTAATATCCTATACATCTCTGACAATTCTAGCAAACACCTGATTTCCTTTCAAAATCTGATACCCAAGGTTTTAAAACATCTCAAATGCACTGAACATACTTTCAAAGTATACTCATGGAAGAAATTAGATGCTCTCTAGCAGCCTGCATTATAGCACCATTTCATTATCTTAAAAGTGATATGCACAGACTGTGGCAGCCCCATCTTTTTTGGGGACAGACAGCTCCAAGTTTCTTAGCAAGATGGAAGACACATGTCATTTTTATGTATACACAATTCATTTTTATACATACACCAGTCTGATTTTTCAGGTTCAGTCCTTTAAAGGATTAGTTCTCAAGCCACAGCTTGGGTATGACAGTATTTTGAAAGGAAGTATCTGCATCAGTAAGCTTCTTGCTTAAAATGCTTCTATATATTTCATACAGCAAGATATGATTATATATAATTTAAATACATGTGGTAGTACTAAGTTTTAAAGGGAAATCAGTATGTTTTGTTCACTTGGTTATGTCATTCTCACCAACCATCCTCTGGTGAGCATTGTGGAGAAGCTCCTGACCACCCAAATGGAATTCTTCCAGATACAACTAAGCTAAATTGTGTGCCTTGGAAACGTGCCTGATGCCCCATGTGAAGTGTGGACAAGGCAGACCCTGAGATCTCAGCCCCAGCTGTTTCACCCTACAAACACACTAGGTTTTGTCCTGTGGATTAATAGCCTTTGCTAAATGTCAAACTCCCACCCAGGCTCCCCCTCAGCTGGGCAGGGGTAGAAAATACAAGTAACAAGAACAAAAAAGTTCATGGGTTGAGATGAAGACACAAAGATTGCTTATCAGCTACTATTGTCAGCGAAACAGCCTTGATGAAGTTAACTTATTTTTTGCCAATTAAAACAAATACTTAGTGATTTGGGTAGAGGGAAGCAAGAAGATAAACATGAAACCAAGAAATTTTCTCGCCCCTTTCAAGCGCTAAATTTCACTCCTTCACTCCAGCCCCCAGCTCTGAGGGGTGCAGGGGTGAGGACCATGCTCAGCACACTGCAGTGGTTCCTCTCCAGCAAGGGTCCTCCATCTGCTCTGCCATGGTGAATCTCCTCCTTCCCTAACCGTGGTGTTCCCTCTTTTTGTTCCACACTCCCTACACTTTGCTCCAGTGTTTCCTACCCCTTCTGAAAAATATTGTCACAGAAGCACCACACACAAGGCTCATGGATTCAGCTTTTGCCCACTGGAGTTGTCTGGGAACCCACAGCCCTGAGCCTCTTCCCACAAAAGCTGTCCCTGCACCCTCCCATTATCAAAAACTTGTCACTTCTCTTTAATCCAGGTCTAATTCCCTTTCTGCAGTAGACACTACACACCTCTGCCTCAAATCATCCTCTAACAGAACTGTGGAACATGCTGCACATCACCAAACTCCGGTTTAACCAATCATGCTGTACCTGAGGTCACACTTTCAAACCCAGGTGAACCTCCAGGGAAAAACTGGCTTTAAAAATGTCCCTATCTCCTTTCTTTGCTCATTCTTGCTGCTCTGTGAAAATTACTTTTAGGCTTTATTACTCTAATAATGCATCAGGGAAGTCATAAAAGCTCTCAGCACAGCCAACACACTGCAACAGTAACGAGCAGCTGGAGGTGGGAACATCCTGTATTGACATTGGCAGTGAAACTCCTATACTACAGAACCACAGCAATGTTTCAGCCCCAAAGGTTTGTTCTTTTTAATTTTTTTTTTTCTTCCACAAGAAAGTATTCCCCTTTCCCTTAACTAAAACAGCGCTGCCTGTCTTGCTGGGACATACGAGCAACTCCTCATCACACAGATACATCCGACCAGTTAATGACTTGTTGCCTCAACAAGCACTAAAAGCTTTCCTGCCTCTCCTCCCACACACTTTGGGGTGGCTAAGGCTCTGCAGTAGCCAAGCTGATTTAACTGCTGCCTGTTTCCCCCTTCATCCCACACACATTCCTGCCCTCTGTTCCACTGTACAGCAGCCTGCAGCTTGTCACACCACACACCAAACCATTTCAGTGTTAACTCAGATTAAAAAAAAAAAAAAAAAAAAAAAAAATCATTTTTGTCTCCAATGGCTCAGTGTTTTGTAGTTTTAGCATGTGAAATGGCTCATGAGCAACCTCAATTATAGAAGTCAACTTAAAAGAAACAAAAGGAATATGGAAGGAGAAAGCAAATAAGGCTGGGAAAAGCAGCATTTAGTGCTGCTTAGGATGTTGCAAAACACAAGTACACACCTTTCCCTGAAAGTGTCTCCATTGTCACCAAATCTGTGTTGCATAATCAATCTGTACCTTAGCAAACATGCTCAAAACATGTACCAAAAAGAAACAAATGCATGTGGCTGTGAGTCGCCCTTGATAAAAGCACCATGTCAATCAACAAGTACAGAGCCAATGTGAGATAATCCATTTCCTGTCAGTATCTTTTGTTTTAATGCTACTGTAGCATTTGGAAACAAAATGCTGACATGAAGCAAGACCAACAAAATGCAGTTACAGCTAATATTTCCCTTTCTGAGATCTCCATGCAGAAACCTACGAAAATTTTCATTTTGTGGAATTAGACTTTACAGGTGTTTCCTAAATTCTGAGTAACTTTCATTTGCTACTCTATTCTTTCTCAGTCTTAGGCCATAAATATAACCATGTTAATGACTTTTTAGCTGGAGCTGGGTGTCTTGGGAGACTTAAAAGGCAATTTCCTTCCTCAATTTATACTCTGTCAGCTATGGTGAACATGAAACTGGGTGTGAAAAAATCCCACTTTTCTCTCAGCTTCTGATACATCCACCAGACTTGTCCAGAATCATGTATCTGACACAGTGTAAGCTGGTTTGCATAATTGTGTCCATGACAGCAACTCTTCCTCTGTTTATTCACTTCCTCATTTTTACTGACATGCAAATAAGCAATGCTTCATAAATAAGATGGTGTATTTTAGGAAATGAATCAACTTGAATTAATAAAAATGTTTAAGAATGCCCAAAAGAGTATTTAACAGCTGCCTACTGCAGATAATCTAAACCAATTTCATTTAATTAAATGATAACTTTTAGCAACTTTTTACAAAGCACCCATCACTTTGAAAAAAAATCTTAACATTTTTCAAGGAAGAATAAAGATTAGGTATCTCTCATCTAGGACTTTCCACATTCTAGGTCCTCTTGGTTAATACTCAACAGCAGGTTCAGGGCTAGGGGAAAAGAGAAAGAGGGAACATAGGAATGTGAAAGCAACACTTTCTGGATTATTATTTTTCAATTAATTAGATGCACAATCTGTCTTTCAAAATACTGTTGGTAGTTCTCTCTGCAGCAAAGTAGCAGCTTCTGAAGCAATTCACAAACCCAGGAAGGAACATAATAATTAGAAGTAGGGTTACAAACTCCATAAACTAAATTAAAAAGGAGTAAGGAAGGTTTTCTCTGTCGTGAGTTTGGCATTCTGTACAGAAATGGAATTGCTGAAGACATTTTGCAAGCTGTGCTGTAGAATCTGAAACACTTTTCTCCTAAGGTTGCACTGTTTTCAATAATTAATGAAAGGAAATTGAAAATAGTCATTGACTCTCAAGTTGTGATCAATCAAGTTATGAAAGCAGGTTGACTACTGATAACCACATTTATTAAATCCCATGTTCCACCTGTTTCCCAGCACCGTGCAACAGCCTGAAACACAACACCTTCCCAAGTACCACAGACCACAGGCTTTTACACTGCAAACCACAATTTTAAACACTTTGTGATACGACTTCTCCAGCAGAGGGAAGTGGAATGGTGGGTGCAGAAGCACATCTGTCAGAATATGCCGTGAAATTTTAAAACCTAACAATAATAAAACAGAAACAATTGGACACATGGTGTGTATTTGATAAAAGAATGCTACACACTGGCTGGAGCACTGAACTGGTAAAATTCTCAGCTGTATGGTCACAGTGGATTTCACTGAAATAACCAGAAGGCCGTGACTTCATAAAGTTACACAGTTCGTGCTTTCTTGGAAGTGAAAACTAACACTTAATGCAGCCCCACTAAATGCAGCAATTGTTCCCTCTTCTGTCAGCTCCTTCTCCACTCCTGCTCCATCCCTCCCTTCATGCTGGTGCAATGCTTGTGCAACTGCACCATAAACACAATCGAGGAATCGATCCACCTCAACTGCAAACAATCTTTTCCCCTCCCCCCCTTGGAGCTGTCTTTCCACCAAACTGGTTCTGGCAAGTCCTGGGAACCTGCACAAACATCTCTGAGCACAACAGCGTTGACAGCCCAGCAACAGAAACAAATGGCCAGATTACAGCAACAATGGCTTAAAACATTTGACAATATGTCAAATCTCAACAGTCTGTACATTGCTGCCCTTCTCCCAAAGAGTAAAGTCAGAAAATCAGATTTCACAGTATTATCAAGACATGCTAATTGCCTTAGTTTTATGTTTTTATATATTTAACTGAACCTCAAGTTAAAACTGAGAGATGAACTTGTGAGTCAGATGGTATTTCTGTTCTCCCTCGGTAGTGTCCTGTTTGTGCAGTTCCACGTGGACATGTGTCCCTGCAGATTTCTCACTAGGTGGCAACACAGCTCCAGCTCTAATCTGCGTGGAGTCAGCAGCTGAACACGAATGGAGCCTGCATCGATTCAGCTGCTGAGAGCTTTGTGTTTGGCCAGTTCTATACCCTTGATCTGATTAATGACGGGTACAGTTCATGTCGCTGTTGTACCGAGAACGGTGAGAAGAACAACACAGAATTCAAGTCCAGGGTAAAATGGGATTATTTAATTAATTATAAACTCGTTTATATAACTTGGTTCGCAAGAGTGGCATGGTATTATTGGTCCCTTGATCAACCACCTACCAGAACAATTGGTTGAGATCTACAACACTCCTTTCAAAACCACCTTCCAAGGTACCATAACAAACTGGAAAACAATTCACAGGTGCAAGATAAAGTCTTGGTTTACAAAAACCTCAAACTGTTTTCAGCTAGCTTACGTAAGAAAGGAAAACTTCACAGGATGCTGCAGAAATCTGGAAAATTCCTCTGCTTCCAGCTTTTTAGTACCCACAGTTCAGGCCTAAGAACAAAGAAAGGATGCCACTCTGAAATAATTAAGGTACATTCAGTGCTAAGTGCCTTTTTATCCAGATTCTGTGCAAGACCAGTCTCTGCTCTACCTCTAAGCAGAGCCCTTTGCAGCTGATGGCCACACACCAGTACTGTACTGCACACACAGAGTTGTATGGCACAGCCAAAACATATCTAAACACAGTTTGCCCACATAAGCCAGAAGTTCTTCATTCAATCCATAAACTCTAACACAGTCTGCATTTATTGCTACCAAGTCCAGCAAAAAGCTTTAGAAAGCTAAAACCTTCAAGTAGTTCAGTTTAAATCACTGGAGTTTCTCCTTTTTAAAAGGTTAATTACCCAGAGTGGAGTTCTTTGTTTCATTTTTTTGTACATTTGTTCATTTCTGGAGGGTTCTTTTTGCTGCAGGTGTGTGTGCACGTATGTGTGTGTTCATGGTTTCTCTCCAGCCTTTGGCCATGGCAATACAGGTAATGCAGTATCTCAGAAAGTGCTAAAAGCACTATTACTAATGTTATGCTTAGATTGGCACAACATTTTTATGCCAAACGTTTACATCTTTTGGCCAGAATTCACTTAGGCTGATCAGGTTAACTAAAGGTTATAGACATTGCAGTCCTTTAAATGAGTTTTTAGTACTCATGTACTAAAATGTAATGACATTAAATCAAGTAAGTGCCCTTGGAGGCAACGGAACATTATCAAGAAAAGGATGTTAGCTGATCCTGAAAAATTAAGTGATTTCTCTTGCTGATCATTCTAACATTTGAAGGTTTTGGGTTTTTTTTTTTTTTTTTGTTTGAAATGTCTTTTCTTCTGTGACTTCGCCTTTACCTAAATGTAATGACAGGCAAATTCACTTTTTGATAATAGTAAAGAATCTCAGTTTTACAGGAAAAACTCTGGTATTTTAAAGATACAAAGGAAATCTATTCATAACATATTCAGCTGGTCTAGACAAACTGTCTGTAACTCCTACTCGAGGAGGGGTTAAATAATCCATCACACTGCTTCTGCTACTGAACTTAACAGTCAGGAACAGCCCAAAGGCACTCAGAAGAGGGAACTGACTGCCTAAGATGCTCCTCATACAGACAAAATGTATTTGTTTGCTTTGATTGAAGTTCCTTTGGTCTTGAACTGCTGGGCTCTGCACAGCCAATACAAAACCAGTTGCACACTAATGCTAGAAAGGAAATCATCTACTTTACCCAAGTCTAGACAACCCAAGCAAAACCAGCATCTAAAAGCAACTTTAATTCCGCAGTGCCACGTAGCTCAGTGACTGACAGTGTTTCCGCTGGCACACAGCTCAGGTTACTCTGCAGTTTTTCTCAGGTAAAATAGTACAAGCTGCAGTAAATGCTGCTGTAAGGGACAGCTGAATTCTGAAAGTCCCTGCACAGCACATGGAACTCAGCACAAACAGCACCTACAGTGCACCCTGAGTAACAGACAACTACCTGGCAATTCTAAGAGTGATGCCAATTCTGTTCTACTTGGAAATCCTGTAGTGGAGTAATGTCTGAATGCTGAAGAAAACTACCTTAGCAAAACTTATTTTCTGGTTCAGTGACAGGACAATGTCAGGAACCAGAAAATTCTTCTCAAGCAGTAATAATCCAGGATATGAAAAAATTTAATTTGGGTTTGTTCCACTTCTGCACATGCTTCCCTTCGCAACTGCTACCAAAAGTCATAGAATTTTTTTTTTTGTTTTCTTTGTTAACTGGCATGTTATAAAGCAAGTTTTGTAAAACCAGTGTGCATGTCTTAGTTCAGTCATCAAAAAAAATTCACTACAGAATGTATTTTACCAGCACTTTCAGGATTCCATACCAACAAACCAACAAAGTTTTAACTAGTCCCTTTGCTACTTACCAAATATCCATAAAGCACTTCTGCATACCAAGTTTATAATGCTTTTAAGAAGCACATTTTCCCTTTTCTGCTTGTGCATTTGCAATACTCCTCCAAGCCTCTGAAACCAATGCTCTTAAAACACACCCCCCTCCTTTCATTCCACAGAAATCAGATGTTAATGATGTAAGCAGTGCAACAGAGCTCAAATCTGTTTCTAGCAATATTCATGTCACAGCTCTAGGAATAAGGTTTTAACTTGCCTGACCTGTCTCTGATTTTACAACAGGCTGAAAATACCACAAATCTTTACAAACTGTCCCTCATGCTTTTCTTTGTAAAATAAATTAAGCTGACAGAGGTAACATGTCCCCATAAAGAACCAATCCAGTGACAACTTTGCCTATGAACTGAGTCCTAGCACAATTACAGGTCATCAGAGAAGTATCTTCTTTCATATTCACACACTTCTCATGTTATTTAAACGACAATTTTTCTTCACCAATACAGACAGTTTTCTTTTTTAATCTTATCCAGGCATTAAGCAAATAATATTTCACTTCCCTTCTTTATTATCTGGTGATAAGCAAAAAATACCTAAAATTCATACTTAGCAAAAGTTGAGTTAGAAACATTTTGATTATCTAAAAAACTGTGACCTTGGAAATTGTATCAAAGTAGGAGATTGGACTTGGAAACAGTACACATGCATGGCTTTTTAATTAACTTTTGATAAAGTTTCCCACTGCCTCTGAACTTTCATGTGATGCCAACAGCAAGAATCACATTGTAATACACAAGAATTTCCTTCTCTGTCACAGGGTATTTTGAGGGACTGACATGGACCTATAAAGCCTTGTAGTAACCAGCCGTAAATAATGGATTGCTCCTCCTGCTAGACAGAGCTAAGATTGTTTAAGTACTTGCATATAAAACCCTCTCAAATTAAATGAGCCTTTCTCAGGTGCTAAAAGGTTTGACTCAAATTTGTTCAAATTTCTTTCATTAGTGTCCAAATCCAAAACGATCTGCTAGAGTAAGAACAAACCTTTATAAATTATGCCCATTTTTCTTGCTCTAAAGTGAAAGAGCAACAATAAGCTTGCAAAAATATGAAATTATTAAAGCATATATCCACTGGCATACTTTAGACGCCCACATTAGAAGAATAACTGTTAATCTGCATCCTCTAAACAGCTTTACAAGAGCACTGTAAGAAACTGTTAGTGGGGTTCTTTTGTTAAAAGTAACCCACATTTCCTTTCCTCACAAGTTAAATCTCTGTCTAGGATAAAGAATATCTGGCATGATGGGATACATGGAAACGTAAAGCTGAGTTAAGAGGGCCCTGACCCATTCCACAGACTTTTTAGAGAACCTTTCCTGTCTGCATAACAAAAATTAAGACTATCTCTTAACATGACAGCATGACTCTCAGGCTGAACGCAGCCTTGTCCGGATTCTGAAAATAACCTGAAGCACAGGGAGTGGCACAAGGTGCTCTCCCCACCCTTCCTTGAAGGAAGAAGCAAACACTAGTTCTGAGCACGACCTCCTTCCCCTCACAAACCTCTTTTGGTGAAGCAACCTGTTCAGTGTGTCTCACTCTGCACAACTAGTTCTCACTTTTCCAGAATGCTGCAGCAGGAAGACAAGAAACCAAGGCAGGGAGGGGTATAACACTGCACTCTAGAAAGGAAATGAATTATGCACCTGTGACTTTGACATAAAACCTCAAATTTGCAAATCCATGAGCTGTTTATGCAGGTTGTATATGCATCTGCAACAGAATTAAAAATCAGCTCAGGTTCTAGCAGAATTTATGAGCTTAAATGCAGTATATGCATAGCAGCTCTGCTGCTTCAGGGCATGATGATACAGAAGAGTCTCTGCCAGTCAATACCTGGATTAATAAACCATGATGGACTTGAGTTAGCTCCATGTAAGGTCACTTCAAAGTCACAGGGACCCTGATTCTTGAGGATTTATTAGCCCAGCTAGACACAAGCTGTGGAAATGTAAATGAACAACCCCTGAAATGAAGTGCCAGGAAAATGGGGCTGATACTCTCCAAAGGGTCAGCTCTGGACTGGTGCTGAGGTAGAGCTCACAAACCTGGACAGATAATAAAAGCATGCTGTACATGTTTTGCACATCCAAATGCTTTCTAACTATAGCTGTATTACTGCACCTGTTTTTTCTTATTAGCTACAGTACCTCAGTCTCCATTTACCACAGAGAAGTAAGACTTGGCTGCTTAAATCATCCTGTTGCATAAATCTTCCTTCATGAACAACTAATTAAGGAAATAAAATGGCCTCAGAGCACAGAGAAATTAATACAATTTCTATATATATTTATATATACTACATATTACAGTCAGTTTGGATAGCCTATTCATAATTCCCAGGTAAGAAGGATTTAAAAACAGACTAAATTGCATCATAACATTCTTAAGCTGAAAAAAGAATGAAGCTCAACACAATTTTTTACAACATTGAACCCTTAGCATTGAACCTGAGCTTAAAGCTTTGAACTTTTCAGCATTCTTGAAAATTTATTAAATTAAATTGTCTTTTCTCTTTTGTTTCCCAAATGCCACAGAAAATCATGAAACTGAAATCCACTTAAAAGCCTTTTGTTACCACAAGCAATATTATTCAAGTGATACTTGTGCCAACTTAAGAACAATCGTAGACACAAAAGCGCTGCGTGCTGCTAGCAAAGAATACTGGAATCAAAGAATGATGAAAGCAGACAAGACATCTGTCATAACCCATTTTTAATAGTTTTTGCAAAATCACATGTACCGAAAGTATAAGTTATACGTCAAATTAAACTTTGAGGACAGTTACAACATACGTTAATGAAAACTGTACGGAAGCATAAATGCAAATACTGCACAAATGTAGCAACCATTTCTTCTACAGACTATTTTCTTAGTTTTGTTGTTTTATAACCACAAATTTATCTTTAAAATACTGATAAGATTCACATGACAAAAATTACATAAAACCAGTAGCCTGCTGGTAGTCATGAAATCTGATTCATCATCTCTAGTTTGGAAAAGGATTTTGAGACACAAATCTATTATCTATACAAAGTATAATTAATAAGCACAAAAAACTCCCAACCTTGTAAGAAAATTTTACAAAAGCTTCAATTTTTTTATTTTAAAAGTTAAAGAATTTTCTTCTTTTTCTAGTATACAGATATCCTTTACTACTACAACACATGCTCACTGTACTCACCTGATACTACAAGTTACAAAACCTTCAGCAATAACTGATCTTTGAGTTGAAGTTTGATTGCTCTTTGAATGGTTAAAATCTACTGGAGAATGAACTTGGGACACTGAAATAATGCATCACAATAGCATCAGATGGAAGGGTAAAAACCATTCACTTTTATCATCTTTCAAGATCTAAAGAGCCATGAAGTCGCAACAGGATCCACCAGAGCCCTGCCCAGACAGGAGGCTAAGGCAAGGCCAAGAACAGAGCTGGCCTGTTTAAACAAGCTTTCCTGAGTCCTGATCCCTGAAACACACAGTACTTTTTGGAAACATCAGGTGGAGAGAATGAACCCACCAAAGCCAACCACCAGCCCTCAGAACATTTTTCTGGGTCAGCCTTTGTGCAAAAGCCTCCAGACCAGAGAAAATGACAATTTACACCTCAGTAATTGAGGAACACAAACAAAACTGCTCCTCTGTCCTTCCCAGAGCACTTCAGAGAACCAACAGCTACCAAAATCTCCACTTACACAAACAAGTAACAACATATATCACATTGCAAAGAAAATTAAATGTTACAACACTGTAGTCCTTAAAATCTCTAAATCCTGTTAGGAATCGGGCCCTTCTTCAGTCAACTTTTCCCATACGCAAATGTCAAAGTGAATACCAATTAACTTACTACTAACACAGCAAGACTGTCTGCTGCCAGACAGGCTCCATCCAACTATGAAAGAAACAAGATTCCTTAAGCTCTCACAGTCTCAGACAACTGCAGTGGAAAGTTCAATCTGTAGGGATACAAAGCCAGATCCTAGTTCACTTGGCGAGGTAAGGAACTCCTACTTCCCCTCAGTAATTACAAGAAGGACAAAACAAAACTTATGCACAAGTGCCATCCAGCACCTACAAAACATAAGTGGGGCAAGGGTGGGGTGATGCAAAACTCAGAAATTTTGTGCCAACTGATACACGAGGGCAGAATCTTCTAAGAGGCATGGAGCAAATCCTGAAATTGGCCTTATCTCAGCAAAGCCAGTGCCCCCACATTACCAGTTCCTACTCGTTACAAGTAACCTCAGACCCAGACCAATTGTAATTAATTTCTGTTGTGGGCCAGTGGACAAACCAGGACAATCACAAACACAGATTCAAACTGAGGCAACAAAGAATTCAGAGGTACTGAAGGTCCAAGGCTTGTTATTCAGAAGAGTAATCACAAATACAGAAAAACAAAGAACTGCAGAATCCTCTTCACCTGACACAACATTCTTCAGAGGACCTACTTCTCTCTTGGGCAAATCCAGCAATCAGTTTGCAAGAGGCAAAGATGATAGTGAAGTACAGTGCTGAGAGCAAGGAGAAATCCAGTTACTGCAATGCCACATGAGGATACAGATTTGATTCAGGATATGAACCTGCCTTCCTATCAGCAAACAAACTGTCATCACAGCATGAACAGCTCTAAAGCTCTGTTCTACGACATAACATTTCTAAATACTAACCCAGAAGAGACACAGTTTTATAAAGAGACTTTCTCTCCCCATCAGGATTTATAACATTGAAGAAACTAATTTTTCTTACAGTAGTTATTACTATATGGAAGACAGAAAAAGGCTTCAAAATGTAAATTATTTTTATATTAAAAAAACCAAACTCCAGAACAGATATTAAAAGATTATTTTCCTCCAAAGATCTTGGCACATGTAAAGTGCCCTCAGTCCTCAGACCAGCATTTGCAATGCAGATTAACATGCCCTGAAGCTGTGAATAGCTTTTACTGTTACTGTACAGACCATAATTCCTCAGTAGTTACTAAACACAACAGAACCAAGGTAGAAGATTCTCTTGTGTTATAAACCACAAAGTGATAAGCAATGAACAAAACAGTGCCCTTCATCAGCAAATGACCAAGTCTTCACATAGGAATGAAAGAGCCAACATGTGGCCAGTGGGATGAAGACCAGGGAGGGGGAGGCAAGGGATTTTTGCCTAAGCTTGTATGTGTTTGTTTCAATACCAGAATCAGTTATTAAAAGTATGTTAACTGACAATGAATTAAGTTGATTGGAATTATCCCCAAATTAGTAAACTCCTCATTTGAGTATGTGATGGGGAAAGAGGGGATAATGACATGAAAGGAGCTGAATGAGTACCTTCAGTAGCCCAGAGTAAGAGGAGTTAATCATACAGACAGAGCACACCAACAGAACAGGACATGACCAAAAACCAGGAAATCAGTGGCAAAAAGCCTAGTAGTCCAGACCATTTCTAGAATGAAATGCATATTTTCAAATTTTTAATTGGTATTTATTTGCTGACTAGTCCTACCAAGTAGACAGGAACACAAATAAGCTGCTACTGCAGCTTTGATAAGATTTGAGGATTTCTCCTCTCACTCTGTTGTGTTACCTTGTGCATGCACTTTCTCCAGTGAGGGTGCTTGTAATTTAGGGCAAAAAAATGCCCAGAACAATGCCTATGAGCTATTTAGGCAAGAACTGAGGTAGCAACCATGGCTATTTACAGTATGTGCTCCTATAGTTCCCACTACAATCCCAGATTACATTTGTGTCTTAAACAGAGACACTTAGAAGAAGTGAAAATCTCTTCTGTTTTCTGAGCACCTTCACATCAGTTTGTCTCACATTCTAGAAAAACACAGAGCATACAGGATTATCTTCCTCTAAAGGGAGTATCAAAATTCTCAACTGAATAAATTCAAACTTGTGCTTTCCCCTTAACAAGGTAATTCCTCTTCAACCCTAACAGGTTTTGAAATAAGGTGCATTTAAAAAAGGAAGCAAGCCAATCAAAAGACAGTGAAGACTAGGAGACTTAGGGTGCAAGTCCTCTATTCACTTTTTTCCCCAACTTGAATTAAAATAAATCAGCCCAAAGGTAAAAAAAGTACCAAAATAAAAGCAAATGAAGCAACAGGACAGAAGAGTAAGGGAGCTGCAATGAAGAAACAGGGCTTTCCCTTCCCCTTCAGCAGCAAGGAGCTGTTCAATCCTCCTGAGGGGGGAAGGGGAGGAGATGCAAAGCAGTGATACTCAAGCACACACTGCACAGATGTAAGTGGCATCTAATGGTCCTAGATGTTAGCATCCTACATTTCCAGGGAATCCTAGTTCCTTCACTGGTTTTCCCCTCAATCAGATAAGCTTCTAAGAGGTGGGGAGATGGTGGCTGCCCTATCACTCTGCAGCACAAGACTGGTTCTTGTAGAACTACAACATCAGAGATTAAAAGCTTCTTTGCCAACATGCCACCCCACTTAGCCAACCCTGTGCTGGAAACACAGGTTCCAGTCTGGTACAGCTTTTCAAAGAGAACGATGAGGACCGAAGAGGATACAGCAATGATAACCTGTACAGACCTGAAAACAGTGATGTGTAACACATACATGTTGTAATGAACATTTCTGTGGTGGCAACTTGGATTCAATTCCTAATTTGATTTGGCAAAGAAAAAAAATCTACTTTGCTCAGGCAAAGTAGTATTTCAGAAGTCATTTTCACTACTTGTAATGCTATAAACTAAGGCAATATTTTCAGTAAGACCTGCAACTGTAAATTGTATCACAGGCAATGTTAAAAGTGACAGACATTAAGAAAGCTACAGCAACTGGTTCTGTCACAGTAGATAAAACTGTATTTTTAAAATTTAACTTTATTTAATTAGTCTTCTAAAGGAAATCAAGAAAGCTTGGGGTTTATATTGCTGACTCTACAAGAAGCTTTCAGTGGAACTTAGAATATATCTGTAAAATCTTTTTTTTAGTTATGTGAAGTATTAAAATTAAGTTCTCATTTAACTGCCTTAACAAATACTAAGGCACTCTGAAACAACAAAACATTACTTTTCAGCACCAGTCTCTTTTGCAATTGGGCTTTTCCTTCTACAGCAACTTCAAAAAACAGAAAAAAAATTGACCACTGAATATTTTAGGCAAAATAAATACAAAGAACAAACCCCCTCCCCCAACCAAGAAATACACCATAAATCTATACAAAGTGATCTTAAAAAACAACCTCCCATGAAAATCTGTGTCATAGATTTTAAGTAAACCTACCATGGATCACCGGGATTTTGCTTACATTGCCAATTTACTCACTGTCACTGTGTATATTTGTTGGTTGGATTCGTATCAGGAAATCAAATACATACAATATATACAGTGTGAGCAGACTGCCCCTGGTAAGTGTCATCATTAAAATAAAAGACTTGTAGCTGGAAGATGCCATGGCAGAAAGTGCTCAGGCTGCAGTACCACACAGAGCTGGTTAACACAGGTCTTTCTCCTAAAGTAACCAGTTATACACGTAGTAGTTTTAAAACAGAACTAGAAGAAATTTCAATGCACTATTAAAGATAAAATTTAATTCATATAAATATGTTCATTAAGAGTTTTTATTAAGTGGATTTTACCTAAAATGTAACTGTATAGACAATTTATTGCTTGTACCTAACTCACTCCATCAAAACAAGTAATATACTGGAAGAAAACGGATGGTAGAGATGGTAGAACTCGAACAGCAGATAAAATGTAGAATGTCTGGAAGAAACAAGTTCAGAGGTCTCCTCAGGACTTTCAGGTCTTAGACTTATGTAAATTTACATGCTTCTCTTGACTGAGCAGCTAAAAAGCTCCAGTGTTCTACTGTGTGTGTTAGCCAAGATATATTTTACAAGATAGCTTCCAAACACAAGTATTTCCATCTGCCTTTGTATCAAGTAGACCTAATTGTTTCTTTTAATATTTGTCTTTCTCGAAATGTTTTCTTTACTCAAAAAAGATTACAAATCTATTTCCTTTTTTCCCCTTCTGAAGCAACTCTTACCCTGGGAAACAGCCATTGCTTGGCACTGTGTACAACTGGACTGAACACTCTCCCACATAATGACATCCTATGGAGATCTCTCAACTTCTACATATTTTATGTATTACTCATAACTATTTGCTAATGCAGATGTCAGAATGAAAATTTCCATGGAGATCAGCGTGCAGTTTTTACAACTGCAGCACAGATTGTGGCAGTTTGTCACTGGTCTTCAGCTTCACCATTTTTTCCATGCTTAATTTTTCAGCTGGAAGACCAGTCAGACGACAGGATTTATGCTATGTGTTCATTTTATTATGAATATACAGACATATATACACTACAGATCAAAAATATGCCCCTCATTTTAAACTCTATAGTTCTCACTCCCAACCTATTACTTAGGAGGTCCATTAAGATTTGCTAACACATCTTTACTTTTGCAAATTTCCACTGCCTATAGCTCAAAACCATGTTCATCTCCAATCCCTCAAATACCAGTACATGCAGAAAAACTCCAAGAGGAATGTTTGTAGCTGACTTGTGGAAAGATTGCCCAAGATTCTGATGTACCTACCAAACTAGCAGAAAACTCTGGACACTACAAAAGAACAGGAATGTGGGATCAGAAACCACGAATCTTGCTTTCAGAAAAAAAATATTTTAGGCAAGATCTGCAAAGGATGCAAGCTGGCCCAAGCAAAACCCACATGACCCAAAGACAGGGATTTTACCCATGTCCTACAGCTATGGCAGGATACAGGTTTGTCATTCTAACATGAAAGGCAGCCTAGAACAGTCCAACCAGGGTCATTATTTACTATATCACAGTGACATATATTTTTAGATTCACATAACAACAAACCCCAGCATTTAAGAGGCAAAAAAGGTTCTCTTTGGATCAATGAATTACCAGAAACTGCAGCTCAGCTGCAATTAATTTTGAATTTTGTTGATTGCACAAACCAGAACAGAATACATGCTAGCATCCAAACAGAAAATATTTGAAAATACAGCTGATGCTCATTATCTTCCCTGTGTGTTTGTAACCAGCCTGAATTCCAGCAAGCACAGCTAGAGCGTATTTCTGGACTATTGGCAAGAATCAGGATTCACTAGACAAGTACAGAGCGTGTACAGAAACAGAAATGTTTTGGAAAGCATTTTAATTTTTCTGAACAGGAACTGGACATACCTCATGAATTCTGCAGAAATTAAAGACAACTATGGTTAAGAATGAAGACTTGAGAGCGTTTATAAAAAATGTTTTTAAAAGCATATTTCCAGATTTTTAAAAATAAATTTAATTATGATTTTGCTTTGCAAAGTGGGTGAAGAAACATACCTTTGTCATTTGGCTAATTGTACTGGTAAAAGATCCAAGCATTGCTTACTACTCAAGAATAGCTGGAGCAGGAATATCTTCCCTACCTTTCCAACCTCAATTTCTTTTTCAAACAAATTTGCTTTACTCAAATTCTCTCTCAAACATTTTGCTTTGCTAAGCAAGAAGGATGCTATAATTAAACTAGGGTTTTAGAAAAGAAAAACATTAGGTTATGTGATAAAACCTCAGCTGCACACCCACAAATGAGCACAGAGAAACAATGGCATGTGGGGCAGGGGGGAGCCCACATACTACCCTGCTCAGCTGCTGCCAGCTCCTCACAGGAGAGCCATCAATCCATCAGAAAGTTTTGAAGCTGCCTTGTGGAATCACAGAATGGCTGAAGGGAGCTGTGGAAGTCATCTGGTCCAACCCCTCTGCTCAAGCAGGGCCACCAAGTCCCCACTGTCCAGGACTGTGTCCAGGAAGCTTTTGAATATCTCCAACAATCCACAGCTTCCCTGGACAACCTGTGCCAGTGCTCTGCCACTCTCACAGTTAAGAAAGTGTTTGCTGGTGCTCAGGTGGAGCCTCCTGTATTTCAGTTTGTGCCACTGCCTCTGATCCTATCACTGGGCACCACTGACAAGAGCCTGGCTCTGTCCTCTTTGTACCCTCCCTTCATGAATTTGTACACATCAACAAATCCCTCCTGAACCTTTCCTTCTCCAGGCTGAGCAGCCCTCCCAGCTTTTCCTCACAGAAGAGATGTTCAATCCCTTCATCATCTTAGTGCCAGCCCTTTGCTGGGCTCTCTCTGGTACCTCCATGTCTGTCCTGTACTGGGGATCCCAGAACTGGACCCAGCAGTCCAAGTGTGGCCTCAGGAGTGCTGAGGAGAGGCACAGGACCACCTCCCTCCACCTGCTGCCAATACTTTGTCTAAGGCAGCCCAGGATGCCACTGGCTCTTCTTTACCACAAGGGCTCACGGCTGGCTCGTGTTCACCTTGGTGCCCACCAGGACCAGCACAGGAGTATCATTTGCTCTCCCATGCTTAGGCAGCTCTCCCAACCACCTTGTTCATCCAAAGATTATCCTGAATGTCCTCTCAATGATATCTCTCAGCTCCATCAGCACTTCTGGGTGCACATCCGTGTAAATGCACTTTAACAATTCATTATCCTCAGGTGCCTTTGACTGACACAACACAGAAGGTTCTCAGACATCTCTTTTACTGCATACTTCATGCATTTACTACCAAATGCAAATACGTAAGTCATCGTCCTCTCAAACTGTCCTATGCATCCAACTAAATATTCAGTAAAGGGACAGACAAGGCTGAAAGAGTATGAAATTTAAAAGTATTTTTTGAATAATAGTGAAGTGTGCCTGTGATATTTTATTTCTGGGTAGAGAGAGGATTAGGCTCTTTAGAATCCTGCTCAACTACAATCTTTCTCACTGTGGTTTGGGAGATATGATTTGCAAAGCTGAATCAGGTTCAAAGTGATTTTCTGAGGATGCACCTGTAGCCGACTGGGATGAGCACTTCAGTGACAGGCTTATCACTGGCAAAATCCCCACCAAAAAAAGCCTAGGACAGTTATCTCCAAGACTTTTGTAAGCTATTCAGTACACTCACAGGCATCATTCTGCTTGGAATGAGCAGCATTAACTGCAGCACACCTTTTCACATCTGTGATTTATGCTGGATCACAAGCACTATCTGAAAACATTTCTTCCAAATTAAAAAATTCTACTAAGAATTTGAAGTATTTTAATTTTCAGTGAAACTTGCATTCTAAATGGTTGTGAGCTCCAGGGAACACGTGGGATTCAAACAACAGATTTCAAAGACCAACCAGTTTTTGTCCAGATGAAGAAGTGATGTATAAATACAAGTCTTCACTGAAGTTTTCCTGAATTAGCAAATATCCTGTAGCACTTGAAATGACCAAAATGTGCATAAACTATGTTTATTGCCTTGAAAAATGGTTCAATATTATATATTACCCAAATAATTTCACTAGTTATTTCAGTAAAGATTTTAATCAAATGGTCCCTAAGCCCTATATTATATGCACAAACAGGAATTAACTTTTAAGTGACAAACCTTATTTCACTGAGCTAAATGACATGAAGTTGAAAGAAACTATTCATAATAATATTTTTTGGCATTAGTCTTATTTTCTTGTTCACAAATGTGAATATATTTTCTTATTTCACATATACAGAAGTGTGATATAGAATCACAGGCTCGTTTGGGTTGGAAAGGGCCTTAAAGACCACATAGTGCCAAACCTCCTGCCATGGGAAGGGACACCTCCCACTAGACCAGGTTGCTCAAAGCCCCATCCAACCTGGCCTTAAACACTTCCAGAGATGTGGCATCCAAAATTTTCCTGGGTGACCTGTTCTAGTGCCTCTCATATAAAATGAGAAAAAAGATTACAGAGATGTTACTACAGGAGCACTTTCCAATCAATTATGATTACTTAAAAAAACCCAAACTGGGCCAGCTGCATACTCAGTTATATAACAAAAATAACAGTTACATTATCTATTATCTGCCGCATAAATTCTGTTTAGTGCTAATTACATAATCATTTCCATTATTATATGTGTTCTAAGAATTCCAAGATACAGCAATTTTTTAATTAGCACTCTTAATATGTTATTCTTAGAATGAATAATTATTAAAATGGCAGTTAAATACACTTGATGTAATTGCATTTTGAAACCTGTAAAGTGTACCATTTTTATTTATAAAGCTGGGAAATGTTGCCTGCACTTGCTGCTCAGCTGCACAATACCTTTCTCAAAAGTAGCTTCATGATAATGTTACGTAAAGATCTGGCGACAAATCCACTGTGGTTTCAGCCAGTCATTTTTCACAACGTTGGCACCACAGTGAAACCAAGAGCAGAAGAACAAAGCTGTCAGAGCCAGCACGTAGCCAAGTAGTAAAGATGAAAAGAGAGGGAAGAAGAGGTGCACTCCTGCAGAGCCATTGTGTGTTCAGTGCTGTACTAAACCCAGCAAAATCAGATACATGTTGAAGGCAAAGGACTGAAGTCATACAGCAAACAAAGCTGCCCTTGTTTTGGAGGCTGATTAGAAGGAATAAAGAACCAATTGCTTGAGACACATAAAAACTTAATGATTTTTCTTCTACTTAAGCAACAGTGCATAAAAAAAATTAGGTAAATATCCTTTTATGCTTTAAAGTGGGTGTAATAAATTCCCAAGCTATGCTTGCCCTGCTGAAGATGGAAAAGGAAAAGTGTTTCAAGAACACTGCTGTTAATAAGCTTGCATCAATATTTCCAGAAATTTTATGTTCTTGAAGTAAATACCATATAGTTGATCTCTATAACTCTTTGCTTATGATCTGGATAATGGGTCATATTTCCCTACAGAACATCACAGTTGCTTCCCCGGATGAATCAAATTTGTATGTGTGACTCCAAAAGAGATCAAAACTATGGTAATTTGACCAGTGACACTTCTAGTATTCCACTCCTGGAAGCCTGTATGTGGGCACATGACAGGAAATCAAAAAAAAAAAGAAAAAAAAAAAAGGGAAAAAAAAAAGACTTCTAATATATAACTCTGTATTTTATGTGAAATGTTGCCCAAGACTGATTTCTGTATTTCCAACCAGAAAAACATGTGCACCACTTCTGCAGTGAACTGACTTCCAGTAGCAAGGAAAAAATTAGTCCTTAGAAAGAAATCCTTGTTATGTTCCCATGCATTCCTGTGATCCATTGACTCTATCATGTGGTCAACATGCTGCCATGCTTACAGAAGTAACTGCTGGGGGAAAAGCCTGCTTCCATCTCTTATGTTACATTTGTGCACAGAAGTATTTAATTCTAATGACACTTTGTTTATGAAAGTTACAGCAGAGCTATAAAAGTTAGACATTTATGAAATTTGTACACAGAAAGGAGTAGAACTGAATTTATAACCAAACCAGCCAATGGCTTCTCCAGACAAAGGAAAGAAGAAACCTCAAATCTTTCACTAAGTTAAAACAAGTAAACCCCTCAGAAAGGCTTAGGTAACACTTCCTGTACCAAAGCAGGACCAGTTGGATCCCTTTGTGAAAGAAGGAGAACTAAGATAGCAACAATGCACTCCCCAGAAAGGCAGACTCTTGAAATTACAAACATCAAAAGTGACTTCAAGTATCAATCTTCAAGTCCTGCTGAGAGGCACAAACTCTACGACAGGTCCCTTCCATCACGACCCAGACACTCTTAAAAAAAAAAAAAAAAAAAAATCCTAAAAAGCATTATTTTTATATTTGATTTTATATTACCACAGGTACATGGTTAATTCAAGTTCTTCCTATCTCTTTATCCCAACTTGCTTTATTGTTTGTACAGCACACACAGAAGCGACAGTGGTATTTAAAGTACCAGCAACATAAACTCCATGACAGTCAGCTACCTTTAAAGAGTTTCTTTTCAAAATTCCACATTTGTGCATTTTCTTATGAACAGAGGTGTCACTAATACCATGTGATTTTTGTGGTCTATAAAAAGATGCCTCGAACTTTTCATTTGTGAGACACACACACACACTGGATGAATCTTCAAGAAAACTCCTGTGTGATAGAGTTGTATTCACAACACTAGTGTCACTAAGTACTTGGATTATGACTTCTCATAGGGTTAAAATGGCAATTCAAAAGCAAAGTCAAGCTGGTACAGAGCTTTGTACCCGCTGAAATATCCTGTTTTCATTAGATCACAGAAAGACTGGTGGGAAATTACCTCTGATGGTCATTATGTCCAACCCCTACTCAAAGTGAGGTTACTGCACACACTGGGTCAGGATGGCTGTGACTTCATCAAGCAAACTCTTGAAAACCCTGTCCAACCTGAGCCTGAGCCTTCTGAGCAACAATTCCTGGCCATTTCCCTATGTTCCAATAGCTTTCACTCAAGGACAGCTCAGCTCTGACATTTTTGTAGCTCTTCAAGCAGTTGTAGACCACATTATAACACCATCAGCCTCCTCTTCACCAAACTAAAACAAACCCAGCTCTTTCAACCTCTCTTTGCCCATCATGTCCTGCAGGGTCCTGATTATCTTGATTGTCCTTTGCAGGGACCTTTCCAGTCCTTTGGCACCCCTCAAGTTGTGAAGCCCCAAACTGGGCACAATAGCTCAGGTGTGGGCCCAATGCCACACAGAAAGAAGTGACTGCCCTTGATCTGTGAAATATGGCACAACACAGAACTGGCAACTACCAGAAATTCCAGATTAGTTGGTATTTCCAAATGAAAGGCAATGAGTCACTTGCTCTTTCTTCAAATCCAGTCTATATATGGTACAGTATCATGAAATATGATGACATACAGATTTGTAGTATTTTTTACTCAAAAGAGATGAGCTCAACACTGACAGTACATTTTTTTCTGAAACCCTTGAAAATGCACAGGGAGGGAAGTGCAGAATCTTACAGATACTTTTGTGAAAAATAACTTATGATTCACCACAGCCTTCCAGTATAAAAAGTTAAAGATACTGTCATGCAACTTCATTCTAAACTAAATAAAGCCTTTTGAAAAAACTGCCCTGATGAAATTATTCTAAAAAATGGAAGTCTAAATTAATTAACTAAATTAAAATAAGAAAACCAACAAGGGCAAACTTTAAAATGAAATAAGCAGAACAAGAGCAAGGTCTTGACTTTAGGAAAATCACTCTATCTGAAAGTAAGTCAGGGGTAAGATCTGTGGGCCTCTTTGTGGAAAAAAACCCCTCAACACAACAACTAAAACACAACAAAAACCTGCCAATTTTTGTTTCCCACCCCTCCCCCCCCATTAAATAATTTTGAAATTCTCCTCCTAAAGTGGATCATCCATAGCAAGACCAGTTTCAATTCAATTATCCTGCCCCTCTCCATGCTAGAAGTAGTCCAAGAACCATACTTAAAACTGCTTTCTTGGCTACAGTTTTGCTCTTTGTCACAGACAAAAGCATTCTGCAGACTGTCTTCACAGCCTGCTTCCAGAAGAACCAGTTTGGGTTCTAAGGAAACCTCAATCTTTCCTTATCAGCTTATTTATTCAGCTTCACAGTGGCCTGAATGCACACAAACCTGTATATCAACCACGTACATCAACCTAATAAATAAGGTGTAGACTATTAGAATGTTGGAGAAGAACTGGTAATCACTTTCTTTGTGAGGGCATTTCTACAGAAATGAACTACAAGTAAGAGAATCTAATATATGTTGAATTAAATCTCGAAAAACAACTTCAATGCACTGTAAGCTCAAAACACTGCCCTTTAAATTGCTTTAGAAAACACTCAGCATGTTACAAGAAAGCAATCTGGACTTAAGAAAAGGCAGGTAAGTAATATGTATTGGCTTTTACTAAGTAGTAAGGAAGTGATCACCATGCTCTTCCTGAGAAATAGTGCCTACACTTAGAGAGATATTTTGGTGTTAGAGTGGTAGCTAAAAATCAGACATGCAAGCTGTGCAGAGAAAAATAAAAGAAAGAGAAAACACATGGGATGCAAAGAGAGCAGCAGAGGAAATGGACGGTCAAACCAAGATGTGGATTCCTTATTCAGAAATAAGGAATATGCTTCTTACACTTTTCTGCTCCAAAAGTTCTGGGTATGGCAACTAAGAGCTCTACTTTAAAGTAAGTTTATTGACATCGATGTATTTTTTTAGACCTCAACAGGTCTACTACTGCTGGCTTCTGAGAGCATCAAGTACTCTTCCACATGGATTCTTTAAATTGAACAGTACAAAAGAGACTCTTATGTCTAAAAATATTCAACCTTCACATTTTCTTATTTTTGATTTTTTTTTCTCTGTGATATGAGTGAACTGTACTAGAATCTGTCAACATGTAAAATATCCAATGTAAATTCAGCAGATCACATGGCCACTTGAACAGTGACAAGGTGTCAATATACTTCATTAATATGGTTGAATTACAACACTACAGAGATTGATGATACACAATATGCAAGACCATGAATACTAATACATAAATCCAACAGAATTCAGCCTAGATTAGATTTGCTAGCTGTCAGGCATTGTTACATAGCATTAATTTTCCCTGCTATTATCAAACCACTGCAGTGATGCAGCGAGACACAAAAATCACTTGAGATGTCTGTCCCTATACATGCTATGAGTATTGAGCAGCCTTACAGAGAGAACACTATACCTGATAAAAGTTGTCTTGTGAGCTAGTGGCTTCTCCATCATATGCCACAAATACCCACAATAACACCAACCGGTAAAACACCAGCCTAGAGAAGCTTTCCAACTTGTTTTTGTTACTCTGGTAAGGAGATACCACTATTGTAAGACACCAGTATGTATTTTTCTAAATGAATTGGTTAGAAAATAGACCCTTTAAAACCCATTTGGTGCCCAACTGCTTCACAGATTAAAGAAATCAAAACATTCAATCAAAACTAGTTTTACATTATCTCTTTTTTAGCACAGTACCGTTATGCCTAAATTTTCTCCCTATACAGTATTTCAATTATATTGCCCCACACATTACTTAGACTGCTGCTACAAACAACACAGAATTTATTGGCTGGAAAGACCCTCTGGAGGCAACCTAGTCCAAACTCTTGCTCTAAGCTGGTCAAAACAGCCCTGGCAGCTCGGGGCCCCATGCAATCCACTTCTGAGCATCTCTGAGGATATTCTTCACGAACTCTCTGTGCAATGAGGTGCAGATTTTCTTTTCTTTGTCTCTAATTGGCATTTTTTCATGTTGCAATTTGTCCACATGGCTTTTTGTCTTTTCACTGTGTGCCCAAATGAAGAGCTTGGCTCCATCTGCTCTGTATCCTTCTATGAAGAAACTGAAGATAGCACCAAATCTCAGCTTATTAAGGCTGGATCAACTTAGTCCATCTCTGCTGGACTCATGCCAGTGCATCATTGCTTTTCTTGTTCTGGAGAAACCAAGACTGCACATAGTGCCCCAAGTGTGGCCTCATAAGGGATGAACAGAGGGAACAATCACTTCCTTTGCCTTGCTGGCTACACCTCTGCAATGCTCTACTGTACAGTTGGCTGCCTTTGCCACAAGAGTACACTGCTGACAAACAATAATGAAGTTCTTACCCATAAACACATCATCCCATGGGGGTATTTATGTGAAAGTACTCAAGAACAAAGACTTTTTAGATTTAATCTGAAAGTGTGGAGGCATATTGGGCCCTTTAGCTCTAAGCACTCTGGATATAAGTGGAATTAATGGAAGGAATGGTCATCAGCTCCCTCACATGCAGATTGTCCTGTTCTCCCACTCCTGTGCCTCAAAGACTGGAGGTGGAGAATTGTGCAAAGATAACCTTCAAGAGCAAACTGATCTTGCAGAGGGCAAAACTTCAAGGTAAAGAATATCTCCAAGGGTTAATCTTATCACTTCATTACAGCTCACACTTTAACACAATTTACAAATGCAGCTTCCTCACAGGTATACTTACTTTATACCAGTACCACCATCATGGCTGCCCACCAATGTGCTTAAGCAATGCCATATCGGAAATAAACAAATTAGAAAAATAAATCTTTAAAACTCCCCTAGAACCTGGGTAGAGGTGCAAAACAACCCCAAACAAAAAGCAGAGGAAAAACAAAGTAAAGAGTACAGCAAATGGAAAGTCTGTGAAAAATTCACATTCTTACGCAGAGGTAAGAACTTCCTCCACACTCACTTACACATTTATGTGTCTTTGTGTCTTATTACAAAAATTCAAGGCATAACAATTCAAACCTTAAAAAAAACCAACCCCAAAACGACAACAATCCCATCAACAATCCAAATCCAAAACCACAAAACACAAGCACCACTAAACATGGAAAATGTTTGTGATCCTACCTCAATGACCAGCTACCTTGAATTGTAATTACAACAATACAAAAAAAGTGGAATTGGAAAACCCCAAAATTTCTTAATACACTCCCAAGCCTATTCTTTAGACCCAGGCAGAAATTACAAACCATCCACAGTTATCTTTTTTCAGTGAATCTGCTATTACTATTGGCTTTTCTTTTTTTCTTCATCAGTCCCTACTCTTTTGTCTACTACTTTTCCCTTTCAGGAATTCTTCATGGCCCCAAAAGGTTGAATTTTACTGTCATGGAGCCAGGAAAGCAATATACCACCAGAGGCAGAAATGTGTCCTACCATCAGTAGTTCAAATGAGGCTCAGAAAAAAACAGAATACAGACAGAACTTATTTAAAAGACATCAAATCATTTTAATAAATATTCATTAGCACAAAATGCAATGGTTTTGGTATAACTTGCCAAAACCATAATGGAGCTAATCAGAAGCTAAATATTGTGGAAAATGTGTCCTATATTTTTTTTGGAGGCTAGAAAAAAGAAACTAGCAATGGCATTATTAAATGAAAATATTTGGTGAAGTTTGAAGCAAGACCTGTGTTTTACCTTGTAAATCAAACTAGCCATTAAGGCTCAAGATACTGCTTGTTATAAATACCAACAAAAGTCATTGACCCTTTTTTGCTGCTAAAGTTGGGTTCATGAGGACTTAGATGGCATCAGTAGAACCTCCCAAAAACATTACTGTACAAAAGAATATGATCTTGAGAAAAAAAATACAAGACATGGAGTACACAGCAATTCTCACTCAGTTGCCAATGCTCTTCTCCATGTAGGGTAAAAGAAGAACTTTATGCACACACAAGTTGAATATACAACTTGTAAAACAGACTGTTTTACCCTAAAATAGGAAATGTTAAGAGTTACAGCCTTGTATTTACACTGTAGCAGTTCTGCAGCACTGCCTGTAATCCTGGCTATATGAAAAATATAGTTTTATATAATTTTGCACTTTAATAGCAAGTCTTCACCCATTTATAGCAAATTACTTGCTAAATCTGGACTAGTAAAAACAGAACTCGTGCTCTTACTTTACTTCCTGTGTATGCTTTTTTGACTCAGAACTATTCTCTTTTTATGAAATTCAAATTCCTAAAAAAAGAAAATAGAAATAGAAATGGTTTAGACCTAATTATCTTTCTACTACTTATGATCACCACTGAATATATGGAGAAACTACTAAAGATAAGAAATGCAAGCCCTAAGCTAATTTTGAGATATACGACCTTGCTTTAAAACTTCTAGAAAATATGAAACAGAAAGTATCACAAAGAGAGCAAACATAGGAAAGGCTGACAAATCAAAAAAACCTGTCTGCAGGGAGTTTGCTTAATTATTAATTCTTACCTTCTGTGCTTAATCCAGGACTTGAAGTGAATTTTGCTACATCGACAATCTTCACAGCGAACTGCTGCCCTGTCTCCCTGTTGATGCATCGCCGCACGACGCTGAACGGACCCCTGCAACACAGACAAACAGCAATGAATAACCATTCTCTTCTTCAGTGAGCTGCAATTCTCTTACTTCCCAACAAGGCTTCCACTCGTGCATTCAAATGTAGTGTTTGCACAGAATATAGCTCTCGTCCTTGCTGCCCATTAAATGTAAAATTAATCGTTCTGACTACAGACTGGTGTAAAGAACATCAAGTGAGTTCTGTATTTGCCTATAATAAAGACATATTCTCTTACCCTGACCATTTAGAAAGGCTATGCTCTTAGAAACCTTATGTAATATGTAACATCACTACTATTATATTTTAAGTAGACTTTATTTAGATGCAAAATCCAAATAGGGGGAAAAAAATGGAGGTGAGAAACACATTCCTTCTTTCAGTCTTATGCTGAAAGGATAATGGACAATGACAAGAGTAACAGAACTGTGAGCTGTTTCAGTTTGTCTGTTTTACACAAACAGGTTTATTTCAAGTTTGACATCACTGGATACAAACAGCCTCCATTACAATACTTTGAAATTCCACAAAAGCTCGTGGTTTTCTCTAATCTATGGCACTTAGAGAATCCCCACAGAAGTTACAGATGAAAAGATTAAAATTAGTTCAGACAGATGTTACCATTGCACTCAAATAAAAAAGAGTAGTTATTTTTTGAAATTGAAGTTACATTTGCCAAAACACCAGTCAGAACAATGGCAACCTTTTAAAACCCATCAGCACCAATATGTATTTTTGGAAGCATCTTTTAGTAGATCATTTAAGTTCTTGGTGCCTTAACTTATAATATGGAATCTTCCGTCCAATATTAACAACCAATACCATCAGATAAATAGGGTAGGTCAAGCTTTCAAACATGAAAAATTAATATGTTATGAAAACAGAATAGGATTGTTTCTAGAGTTCACTAGCTGTGGCAAATCAATCCTTTTTTACTGCTCCTTATTTAATGACTGACATGTGATTTCTAAAGAAATCCATTCTGAAGTCTTCTCAAAAAGATGTGGGGGAAAATTTGAGGATGGAAAGAGCCTTTGTTTGGAAGTTTGTCTATTGAGTGAACATTCACCTGCTGAGTGAAATAAATGCTTTAACACAGCTTGAAAGACAAATTCTTCCATTCAAACAACGAACTGGAAGTTAGTTGACACATTTCTGAGCAATGAGATTGCAAAGCAACACAATTCTCAAAATAAAAGGTACCCTGAGGAGGCAGAAATGTCCCTCTGAGGGCCCTTACAAACCTTTATAACTGGCTTTTGGTATTCCTTTACACACCAGATGATTCAAAATGTGTAATTCATCACACTACCAAACCTGTACTCACATAGCTAAAATCCAAGTTTTGTACCCTTTCAACATACAACATCCTTGCAAAGATTTCTTGAAATAGGATTATTTCTGACAGAGAACATGAATACCAAAACTGGTCAATGAATCCCAATCTAAATATTCACAAGTAAGGAAAATATTTATTAGCACAACTAGGGCCGTGTGATGTACTCAGAATGAACTACTCAAGAAAATGCATGTTTATTTTCTTTCTTCTTGCCTTGCTCCAAACACACAGTGAAATCCCCCCTACTAATGGCTGTTTTCTCTCCTGAATCCACACCCCACCCATTATTCATTATTTGGTCTTTTAGCAAAAATTACCACAGATATTTTTAAAAAGATGATCAATTAAGCCTCTAATACATAGAAATCCACTTTCATCGTTAAATGGAAAAGGTTCAGCTGACTTCAACTGGCATTGGAAGGATACAGCTACTGACCTAGAATCCTCCCTCCACGTTTCAAAAAGTGATCTTCCATGGAAAAGTCCCTCTTTATATAGATCAGTGTCACCTTCTTATCCCAAATTTCTGTTTACTCCTCTAGCATCCATCAAAGTAAAATTGTAAAAAAAAGTAAGAATACATTTAGATTATGCTAATCTAAAACCATTTCAAAACCTAAACTGCAGCTTTGGAATAACATTGGCAACACCTGCTTTCACTCCTAATTGTCATAAATCACTAGAAACTAAATATATTTCATTCAAATGATCCTTTTTCTTTACATTGTCATTGTTTTTTCCTCCCACAAAGCCTTTCTGGAGACATTAAATAATGCTTTTAACATATTCTGATCTAGAATAGTAGATCACTGGAGTGCAGAGATACCTCAGAAGACCATATTCTTACCCATACGTAGATCCCCGATTTCTGTTAATTCAGACAAACTCTATGAATATAAATATTTCTTGCTGTTGGCTGGGCTACTTTTAGATCTCCTGGTTTTGCCAAGTCTGGGCAGGAGAGCTTGCCCAGCCACCACAGTGTGTGTATGTGCTTTGAGCAGACAAAAAAAGAGGGTTGGAAGAACCATAAATCAAAAAGGAGCCTACAAACTGCAGCTCTGAGAGGATCAGATCTGTGTGTAACCCACCTCTATCTTGTACAACCATGGCCTGATTTGTCCTTCCCTTATCTATTAATGTTTTAAAATCCTGACTTGAGTAATTTCCTTCCTGCATATTAAATTTGGGACAAAAAAAATAGAGCACTTTATTCAGTTCTGTAACAGAAAAGGTACAGAGACACCTCTACAGTCTCAAAATTTATGGCCATAATTTATGCCATATTGAAACTTCACTATGATTTTAACAAGAGACTTCTCTACTTGGATTGAGGACAAAGACTCTCAAGTAAATGAAATGTGCTGTAAAGCACAGAATACAAGAATTGGGGTTGGAACCAAATGATCTTTAAGGTCCCTTCCAAACCAAATTATTTTAGGATTCTATGAATTCAGTGATGCCCACAATTAACTCTATTTAAACAATACAGCAATTTCATATAGAAATAAAAATACTTTTAAACACAACCCAAAGAAAGACTCAGCTATTTACAAACCTCAGATTTCCAACTTTTCCAAAACTCTCTCATACTCAAGCTGCAGACAGCCTCAAAATAGTGTTAAAACACTACATCAGATTAATGCATCCCATGACAACAGCATCACAACAGAAGCTTGAATAGCCCAATCTTAGGTAATTTTGAAACACTCATGAGAGGTACCCTGATCAATTAAGCAGGCACCATTCCTTCCATGTGCCAAGTAACACAAAGGAACTCTTAAATAAATTATGGTTGCAGTTAGTCCTCTTCAGCTGCAATGGCACACAGCAAGTTTACAAATTAAGTTATAACAGCCCACGGTGATGCTGTATAACCCGAGCCAGAAAACAAGAATCCCTGCTTCCCAACACAAGAGCTCCAAACCCTATTTAGAAGATGAGCAACAAAAGTCTTTCAGGCCACCCTGAGACTCGGCACTGAAACCACCCAGTGAGGAAAGAACAACAGTTCATCTCTCAGCTCAGACCAGGAGCTGTTCAACAGTTGTGCCTGCAGATGGGGAAATGTGTATCACACCCCTGCTAAATGACAACTTCTAAAGCTCATTTTGCCAACCCTGCAGCTCGAATTTTACAGATCTAAAGTACAGAGGTGACAGATTGGGGAAGGAACAACTGTAACCCTAGACAGATCATCAAAGCTGTCAGAAATGGATAAAACTGTGTATTTATTTATTAAGAGTAACTGAGTTAAGTTGTATAAGACTTCATTTTCTAAGTCATACAAATTGTAACCATGTCATGTGCTTTATACTTCATTTCTCTCTGTGCTACCTTTAACAGACATAACCCAAATTTGCAAAATCTTTCTCTGCAGCCAGCTTGCACTGAAATATGAAGATCATTACAACACACAAGCAGTAAGGACAGATGAATTCTTCACTGATATTTTGTCAAGGTTGGCAGCAGCACACTCTAACACGTGGAACACTTGGAATCCCACATGCAATGTATGCCAAAATCCAAAATATATGAACTTAAACTGAAGCTGGGATGCACGATGAGTTTTGCTGCCTTATGCAGATGGAATTCCAAGTACTACATTACTGAGGAGGTTAGTGAGTACATATTGGCCATAAAACATGGACTGGAATGCTGAAGAGGTTGTCTCATGTCTTTTCATGTTTCCAAAATTTCAAATTAGCAGAGCAGGCCTGATGTAACCTTTACCCTACTGAAACTATTTTCTGATGATAACTTTCTTGTCTAGCACAGAGCAGCTTGTTTTCTATCAGCTAGACATAAACTTGAAGAAAATCAATTATTAATTACTCTCTCCTTCAGGAGTACAACACTTGAATTAGAATAAAACCCTAGAACTTTGATAACATCAAAGCTTTTTTATCATCTCCTTCACTTTAAATTATTTAACTTAATGTGTAACTGGGACTTCAAGGACAACAGTCATAAACCAATGTATTGCAAACTGTCTTTTTACACTACAATCTTGTCAGTTTATCTCTCTGTTCTGCTTCCTGTCTCCTTTCCTTCAATCCCTGATGGTCTGCAAGAAGGAGAACTGGTTGGGGTTGCAATATACTACAGCCTGTTTCCTTCCTACTGAGCCCATCTGTGAGAATGCAATTCCTGTAAAGACAATTCCTGAACCCCTTTGCTTCAGAGCCTCAAAACTTGAGATTTTAGGTCGTATCAGACCATCATAAATTTGCTCAACATCTCTTCCAAGTGAGTCACAATTTTTTGAGGAACTTAATATAAAACAAGGTAACATAAAACAAGGTGGTTTGGCTCTCAAATGCACTTTCCTTAACTTAAAAAAAAAAAAAAAAAAAAAGTTGAACATTTTGACAGAAAAAACCCCAAAATAATGAATAATATCTTCTCCACTGAACAGAGTGCTCCTTTAAAAATGACCTTCCATTTAGAAGTAAAAGGCCCTGGATTCCTTTTCCTTATTTAACAAAGTTTAATACTTAAGAACACAAAGCATGCAACACAGGTCTTAAAGTCACCTTAATTCAACATTTTAAATGGAAGATCAGTGTTTTCTAAAAAGGGTTTTGTCAGTTTGTTTCAGTAAGATACTACAGACGTACACAGATAAAGTCACAGAAAAAAAGCCATATATACCCAGAATTTTTTTTTCTTTTTTATTTAAGGGTGATGCATTTGCTTACTTAAGCTGCAAACTTTGTACTAATGTGGTTAATAACTTCAAAACAATTGTATTCAAATTGAAGACAATTACTGGAAAGAAAACAATTTGCTACTACATTTAAAGAAATAGATCTTTTCCCCTCTTCACTCATCCACACAATTTATAACATATACTTGTTCTTTAACTTTCCCTTTCCCTTTAATTGAAGTGAACCTCTTTTGAAAATTATTCCCAAAATTAATTAAACCTCCAATTAATCACTGTATCAGCTCATTTACACATGGCACTGCAGTTTAAAATAGTGATTGAACCTTTCTCTGAACTAGCACTTCAGATTAGAGGGCACCCACATTTAGAAAGCCATCACTGGCAACGCTGGGCTAACACTTTTTGTTTTACTCTCAAAGGAAAATTTAAAAGAATGCATTATGATGACTGTGGCACAGAAGAGCATTTGGGTTGAAGATCTGATACTTTAGAAAATTAGATATCCCAGTAAACCACAAAACTGAGTTCCCAGACAGCAATATTTCTATCACATTCTATCTATTTCTACTTTTCAACAGCTCACATCTTTGAAACCAAGTCTGTGTTTAAACTCAGCTTTAGGGTGAAACCTACAAAGAACAAAGCACAAGACAGCAGTTCACTGGATCTCACCCCAATATGGATACATACTTTCTAATATTAATCCAACAGAAAAAAAGATATATATAACACCAAATCTTAACCATTGCTTTCCATCCACAAAAAAACCAGAGAAGGAGCAGCTATACCAGTGCTTGTGAAAGTGAAATACTCCCCAAAAGAACCTTAGGGTATGCTCTGAATTCATGCAGCAAACTGAAAAAATATTTACCTTCAATTTTAGAGATTTTCTGGAGTAATTCAAAAATTTGTTTACATGGTTTTGTCAGTATAAAAGCAAAATACAGGCAGAAAGAGGTTTCTTCTGCTGTCCTGTCTTTCCTATCTCCAAGCTAAAAGGATAAGCTATCCTTAACTGATCTGTCACCTCTACCAATAAAAATCGTAAGTTTGTGGTCTGATTTTTCTTCTTATCAAGCAAAAAAGTCAGAATCATTTTATCAGTCTTTCTTTTTATCTACCAAATCTCTTGGGCAGACATATACTGTAAACAGATGTTGATATGTAAAAATATCTTTAATGTATCTGTAGTTTGTAAACAACTCTTCTTTTACATCGACTGGATGGGATATTGAGGGGATGGAAAAGGAAGAACATAGAGATAAGATGCTCACTAAATTCACTATTCTATTACCATGAAATAAATATTTCAGCACCAGTCACCTACAACATTCTTCACACACAAAGGATTCAGAAAGTATTTTTATGTTCACATACACTTCATTTCTGAATTCCCAATTACCTATTAACACTGACCTTATCCTTGTCAATTCTCCCATTTTATTCACAGACTCACAGAAGGGTTTAAGCTGGAGGGTACTTCTAAAGGGATGTGCTTAATAAATTTTATCAGAACATGCACTTGTTACTATCAAAAATGTTACTACCACGGTGTGGTTTGGTTTTCTTGTAAGAAAACAGAACCTATCTCCCTCCTCAAAAACAAGCATTTGCAAATAATTATTCACCTTAGCACACAGACATGCAAAATCTGTTTCCAATAAATATTGTAGTAATAGGTTTCATGGTCTTACAAGAATTGTTCTGAACACTGCAGCTGTAGCAGGTACAGAAGTAGGAAATGCACTTTGTCAGGGCCTGTTGGAACAAGGTCCAACAGGAGCTGCTGGGTGGCTTCCCAAGGGCCGCACGTGCACAGGAAGGAAGGGCCACATGGCACACACAGGAGGTCACAGCACATCAGCTCAGGGTCATGTGTGGCTGACACTGAAGTGCGGGGACTGTTCCAAACAGAAGCAACAGCTACTGACCCAGAGCAGCCCTTCAAGAGCCTGTCCCCGGATCTCCCCTTACTTTGTATTTTTCAACTCATTAAAGGTCATTTCCTAGCTATGGGTCAAGATCTCAGATTCAAGTAACTACTAAATAGACTTTTTAAGGAGTTCAGGCTCTTGGATCCACAGATTCCTTTTTTAGCTCATTTCTTCCTTGATAATATGTTTCCAGTGATTCACTACTAATTTGCTTTTGCTGCAAGATTAGACACGGAACACTTTTTTCACTTTCCTGAAACAGCACACAGGTCTAAAACTATGATAACAGAATTAATGTTCAAGAAAGTGACTGATTATTTTTCCCATTTCTAGATGGATGAAAGAAGAAAAAAAAAATTATTTTTAGGCATGTATGTACTAAGCATACACAGGTAAATGCTGAGACATTTCCATAATTATGGTATAAATAATTATAATCTCAGAAAATGGAACTTTTTCAAAAAGGGTTTTTTGACCAGTTTTTTAACTGTTGGTGAGAAAGAAGAATCAAAATTGGTTCATTAAGCTCAAATGAAACATTCCACCCCCTCAGCAATAAAGAACTCAAGAAACTGATAACAAATATAACTTTCTGGTTCACCTTGAGGTAGACAAGAATCTGTATCTCATGCAGTAAGTGATTTTGGGTCAGTGAGGACTGGTAATCAAAGCACAAATCCTAGTACTTGAACAGGAGAGGGGAGAAATAAGAAGAGCTTTGTCCACTGATAAATTTCCACTGTGAATATGATGCCTTTTCCTGGTTTTAAAATCAAGAGTCATACACGGTTAGAAGGGGAAAAGGGATCTTCATGGCATCAAATACTGGAATAATGCATAGAATCAAAATCCTCGAAGTTTTATTTTTATGCTCAAACATTCTGCAACACTTCACAGAAAAACACAACACACCAGCAGCTGAATCAAAAGCATCAGCTCAAGAGTGTTCAGAAAAACTGATGCTGATCTCCTAACAGGGACTTTTAATATGTGACCAAGTGTTTTGCCTGTTTCTCTTCCTTGTGAAGAAAAAGAGCAGAAGATCAGGAAGCAGTGAATGAAAACAGAAAAAAAAATTGTAAAACTACTTTAGGTATGAAATCATTCAACAGTGAGGAGAAAAGCAGCAAGAATGAACAAATGTGTCAAAAGAAGCGCTTCAATTACAAGAACAAAAGGGAGTATATTAAAATTAATAGCTTTGCTGTCAAAAGAAGAGACGTTGTAGAGCACCTACAGGCTCGGCTCATCAACTAGAGATGATGATCACTATTTTTCTCTTTTCCCATTCAGAGAACTTTTTTATCCCATTCATGTGTAACACAGCCTTGTTCCATCTTAGGCTGTGGCTTCACCAGCATTTGTTCAGCAGAACACTGGCAAAACGAGCAGCCCCTCTGGCTACCACATCACCCCGGAACAGCTTGGGCATGGTTACACTCAACTAAAACAAAGGAGAAACAAAAACTACCCAAAATACCCCAGACAAAGCCACTCCCTTTTTTTTATTGTGTTGCTTTTCATTCAGGGCAGGTGCTTGGTTTAGCTCAAAGCACAGCTGTGCCAAGAGCTGTGTCCAGACAGTCAGACCCAGGAAGGAACAGCTGGGACAGGAGGTGCTCCAGCAGCACTGCTGCTGCTAAAGCTGAACCTTGTCTCAGACCACAGTGATCTTTCATAGGGTCCTACAACCCCTGAGGGACCTGCACCAGTACTTCATACCTGCACGCATACAATGAGGCAAAGGAACTGATCTGAGAAAGTCTTGGGTAAATCCACATATAGTGGGCTCCACTGTCTATTTGTGCTGCAACTACAAGTGCTTTTGACAGCACACAGAGCAAGATGAGTAAGAAAAACAGGAGTATGTCAGCCACCACTGTTGCCAAAAACTCCTTTAGGAAATTACACCCTCAAGTGAACGCCCATGCGTTAATCACTCCCTACACCATCTCTCCCCCTGCACTCTGGTTATGTTTTATTCCCCTTTATTACTTTTAATGTCCACTTTAAATATATTAGTCCTGCTAACAAAACTGAGCTTACATAAGATTTATCCCAGCCTAACAAAATGGTGGCTTTTTTTTTTTTTTTTAATGACAGGTTCTCTCATTTCAGAAACTCTTCCTAGAACCTGTTCCAGTTCTAATTTTCCTTAACAAAAGCAACCAGAACTGTGAGTAGAACTCCAGATGAAGTCTTAGCAAGAGTTTGCACAATGCTAACAATGTTTTCTTCTCTGCTGGAAATATTGTGCCTGGTACACAATCCTTTATTTGCCTTCTTGACACGCAGATCATTGAGCCACCTACTACAGCTGCATTCTTCTGCTGAGTTGTTTACAGCCAACCAGCCTCAGTCTACCCCAAAGGTTTACTAGTTTTTCCATTCTCAAGTGGTAAATCCTCTTTTAGAAGTTCATAACTTCCACTACTAAAGTCCTTTCTGGATGGTGTCCAGGTCCTCCTCTGCCTTATCCTCAAATGTTGCATGGAAAAAAGGATAGCTTAACTGTAACAGTACAGTTCAATTTAGCATTTTTTTTTTATTTTAAAATAACCTGACAGACATCTAATCCAAAACTGGCCAATGTCAAACCTCCATTTTTACACTATTTCTTTTCTGAATGCCCTGTGTTAATTTCTTCTTTAATCCAATATGGACTACTTAGATTTATCATATTGCTATCTTTCATTTTTTTTAAAAAAAACCCCAGCAACCCAAAGTACAAGAGGGAAGTCAGGGAGAAGCAGTGGAAGATCTGATTCATAAAAGGGTTTTTCTCATTGCCTGGAATACACCAGCACTAAAATTCAGCTGCCCCAACACTACTGTCTGACAAAATCAGAAGCCTCCTACACGTTCATTAAAAAGGACAAAGGTACATCTAACTTGCATGGGCCAATACAGAAACAGAGAAGAAACTTAACATTTTTAATGGAAATAACCTCATTTAAATATTGCTATCATGTCTGTGGTAACACGACAGTTCCTCAATATTGAAAATGTATCACCTTTATATTGCATTATATGGAAAGAAATCAGCAATTCTTTAGGGGCCTCTCTGTTCCCCGTATCAGACTAACAACAAAACTGCCATTTAATTTGCTACCACTACACAGTAAAAAGTCTCAAACTTGAAAGACAGCAATGGTCAAACAAAATAATATTTTTATAACACACACACAGACCTAAACAGAATTTACTCTGATAGTCAATTCAATCAAAATTGCTTCCTGTATAGCTCAATATTAATTTTTGTTTAAAAAAAAACCCCAAACCATAAACAACCAACAAAACCAAACCAAAAAACAACTCAGTTCAGTCAGGCTGTCACTAACAATCACAGGCTAAGGGATATTTCTATGTGCATGCCAACTCACAAGACCCTTTGGAGCCAATAAACAGGAGTTACTGAGGCCAGTAAGAGAAATCAAGTTTCTAAGTGAGAAAGTTCTCCATTGCAGCACTGATCAGTAATGCTAAATTATCTGCAACATCTTGATCCAGACAGACTTTCTTGTACTTCTTACAAGAGTGTGGCCTCTGAACTGCCAACTACATTAATGTGCTGGGAAAAGGAAAAGTATCCCAAAAAGAAAGTCTGTCTTGTGTGTTTCAAAAGTATTAAATTTCTTAAGTTGTCATCAAAATCGTGTATGAAACTAAGGAAAGCATTAACACTTGAGGTTTTCTTTTAAACATGTTGGAGAACTTCCAGTATTTCAGAAATTGAATTTATGACTCTCATCATCAGCCCTTAGGGTCATTCAAAACATTGTAAATTATGGAAGGATTATGGGATTTATTAAGAACATTCAGCTGAATATTGGGGAAAAAAAGTCTCTGGTTATGATATTTATAGGAAGTTGTTGAATTCTCTTTTCAGGGGAGAAATGAATGAATTCTGACCTCTTAAGGTCTGAAGCTTTCAACAACGTACTGAAATGAAAAATCTGTCACAGATGAAGAAAATTTAGTTTCTCTGACTGGATCTGTTTGGTTTCTGAATAGTAGTTTCTTGTATTTTTACATATCTAATGCATACAAACTACTGTTTGAAGTCATGGTATATTTTCTGGTTTGGGGTGGTTTTTTCTATTTTTTTTTTTTTAAAGTATAGATTGTATTTCAACAGTCTAGGAATCTCTGTAAGAAAAACATCAGTCTATACACCATCTCTACTAGTTCAGACTTTTCCTACATTGAAATAAGTTAATTTACGGCAGCTTATTTGGAGTTGGACTCAATGATCCCTGTGGGTCCCTTCCAAATCACAATATTCTGTGATTCTGTGAAATATCATCTTTCTTGCTAACTTCAAAAATTATATTAAAACTATTATATGATTCTACAATTATTGGAAAAAGCTAATGCAGCTACTAGAAAAAACTTTGAAACTGAAAAGAACTATTCACCTAACTAAATATCTGGATGATAAAAAATACCCTTCCTAAGTATTTAAATATGAGACACCAGTTCCTGTTAAAATAACTGTTCATGAATTTTAAATTCAGCTCTTCTCTTCACGTGCTAATGTAAAGTTTGAGGTCTCTCCTTAGCAAAATCTTGTCATTAGGGAGACTCAGCCATACAGAATCTCTCATATTAACTGCAGGACAATTATTCCTGGGTGAACTATAAGCACCTACATGACAATTATTAGTACACATGCAGCATAATGCATTACATGACCATTTCACAACTTCTTTATTAAAAAAAACCACAGTGTTTTCTAATGGCTAAACATTTAATAGAACTGTTAACTGAAACTAATTTAGTTTAAGTAAAGCCTTTACTTAAAAGCCACATAAAATATTTTTCCTTTTTTTTTATTACAAAAAGGGAAAGCTGCCTGGATGAATTTCCCAGTGAGCTCTGAACACAGCTGTACTGAAGTCTGTGCCAGCACCACTGTGAGGAAAGCACAGGGTGCCAGTGACCTGCCAGGAGAAGACAAGGGTTTTACTACTGCTTTCCAAAAAAGACCAAACAACAAATTACTCCTGGAAATACAAAATTAGCAGGAATCAGAGCACTGACTCCATCTGTGCACGACCATGTAAAGTGCACACACTGAAACATCCCACACTCTTGCAAGTGATTATTTGACCTTTGGGACATCGACAAAAACAGGAAGCTGAATCCATGGTCCAGGTCAGGAACAGCACCTGACATTTCACCAGTTTCCAGCTGCCCTTTATTTATGTTCAAAGGCTGAACAGTGAAATGAGGCAGCCAAGCAACACCTTGGGTCCTTACACATTCTCTCACCAAAAAGCAAAAAGTCGAAGTATTCTTTCAATCACGTCACTTCAAATTCAAATCAAACTAAAAGTGATTTCACCTGAAGTGATAAATACTGTGGTTCCTCATTTGGACCAGAAAATCAAATTCCTTCCCTAAATTACTGTCTCAAAACCACCTGTGCACCAATGTTCTTGAAATAAAACAAAATTAAAAATATCCAGTGACATTGGTAGAAGTCCCAAAGAAGAATTAGGAGACTGTTCAGTAAGAAATTTGCTGCTGCCTATTTGAGACATTCCCAAGCGTTGCTCATTTGGCTGCCACAAGCAGCTGGTGCTGCTGTCACTGGAAAGGAGCCCAGCAGCAGAAATGCAGCTTCCACCTTTGTTCTAGGCTATACACACATGGAGAAATAAGCATATCTCCACACCAACTTCCCTGGCAGTAAAGAGGCAAAACCAGAGAAATTGACTACTCCTCTGGTTTGAATGATGGCACATTCTTGAAGCTAAGAAGAATCCCAAGTAATCACAAAATAAGGTTACAAATGTGAACAAAACCAGGATTTAAAAGTGCCAATTGCTTTTGGACTAATAGCATGTACCTACACTATGGAACCCTACCACAGCAGCCTGCTGCTTTATACTAGAGATTGCATTGCAAATTCAAGTCTAATCATATTTTTAGATGAATTGAAGGCTACACAGAACAGAACCAGAAGTTAACTGCTAAGAAAGGCAACATTTAGGAAAAAGCGAATGAGGAGAAATGTGCTGGCAGTTGAAGATGGGGGAGAGGGAAATGGGAAGATGAAATCAAATTATCATACTGTATTTTCTTTATTATGGTCCTCTAGTCAAAACAATTTGAAGAGAGAGAAAAAGAGAAAGACAAGTGCTAGAGACTGCAGAGAATACAGAGCATTACTCAACCACAGAACTCAACCTGTTGGCATGCTTTTCAAATAACTATACAACACTGCTTGTGAAGAGGTAAAAACATAAATACCCAACACCTGATACTTTGGGTGATACATGTGCAAGTGAAAACCAAAACCCAACCATACGCAACTTATAAAACTTTTAAGAAAGCTTATGATGGTAGTTATTCCCTTCAAACACCCATCCAGCACTTTTTGAATCACAGTAACCGCGCAACTGCTTATGCAGTTGAAGTTGACAGCAAGGGTTTATTTGGCTTTTAGGAGCACAAGAGCAACTTTGACGGCCAAGGCCCGTTAGGAGGGGACAGGTTCCACAAAAGGAGAACAAAGCAATTATGCCAACAGGCTGATCACCCTGGAAAAGGAATACGTTACACTTATGTGCTGTAACGGGCTGGGGAGAGTTAAGTTTCTTCATAGTAGCTACTATGTGGCTATGTTTTGGGACTGAGAGGGAAATACGGACCAAAGCATAATGTCTCACCACCCTCATTGCAAAGAATTTCTTTCTTATGTCCAATCTTAACCTACTCTATTTCAGTTTAAAACTGTTGCCCACACTCTTGTCACTACAGGCCCTGGTAAAAAGTCTCTCTCCATCTTTCTTATAACCCCCTTTAAAGTACTGAAAGGCCACAAAAAGGTCTCCCTGGAGCCTTCTCTTCTCCAGGATGAACAACCTCAACTGTCTCGGCAGCAGAGGTGATCCAGCCCTCTGAGAATCTTCAAGTCCCTCCTCTGGACTTGTCCAACAGGCCCATGTCCTTCCCATGTTGGGGACCCCAGAGCTGGATGCAGCACTGCAGGTGAGATCTCCCCAGATAAACTCCTCCAGCAAGTTATGGCTTCACTGGAACCTCAACAGTCCCCTGAAGATGGAAACTTTATTGGTTGATAGTACTGAACACATGACAACATATTTAAAGCAGTGGTTCCTGCATACCGTGAAAAATTCCTACACTAAATTCCCTGGCAAAACTGCTGTAATATTCCAAACTCACTCAAAACAACAGCAATTTCAAGGAGAAACCCAAGCTAGATTTAGCCTTTCCAGCAGTTGAATGAGCATATTATTTATAATATATATTGACTTAGATATCCGCGATGCATATATTCACACCCCAAACCTCCTGCCATATATGCACACATAATTAAAATGTGACAAAGTAATTCAAATATATGTTCCCATCAAATCTTCTGCAATCATTAAAAAAATCTACTCCTCTGAATTAAGTTCATCTGAAACTGCACTACTGAGCCATCATTAAGTAGTTACGATAATTTTTCTATATTTAATTCTACTGGAGATCTTATTTTTCAAAGACCAAATATGCAAGATACCAGACCAAGCTGTTGCCTTCTGAAAAAAAAAAACCCAACCCAACACAAGAAAGCCTGATATAAGCATGGTAAGTTTTCAGTTTCATTCACTCTTGCATAAAATGCATGTCTGAGGTATCAATATCCCCTACCCTAAAGTTAATATTTTAATTATTATAGCACACCAGCACAAAAACATCTCACACACAACAAGGCTACCCCCCAATAATTTAACTGATATTAAAATTGATATTGTTTGGAAGCCTTTATGAACAACGTAGTGCTGGTCAGACAACAAATTAAGTCTTCCTGTAAAAGAGTTGGGCAAAACTCAGCAGTCACACTCCTTAGTTTACTAAAAGACAGAGAAGTGCTCATGTCTGTGAAGCACATCAAGATCACAGAACAGCAAAAACCCAATTGAGCAGGATTGACTTTGATACCTCTTGTCAGCTGCTAAAACCTCTTTCATTAGTGTCCTGTGCTCTCTACTCCTTCTACCCATTAGCTAAAATCTGCACATTAGTACAAACTGAAAAACAAGGACAGACTTTTTTTGTTTCTTCAGGAAAGTTAAAAAAGTTAAATCCCAGTGAAAGTGTAAACTCAGTGCATTGCTGAAATCTACCATTCTACCTGACAATTAGTGATGTAATTCTCAGAAATCACTGTCTTTAGCATATGGAAAACTCAATTACTGCAAATTGCAACCTAAACAGCAACACAAGGAGCCCACTCCAGTTTTGTGAAGTTTATATTCATGGTTTTTAATAAAGAGTTTCTTTAGTTCAGCACAGAGTTGGATTTTTGGTTAGAATGCACAGTTATGTCCCATCTCCTCTGTTCCCCTATCAATCTTTCCCATCTATTGACAAAGGTTTAGCTTCAGATCACAATCTAAGAACAGACAGTCCTACACAAATATTTTAATCAATATTTTTATGTTGTGCATCAGATCTTTATCTGGGAACAACAGGCCCTGAATTTAAGTTAAAAGAAAATTCCTCTACAGACAGCAGAAGTGAAACAGAAGAACACATTTAGAATACAGACTATTTACAACAGCTGAGAGTTATTTAAATCCATAGACATAATTTAACAAAAAAAAAAAAGAAAAAAAGAAAATTATCTGAGTACCACGGAAGTCCCATTTCCAAAGTTCTTACAGAAAGATGTGCTAAAAGCTTTGACAACTGGTTGTGCTCCCTCAATGATAAGCACAGATATTCACAAGAGCTCACTGCAGGTATGCAGTGATATCTAGTGCTCACAGCCCCTCTCCCTGGCTAAACCCTTGAGATCAGCTACAGAAAGAAATCACAGGGGACATCATTCCTCCACCTCTCAGTTCTTCAGGAGCTGTGAGTGAAATGCAGAGCTACAGGACCTTGCCATCTGCCAACAGGACAAAGGAGAGCCCTCTCCTTTCTTTTTTAAAATTTCCCTAAAAAACCCCAAACATCTTAAAAGCCACATCACAACCTGGCCTAAATTAAAGTTTCCAACTGCTCTACTGAGAGCAAATAAGGCCAGTTTGGGAAAAGAAAAAAAGCAGTTAAGTTTGTTTTTTTTAATGGAGTTTTTCATTTGGAATTCAAGCAGTCCTGTGGTACCAACAGAAAAAAAGGTAGCTCCTGTGCTTTCATGTACACTGCAAAGAAATACAGGTATCACAAATTTACCAACAGAGAAAATACAAATGGATGATGCTCCTTTTCTCAGAGCATTCTAGTCTTCTGCTGTTTGCAAAAAGTTATGCTGAAAGTTATGAATAGATAGAGCTGCCAATACAGCAACAGATGAGAACCTGCTTGGACCTCCTTCATATTATAACTTCGTAGTAATCCCTTAAAATTCTTCTTCCCCCCATGATCATGAAGCTTAACATGACACTTCTTTGGTTGTCCCCCTTGCAGCACTCAGAACTACCATATTGTCTTGAAATCTTTAGAAATAATTCCTCCTTCAGTAACTGACTAATAATGCCTTATTAATGAAGGCACTTCCTATAAGCAAGACCCACAGTTTCAATATATGTTTTTTCCCATTTTTTTTCCCCGCATATTTGTGAAACAATAAAAACCTCACCCTTAAAAGCTAAACACTAAAAAAAAGTAATATACTCGCAGGTTATCAACTGCAGTTCCTGGAAATGCAGTTTTCCATTTTAAGCTGCCTCTGCCTTGCACAGAGCATCTTTCTTTGCACCTTAAGATCAACATAGTGCTTGAACATTACAGCTGTGACTGAATGACAAAGCTAAATGCACAAAACAAAGCTAAAGGCACAAAAACACTCACATTGCATCTGAACAGAAGTCTTTTAAGGCTGGCTGCTTTCCTAGAAATCTTCCTTCCCAGGAGCACACAGAGAGCAGGTTGGACATTGGACAGACTGCAGGAGCAGCTGCCCTCAATGCATTAAAATAACAAACAGAACACAAATTTACTAAAAAAAGAATATAAACATTTTCATATATGCCTTAGAGTAATTTAAATGCAATTTAGGTACCGTTTTGGGTCAAAACCAAATACCACCAATAAAAAACCATATTACTTAATACAAATTTCCAGCACAAGCAGAGAGCTTTCCACTCTAGACAAGTATGTACCTCCTTTACACGCAAACAGATTATTTTGGCCAGACTTCAATGACTCTTTTCTGTGCTCTGCTGCACCTCTGGACATTTTACAAGAACAGAAAAGCTCAGGAGATATCAAAAGTTACTCCAGCTGCCACCTGGACTATAGCTTGATGAGTGCTTTAAGAAGAACTGTTATATAGGTAATCAGGAAATGAGGAAATCCTGGCCTTCCACTTCTGCCAGGTTGTTCCCATCAGCCTGGGCAGAGGTGTGGCCACAGGGGTGAGACAGGTAAGAAATGGACTTAGTGAAAAACAACCCTTCACAAAGAACTGGGCTTTTATAAGTTGGTTTTCAGTTCTCTTCTGGCCCTAGAAGGATCACCCCTTTCAGAAACAGATGTTACTTCAATAAGCTTGAAACAAAGAAAGGAGAGCGTAACTTGAGTGCTTGCCAGTGTTAAAGGACAAAAGATTGTTAGCAGAATCAGACGGGTCTCAAAAACATTTGAAGAATCTTATTTACAAAACCAGATTCTCTTTTATACTGATGTTCTTCTATTTTACACAAATTCAAATTACACTAAGATTACTTCAGCCAGAAGCTTAATTATAAAATAAAGCTAAGATCTCACTCATATGAAAGCAAAATTCACATCCCATGACTTTTCTATCAAAAGCTAATTCACTTTTGCCTAAAGTTTAGATTCAAAGAGTTAACCTATCATTCAAAACCATGTCTGAATGACTTGAGAATCACGATACAAAATGCTGAAACAAAATCTGTTTGCTGTTCCTACAGCTATTAAAAATCCTGAAATTTTAATGTTTTAGTATGCAATCAGAAGATCATTAGAAATCTCTCCAAAACATTTATTTCATTATCAGTTAGATACTGCACTTCTGTAATTATGCAAGTTCAGAGGTTATTTTAGCCATAACACCTACCTGAAAAAATCTCCCAAGTCACAACCCAAATAGGAAATAATTTTAAGTGAGCACTACTTGGTAGTACATATTGGAAAGTCTGCCATGTAAACAAGTTCCTAAATTATGTGCACAACCCCCTTCTTTTAGAACACAACCAACTTTTTAAAGCAATTCAATGTTATATCCCACAGATTTTAGACCACCTGCATTTTCCACATTTGATTCTGTATTTGTTTTTTAAGTGTAAAGTGCATTTCTCAGGTGGGAAGTGACTTCTGGAGGTCATTTGGTCCACGCCGCTGCTCCAGCAGGGCCACCTAGAGCCAACTACCCAGGACCATGTCCAGGTGACCCTTGAGTATCTTCAACAATCAAGAATCTCCCTTGGCAGTATGTGCCAGGGCTTGGGAGCCCTCACAGTTGAAGTGTTTCCTGGTGCCCAAGTTTGTGCCACTGCCTCTGGTCCTGTCACTGGGCGCCACTGAGAAGAGCCGGGCTCTGTCCTCTTTGAACCCTCCCTCCAGGTATTTGGTGCACATCAGTGAGATCCTTCCTGAGCCTCCCCTTCTCCAGGGCCTTCCCCTTCTCAACAGGCCCAGGCCTACAGTAATGTCACACTATTTACACAATAGAATGCACAGTACATTAAACCACATTGTTCTGTTCTGTTAACAGGACACATTAAGTTGTCTCATCCCATTTGTGTTGACGTCACTCCATCAGGTTGGTGTGAGTCTTGACACACATCACAGCCAACATCTGGTCCGTCACAAATCAAAAGCTGTTTGTCAAGAGCTGACTCATCCTGGCAAAATTCAGTCACATGCACACAGAGAGCAGAATAGTTTCCCTGGAGAAATTAGGGTAAGGTACCATTCCCACCAATTTTTTCCAGACGATAAAACCCCTCAGTAAAAGTCATCATATTTATGTCTGTCAAGCTAAAACTTTGGGGTAAAAAGAACAAAATTCTGTTGTTTCTTCTCACCATCTAGCCTAGCACAGGTTGCTCCACTGAGATAATGCTGTGAAGTCCAAAATCCCAGCAAAAGGAGAGTCAGTTTGAAAATTCTTCCCTGAAATTACAAAAGCATGTAAGAGCAGTTTCAAAGGTATTCAATTTGAGGCACGACCAAAATCTGATAAGGTTTAAATCTTGTTAACCAAGACAAACCCACGTGCTTTTCCCTTAAGTGCCAAAACTACACGTCTTTGAAAATACCTCCAGGGATGGTGACTCCACCACTTCCCTGAGGAACCTATTCCAGTGCTTGACAACCCTTTGGGTAAAGAATTGTTTCCTAATCCAATCCAAACCTCCTCAGCACAACTTGAGACCATTTCCTTTTGTCTTCACTTGTTGCCTGGAAGAAGAGACCAGCTGCATCTGGCTGCACCCTCCTGTCAGGGAGTTGGAGAGAGCCGTAATGTCCCCTGGACCCTCCTTTTCTCCAGGCTAAACCCTGGAGAAAACGAACGAACCCCCAGTTCGTTCAACCGCTCCTCACCAGATTTGTGCTCCAGATCCTTTCCCACCTCCATTGCCTTCTCTGCACATGCTCCAGCACCTCAATGTCCTTCCTGAACTGAGAGCCCAGAACTGGGCACAGGATTCGTGGTGAGGTCTCACCAGTGCCCAGTACAGGAGGACAATCACTGCCCTGGTCCTGCTGGCCACAGTATTGGTGATATGGGCCAGGTGCCATTGGCCTCCCTGCTACACTGACAGCTTTTTTTGCCCACCAGACAGATTTCCAGCCCCTCTGCCCCAAGCCTGGAGCACTGCCTGGAGTTGTTGTGACCCCAGTGCAGGACCTGGCACTCTGCCTTGTTAAAACTCACACAATTTGCCTCAGCCCATGGATCCAGCCTGTGCAGATCCCTCTGCAGAGCCTTCCTGCACTCCAGCAGATCAACACTCCCACCCAGCTTGGTGCCATCTGTAAACTTGCTGCAACTCCTCTCCAGTCAAAAAATCACTTCAAATTCTGTACCAGACCCCAAGTCTACATCAGCAGGATGTGCAGTGCAATAGGAATAGACTGGCAGAACAAAGAAGTATTGAGAATCCAAACGCTCACACTGAAAGTGTTTTCAAGGGTCTTGCTCTGAACTAGGGTTAGTCTGGTCCCACGGACTAAACATCCAGTAGTAGTTGGAGAGCATTATGTTCACCTTCAGAGTGCATTATTCAGCTTAGTTTAATACAAAACTAAATCAGTTCTCACACTCTGAGGTCACTCTACCACATGAAATGCAGCAAAGCACATTAAGGTTGGATGATCAAGACAGTTAATTCAAAAGACCACTATGACCTGAGGAAAAAGAAGAGAAAACAGCAATGGAGACACACCCATACTGCAGGTCTGCTGATTTAAAAAATATTTCTCTGTTACAAAGAAATCTAAATCTCACATTGGTAAGAGAGAAAAATAAATCACATACTTCAAAACAACTTAAACTGCAAACAGAAAGGGATTAACAGTGTTATATCTTTCTTGCACATTTGTTCTCGGGGAAAGGTATGCTTATTTTCAAGTACTAGATTGGTAAATTTTGAAATGTTTAAAAATGCTTTAGAAAGGCCAGAAAAGTCATACAGTTTACACAGTTCTGATAAAGCCCCATGTTAATACCCAACCTCTTCTCTCGAACACCACGAACTGTGATATATACCGATGTGACTTGGAAATATTAAGTCATACCACTGTTGGGCAGACATCTGGAAAAAACAGTAACCAAAAAGAAAAAATATCAGACAAATGAAAAAATAAAACAAATTATTAAAAATTTAATTGTTTCCCTTTGAAGAATTAATACAAGAAGTGACCAAAGAGTTCAGTTTGCCCTTTCTCAAATTTACATTGCGTAATTAATCTCTTGATTTTCCTTTTTTTTCTGGTCACAAATGGAATGCTAAATTAACTTCAACATTTCAATGCTTTGGCAGCAATCTTCTAAAAACACTCTATTAGGAGACACACCATGTAACCCATAGGCAGAAAGAGTTATACTCCTTTTCACATTTCCAGTGTTATTTGAACTTATTTCCTGGCTTTTTTTAAGATCACAGGCATATGCCCTAAAACATAATATATACAGTTGGAGCATCTGGAGGGCAAGATGCATGCAAGTTGTATGAAATCTATCCATGTTCACTGTGTCAGTATTAAAGTATAGATATATTAAGAAAATTGCTTCCATTGGCTCACATTCTCAGTACTAGTTAATAATGGCACCATGCTGGTAACTGTTGTGGGTTAACCCAGCCAGGAGCAAACACCACACAGGCACTTGCTCGCTCCCCATCCCTCATCCAGTGGGATGGGGGAGAGAAAAAAGGAAAGCTGTGGGTTGAGACAAAGACAGTTTAATAGCACAGAAGCAAAAGGGGAAATCAGTATTAATATCAAATATATTATTATTATTATTACATGCCAAACAAGTGAAGCACTATGCAGTTGTTCACCACCTGCTGTCCAGCCTGTCGCTGAGCAGCAGCCTTTGGCCGCCTTTCTCCCTCTAGTTTAAACACTGAGCACCATATGGTCTGGGATATCCCTTGGGTCAGCTGGGGTCAGCTGCCCTGGCTGTGTCCCCTCCCAGCTTCCTGTGCAGCCCCAGCCTCTCGCTGGTGGGATGGGTTGGGGGACAAAAAGGCCTCGACTCCTGTAAGTGCTGCTCAGCAACAACTGAACACAAGTGTGTGACCAACATCCTAAATCCAAAACACTGCACTGTACCAGCCACTAGGAAGAAAATTAACTTTATCCCAGCTGAAACCAGGACAGTGACCAATCCAGAAAGAAGATTTCCAAAAATGACACTCCAGAAAGTGGGATTTGTTTAGCTGTACACTATGGAAATTTGCAGAAGCTTTGGTCCCAGGCACTGCTGCTCAAGTTACAAACTTGGTATGCTTTTTTCTCTCCTCTCAGTTCACATCAGGATGTATGAATCTGCTAACAACAGAGATGTTTCAGCTAGGAAGCAACTTCAATACATGCCACAAAACCAACAAAATCAGCACACAACTCATTCTGGTCTTCAGTTTGGAAAGCCAGACTCGAAAGCAAAGAGCAAGCTGCTGTATGCTCAGAACAAAAGATATTGCACTGAATGCTTGATCAGCTTTGAACTGCAGAGCTATGTATAGGCAATACTGGAAACAGAATAATGCCAGATGTTAGAAATTTAAAACACAGACCTGTTTTGCTAGTAAAGTCAATAAACCAAGTTTGCAACATGTAACATTTCTCAACTTATTAGTACCAGCAAGGCACAATTTTTATTTAAAACAATGCAACTCATTGAAAGAATTTTTTACAATGAAAATGTCAACCCTAATTATATTCAAACAACCTTGAGACAGACAGTATTTACGTCTACGTATTTAAAAAAGACAACACAGAATTCTATTTGAGCAAGATGTAAATCAATTTACCCAAAGAAAGTGAACTACAGGTGTAAAGGAAGCCATAATCCAGAAATGGTGAAATCTCTTAAATACCTGTATATCTGAATTACAGTCCTACTGCTTATCTGAATGACAGATTTAGCATTAACAATATTAAAGAAATTAAGCAAATACTTCTAGCAATAGTGTAATATGCCCAGGCCATAATAGCTTTGGAAGAATAGTGTTTGTAGGAAGAAGTTATGCAAGTTTTACTCATGCAGGTTGAAAAATCATGTAGACAATACTTCCTCTAATGCATTCTGACAGTAGAGTTTAATGTAACTCTAATCCCATAACAACATGCATTTTACTGGTTGCATTCCAATTTCGTTAGAATATTTTAGCATGAACAAGCAGTTATTCTAACAATACTCAATTCCCAAAAGACACACAAAATCTAAGGCCAAAATCCTTGTTACAACTATTGAAAATATGAGGAAACAAGTAATTCTGTCTCAGAAAAAAAATTAAGTAGCTCTCATTAACTCACAAAATTTCACAGACAGGAATGATTACATTAAACGACACAAAGAGGGGCACTCTCTCCTCTGGTCCAGTTGAAACCATCTGTCAGTGGCATGGACATGCTAGAAAAGCTACACACAAAAGAGGAGTTTAGGAGTCTGCATATCTAACACAGAAAATAAGATGCTACTCTCAACAGTCACAACAAAATAAAGGCCCTTGCAGAGCTATGTATTTTAATTTGAGACACACTGAAAACTAAAGACACAGAACTAAGTTCTGCACATATTCCTTATGGTCACCTAATTCACTTAAGGTTATTTCATTACTTGAATCGCTGCAGAGCTTCTGTAAACACATAATGTGGCTCTTCAACACCAAATGCAGACTAGTTTGGGAGAGTTGTATGTTGTGTGTGTTTGTGAGGTTTTGTTTTGTTGTGGTTCTTTTTTTTGGCTAGGCTTTGTTTTGTTTTTGTTTTGTGGGGTTTCAAAACTGTTTTGTTTGATTTTTTTAAAACAGGCTAACATTTAGGTCACAGTTTGTGCACAGGACAAATTTTTTTTGCTTTTAGAAGAACATTTTAGTATTACTTTAAGATGTATTTCAGCCATTGAAGATGATGTATGGAGATCAGTTTGTTATAATAAACAGTGGTAGTACAGCAATTTTTACAGCATGCAATAAAGTTACCTGGATATTGTACAGGAATTCCACAGGCACTTTAGTGATCATTAGCTGTGATCATTAGTGATCATATTCACATCTAGTTTTATGCAGTATCACAAATTATTCTTCAGTTTTGAAGAGAAAGATTAACAGATCCATAAGGAATATAAGTAAAGCAGTTACAGGACAAGTTATAAAGAAAAATTCAGAGTTAAGAAAGTTGTTACGGAAGTTGTCATTGTGTCTAACTTACACCATTGTGCTTGCAATCAAAAACAGTAGCACCGTTGGTTTATATTAAAGAACCACTGCTCACTGGTAGCTGGATTGGAAACTATTTCATTTCTGCTCTCACTTAATTGAAAACGGTCTCGCCATTCCTAAGTAGTATCTGCTAAGGCTGCAACCTTGGGTTTAGAGAACCTTAAACACAAGAAACAAACCCACTAAAATCACTGTCCAAAGACTACGCTGTAAAGCATTACCACATGCAGGACAAACCTGCTTATACAGTGCCCATATTAAGCCACACCATTTCCAAAACAACAGAACCTGATTAATTATAACACTCATTTGCCTCTGCTAATGATGATCCCTATCAAGAATCCCTTTGACACAGAGGTATACAGAGCTCCCAAGACCATGCAAGAATGCAATGACAAATGTTAATTTTTCTCCATAATGTTTTAAGATGAACCTTCTGACAAATTTATGTATGATATTTTTCGAAGAGACAGATTAGATACCCTATAAATTATGTTTACACAGACACAGTATACAACAAACACAGCTCTAGAATACTGTGCTTGGAAATATCAATGTGGACCTAAGAAAACTGCTATCTTTTTTATTTCTCACTTATAATAGAAGAAAATTAGCATTCTAAATAAAATGCCCAAATAATACATTCTTCAGTTATTAGTGAAATTTTTTCTTTATTTCCTTCTGTACTTGCCAAAGCAGGACTTGTCAGAATTGGCAGGGGGAATGTGCTCCTGAAATTGTCTTTATGTTCTCATATTAAAACTATTTGCCACAATTATGTTACAAAACAGTTTTGTTACAGGATAGTAGTATTTTCTATATCATGGCTGACATTAAGGCTATAGCCATGTCCTTAAACCCCAAACAAATTACGTTCAGAGGAAATGCAAGCACACTGCACAAAGGAGCAGAGATTAAAAAACCCCAACTTCTCCCAAACTGTAATTTGCTGCCATACTATTTTTCAGCTCACAAAAATAATGAGATATTATTAGTTTCCCAGCTGTTAGGCTTAGCAGTTTTGTTTTAAAATTCAATTCTGTGTGACTGGGCTGCAAATCAGAAACATGCCTTAATCTCCTAACTGGTCAAGACTTCCAAGCAAGTGACTACTACAACTAATTCCACTGTTAAGCAAAACCAGCTAAAAGCACATAACTGACACATTTCAATACTACTGGCAGCTGAACACAAATCTTGGCCCTGTTAATGAAGAAACTGCTTTGTCCCTCATGAAGTTCCTCCCTCTGTGTGTCACTGTACCATACAGAAATCAAGACATGCTGTTTTGCATAAAACAATTACAGTGCACAGCATATCATCACAATTTTTTTTTTATGGATAAGGCAAAATAGACAACAACTGATGCACTTCAGTCACTTTGTGTATAATAATTTTAAGCAGATTCAGAAATTAATCTAAATAGTCCCTCTTTAAAGACCTAATTACTCATCAAATGCTTACAAGGTCATTTAAATGAGAGAAATAGCATTATGCTCTCCTGAAAAAGATTTTTAAATTCTGTCTCTCGGCAAGAAAATTATTTCTGACACCTCCCCCCTCCCCCCCATGACCTTAACATTTCTCTAAAAGTTTTAATTATGTATATAAACAGTTCAGGTCATCTCTGGTCTCCCATTCTTGTATAGCAAATTTTGAGGACATTTTTCCCAATTACCAGGCAAGTTCAAGTATAATTTAACTATGGAAAAGGTATTTTACATTTACTCTTCCAGAGCTGCAAGTTTGGAGCAGGTGATCCTTTATGCTCTTTTACATATCAATTTTTACTTACGTCTTTTTTAATCACTGAGGAAATTATAAATTATATCAACTGTGATAGGTGAAGCATGGTATACTCAGAGAAGAGCAGAACACTCCCGGGATATTTAACAATTAATTTATTCAACTAATAACTAAGACATGCTGCTAACTCTTGAAGATGTTAAGAGCTGAAATCACTAGATGGATCCATCCCCCTTCCCTCTTTTTCCATGACTAAAAATTTTCACTTCTTTTCTTATTTACTTTCACCACTGAAAAAAGGTCCATTTAAAAAGTGAGCTTACTCACCAGGTGAGTCTCTCAGATACACAGCTCAGGCTGTAATGCACTCACAAGCCTGTTAAGGGGCCTGCTGCCAAGGGCTGGCTTTAGATCTATTTATAGCATAAACATGGTGAAGGCCAGATAAGTCTTATTAGCCTATTTAACAGTTATCTGAAGATTTGTTTATTTAAGATGCAATAACTTAAAAATAACTGCATAAGCTTTAGTTTCTTCCCAACATTTTAAAGCTTAAGCAACACCCTGTTAACTTGGTTACCAACACTACCCTTGAAAGCCTTTCACACTTTTAGTAACTGCAGAGTATTGCTGCATTAAAGGACCTCATGAACTCCAACAAACCGAACAATCACAGCAAACAAGCCTTCCATTACATCACCTTCAAGTAAAAGCCTATAGATGCATACTAAATCAGCAAGACAAATTCAAGAACTAATACCTTTTTGTAACTGGATTTAAATAAGCTAATTTTGGTCTTTGGCACTAGGTCTCAGTAACAGGAGAGAGGCTTAAAATCACAGACCCACGTGGCTAAAACAGGAGTAAACATTACTGCTGCACAGATGTTATTGGAGGTAGAAAGATGCAACTTGGAAAAAGAAGAATGTGATGAAAAGATTTTTAAAAAGAGAGAAAAATAATCTGAACTCATTTTATGCAATGGAGTGAAAAATAAGGTACTTGAAGTGCATGCCAGGAAGGCAAACAAAGCTCTAAGAATCATTCATGGCCGCATTAGTGTAAATCAGTCTTAAGAAACAACTTCCTCTCAGGAAATACAAATTCCTGATTCACAATTAAGGCTGGAAAAAAAAAAAAAAAGGGAAAAAAAAGAAAGAAAAGAACAAGCAGAACAAACTATGAACTGCAAGCAGCTGGGCACATTTTGTTACAGGAAATAAAACAATTAATGACAACCCTTTTATTACACCTGACTTTCAATGTAAAGTGTATCTCAGTACAACATCCCCCTGGTTTAACATTTCAGTTTAAATTTCACTATCATTTGAAGGGGAGGAAAGGGGAAATCAACTCCACAATTAGTCAAAATTAAATAATGGTTTTAGGTTAAGCTCATCTTTTTCCACTCCTGTGCAGAAGATCATTTACTTCTGGTTTAGCAATGATGGTCCAACGACCTAGTCAAATTTAGCAGAGATTTAAGTGGAAAGGCTACCTTGTACCCAGGTGTTTTACCTACTGCTGTTATCTCCCTTCTCAAGAGAAGTCCACACGGAAAAACCAAGATGAACATGCACGTTTCATTCATGTTTCTGTGACGGATGCAGTGAAAGACAAGCTTTGAAAAACACTCCATTTTTTGCTTCTCTTTACAACACAAAATTAGAGACGGCTGAGAAGTCACTAAAACTTTGGTTTACTAGCACGTAACTCCATTCAAACCTTGTCCATGCTCACAGCTTCTACAAGAAATGTTAGCTGCAATGTGGTGTTCAAAAGGAGGAGAACATTAGGATCCTTGTTAGCTGTAGCTTTACTGTCTTGCACCCTTTTAAAGAATGATTTATTTCAGTTGTTACCAGCTTTACAGAGTTAAACACAATAGATCACACTGTGGGAGAAAGCATTGCCATATACACACAGTGAATGAGGCAGCAATTAGGAATTGAGACATCACAAAAAATGTTTCCAAATGTTTTGGGAGTTGTGTATGGCCCTCAGATTTAGAAGGATAAGAGGTCTGAAATGCTGTCTAATAGCTTTTAGTACTAGATGAAAGATCCAACTTAAGATTACAAACTTAAAGGTGTATTACAGTCAGATTTTCAACATATTTCTATCTCAGCAAACTTGAGCATGTAGAACTGTGCATCCCATTCCCACTGATTTTATAAACCGCAAGATATTGAATATAGTATCAGAGGCCATTCCACCTCAGAAACACCAAAAGCAGCTGCCACATGCAAACCTTGGTTGCACCAAATTAAAAACTCAATGCTTCAGCCTCCTGCTGAGAAAACTTGTCCCAGAGCTTAGAAAAAACCATGAGAGAGTTTCTCTGAATCATATGCACAGAGTAAGAGAATGGTTGAGGTTGGAGGGAAACTCTGGAGGTCATCTGGTCCACCCCTCCTGATCAAGCAGGGGCACATACAGTGAGCTGCCAAGAACCACCTGCTTTGAACCACCTCCAGAGATGGAGACTCAGCAACTCCTCTGACCAACCTGTGACAGTGCTCAGTCATCCTCACAGTTAAACCCCAATGTTTCCTCATGTTCAGCCAGTCCTGTGTTTCAGTTTGTGCCCACTGCTGCTCTCAACCTGCTGGTAACACCTCTCCTAAGGCAGCCCAGGATACCACTGTTCCTTTTTTACCACAAGGGCTCGCGGCTGGCTCATGTTCACCTTGGTGCCCCCCAGCACAGGCCTGTCCTGCAGACACCCCCTCCAGCCAGGCAGCCTTTCTGGTTCACGGGGTTCTTCCTCCCCACGTGCAGCACTTTCCACACTGATCCTTGTGGAATTGCACGAGGCTCCTGCCAGCCCATTGTCCCAGCTTGTCAGGGACTCCCTGGGCTGCACCACGACCCTCTGGTGTACAAGCCACTCCTCCCGGTTTGGTGTCATCAGCAAACCTGCCGAGGGTACAGACTGTCCCATAATCCAGACCATTGATGAGCATGTTGAAGAGGACTGGACCCAGTACTGACCCCCGGTATACAATGATGGTTTCTGGCCTCCAACTGGACTTTGTGACACTGATAAGCACCCTCTTCAATCCTCCTCACTGTGTGCTCAACCAGCCCCTATTCCTTTATTTTCTCTGAGAATCTTATGGCACACATTTTCAAACGCCCTTCTAAAGTCTAGAGAGACAATATCCTTTGCTTTCTCTTCATCTACCATGTTGGGTTATTTTCATAGGGAAAAAAAAAGTGCCAGCTGCAAGTAGGGACCAAAGATCCTTGAAAACAACCGACAAATCAAGCATCTGAGTAAATTTCAAACATTTGTTCCATGAGGGCAAGCTGAGGAAAATGAGCTTGTGTAGCCTAGAGAAGAGGAAGTGTAAAGGACTAGCTGGCACTAGTCTTCCAGCAACTAAGAGGTTATCAGGAAGATACAGTCAAGCTCTTTGCTTTGGTCCAACAGCACACATATAGTGATCGTGCACAGCATAACTCATTCATTTCCAAAACTTCATTCACTTATCTGAATCCTCAAGCTTTTTTGTTTTGCCCAAGGAACAATGCAGCACAAATCTTATTTATCCACTCTACTGCCTCTGGAATGAGGAGTCACTATACAGGAGAGAAAAATGCAACAGCAACAAAGGCTTACAGGGATATTCTTCTTTTTCCCACCCATAAATCTTCAGAAACTGAAAGAGGCCAGCAGCAAGAGAGTTTGTACTGCATTCATACTATATAATACATTAAGCATCTCCAGTCTTACTAGTCTGAGGCAGAGGTGACAACAACCTGCTTCTCTCCAGCAGCATAGAAGACAGAAAAAATCCACGGGGAGGAGGGACAGAGCATCATTTTCTATTGTTGACTGAATATAAATAACTGTCTGATTGACACAAAACCCCATCTTCTGTCTACATCCATACACTGGAATCTTCTTTGTCAGTGACAGATTAAGAGCATCACACAATTCTATGGAGACATGGAAAGCTGAATGGTATCGCAGTATCTTGCACATTCCTAAGAACGAAATGTAAAATTACAATGCCTGATTTCTGCTAAGCCGCTATACAAAAATACTATCTGAGCAAGGGCTATTTTTAATTATGTCTATACAGAAGGTTCTTTTACAGAAAAGCAGTGCTTCAGAAGGTAATTTTCAGGTTTATGTTTGTAAAGTAAGTATTTCTACAGGGCAACATCTTTCCAAGAACATTAATCAGGCCCTCTTTGTACCATATCAAAAGGAGCTGAAGGTGAATTCTATCTCTTGGTGACCTTGTACAATCCCACCCTTACTCAGGAACGCTGTGAGGACAGGATACAGGAAATCACTGCCAGTTTAACAGTCCTATGCTGATTCCTATGCAACTCATTCAAGTCTAGACAGTAGATTTAAAAAGCCAGTCTGGTTACAGTATTCACACAGCACATCACAGGAAATGCAGAAAGTGTCACACTTGCTAATTTTAAAAAGTCACACTTACTAAGTCGTTCTGGATAATTTTTAAGTTTGCAATACTAGCAGGATTATTTCCTTTTTTTTTAAAACCAATGACTTACACGCATCATGTGGAAATGTTAACAAAGAACAAAATATTAAGAACTTCAAAAAGTGGAGAAACTTATTTCAGAAGAAAGACAAAAGAAGTACCAGTACGCAAATAAATGAAATCCACAGGACTCAGAATTTTGATATTAATACAGAATACATTGATCATTCAACTTTAGGAGACTAAAAAAAAACCAACCAAAAACCATCACACAAAACCCCACCCCAAAACACCAAAAAACCCCCCAGAAAACCAAAACAACAACAAACCCCCCAAAAATAAAAAAAAAACTGAACAAAACTCCCCCAAACCAAAACAACCCACAAAAAAAACCCCCAAAACAAATAAAGAAAAGGTCTGCTCTTACAGCAAGATTTTAAGAGAAGTCTGTACAGAGGTACCAAATTCTATACTTTCTGCACTGTCTAAAAATAAGTCTGTCAACTGAGCATGAGCTGACAAATTTTGTCCAGTGAATGTCTTCAAGGTCAGTTATGCCAATAATGTTTCCATATAATGTTAGCAAGTTTGTATTAAAACAGAAAGGCCCAAATGACTTTTGCTAAATTGAGAAATTCTACGTATTCACAAGACAGCTGCAGTACAATGCAGGCAAACAGGATCAGCTAATCCAAGCTGGCAGAGAGCTGTCAAACACAGCTATAAGCAAGTGCTGTTTCCTCAACTGGAGATGAACGCGCTTCCATCCCTCATCTTGGGATTCCTGCAATTGTTCCCTAACCTGCTTTAGTCTGAACGAGCTAGGCTAACAACATGGAATATTTGAAACATTTAAATTAACCCAGTTCATTTAAAATGGAGCTGTGCCACAAGCACTGGAGACAAGGGAAGAGCAAGACTGAAGATTTAGGAGGAATAATTTAATCAGTTAAAATATGATTAAGAAACAGGGAAAATATAACTTGAGATGGCTGACAACAAGCAACTATTACCACACAATTACCCCTGTGATTCAGCTCAGTACAGTTTCTGAAGTCAACATTTTTGTTCATACCTTATTTTAACATACTAAGAACCTCTACTCTGTTTGCTCTTCTGGCTAAATGACATACAAATAAAGAAATAAATCACTGCAATTAAAAAACATACAACTTAAAAGGCACTGAATACTGAAGACTTGATGGCAATAACCTTGTCAAACATTCCATCCCTACTCATGCATCAGCCTTTGCACCATTCTGCATACTCTGCTTTGCCAAAATGGTCTCCCTAATGTTTGATTATCACCTCACTAATCTAATCCTGCCTTTCATGATTCTCATCTTGCTTCCATTCCTCTTCTCCCTTCTCTGGCACCGGCTGCATCTTTTCCACAGCCTTTAGCTCAGCTGGGATGTTTTTCCTCTCACCTTTACAAATATTCTGTTATTAACCAGCAAATTAATTTCTACTTGATGCTGCTTTTCCCTTCCTCAACCCACTTTGTCTATCCTTGCAGGCTGGCAATCACCAGATCTCCTCTGGTTGTTCAATTTCACTTTTCAAACTCTGTCCCTTATTCCTTCCTATGAAATCTACTTTAGCCACCTTTTTTCCTCTCTCTTCCTCCCACATTCACCCTCTGTAGGAATCTTTTCCTCAGCAGCTTCCTATTCCAACTTCTGTTCCCCTTCTTTCTCACCCCGCAGCATCAGGAGAACCAAGCTGGACCATGCTCCAATTAAAAAACAAGCTTCCAAAATCCACTTGGCCAGGATCTCAGTGATTCCTGCTCCCTCCCCTTCAGGAATAACAGAAAAAAAAAAAAAGAAAAGGCATAACACTAAGAAGTTATACATTTATTTTAAACTAGGATTTAGTTTTAAACAAAATACATAGATTTTTCACAGATTGTTGCCGAAGCCCTAAAACTTTAAGTCCTTCCCTTACCAAACACACATAAATAATGAATCAGTCACATATTTAAAAGCTGCTGAGAGAACTCTTAGAATTATTATTTTTCCAATGCATTGTCTGTACCAATGACTGCTTTTTCATACCTTTTCCATAAAATATTATAATACAGTGATTCTTAGTGAGAAAACAAAGGGTTTTTAACACTTGTATGCTCAAGTGTTGTCTCCTTCTTTTTGTCCCCACAGACAGTTCTCAGCTTATTATAAAACCCTATTGGGTAAGTTTAGGCCATATTTCAGAATTTAATGTACTAATTAAAAGAAGGACTTGCAGCAGCTAAGCAAGATTTTCTTTAATCAGTTTGTTCAAGCATTCATTTCAATTCTACCCTAACCTTGCAAAAAAAACAAGTCTGATTTATTCTGCCTGAAGACCCAGGGACATGTTAGAAGGAACCAGGAAGAATGATGGTCACAATTATCTGCTTTTTCTCTCACATTCAAGTGAGAAGCAGCTGAACAGGTCTAGAATTGCCACCTTAAGTACCCCTACTAATGGAGATCCCATTCCTGATTCTCAAGGCAGGCACATACTACCCACTGAATAATCAAAGCCCCCTTCCTCATTCTTAGGTTAAAGTGCAACTGAAAAGACTAAAGCAATGCTGCACACCTCCTGAGATTCACATATTGCTTCTTCCCTTCTCTCTGGGTGCAGACTTGGAATGCAAAATAAACCCAGTCTCCTGTATACCTCAGATCTGTTCTCTCCGAATAAAAAGAAATTCCCACCCCCAATTTATTACGGAAATCTTACTCAACACCAACTGCTATAGTCAAAACAAGATCATATGGCCAAAACCAGAATGAAAACAATCCATGAAAAGAGTGCTATAAGGTATCTAGAAATATTTTCGATAGTTCATGGATGTCACAGTTCAATTGTATATCCAGCGTAGCAGCATTTGGGTTGAGCCACACTTACAAGATAGATTATTTCCAACTGTTGGCTTATTTTATCTCTTAAGGAGAAAGGACTCCCTTCATATGGCTAGAAAATCCCATCTTCACAACGTTGTCCTTTCTCTAGGTATCTGCCCCAAACAAACCTTTAAAACAGTTGCTTTATTATCAAGGGTTTAGTCCAAATGTGACTTCAAATACAAGTGCTGGAGGAATACTACGCCAAACTAAAAGAACTTTAAAAAAAATACGTATATTCAAAACTGGTAATGACCTCCTGGTCCTCCTCTATATGTTTGGGTATTTTTTGATCATTCAAGAAAGGTGCTGGTTGTTGCAGTGGGGATCCTGCAACACGCATATATCAAACCAGGAGTCCCATGGAAAGGAAATATATATGGACAGACAGATTCTTGATAGCTGTTTCAGAGATGTTTATTTCTCCAGCCGCATGGCCGGGGCTCTGCCCAGGAACTGTTCCAGTCACGGGACCAAGGGTCCTTCTGCCCGCGCAGGGAACACAAACCAACCCATGGGAACGAGGCTGAGCAGGGACAGGGAAGCCCCGTGTCTGTGCCCTCAGGGCCCCTCTCCCAGGGCTACACGGCAGGGGAGGGACCCCAACACCTCACCCGTTTTATTTTAATAAAAGGAGAATGAAAACAACTGGATAAACATAACAAGAACAGTTTCAAAACAAAACAAGCCACCCTCCTGAGTCTTTAAATGTCCAAACAGATTCTCTGGAACATCTTAGGGCTGACAGAAGGGAGACAGAATTCTCTGAGCATGCTTTGTGGGGAAACTGAGGCAGGAGAGGGTTTAACTTCTTCCCTCCCCCTTTTCATCCCCCACTCGGCATTGGAAAGGGATTTTTGGGGAAACAATTGGCAAAAGCATGGTTTTGTGAGGGAAACCATGGATGAAAAAACGGATTGGGAATACACTGGGGGTAATAGGACATAGGGTAAAAGGGAAAGGTGGGATTAGGAAAGGGAAACTGTAGGGGGGGCTTACAATGGAGATACTGTCTAACATGACTACGATTTTTTGCATATATACTGCCTTTTACAGAAACACCATCAGGCCCAGTGACCTGCGATGCTTGTAACCCTTTTCTCCCTAGTACAATATTAAATTCCACCACCTCTCCATCTCCCAAGCTTGGGATGCATTTTTCAGGGTTATTCTTTTTAATAGCAGTTCTATGCACGAATATGTCTTGCTGGTTGTCACACCTTGTTATAAAACCATAATTTTGCTTAACATTATACCATTTTACTATCCCTAAGATCTTAGTTTCTATGATCTTTTCCTTTTTCCGAGTGGCTGCTGTTTTCTGTCTCGCTGCGTCTTTGCTCTCTCCTTCGGTCGCTCCCGTGTTGGAATTGTCGGGGCTGCTGGTGCCTGCGCGCTCTTCCCGGGGGTCGCGTTCGGGGCTGCGCGGGCCGGGCCGGGCCGCGCCGCTCAGTTCTCCGTGCGTCGCCTCCTCTGGTCGCAGCTTCGCTGCCAATGCCGGGCGCTGCACCCACGTCTCGGCCGGGCCCCCGAGCGACGACCCCCCCGAGCCCTGTTCCAGCGCATGTCTCGGCTGGGCGCGGCTCCGTTCCACCGCCAGCCGCCGCCCGCGCGCCGCCCCTCTCAGTCGGGCGTTCCCGGGGCTCGCTCCACCACGCGCTGCACAGGACCGGGCGGGCACCGCCGGGTCCCGCCGCTCCTCGCTCCGCCACCGACACTGCGGCTCGCGTGGCTCCGCCCGCACGCGGGAACCGCCTCGCTGCTGCTCGCAGAGCGCTCGGTGCACGTGGCCTGGGCCGCACGGTCCCTGCGCCAGGACACAGCTGACATCGCTCAACAGTCTCGGTAACTAAATAATATTCACGAAAATATTCTTCCATCGGCATATATTTTGACTCCAGTATTAACTGTGTCCAAACGGTTTTCCAAAAGCCCTTGGTAAGAATTAAATCCCAAGAAACATAGAAAAAGTTCTTAAACAACCATGCCAGGAAGTGTTTCAGTTCTTTCTGAGCTTGAATCAAGCTAAAATTTACAAATCGTTGTTCAAGAATCATTTTAAGTTTAAGATAAATGTCCATATGCGGCTCGGAGAGCCAAGAGTCTTCCCACTGTTCCTCCATAGTTTAGATATGGAATAGCAAAGCAAAACCAAGAAGAGGAATCCAAAGTTTCCAGGGTTTACTCACACAAATCAGTCGCTTAGGGATCGGGGATCGTTCTGCTCACAAATCTCCACCATTTGTTGCAGTGGGGATCCTGCAACACGCATATATCAAACCAGGAGTCCCATGGAAAGGAAATATATATGGACAGACAGATTCTTGATAGCTGTTTCAGAGATGTTTATTTCTCCAGCCGCATGGCCGGGGCTCTGCCCAGGAACTGTTCCAGTCACGGGACCAAGGGTCCTTCTGCCCGCGCAGGGAACACAAACCAACCCATGGGAACGAGGCTGAGCAGGGGCAGGGAAGCCCCGTGTCTGTGCCCTCAGGGCCCCTCTCCCAGGGCTACACGGCAGGGGAGGGACCCCAACAGCTGGTCTGGTTCTTAACAAATTGATTTCTACACATGACACTCAAGGGATAGAAAACTGTGTTTACTATGTGATACCCCTCTGTGACAAACTAGATTCCAAGTACCACTAAGGCAGCATCACTGAAAGGCCCCTTCTCCCACTGATGTTTTCCAGCACGTGACAATCACATGTAATCAATCCACTGAGAAGCAGAAAATACTTGTCTGGGAGGTAAAAAAAAATTGTATAATCTATGCTTTTCTTCCAAAGATACAGACATGTAATCTTCTTCCCGATAAACCTGTTTCCTGGTTTAACTGTTTTTATGGCTTTCATTGCTCCCCAATTCCTAACCAGGTAAAGATTAGAGTTTTAAGAGTAATTGCACTGCTGTTGGAAGACTGGCCAAAATCCCTGAAGAGAATGAACAAGAACAAGTGGGAAACTTATGAAAGGGGTAAGGGGAGAAAGAGCCACCTTTTCATCCTAATTTTTTTCTCAGTCTAGTTTAGGCCCTAAAACAGCAAGAACATGAACAAAAATGACAAAGAGAAGGAGGAACACATCTCAAGGAACACTGCTTGATAAGATTTTTTGGGGTGTATTTAGAACTTCATTATATACATTTTATTACATAAAAAGCTTTGAAAATGAACACTTGCACAGAAATTCCTTTCTCTACAAGACAAATTTGATCTGCAGTATTAATATTGTGAGTATTTTCTAGTATTTGCTGTCAACTTCCTCACAAGGAGATAATTCCCATTTTACAGAATTGCCTATGGAAAGTTTTAAGATTTTCACACAAACATTATCAACTGTTTATGTAAACAAACATGGACTATAATTTAAATATACTGGTTTTTTATGAGAACTATCTGACTATAGTTAGAATCTTCTACTACTAGACAGATTTTCTCAAGAACTTAAATTAAGAACCCATTTTAACTGGTAAAAGAGCATATGCTAATCAATTTTAAATAGCAACTCAATTAGCAATACATAATACTGAGAAGCTGAACGTAACTTTTTTCAGTCTACTCTGAATAGCACCAAACGTTCATAAATACACTGAGAATTCTGGACACTGGATCATTCCAAACCATACCAGCATATTTACCTTGCTGATTACTAGCTCCCTAACACTGAGCAATGGCCCTTCCCAACCTACCTGCTAAAAAAGAGGAGTAACATAAAAATAGCCCTGCTGAGAAACAAGACTAAGGAGGATTGTGAAAACATCTGAAACTACTTGGGGTACACAACAACAACCAAGAAAAACAGAGGATACTTTCACATCAGATCCACACCATCCACTTTCTCACTCCTACTGCACACAGTAACTGGGCCAGGATCAACAATTTGCTCCTAATACTGACTAGAACAACTCAACTCCCATCCATTAAAGCAGACAAAAATATTGAGGTTTTGTACATTTTGCAGGGTCTTAACTCTAAACAAGTATAACACTTAACTGGCGCTTAGTCAAATGTGATTTTGGACTTAGCACACCTCTGTGCATTTGAGCCACTCCAAGGAATGCTGATTAAAAGATTTGTGCACATCATTAAAGAACAGGGTATTTTCTGAAGCTTTATAAACAACACATTTCCAAATAGCATTTAAGCTGATAGGATGGAAAACCGTATTTATTATTATTTTTACTAGAAGTGAAGAAGAACGGATGAAAAAAATTGAAGAATTTTGCCAGTCCATTTACATGTGGATAAATTTAAAAAGAATTAAAAAAACCCAACCCAACATACAGTGTTGATATCATCTCTGACATACTAACAGGGCAGGATCACACACCCCTTCAAACGAGTTTCCTGGTGTAACATTTTCCACAAAACATGAACTCCTGCACAAGACTTTGCTTCACACTTTGGAGATACAACTTTTTCCTTTCTCTTGGAGATTTGTATTTCTGGAAGTCTTTTAACTTAGGTAGGTTAGCGGTAGGTATGCAAGTTTTCCTGAGATTTCAAGAGTTATCCTGTAAGACAGCATCAGCCTAAAGAAAGTAGCAAGGAAAAAAAAAAAGCAGCATTTTTTTAATCATTCTTTGAGGACCACCCCCTATTCCCCACAATATCACAGAGATGAGACAAAGTAGAAAAATGTGCAAAATATAAAAAGCATATGGTAGTTAAAATATACAGGAAAGAGTGGAGCAGGTTCATACTTATTAGGTATAAAACACTTTGTTTTCTAAGTGTTGTTGCTGAAAAATCCTTCTTTTCCCAGAAACTGACTGGGTAGAGAAGCATGGCTGCTAAAACAAGTAGGCCAAGATCTTATTTCCCCCAGTGAGAAAAGATTAGATAAACTTCCTTCTTCCACACATGCTCACAGGAACAAAATTCAACTACAGAGAGCCACCTCTCTTCCTTGAACTCTAGACAGAAGAAGTGAAGCCACACAACTTTACTTTTTCCAGGCTGCAGAGGCAAAGTCAACCTGTGAAAATAAAAGCACTTTCCTCTACATAATAGCTTTTACAGCTGCTATGGGCAAAAAACCCCAACCCAAACAAATAAACAACAAAAAGTCATTTATTAACTATCTGAACTGTTATCGGGACTTTGAGGAGACAGTAACAGAACAGGTTACCCTGTACCACTCCCTCTACAGAAAACAAACACAGGTCTCAACACTACAGTCTCAGCTGGCTGCAGATTCAAAGATAAAATTACAGTGATGACACTTTTTCAAAGGTTTTTGTAACTCAGGAGAAACCTTTCGTTAGCTCAGGTTTCAGAAACTGAAATTGTAGTTTGATTTTGCAGCAAGCCAGCTTCCATGGGAGCAAAATTCTGACTGACAGCCATCCTACAGTCTGCTGGGAGCCCAGTGAGTCTGAAGAAAACTAAAGGAGATCTCAGTGTAAGCCAGAATACACGGTGTGAAACAACATATACAAGTACTGACAGGAACAGAAATGTGGGGCAAAGAGGGGAAAAAAAAATCCAGAATGAAGATCTGACAGTGCTACCAAGGAGTGTCACATTGCAAAAGAAATGCTAGAAGAATGAAAACCAGTAGAGAAACATTTAAAAACCATTCAGGTGCATTGACACTCAAACTGGAAGTAAAATGCTGGTACTGAAGAGACCAGCAAAAGCCCAAACTGTTCTATATTCCATAACCAACCACCAGAACATACTGTCTTTATCACAGTAAATACAGAAAGAGATGTGTGACTTAAAATTTTTTAACAGCCAATATGAGAGCAAAAAAAGGCAGGAAGTTTGCTTATTGACTACAGCTGCATCTGAAGAGGAAACAAAGAAGAATACAGGGTATTTCTCCTTAGAAAAACTCCCTAATGTGTTCTAAGGGAAATAAACACAGGAGACAGCTATTTTCTTCACTGATATAAGCTTTACAAAACAAAGTCTTCTAACAGCAGTCATGAAATCCAGCCAGAATTTGTCTTTTTAAGAATACAGATGAAAACGTAGGACCAAATAGCAGCTCAAGATAAATTTCATCAAGAAACTAGAGATGGCAGCAAAGTCTCAAGCTAGCATCGGGGTGTAAGAGGAAAAGTTAAATGAAAAGGAAAGTTCCGAATAATTCTTACAGCTTTGTCCAAACGGTAAACATTCCAAGTCTGGGTTTTTTTTTTTCCTTTTTCAAACAGTGACAGAAAAAAGCAAAGCTATCAGTAAGAACAACTACAAACAACTGTAAGGCTCTATTTTTAAATGCAAAAACTTCACAGATCAATTTTTAGCACACATGAGAAAACGAATTTTAAAGCAGCTTTCAGCACAATATGCATGTTTAAAATCTAACATGCATCAATATTCTCACAAGTTACTGCTGATTTCTAAATGTCCAGCCATATAGCTGAAACCACATTTCAGGAAGGTATTATTTTATACTTTTCCTTGTCTTTGCAACTGTAACAAATACTGAGAAGCTGGACATAGGCTGGGTTTTGGGAAGAGAATTTCCCACTGTTAGTTTTCTGGAACACTTTAAATTTTTGAAAAATACATTAGCAATATGAGAAACTAAGTCCCATTCTGAAAAACAACAAACACTCAGAAAGAATCACAGAAGTTTCACAAAGTGACCTCACCTTTCTGCTTAACTGCATCCCTGCGAATAATCTAAAATTCTACAGTTCTGAGTTTGCTGTTTGACACAACACCTAAAGGATCCTGGACGCTGAAAAGCACTGTCTCAAGAGACATTGTAACTCACCAGCATGGAGAATACCCAAACCAGCAGTTCTGCTGTGGATTTTGCCTTGCTACTACCTGGGACGTGCTCTCAGAACCTGTCAGTCCATGCCAGTGCAGTGGCAGCTGCTACTCATCAGTGCTTGGAAGAATCCTCCCCAAAAATCAGGACACTCATATTAAAATCCTTCCCTAACACACAGTGCTTGCAGAAGTACTCACCAGGCCAGAAGATACGGGAAACAAAGGTATTCTTAACATTCCCAGCTGATGTTTTACGGAATCATTTAACAGTCATCACATCCACTAAGAAGGGAAACAAAGCATCCGTGATGATCATATTCACGAAGCAAAAAAAACCAAACCAATTCCCAGTCCCTGTTCTGAGCAAATTTTAAGTATTGCATACACACAACACAAAACAACTCTACAGTCAGCAATCTATTTGAAAACATCCTTAATCAACACAGCAAACAGACAACAGGAACTTTTGAAAACTTCAAACAAGTCAGAAACTAAGAATCCAAGTAAGAAGATTCATCTGCAAGAGTTGAGAAAGTATCCTCAAAGTGTATCTCAATGGCAGCTATGAAGTTTTGAATACTTTACAATTACAAGTGCCTGCAGCTGATAAAAAAAATTGACACACTTGAGATCTAAGATTAGGGAAAGAACTTCTGATATTTTAAGCCCCCTGTTTACTTTATGCTTTTAAAGATAATTGAACCTTAAGGGCTGAACATCCGAGAAACTCAGCCAACAGATAACCACTTTTTCTAGAAAGGAAAGAGTAAGAAAAATAATCTTAATCTAATAGCTCTAACTGAGCAAAACAGTTCTGTCTGACCTTCAGTTTTGAAAGCCCCTTTTGTTCCTTTCATGTGTGTAGTGCTGAAGGTCTGAAATTAAGATGTTTGCAGAAACAGACTAAGAAAGAGGTTACTTTTGAATTAGGATGGGTTTAGAGAGGGGCTGTAGAAAGGAAAACAGTGTTTTCTGTAAATGGGAGTTGGTATTTTTCCATCTAAACTCGATCTAGATGCACTAACAGAACTTTTCCTAAAAAGACCCAAAACAAAAACCCAAACCGAAAACCCCAACAAAACAAATAGAAAAAAAGGCAGATCTTTTAACTGAAACAAGTTCTTGATCAATACAATACATTTTACATTTAACTTTAGAGCAAAACAAAATCTGAAAATAGGTGGCTCAGGAAAACCTTGCTTTTGAATTTCTTGAACATTCTTAAATATGCTATCAGAGCTTTTGCACACAATCACACCAGAACCAGAAGTAACAGATTTGGTTTCTATAGAGATTAGAATTACTCACAAACAACAAGCATGCTTGCTGTTCAGAATACATCCAACTGTGAACATTTTAAGTCCTGAAGGACCCAACAAGGCACATGCACATCTGAAGAACATCGAACCAGGTCAGAAGCTAATACACTTCAAAGAATTAATTCTAGTATTAGAAAAGGAAAAATCCCAGACTTAGTTGCCTTCCTAATTTTAATTGGCTGTCTCACCAATTAAAATCCTGAATGAGGTGAGGTCCTTATGTAAAGTTAGTGCTTGGTTTTAATTACAGGGAATGTCTATGTGTATAGGAAGAAGGAAGAAACAATTTAAGACCATAAAACAACAGATTTTTTTTGTGTGCATGTCTTAATAATGGCATGTTAATTTGGAACCTTTTTTTTCCCCCCCCTCAAAAAAAGTAATCTGTTTGCCTTTTTTCTTCCCCTTTCCTTACCATTGTCTGGATCATTGCAGAAAGCGGTTTAGAAGCTAACTTCCTGATTATACAAAAAAAGCCAAACATGCTTAAAAAAAACCCCTAACAAAGCATTTTACGATATGGTCTTAGTAATTCACTGTTGCCAAAGGTGAGAAGAGGGGAGGGGTCCGTGCACACTTTATCTCTCTCCATCCCTGAGTCTTCTACCTTGAGCAAGCCCTGACTGCACTGTAGGTCTGGTCAAGCCAGTGAAAACAGCAGAATAACCATCCAACAAAGTGCATATTTTTGTAGTGCACCTGGCTCATACAGATCAGATGCATACTGAAGTTGGTACAGGGGAAGGGTGGATCACTCGTGGCATGGGAGCACATAAAGAGAGCAAGATCTCCTTCTTCCAGCAGCAGCAAACTTAATTCAGCTCCTGTCACCAAGCTGCCCTCACACACTCCTCGCAGAGGGCACAAAGACAAGAAAGGCTACTACTGCCATGTTTACACAACCTCCAGCACAGCTACAACTTGACACAGCTCTCCTTCAGGAATCATGATATACTTAGAGAGGCTGCAGGATGACAAAGGTGCAGGATTTCACCTCAATTCCTGCCCTGGTTCCTGCTCTGCATGCAGCCAGACCAGTGCTGAGCAGACAGAACTCTTCTCTAAACCCATCCAAATTGAACCTATCTGCTTGACCTGCACTCAAGTTCAACCCTAGCAAACATAAAGAGTTCCACAAAGATCTGCTCCTTTCTAGGAAAAGTTACTACTTCGGATCAGTATTGATGTAGAAAAGATCCTATCACTGTAATATAAAATTCCCTAAATTTTATGTAATCTTCACAGGCTACCCTCACCCCCACCTTCTCTATCATCTCCTCCTAACCAGAAGGAGTGGTTTGAAGAAGGGAGATAAGATTACCTCACTTGCTTCTTCACTATCCCTTCCATTTACAGGTGTATCAACCCCTCTAAACTGAGTGTAAATTAGTGCTTTCCCATAGTTCAGAACTGTTCCCCTCTGTTCAGTATCAGGAACAACATCTGGAGCCAAAAAAATAAGGAGAAAAGTGGGCAGCTGACAACTCCACTTGGATTATTAGGATTTTCCTGGAGCAGGGTGGAAGTAAAGCACTAACACACTCCTTTGGCTGGCTTCTCTAAGCTCGAACATCAAGGACACAGCCAAAGGTTTCACTCGTAGACCCTCTCCCCAGAATGAAACTGGGAGAAAAAAGCAGATAGAGGAACATGCCTAAGTTCTGGTCAGATGGTCGGGACAAATTGAACTTTCTTTCAGGAGAAATACTAAGTTCTTTAGTTCTTAGTTCTTTGTTTGTTTGTTTGTGATAGTGTTATTTCTACTTTACAGACCCACATTACAAGACACCTAGGAAAGACTTAATGAAGTTCTGAATATCCTAAAGACCACCGTACCTGAGAAGGCTCAATCTCTCTACAGTTAAGACTTCCTTCCTTACTCCTAGAGATCCTTGGATCAAAAATTTCAAAAAGTCAGCTACACTCCAAACTCTGGTAACTGAATTAGAAGAAGTCACGAAGTTACCCAAGAATAATGTGTTCCCTAGGAAAGGCACACTTTGAAATTCTAAGGGTTTCTCAATCTCAGCTGCAGCTGAGAACTGACACTTTGATAAGATAAAACTAGTTTTGCAACTTACCTTGAAGTGCTTCCAAACAACTGAACAGAATACATTTTGAACCACTGTAAATGTCTGTACAGGACTCATACCCCAGCCATTATGTCTAAAAAAAATTTGTTCAGAGGCAAGTTTTGTACAGCTTTCTTAGTTCACAAATCCCAGGAAATTTAGTCAATATTAAACGCTAGGAGTAACTGCTTATGTCCACATTGTGCAGAAAAGAAAATGGAGACGTTAGTTAAAAATGAAATCATAGTAGCTGCAAGCAGTTACATCTGCCATTGGGTAGCCAAAGAAACAGGTGAAGGAGCCAAGTGAAAATCTATTCAACCAAATGTTACTTAGAATCCCTGGTGGAAGGCAAATACTCAGAATTTCTTAAACCAATAACGAACTTCGTAAGTTTGTAAGAACTATGCATCAACTATAAATGTCTTCAGGTGCTGAAGACATGTTCTAACGATTGACTTCTGAAAAAGTTAACTCAATACAGAAATTGGCAAAATACTGACAACACAAGAATTCTGACAAATCCTAAGCCTGGAAGGAAAACACAGTCCCAGTTCACCTCAAACACTGCAACAAAAGACAGAAGGTATGGACTAACTTTCTGTCTACCCCTTCTTATCCTATTCTAGAAAAAAAGGCAGGAAAGTAAAAGAGCAAGGCACTTGTTACCCATTCAGTTCTGTCCTGTGAGAATACATTAGGCAATAGTCCTCAGTCCTTTTAGTGCTAAATTTATTCTGTAACAGTTTTTTAGTAGTATCTCTAAAAGACGGCTTTGCTTCTCACACAAACTGAACCGAAAAAATAAACCCTTATTACAGTGTAAAGGTCTTTTATGGCCAAGCTCCAAAACTGATCTGAACCTTATTTCACCTCCAGAAAAAAGACACTGGTAAGAGGGGGCTTAAACACCCACTATCACAAAGGTAACTGAAATGCAACAGTTTGCTGTGCTCTGCTGTTTCCAACAACGGCAGCATTCCTTGCACCAACAGATGCCTCCCAAGGAACACTGTAACTCTCTCTGAATATAGCAGAAGTTTATGAAGAGAAGGTACTAACCTGGCACACTAAAATACAGTTCAGTTTACAGCTATGCTGAAGTCAAGGTGCTTTCTTCCCATGCTTTGGATGCCTTACCAAGGTATCTGATGTAGGCAAAGAAAAAAGTTTCTTGGGGTTCTTTTGGTAGTAATAGCTGATTAGTACACTATCTTGAGAAGTAAGTATAATTTTTTTAACAGGTAGAGATGATAGTTCTGGTCATGCTGCATATTAAAAAAAAAAAAAGTACTTCATTCATGAGAGTTATTTTTATCAACTCTACAGTTCGGCACAAAATACCTACTTATAACAACCACTCATTTCTGGAGTCATCATTCTTTAGATGACACATATAATATGACTACAAGTTTCTGAGAAGTGATCTTTGGAAACATCATATTGAGGTTAATAATGCTTGATTACCATTCATAGTAGTGACATCTGTATAAAAGATTATAAAAAAGTGCAGTGCATCAGACAGAGGGCTAAGTAGGTGAGTGGCTGTTGACATAAAATGTGTCTCTCTTCTTTCCCTAATATTTCTTTATCCTAAAGTATTTTATCTCAAGCATTATGTTAGAATTGAAATTATTATCAGGAATCACTTGGGTCCTGAAGCCTAGCCCCCATTTTTTTGAAGGTAACGAAGCTTCATACTATTTTGATAAAAAGATCAAACTCCTAACTTAGCAAATCTTCAAGACAAGGTCACTTTTTTTATCCCACTTCTCGCAGACATCTGATCCAGAATCCCAGTAGTAACCTGGTCTAAAAGAAAAAAATCTTCAAACTTTCAGCCTGAAATTACACAGGACTACTCTGCTCAGATTTGCTCATCTTCAAGGCTCCCTTCTCTTGGGTGTTTAAACACATAAACATATTTGCAAAGTCCTTGCACAATCTTTCTCAGCTTGTATTTTCCTAGATCAAGTTCCTCCAAACTCCCCTCTTTAGCAAGCCTCAACTTCCCAATCACTACCGCTGTCTTATTCACATCATAAGAATCACAGAATCATTAACATTGGAAAAAAACCCCTGGGACCATTGACTCCAACCTCTGACGGATCACCACCCTGTCAACTCAACCATGGATGGCACTGAGTGCCACATCCAGTCATTTCATGAACAGCTCCAGGGATGGTGACTCCTCCACCCCTCTGGGCAGTTCATTCCAATAATCAGCAACCCTTCTCCATGCAGGAATTCTTCCTGAAGAAGGATGTACAGAAGAGTGCTGCTGCTTATCAAAACAATACTAGAAGAAGCCGTACAAAGAGAGTAGTGATTGAAATGTTGTACTCCGAAACCAGGTTTATTCATTCTACTCTGTGTTGAGCTGCTTCTCTTAAGCAGGCAGAGCCTCTTAAGTAGAAACAGGTCACTACTACAGCTGAAATCCATAGCGGAATAACTTAGCTAAGGATATACTCTAGCAATTACACACTACAAATAATCAACCACTATTCTCCTGAAGCAATGCACATTATGACCTCATGCTTAAATCAAATATTTATTATAAACTGTTACTCTTACACACTGTAACAGAGACAACAGACAAGAATGTTTTATTAGCAGAGAGTTTCAAAAGGCACTAAAAAAGTCAAAAGCTAAGCTAGACAAATCAGTTGCCATATCCCTTCCCCCTCCCCCCTTTACAAACAGGGAATATGTACCACAGTTGTTTCACATTTTCATTTGATTTGTCATTAATTATACCCATCAGTTATTTGCATCGGTTTCACAGGAAATGCAAAATCTCAACAGTGTACTAGAGAAAAAGTATGTTTGAAAGTCAACAGCATTCTAATTCCTGTGAGTGAAAATGGAGGCAACAATGAAAAACAATACCACTGAAACCATCAAAATACATCTACATAGTTTTGTTACCACAATAATTACAATTATTAGAAGTTTTAAGTATTTCTTGGACAAGGAATCCATGAGCTCTGTCCTCCCTTTCCTGAACACTCCCAGACTGAGGCATAAATCTAAGGCACCTCCAACTCCAGGTAACAGCTTAGGATGGAATTGCAACCACCACCTCTTGTCTGACTTCAGTGGGCTAGAAGCCTTCATATCTCAATGAAAAAAAAAAAAATTAAAAATTCCCTTTCCCACAACTTTGCATCCTCAGCTTACATCTGTGGTGCTCCAGCAGCGTTGACAGTCTGGAGGGACAAAGGAGAAGGGAGCAATGCCTGCTGGCTCTTGCACTTTAACTACTCTTTACTAGATGGAAGGACCCAAGCAGAGAGATTCATCCCATCACAGAGGAAAGAGGGATGAAAACAAACTAAAATCCTCATGCATGCAGTGCAGAAGACGATTAGCCTTAAGCCATATTGCAGAGAACGTCCTGAAAGCTCTGACAGCATTAGCACCAAACATCATGTTACACTTTGGTACTGGAAATGCAAACAACTGCACTACTACACAAACAATGATGGTACTTATGGCCCACAAATGGAAGAAAAAAATTACAAAAATGTACTATTTTAGTGACTATTAGTATCACAGAATGGAGAAGGCTGGAAGGGACATCAGTGGGTCATCTGCTCCCACCTCCCTGCTCAAGCAGGGCCATCCCAGAGCACATGGCACAGGATGGTGTCCATATGGCTCTGGAATATCTCCAGTGAGAGAGACTCCACAGCTTCTTTGGACAATCAGTTCCAGTGCTCGGTCACTGCACAGTGAAGAAATTCTTCCTCATGTCCAGGTGGAACTTCCTGGCCATCAGTTTCTGCTTACTCCTCTTGTGCCATTGCTGGGCACCAGAGAGCAGAGCCTGGTCCATCCTCTGCCCCCTCCCTGCAGACACTGACAGACAGGGATGAGGTCCCCTCTCAGCCGCTTCTTCTCGAGGCCGAACAGCCCCAGATCCCTCAGCTTTTCCTGAGAGATGCTCCAGTCCCTTCATCATCTTTGTCACTCTCTGCTGGACCCAATCCAGGAGCTCCATGTCTTTACTGTCCTGAGGAGCCCCAAACTGGACATAGCACTCCAGGTGATCCTCACCAGGGCTGAGAAGAGGGGCAGGATCACCTCCCTCCACCTGCCATCAACACTCTTCCTAATGCGCCCCAGGACTAATGACTTCCGTTGTGACCAGAGCCCTTTTAAACACAAATAAATGTCTATCATCTTTATCTCATTGTATTTACAACTTAAACACTTAAAGAAATTTTTAAGCAACCTCCAGTCCTACTGTCAGAAAGGTCAGACAATCTTTATGGTTCTCCTCTAATGCTAACATAAACTGATATGGACCTTAAGAGGTACAGAAATGTAAAACCAGGTAATTTAAAATAAAGCCCTTGCAGAATAAGGCTCTTATCATAAAAACCTTACCTCACTCTTCTAGATGCAACACCAACTAAAGACAGCCATTCCCTCTTTGGCATAAAAGAAAACTCCTCCTATGTGTATGTGGAGCTCCTATGATAAACTCAGAACAGTCTGCACCTCAGATGAATAGCCAAGATGTTTCAATTTTACACCTACTACGTTTCATGAACTACGCAAAGCATTTTGAATGAAAATTCTAATAAAAAATAAACAAGTACACTTAGCACTACTATCTGTGAGCTGTCAATCAAACGCATGGTCTGATCCACATAGTAACAGGCTTAAAGATTTTAGATTGTGTGCTTCTCAACCAATACACAGGGAGAATCTCTTCAAAGGTACCTGGAAGAAAATTTGAAAAAAAATGGCACACCTGTATTTTTCATCACTATCACTTATCTTGAGATATGTTAATAACACATTTTGAAGGCTAATAAAGAAATCCCCAATTTACTTCTTGCTGAAGTATGTTTGTGTCAGCCAAGTTGAAGACAAGACAGTAATCTCAAACATAACATGTCTGGCTAAGTAAAAATAAATGACTAATGTTAGTGTCATAAATGCCCCTTTAAAAAGTTCAATTGGGATTGTTATTCCAATTTGTATTTTCATATAGCTTTCAGCAATGGAAAGGTATACTGGAAATATATGCAAAATAAGATTTCCCTAACTTTTTTTCTAATGAAAACATGAACTAGAATTTCTCTCTATCCCTCGTGGCCTTTCCTTGCACCCACGCCCCTTAAAAATGAAAAATGCATGCTTGCAGGACTTAAACACACTAAATGTCACATAAAGAGTTTATCATTGTCATTGCCATCAATTCAGTCATATACTACTGCCCTGTAATTGTTCCTCACCAAAAGCTATTATTGCTGCATTTACTCAAAGTCAGTCTTATCAGTTTATTGTATTTAGAAGTGTTTAAAGCTTATCCTAAAGATCAGAATATGCCTCCACAAATTGGACTGTCTACTGTCAGCCAAGAAAGTATCTTCTGCTTTCTCTAGTACATTGTATGGGAACTTTGACTAAACACTCAAGATACTTTACAGGCAAAGATCTCTTTCCCACACCCTTTGTGAAAATACCTTTTACGACCCTAAGTGACAGCAGTAACTACCTACTTAGGAAAGATAAATTACACATTTTAGTATTTCATGTGTCCAAAATGCAAATCAGAGCCAGATGTGCTATTTGCAAGAACTAAATCACTGTATCAATCAATAACAAATCCCAGGAACATGCAGACAGTTAGTGCATGTTTCACTGAAAGATGTTTGGTCAGACGCATACGTAGCAATTCAAAGCAGATTTACAGCGGCTTTCCTCAAGTTTCTTACAGACAGGCAAGGTGGTACCCAAAATCTGTAAGCTAAATAAAGATGCTGCACCTCTGGTCCCCTGGAATTTACCTGCGTAGCATTGCAAAGAAACAGGAATACATAAATTGTACATGAAAGTTGTGTATTTATTTTAAATGTTTGGGGTTTTTTAGAGGATTGACTTGACGTCTGTGCGGAAAAGCCTGAGTAATCACAACCAGTTATCAGCCCTTCACACCACCACTGCTGCTATTTTCAGTGATACACCCTGTTTTTGCTACAGTGCTCTTGGCATTATCATGCTACTGTGATTCAGTATTTATCTGTTAGATGTAGTTACATCACAACACTCTCTACTACCTAAATCTCACATGGAACTTCTGCAGCTAACACCTAATCCACTGGTTTTGTGCTCTCCCTTCAAAATTCTTCAGCCACAAAACAAAAAGTCACTGGAGATGTGCAAACATCTGGCCCCCTGTGAATCATCCGTCCTCCGAAAGGGTGTGCAGTCATGCATAAGAACTGCACCTTCCTTCTAACGGCAACTGGGCAGGAATAAAACCGAGTGTGAACTGCAGTGGTTAGCATAAAACCACTTGTGAAAGGAGTGTGCCAGAAATTGTCTTCAAAACACCTTTAATAACAAGAGTTTAGCTCCTACAGAAGCTCCTCACCAGCATCAAGTTAAAACAGTCATATACCATTTAGCGTGACAAACAAGGCCCTTGGAGCTTAATATTTTTAAAAGTTGAGTTAGGAGCAAGGTGGTAGTGTCTTGTGAAACGACAGAACTGAGTGCTGAAACTTCTGCTGACAACAAAGCCACCTGCTAGGTCCAAGACCAGCATTTCAGTATAATCCTGAGAAAAGATTAATTCTAGAATATTTTTAGCCCTAGCTTTGAAAGCAGACAACACTCCATATACACTGAAAAGCATACGGGTGGAGAGCGGGCAAGAGGATACATGCAGGAAAAATTCCTTGTTTATAATCAAAACACGGTCAATTATCCTCATAAAATCCATTGTCATGAAGAAAAAACTCCGAGCACACTGAACAATGTCACTACTAAGGCTTGCAGATCAATCTCAGCTTCGGAATCAGACACATACAGAAAATTAGGCAGTCCCAGTATCACTGTATCTTTCGTGTCCTTTTTGCAACATAGACACAACTACAGAAAATACATGAAAGACGATGAAGAAAAAAAGAAAGGATTTCAAAACTGAACAGCCACAGAAATACGGGGGCAGGGGAGAATGGAGTTCAGGTTTAATTCTTTATCACCATCTGATCTGGGGGAGTCTCTGCATTTTCTTGGTGACTCGAATTGTCATTTTCATCCAACAGCGGTAACCCGAAACAGCAGCTGGGGAACGCCAGCCACTGCCTCAACTCCCAGGTTTCATACAAGCCTCGAGCATCGGTTTAACAGCAGTTGCATAATAAGACTCAAAAGGCCAAGCACTCCTCCTGCCTTGTACATCTCCATTTCCACACGAACGAGAGTGATGGATCTGGACGAAAACCGAGCACTACCCGAGCGCCACTACCAAGCTGGTTATTATGCAGCAAAGAAGAGGAAAACCCAACACCTGGCGCACAAATATGCAGACACCCAGTGAATAGGTGGATCTACGGAGAGCTGTCTTCCCTTTCCCTTCCCCAATAGGCAATCCTTGATGGGTGTGCCAGGAATGGGATATCGGGGGGAGGAGAAGAAAAGGGGTGGGAAGTGGTTGCCGCTTGCTGCAGCCAGGCTGAGCGATGGCGAGGTGGTTAATCATGGTGGCTGAGGAAACACGGGGTCACTTCTCCCCCTTCCGCCTCCCGTGTGACGAGGACGGTGGGCACCGGCCGCGGGGGGGACCCGGACCCTGCACGGACCCGCCGGCGGCGGCGACTCAGGTGGGTCCCGGGCGGAGCATCCCGGTGCCCGGTGCGGGCGGGGGGCGCGGGGCAGCGCTCCCCCCGCCCAGCCCTGCCCTGCCCGCTCCCCGCCGCACTCACTTGCCGATCACCTCGCAGAGCTCGTACACGTCCTCGAACAGCACGTCGTCGTCGGCCATGGTCCGGGCGGGGGGGCTCAGCCCGAGAGGCGGCGGCCCCGGGGACGCCCGGCTCCCCCGCCGCTCAGCGCCCACCGCCACCACGGTAAATCCCGGCCGCTCCCAGCGCCGCCCGCCCGCCCGGGGCTCCCGCGGCCGCGCCGGGACTCCCCGCTCCTGCCGCTCCTCCTCCGCCTCCTGCCACGGCCGCCGCCGCTCCCCGCGCGTGTCGCACCCCCCGCGCCCCCGCCTCCCACCCCCCTCCCGCCCCCTCCCTCCCGCGCTCAGCCGCGGCTCCCGGCGGGCGGCTCCGGCTCAGCGGGGCGGCGCGGGAGCCATGGAGGGGATCGGGGCGGGCGGCAGCGCCGGGTCGCTCCCTCGCCGGGCGGGAGCGGGGCGCGCGTTCCCGGGCGGGCGGGAGCGCCGGGAGGGAGGATAATAGTGGGAGGGGGAAGGGCGGGGGGAGTCCAGGCGCGGGCGCTGATTCCACTCCCGGGCGCGAGGAGGAGGAGGAGGCGGCGGCGGCGGAGAGGCGGCGGCCGCGATAGGCGCTCGCGGTACCGAAGGGCGGGCGGGCGGGCGCGCGCGCGCGCGCGCTCCCTCCCAGCGCCGCCGCCGTCACGCAAACCCGTCACGGGGGCGGGCGCCGCCGGGGGCGCGCGCGCACGCGCGCGGGGGGCCACGCCCCCAACCGCCCGCTCGAGGGGTCCGGGGAGGCGCGAGCGGAGGGGGGGGCGGCGGCGGAGGGGTGGGGTGGGGGCTCGCGCAGGCGCGGGGCGCGGTGACGTCATGGCGCGGGGAGGGGTGTGACGTCATGGAGCGGGGAGGGGGTCGGACGCTGATACCGCACGCTCTTATGGCCCCTATCGCCCCTATCGCCCCCGCGGCTGGACCACCCGGGGCAGGGACGGGGGGGCCCCGCCGCGCAGGTGGGCGAGCGGCGGTGCCGCCGAGCACTCGCGTTTGCACGGACCGGGCTGTGGCAATAAAGAACCTTTGTGCGAACCGGGCTTGTACGGCTTTGTCCAGTGCTCTTTTTTTTAATTCAGTCTATTCCAACAGGATGTAAATATTTTCTACGGCGCGATTTGTTGTTGGGAGAACCGCTCTTTTTGCCTAAAAGTAGTGCATCCACTTTTTGGGAGTGCGCCTTCAGACGCTCTTGCAGTAAGTGCGAGTAACCGCTGGCTGTGGGTTCTCGCAACAGCCACGTAAATACGATGTCCGAGACATCGGGTGAATTTTAAAACACTCGGGTGCTTACCTGATACGTTGTCCCATATTTTTTAACATCTTGCACAGAATCCTATATATGAAAGGAAGGTAGAAGTTGCACGTGTGTGCATTTCCAAGTTTTGGAAAGCTTGGATGGTTTGTGGAAGAAGCAAAGCTGTCTTGAAGGAATTAGTCAGGAACTCTTGCAGTTTACAAAAAGTACTCATTTCTGTCGAAGTACTTTAGCACACATGCGACTTCTTAAAACTCATTAGCAGAGGTAAATTATGGAGTTGTTCCCCACACACAGAAAAAAACTGTCAGAGCAGAATTATCTGATGAAATGGTTTAAAGGTTGGTTTTAAAATGCACAGCTGACAAGACTTCACCTTGTTCCTGTCTCCAGACAAATTTAAAAGGCAAAAAAAAAAAAAAAACAGGGAAAATAATTACATCTAATTAATTATGTCTAATAGTTGCATCACTGCACAGTGCTGTCTTATAGGGTGAGAGACATTCCTGTGGGTCTGCTCTCTGTCCCATACCAACCTTTAAAAAATATTTAAGCCACCATCTGCTCTTTGGACTGCGAACAAAAAGCTGATATATTTAAATCTTCTCTAAATTCACACAGCTAAACATGAGCACCCGTTTTTTCCTTTTGCAGGCCCACAGGGCGGAGTCCCACACAGGTCACTCAGTAAGAATTTTTAGAATATGGGTGAGTGTTCACTTATGGTTGAGGTGAAATTGTTTGTAAAGGCATCATGAGAAGTTAACATAAAAAATACAAAAGTGCACAAGGAAGAAAATTGCTGATGATGGATCCCTTCCTGAGCTGGGGCAAATGCTTTGGCTGCTCCAGCAGTGTCACCTGACAGAGGTCTCTCCTTCCTATGGATTCTGAGTGCTTGGAGTCACACCAGGCCACATTGCCCAGGTGTGACAGCTTAAACTGAAAACAAGGAATTCCAAGCATGATATATGGGGGCCTTTGTGCCAAAATGTTGTAATAGAGCAAACCCTTTAAGAGCTTCAGAGGACACTTGGGTTGGTTTTGGGAATAGGCAGCACCTAAACGTGGCTTTCTGCTAAAGGACAAGATCCTGGGGTTGGGGGGTTAGTTGTGGTCCTGGGAAGGAAATTTCTTGGAAGACACTGAACAAAAATGGGCTTTTGCTGAAGAGAGGCAGTTCATTCCTTGGCATCCAGGGAATGCCAGTAGGCATGTGGCCTACTTGAGTGGTCCTGCTCCTTCCAGGAAGGAGGGTAGTGGCTGCTTTTTTATCTGATGGACTGAGCTTCCTATTTTTATTATTTTTTTTCCATCCTTGAGCAAAGAATGTGCTTGTAAGAGCAGCCATAGCATTCATTAGGCTCACAAGAAGCAAGGTGGATCTATCAAACCTGTCGGTTGTCCACGCTTACAGGGGGAGAGTGAAAACAGGTCCTGCCTCGTATTTGAGTTGCATGAGAAGAATCTGTCTGAACTGGGATTTGTGTGGAGATCTGGATCATAAAAAGTTGCACAGTAAGCCAGCAAACGCAGCAAGGATACCACTGCATCAGCAATTACTGGAACAATTGAGAACTGTGCTGTAACTCTGTTTCAGATTGAATGGGCTCAGGAAAACGTGAGCATTAGTCTGCCAGCAGCCAGGACCCAGTAGCATGATAATCGAAGCAAAACATTTACAGGTATGTTTGTGATCAGAAATTCCAGCCACAAGTTCAAAAGTAGTCATTCCCTTTCATAAGCAATCATTCTTGATTTTCAGCCATGTATCCAGTATGGATCCTTACAGATTCTGGGATTAATTTCATAATTCTGAAATACGTACATCTAACGTGTCATCAAAAAGTATGTAACCATAATGTTTGACATATGAGCAGAAGAAACTTTGCACTTGAGACCTGAAATGATTTACTGGCAAGGTAGTGGTCTGGAAACAGATCAGGGCATCAGTCAGTTCAGAGCTGGGAGAGGGACTTCTTCATCAGGAAAGACCAAGAGAAGGACACTGTGTGTTCACATGAGGAAATGCCTTACAGCCCCTGGTAGCCTTCCACAAAGCACTGCACATGTTTGAGCTGCCTGTCTGTCAGATTCTGGACAGCCAGGTTAACGTGGTGTATGTTTAGGTTAACCACTATTTCATTCAAAAAGTCCTAAGGAGTAGCTGAGTGTGGGCTTGGGCACTAGCAAACTTATTTTTTAAAATTTTACGGGGTTTTCAAGTTTTACTTGCCTGTGGTCTTTTCGGGGTTTACACATAGGCCTGCACAGTGTGAACCTCAGGGCAGGTAAGTTGTTCAGAGGATGTTTTTGGAACAATAGTTTAATAGTTATCAGTTACATCCAAAGAGCCTTTACAATGTTTTCACTTAAAAGTTTGATGTAAAAGGAACATGATGATGAAGAACAAGAAATTTTAGTGGTTTGATGGTGTTCTCTTATCCCACAGCACCAAATCCTGTGCCTCGGATTCCAATTATAACAGGGTCCTGGGAGCTTTGATCTGTAACCTGTTAACTCTCTCCCTCTTACAAAGTTTGAGAATGACACAGACACAGAAGATGAGTATGAGCTGTTAGTACTTTGTAAGAGAGAATATTGCAGGCCTACCAGGTTTCTGACAAGCTGCCATACTGTTTAGGTGTGCAAGTTCTGTGAGCTGAAAATAGATCATACTTTGGGCAGCAGAAATGTGTTTTGGTTGAAGTGAAAAGAGAGTGTTTTGATCACAAACAGGCACAGACATTTTCAGTCCTCGTAAAAACTCTCAGTGAAAAGAACCCTAAAAACACATCAGCTGACCTGGAATAGGTCTGGGTGACTTTTTGCAAAAGTCTGTAATTAAATCAGCTCAGAATCTACTGTGTGGCAGGGCAGGCTGCAGCTGCAGAGCTCAGGTGTAGCACACAAGTTGTGCCACACCGTAATTAAGGAGGCCAGGTTTCCCATGAATGCTTGTCTTAACAGGTGACTGATGCTTGTCTGGGAAGATAAATCTCCAACTGCATTTTTTTTCCCCCCAGTGGAGTTGTTTTTTAAGTTCCTTCACCGTGTCAGTTGTCCATTGCTCAATGAGAAGGCAACTTTCACTGCCACCTTTCCTCGCTGAAGACACCACCAGATCTCTTTTTGGCAGCCACTTCTCTTCAAAGAGCGGTTGGAGCTTATCTCAGGGATCTGTACCTTGCCCCCATCTAATTCTGTTGGAATTGACCGCCAGGTTCAAAAGTTCCTGGGAAAGCTACGTGTATGTGCGAACATGGCAAAACATCATTTCCTTGGGCAGCAGGCTGAGAGCTGCCTCTTAGGAATGAGGAATTTGCTTTCACTGCCCTTGAGACGTGGTGACCACATCCCCTTCCTCTGACACTTGGCTCACACTGACCCAGGGCCAGTAACCAGACAGGTCTTGGCCAAGGGAAAAAGTCACTTTCCTCATCTGTAATTAGATCATACTCATAATTAAACAGAAATTACAGTAACGCTACTGAAGATGGACATTAAACTAAACCAAAGCTGATCCAATCTGATACTGTCAGAAGTATCACAAGTCATCTTCCAAAATCAGTTTCCAAAGGTGAAACAGTCCCAGGTAAGAATAGCTGACAGCATCAAAAGAGAGAGGAATACTTTAAAATTATGCAAACCCTTATTTAATGGAGTTTCTTTAGCTATTCCTTGCCATTCTGCTGATTTCTCCCTTCCTTGTGTACCATGTAGCTGTGTCTCGACTGCATTACTGGAGGTGTTTATTTCTTTTCTCCCCAGTTGCAGCTTTTCCTCATTGGTGAGTATGGATAAAATTATAAGAACTGTGGAGGAAATATCTCCAGGATGCTTTTACTGAAACTTTAAAATTAAAAATGTCTTAGAGGGGTTTAAACCAGGTAATAAAACCAACTCAAAGTTCCAGTTATCTTTTCATCATTTGCAACCATATGCTACAGTCATGCACCTAGATAGAGAAAAATAATTAACAGTGACATTATAAAAACCATATCAAAATGCTAAGTACTAGCACAAACAAATGCAAAATAATCACCTTTTTATTTTCCTTTTATGTCTTTCTTTCCTTCTTGCTTGCTTTTCTCACTCCTTTATCTTTTGTACAAAATTATTAAGCTCTTTTGACTAGACAGATGCTACCCTAGTAGAAGCTCCAGAAGGGCCCCACAGAGCAGAGTAAATGCCCAGAGGAGCTTTTGTGTAAATAAATGGCAAGGAGAGGAAATGGAGAGGAAACCCTCATCTACACCATCCCTGCTGGATGCTGAACTTGGAACTGGTGGTTGCAGCTCTGGAAAGATCCCTCAGATTCAGCCAGGCAGTTTTCTGAAACCACTGCTGTGGGGTGCAGTGACAGTCAAAAAAAGCCAAGACAATATTGGGCATGTCAGGGGAGGCTTGTAAACAAGAGAAGGTGTCATTTCACCTCCACATAGAATTCTGGTGCACCCACTGCTGGAGGGCTGGGATGCATTAGGCCTTCCCATCTCCACGAGGATGGCAAAGGATTTTGCAAAGGAGTTTGCAAAGGAACAGAGAGAGAATGGCAACAAGAACGACCCAGGGATGAGCCAGCTGCCTTGCAAGGAGAGCGCAAAAGGCTGGGACTTATCAATATGCAGAGGAGACAACTGAGGTAGGGTATACTTGAGGTTTGCAAAAGCATAAAGGTGAAAACAGAATTGTTGTTCAAACCCTGCACTACTGAAACTAAGGAATGCTCAATAAAGCAAGTAGGAAGGTAGTTTAAGACAGATACATAATCCTACTTTCAAAACAACATTGTACACATACACTGGCTAGCAAACTTTTTGAGAACTTGGTGCCGCAGGAAGCTGTGGACACCAATAATATAAGGAAGTTCAAAAAGGAATTCAAGCATTTCAGGGATGACACATCATTATTAAAAAAACCCCTGGATGGAATGGCAGGGGTGTGCCGTGGAGCCTGCCTGGTAGGTGCTGGGGAAGTGGAAGGGTTGCAGGTTGTGACTAGGCTTTCATGTACTTCCAAAGCTATCTCCTGCTGCCACTGCTCTGTTTTCATTTTCAAACTTGTTAATTCAGTTTTCACTACAAATTATACACTCAGCTTCTCCGCATTCAGGTGAATGCCAAGAGTCAGCACACCTGGAATTCAAATAATATCCTTACCCAGAAGGCCACGTTATTGATCTCAATCTTCCCTCTAGGGTAAGGAGGGCTAGGTGAACCCATTAGGGCATTTCTTGTATTCTTAGCCTCTTAGTTTTATTCTGTGTTTCATTTTTCATTCCAAACTTTGTCCTTTATTTTATCCCCATTCTGCCACCAATTTATTTCCCAAACCCTATTTATGAGGTTTAAGATACCTAATTTTTCTTACTGCATTTCCCAGATCACTATTCTATTAATGTGCAGTAATGCAATCCAAAAGCTGACAAGGTTTATAGTTGAAGGCTTCTAAGACACAGCTACATCTTTACCACTTATCTTGTAGCCTCAGGGTAAGCTAAGCTTACCATATTTTAGAACTTCAGAAGAGAATACTAATTCTGTAAATAATTATTTACTAAATATTTAATCTTCCTTCTTGTCATCCAGCTTTTTGTCCTGGTTTTCTCAGCCTACTTTCTTTTCAGATGGGATATACCTTCGAGAAGTGTGAACACCCTCTGCCTGACCATTTAGTTACTGCTCACTTCCTTCTCCCTCTTATGCTGTCCCTTTCTGAAGAGTTATGCTTACCCCACATGATTAAAGGCTTTTTTATCCTTCAAGAGCAAAACCACCTGCAATGGAAAGAGTTGGTATTGACTTCCTGATTCAGACTGGCCAAGTTACCATTGAGGAACTCCTTGTAAACCTTTTGCCTGCAGGAATCCAAACCATAAATGGTTTGCAACAGATCTTTGAAATTGAGCAGGAGAAAAACTCCTGGAGGGCAAAGGTGTAAGCTTTTCCATGTCCCATGAAATCCTATTCAGGTCTGACAGAGGGGAAAAACTGCGAGAAAAATGCCTGTTTTTCCTATGGCTTATGTTGGCAGTGGTACTCTGACAGCCATCCAAAGCATGGGCATCCTTATCCCTGGCAGTGTCCACAGCACTCACCATTGTGCTGGCAGCCTGACACTCTGGCTGCAGCTGAAAAGCTGTTGTGAAAGTGAAGTTTGGAGACAGCAGAGAGAGAAAAAGACTGCCACACTTGATAACAGCTCTCTCTAAACCCAGTACATAGTGTCTCTCTGAGCTCTCCCTTTATGGACTCTCCCTTATTTTGAAGAAAGTCAAGCTGTACTCCCTCGATGATCACCTGTGCACTGCACATGGTCCAACTCTCAGCAGAGACTTTTGTGAGTAGCTTGGGGCCTTTTCATTTGGGAGGAAGAAATGCTTCTGCATAGGCAATTTTTTTTTCCTTGGGAAAAGGCACTTGTGTGCTAAGTGTGAGACTATTTTTATGATTGCTGCCCTATTTGCTCTCACTATTGGAATGTCAGTGGAGAATATAACAGGTGGGAAGAAGTGGGAGAAGAATCTTGATATAAGGATGGGAGAGTGACACACAGGTGAGCAAATTGTTGTTTATGTTGTAGTGAAGTGTGGTCCCCAGTGACACTTTGCTCGGTGTTTTTGTATCAGGCCAATATGCCCAGCTTCAGGGGTTTTTGGCCATCAGTGCTCATCTGGAGACAAGACTTTGCCCTCAATTTTCTCTCAGCTCCAGGTGTATAGCAGCATCAAACACATCTCTCTGCTCTTTCACCAATGTAAAATATGTTATCATAGAGGAAAACCAAGGATCATGGAAATATATAAACACTTTCTAAAGAGTTGCAAATGCCTGTTCTAACCTCATCTTACACATGGTGACCCCTAGTCAGAAGCTCTGATGCTGGTGATGTCCTTAGCACAAATAATACAAAAGAATCTAGCAGAACTTAATTCTGAGGATTATGATTTTAAGGAGGACAAAACTTTAGGAATAATTAGTTTTCCTGTGAGGAAAATAGCCAGAAGTAACACATGTTGCTGACAGTCTGCCCAAACTTCTGTCCTGTAAGAGGCACGGGGACAGAAACGCATCTCTGAGGCCAGCCCAGGGCAGAAATGCACGCTGGTGTCCTTCCCATGCTGTCACCATTCACATCCCTCAGACTCCCTTGCTGTTTGAGTTCTCTGTGAGGATTTTCCAGTTCCATGGTGTCCACTTTGTGCTCCACACCCACAGCCTTCAGCTGTGCCTATGCTCAGTCATTACAGATTTGGATAAAGGACACCTCTTAGACTGGAAACTTGAGTTCAGTCGTAATAATTGATTCTTTCAAATAAGAGCTGAACAGGGCCAAGTGTTTTCTCCTTTCAGAAGAAAGGAGATGCTGTCTAAAAATCTTCTAACTGCTAAGTACTTACTTGCAGTAATTATCAGATCAGTGGGTAAATCCTACCATGTGGAAAAGCTGTGACTCATAGTCACAGCTCACACGAGGCTTGATGGTGGTTGTGTTGTACTTCCTTTGGTGCCTTTGGTTGGAAGTATGAAGATAATCACAGAGCAGATGTGGCCCAGAGTAGCTGTACCTGTCCAGAAGCATGTCAGCTCAAGGATGTGAAGAGCTTAAAGACCAGGAGTGGAATACGTACAGGGAAAGGCACTTAGTTTGCCTCTTTTGTACAGATACAGCCAGTGCCCAGCTGCTTGGGTAAACAAAGATTTTGACAAGCAGTGGTCAATTCTGTTTTCTCATCTTGGGAGTTTCTAACAAAGAATCACATATGAATAATCTCATTAACTTTAGGCCTCCATGGTCTCCATCTGAGCTAATTTTCTGGGCTTCCTCTGCAGCCAGTCAACAGATAGAGACATTTCTGAGGCATAATCACTCTGGATATGCTGAGGAGGTAGCGAGGAGCTCCAGCAAGTTTCCTTTAAAAAAAAATAAAGGTATTTTTCCTGTGATCTTTCAAAGGGAGATGCTTTAAACTCTTCTGTTAATATAGTAATGGATGCCCTAAAAGAAAAGGAGAAGATTACTAGCTTTTGAAAAAGTAATGAGAGAGGTATTTTTTTCCCCAGTCTGTCTTTCACAGAAGTGAAAAAGATGTCTCCTCAATATTCCCATGTTCTGGAACCAGCAGGCACCATGGAGTTTGATAGGGATCTGTCTGACTTGGAGTGTGAGCTCCTAACAAGAGCAGTGCAATTTGTAGCTTGTATTTAACAACTGGTTCAAGCCAGAACCTCTTAAAGACAAAGTTCTCAGCAACTTCCCTCTGCATCCTGAAATTAAACATTAACATAATAAGGAAGTTCAGTTCCTAACTTAATCTAACTTAATGAACAAGCACATGTTCAATTAGTCTCTGAGGTACTCTGCACTGATTCATGGAATTGGAAATATCTCCCAGAGTATCAATACTCTTGCTGTCAGATGGCAGCAAGGCTGTTAGCTCCACTTGTGCTGTGTCCTGAAACTAATTCATCTCAACCTGCTGCGGCTGTTGGCTGTCAGGATTTCTCAGGTGAAATGGCAGTGCTGGTATTTCTCCTTTGGAGAAAGTGTCACGTATTCCTCTGCATCTGTCCACCTGGGGTGTCAAGTTTGTCTCTGGCCACAGGATATTTCTTACAGTATTATTGCTGTTTGCAGTTGTTGCTCTTCATTAGAGGCATTCCCACAGTTGTTTCTTGCAAAATGGTGACAGCTCCAGGTATCCCAGATTATGTTTCCCTTTTACCTTCCTCCCACCTCATCTTTTTTCCCATATATCTGCTGGTTGCTGTGACTTTGACATGAATTCCTAGTAAGCACTCAAGAGCAGGCACTCTTGTGTTCAGTTTTCCATTGAATATAATGTAAGCAAGTAACAAGTCGTGTTACAATGGTACCACTCCATTATTTAACAGCACTAAGTACAGATCACAATTGGCAGCTATTCCTGTGTATTCTTTAATATATTTTCTGCTAGCCTGCAGAGGAGATCATGGAGGTTATGGTTATATGACTAAACTTATATTTCAGAACAGAATGGTTAAACAGGAAGGACCCTGATAAATGTCAGACCTTCCTGTATCAGGTATGCCAGGCCTAGCATAAGGCTTCAAATTTGGGATGTCATCTTTCTAAGCTGTTATCTTTTCTAGCAACACTGTCCCAGGAACATGAGAATGCTCTCAATACACATCTGGGATAAGGGACTGCTGACTGTAGACTTTTCTTTCCAGCCAGGACATGCAAGCTCGTTTCTCCTTTGCATTGGGAACAAGTACTTGCTGTATCATGTGACAAGTCTTACCACTTCCTTGATGAATTCATTTGTTTAGGATCAGGACAAATCTCTAAACCCTTTACTTAGAGTTTTCAATCCCTAAATGAGTTTCCTTCGCTCGTTTTATATTTTTTCAATGACGTCTTAAAAATAACCACTCCAGTCTCTTTAAACATCCATATGACATTAAGAGCGTCCCTCAGTTCAAGCTTGATAGAGATTATCAGTAAAGACAGAATAATATACTGGGCACAGTATGTAAATAGTTTTAATTACATTTTGTAAAAAACTTGTTTGTAAGAGCAGGTTTGTACCTGCAAACAAAGTCTGTATTCTGTGTTTACTGTTGTTTTTTTATCTGCTTGATTCATGTAAAATCTGACTCTGGACCTTGAACCACAGCTGAGTTTTTAAGTGGGTGACTGTGCCTCCAGCCACCAAAACTTTCCTAGGTTAGCATTTAACTTGCAAATCATGTTTCTGTAGCTGAATATTGTTCTTTAAAGTACTATTTCCCAGGTTCCTGTGGCAGACCGTCAATTTCAGCTAAAACTTATCTCTGGGGAATGAGAGCATGAACCTTTTTAGTTGTGGTGCTGGCAACCATTCCTTCCTTCTTTTGAGACTGGTGTTTTGTTGGCACTTGTGAGACCCATGTGCAGCTCAAAGAGAATCACAAAGTCACAGAATGGCTTGGGTTGGAAGGGATCTTCAAAATCATCTCATTCCAACTCCCCTGCCATGGACAGGGACACCTTCCACTAGGCCAGGTTGCCCAGAGCCCCATCCCACCTGGCCTTGAATGCTTCCAGGGATGGGGCAGCCACAATCTCTCTGCGTAGCCTGTTCCAGTCCCTCCCCAGCCTCACAGTAAGAGGACTTGCACCTCTGCCTTTCCTGGTGTGGGTGGAAGAAGACTTTATGTTGTGATTACTTTCACTGGCCTCTCACTCCTTCAGCTTCTCAAGAGCTTTGTCACTGGCAGTGGCACATTTTTCTCGAGTGCTTTGCTGTGTCCTCTGCTCTGCAGAGTGCCAGGCTTAGAAAGCTGGTTCTGGCAGCTCTGTCAGGCACAAATTTGCATGCAACATTTGTCTCTCCAAGGAATCTTTAAACCCTTTCTTGTCTGTCAGGCTAGGTATACTAATGATAACATCAACCTCCCTCATGTGATCATTTCCTAAACCATTCTAGAAAATGAGATGGATTAATGAAGACTTATTATTTAAATTGCTGAAGGTACCCATTTTGACTGAACACAGGAGCTTCTGCCATGACTGCTACAACCAGAATGGATGTCTATCGGTCCCTAAGCATCCAGCGCATCCCAGTTGTAAGATTATATGCCTTAGTTTAAACCTCATAAACTAAAGCAGCTATTACAAAATCTCTGAGAGTGTGCTCACATGCTAAGCTAGATGTATATGAAAGCACAAAGCCGTGTATGGGTTAATTTGCTCCCCTGAAAGCTCAGTGATTTCAAATTGCCTCAGATATCTATGCTGTCCATTGCAGTCTTCAGTGAAGTTACACCCTTAGTTAGTTTTATTTTTGGTCCCGGGCTTTATTCTCGAAGCCTGCAGAGCTAAGATGTTTGAGTGATTCATTCCTGTCTGATATCTCTTTAACTGCCATGGCTTAAGCTGGCTCTCTGCACCAGCTCTTGGCGTTTTCCAGAGCTCTGGAAAGCTGTGGTTCCCTGCCCTGGCCACTTTACAGCTGCTACTGTCAGCTCACAGTAGCTGTGGCTCAGAAAACCTTCAGGTCTTGCACTTTGAAGTCTGTGGGTGTCACTCGTAACTATCACTCATCTCTGAAACAAACATTCTCCCCGATGCTGAAAATGTTTACAGAAATAATTTATTGTGGATAGGCAAAAAACTGCTGGCAATTTAATTGTAATTAAAAAATTTCCATTTCAACACTTGAGGGTTTCCATCTTCAATGCAAAAATGTCACAGGTCTCAGCAGCTGTCACCCTCAGCAGACCTCTGCGCTGTTACTCAGCATACCCTGCTTTTATTAGAATTACATTTGAAATAAAAAGTTAAGGTTTTCAAAAGAACTTATGATTTTTGTTTTCTTGTAAGTTTAACCTCTCACTTTAAATAGGAGGAAGCTGTGTAGCGGGTTGAGTTCGAAACCGGGCGGAAACACCAATTAAATGTAGTGGTTTTGATTCAAAATATCCATTATTTACTTATTTTCCTTCTGTGAGATAAGAATTAGGAGAAAAGCAAAGCAGGCACAAACCTTAAACAGTTGCAGTACAATGAAAGAGCTTTATTACTAACAGAATTAAAAGTAAAGAGAAAACAACAAAACAAAATTAAAGTAAATCCCCCCCCCCCCCCCCCCCCCCCCCCCTTTCCAGCACTTCTCTCCTTTTATCCAGCTCACACAAGGGATAACAGAACATGGGATGTTAGTCAGTGTTGCAGTTCTTGAAAAGTCTTTCTCTTATGCTTAAGGAAGAAAAGGTTTTCCTTCAGTTGCACGTGGTTCCCAAACTGCCACCAACAGCACACCCGCCCGGAAACAAACAGTCTGCTGTGTGTAGAACATCTCTCCCATGAAGAATTTCACAGTTCTTTCATACTACAAAACATGGGCCATCACATGGGGTTATTCATCTTTTTAAGGATAAGTTATTTTGGCCGGCACACAGAGGCTTTTCTTCGCCACAAGTCTCTAACAGCCTCTCACTACTTCTATATAGCCTGACATAGGCACTCTTCACAAACTTCATAGGCACACGAGGATACTCCATCCCCCCATGTTCTTCAAATGGATTAAAGAGACAAACAGTTTGTGGTATTACGGTTTCTTACCACGGCATGCAAGAAGGTTTCTTTTAAGCTGCGCGCCAGAATCGCGGCACCGCCCTCTTCTCTCCTGTCGCCATTTCCAGCTCCGTCCCACGTGACTCACTTCTCTTTCTCTCTGACTCTGAAACCGCCATGTTGAAGGGTGTTCTTGTTCGGGCTTTACGGTGGGGAAAGCCTCGCTCCCTCTGTGCTGCTGGCTGCACGGTGTCCTCTTCAGTTCAGCACGAAGTGTGCTGGCTGCAGACAGGAGGCTCTGCCGGCTCCCGCTGGCTCCGCCGGCTCCGCATGGAGAGGAGAGGGACCCGCCTGTCCCCAGAAGCTGCGCTGGATGGGTTTAGCTGTGAGCAGTCCATGGCTGGTTTTAGCTGCCTGCGGCTCTGGGACAGTCCCCCCCAGCGACCCAGGGTCCGTGCCGTGGTGCTGAGAAAGGGGGAAAGGGGCAGTGGCCCCGGCCCGGCCCAGCGGGGCCGGGAGGTTCGGAGCCCCCCCCCACCTTCCCGCAGGCGAGCTCCGACCAAAAGGGGAAGTCCCGCCTTTCTGTGCGGTTTAAATATGTAAATTGTGAGAAGCGTAATTGGTCTTAAAGACTGTCCATCAACTCAGGGTCAACCCAACACATTCCACCCCTCGCTTCTTAAAATTTACATATCCAAAAGTTACTTAAAATAGCAAAACCAGAGCTAAAAGAAAACAAATTCCATAAACCTCCACCCCTAGAATTTTTACTACTACTACAAAGCAAATTTCTTCTATTATTCTACTTAATGTTATAACTTTCTACTTGCTCTGCTTATTATTTTCTCCTAATTAATCTTCATCTCACAGCGCTCATTAATTGCCCGCATTCTCCACCATTGATGTAGCGGGTTGAGTTCGAAACCGGGCGGAAACACCAATTAAATGTAGTGGTTTTGATTCAAAATATCCATTATTTACTTATTTTCCTTCTGTGAGATAAGAATTAGGAGAAAAGCAAAGCAGGCACAAACCTTAAACAGTTGCAGTACAATGAAAGAGCTTTATTACTAACAGAATTAAAAGTAAAGAGAAAACAACAAAACAAAATTAAAGTAAATCCCCCCCCCCCCCCCCCCCCCCTTTCCAGCACTTCTCTCCTTTTATCCAGCTCACACAAGGGATAACAGAACATGGGATGTTAGTCAGTGTTGCAGTTCTTGAAAAGTCTTTCTCTTATGCTTAAGGAAGAAAAGGTTTTCCTTCAGTTGCACGTGGTTCCCAAACTGCCACCAACAGCACACCCGCCCGGAAACAAACAGTCTGCTGTGTGTAGAACATCTCTCCCATGAAGAATTTCACAGTTCTTTCATACTACAAAACATGGGCCATCACATGGGGTTATTCATCTTTTTAAGGATAAGTTATTTTGGCCGGCACACAGAGGCTTTTCTTCGCCACAAGTCTCTAACAGCCTCTCACTACTTCTATATAGCCTGACATAGGCACTCTTCACAAACTTCATAGGCACACGAGGATACTCCATCCCCCCATGTTCTTCAAATGGATTAAAGAGACAAACAGTTTGTGGTATTACGGTTTCTTACCACGGCATGCAAGAAGGTTTCTTTTAAGCTGCGCGCCAGAATCGCGGCACCGCCCTCTTCTCTCCTGTCGCCATTTCCAGCTCCGTCCCACGTGACTCACTTCTCTTTCTCTCTGACTCTGAAACCGCCATGTTGAAGGGTGTTCTTGTTCGGGCTTTACGGTGGGGAAAGCCTCGCTCCCTCTGTGCTGCTGGCTGCACGGTGTCCTCTTCAGTTCAGCACGAAGTGTGCTGGCTGCAGACAGGAGGCTCTGCCGGCTCCCGCTGGCTCCGCCGGCTCCGCATGGAGAGGAGAGGGACCCGCCTGTCCCCAGAAGCTGCGCTGGATGGGTTTAGCTGTGAGCAGTCCATGGCTGGTTTTAGCTGCCTGCGGCTCTGGGACAGTCCCCCCCAGCGACCCAGGGTCCGTGCCGTGGTGCTGAGAAAGGGGGAAAGGGGCAGTGGCCCCGGCCCGGCCCAGCGGGGCCGGGAGGTTCGGAGCCCCCCCCCACCTTCCCGCAGGCGAGCTCCGACCAAAAGGGGAAGTCCCGCCTTTCTGTGTGGTTTAAATATGTAAATTGTGAGAAGCGTAATTGGTCTTAAAGACTGTCCATCAACTCAGGGTCAACCCAACACAAGCTGGTAACATTGTTTGCCCTGTTTCTTAGATACTGGAATATGCATTTGCCTGATTTTTTATTTTACCTCTTCCTCTTTAGTTTTTGATTTTCCGTGTTACACAAATGACACCGTAGCCCTAAATATAGCAGAAGATTGCTCATGAGACTCTCTTAAATTAATCTTATTAAAATAATTGATTAAACTTGGTTCTTGACTAAAAATTAAATCTTCTTTTTTTCCTCTTTGTTTGACTCAAGGTCAGTTTTAAGCACCTTTGTCATTCTTCAACAGATAGGCACAATGTTCTGGAAAACATTTTGAGGAGAAATAGCACAGAAAAGCTTGTTCCTATACAGTCTTAAACCCTTGGGGTTCAATTCTGTAGCAAGATGAAAGATCACATCTATAATCTGCTCCTTAAACTTGGGACCTCTAATATGTAGGACTAAGTGTGTGTTTAAGTATCTGAAAACTTTGTGTTGTCTGTTTACCTGAATCAGCCCTCTGGATGGTGATAATTAAATTCAAGTACCCCCTGAAAGCATGCCTGGCTCATTTTCAACCACTACAGTAAATAGACCTTTCTCTAAGGGGGAGATAATGCAGGGGAAATACTAACTGGTGAATACCCCACCAAATCCAGCATATAGCCTGCCCTGGATAATTTCTTTGCTGCTTCTCCTTGCTGCTGAACACCAAGCCTTTAGAGTAGACCTTCAGGTCATTTAGACTAGACATAAACATGAAGAAATCATTACTCCCAAACACAATTGCTCCCAAACACAATTCTGTGTATTTTTTTCTTAATACACTTCGTAATAATGGGAGAGGTACTGAGTGAAAAGTTATCTTTACAGTATGACAGGCTATTGCCAGGAACTCAGCAGGAATTATCAAACAATTTTACTAATCTGTTTTTAACACAGCATACTGAGGTAAGGAAGAATTGTGTCCTACGCAAATATAACACAAAATCAGAATAATATTTTCTGATTCAAGTATCAGCATGTGGAAAAGAAAATAACTTTGCTCTGAAGTCAGCCATTTAGATGGTGCTTTGGCACAGAGAAAGTCAAAAGTTCTGCTGAAGTAAGGAAAGAAATACGTGGAACATGGAGATCAAAGCCAGCCTACACTGTAGGATAACCAGCTGTCATTGGCTGAGCTCTCTGTGGTGTATTTATTTAAATACATCTGTATTTAAATAGTAATCGTTCTACATTTCTAAAGCTCTCTCTCTTCCATTTGCTTATTGGTCTTGCCTAATTTTGAATGGGACTAAATTGCTTCACTAATTTTGACTAATATTTTAAATGAAGCTGCCAAAAAGTTACAACCCTAATTTACCTAATAGAATTGCTTCTATGAACTTTCCTTCAAGCTACTGCCTGAGTAAATATATTAGAAGTTAAAATGGTGTAATTTATCTCAGACCTTCTGCAGTTAGGGTACTGTGCAATACTTCATGTAGCTGAAACCCAAGACAGTGCTAAAGTGACAATACTGGAACAAACTGTTCAGATTCTTTAATTATTTTACGTATGTTAAGACCTTGAAACTAGTATCTGCAGCATATCAGCGCTTTAATACTATCAAGTTCTGGATTTGAGAAGGAAGATACACATTTGACAGAAAATTTTTATATACATGATTACAAGGATCATTTAAGGGACAGGTTAGAGCAGGAAACAGTGGGGACTATTGAGACAGAAACCAGAAAAATGAGTGGTGTAAAACATTTGTTCAACAAGAGTGTTTGGGTTGTCATGAGAATTTTCCCCCCAGCCCAGCATTAGAATGGTTAAAGTTGAACCCAAACATTTGACAACTGTGCCCTGCTTGGAAATATTTATAGAAGGCTAATACTTAGCAGGTGGTAAAATTTTCCTATCAAGGATGTCCAAGCATTTTACAAAACGTTAATAATCAGGCTTCATAAAAAATTAAAGCGCAGCTTTTCCAGATGTGTCTGCTCCTGCAGGCGGCTGGTTTGAAGCTGTGCCTCTGGTTGGTGCTCCCTGTTCCACCCAGAAAGGAAATCCTTGGACAGCTGTCGGAGTGTTCAGAGATGTGCTGAGGAGCAAGATGCTGCTTGGTCTGTGCTCGTGTACCCCAGCTTGTGATGCTCAGTTGGAGGCATCAAACAAACCCCCAGGAATCAGCACTGAGACAAACAGAGACCTGGCAAATCTGCTCCTGTGATGTTGTTAAGCACCACCTGCACTGGAGAAAGGAGAGAGATGTGGAGAGGCTAGGAAACTTACTGAAGGTTACACTGCCAGTAGCTGGCAGAGCTGGAGCAAGAATCCAGTGTTGACTCTGAGCCTTGTGCCTGCATCACCAGGCTGGCTTTTATTCCAGGGAGCTACAGCTCAAATGGGAAGTGAGAGACACTGCAAAGGTATTAGACAGCTGAACAGATTGTAAGTGCTCTGGACAATCTTGTGATTACAGCCCTTGTGAGCTTTGCTTAACTGCTGGGTAAATTGGATTAAACAATTATGTATAGGTACGAGGCATGTAAGAGGATATAATGTGGTAGGAACAAACGTTTTCCCATCAAGGAAAACTCAAGATTTTCTACAGAAATGAATAATAAAATATTTTATTTCTGAAAAATTCTTTGTAGGAACCTGTGAACAAAGCTAATTGTTGTGGAGGAAGAGAAAGTTGTTATAGAAACATGGAGAGACAGGTACGGAAATGTCAGAAGAAGTGGTGGAATGGCCCGAGGCTGAGTAGCAGTACTCAGTCATTAATGTAATTTGCAATCTGTAAAAGAATGATCAGTGAGGTGGCAACATTTGCAATACGACAAAATTGTCTGGGATAATTAAAACAAGAGAAGACCGAAGAGCACTACTGAGATAGCAAAGCTAGGTCACTGAGCATAAGATGAAAATTAATGTGGGTATTGCATTTTGGAAGAATTACCTGAACTGCTGTCAGAGGTCGAAGTTAATGGCAAGCAGTAAAAAGAGAAATTTTTGAGTGAAAATGTCAGTGCAAACCTAGGAGTGGCACGAAAGTATTTATGGATTTATATGGAATAAATCTGTGGTATGTTTATTTGGAACATTTCAGTTCTGGATATCACATGAAAAGAATGAGCAGCAGGAAAGTTTAGAAGCAACTGAGAGGAATGACATGGAAAAATTTCCATTGAAAGGATTTCCATATTAGGATTATCTAGATAAGAAGTGAATATATAGCTGTAGAGTGCACATTAAAAAAGTTAAGGGAAGGTATTTCATGTTCTTGTCTTTTCAATTGTGATAAAGAGCAAAAAGATGTTCAAAAAATCCAAACATCAAACAAAAAAGGTAACGCTTACCCTGTTTTACTGAAGACAGAATGGATAATAGGCAGCAATGGATGTAATACTGTACTATAATCCTGAGGCCAGGAATAGAACCAGATGGAGGAACTTAAAGGATATTTATGTCCTCAATTAGAACATACTACATGATACATAGAACTGAAGAAAAAGGATAGTAAAAACAAACCTTAAAATAAGCAAAAGGACTAGCTGTTTCATCTTTGCATTAAAAAATTGGATTTTGTCTTCCTCATCTGAAGCATCTGGGACTATCAACAGCTGCTGACATGATCCTAGATGAGCTGGTGTCATTGAATCTATGCAATTGGAAGTCAAAGGTGCTAAGTAGAAGAATGAATATGAACAACAGAAAAAACAGCAGATCGTGCCACTTTCATATTTTGGATAGTCAGATGCTTCATTCTTTTTAATGAGGGAATTTATTTTCACAGGGGGTGTATAAAATTTACCGTAATAATTAGTTTAGGCGACATGTTTATCCTTAGATTCAGGTATTTCTGTTTGTAAGGAATGCTTTTATGCCTATTTTCAGTCTTAGTTAGCAGGAGACAATCAGTGTATAGGCACAGTAGTTCCTTTATCAGAGCTGAGGAGCACATGACCTATATAGCCCTGCCATCTGCCCATCTCTTACGCCAAGGTAAATCTGCCTCACTAAACTACTTCATAAAATAAAGGAAATGCTGCTATGGCCAATTTACTAATAACCAGAAATCCTCAACTGTCTTATAAACATCAGAACAAGGATCAGATCAAAGTGGTTTTGCTGTTGCCCCATGACCATGGCTGTAGCTATCTGAGCAAACCAGAGGTCAAAACCATTTCCATTTAAAATAAACAGTCATTTGCAGAACAGCAGGTTATCCAAAAGAGCCATGGAGACTCCTGTCTCTGTCTTTCTTGTCTGTTTTAGTGGCTGGGTTTTCCATTCTGCAGAAGAGAACAACAGAATGTGCCTCAGGTGTGTCTGAGCTCATTGTCTTGTCCTTTTGTACTACTGAGTTTGTGTCTTTTCCATTTCCCTAACAGTGTGGATGTCCACAAACTAAGAAGTCTCATGAGCTGTGTCTTGTCAATTGATCTTAAATTTTCATGGGCTTGATGCAATGTGAAATAAAGTCCGTAAATCTCCTGGAAGACAGCTTTCACTTTCTGATGTAATTGGAATGGAGGCACAAATTAAGCAGCACAGATGTGATTTTTTAGCATATATTCCTTTCAGAAAGAGATTCACATGTCATGGGTGCTGGGCAGGCAGAATACATAACTAAGGGGACCTGTGTGGTGACCTGAGTCCTCTTGGTCACGTTAAACTCAGCAGCACCTCAGGTTAGTGGCAGAAGTGGCTGCCCTGGCTGCCAAGCTGTGAACCCCCATTTGCCCGGGGCTGCCTCTAACTGAGTGTAACTGGGTATAAATAACCACGAGTTTCCTGACCCAGGTGTTACAGAAACCTTTCCCCTCACCCTGCTGTTACTTAAACACCTTATTAAAAGTAGTCACCTTGCCCCGCTGAAAGAATTATGTTTCAGCAGAACCTTGAAGAGTTTACATTTTTCTCATAATGAGGAATAGTTTGTTTTTAAAACATAGATCAATTAGCACTTAGAGATTTGCATTTAAGTAGCTTGCTGTAGTTCTTCAGTCCATATTTATATCCTTTTTATCTTTCATTTCTCCTGAATAACAACTGGTTCCTATCTTCTGCTGTATTATCCAGTATGTAGGGACTTCTGCTGAGGATGTACCAGCCTTACAGCTTCCCAGGCAGGAGCACTCAGCTGGCAGATGCACCATAGCAGCTGAACTGTGACCCATTTGCTCTCCTGCCAGAGCTGATCATGCTCCACTGCTGTGCTCCAAAGACAGTGGAGTTTCTCAGACTCCACCAGGGTGAAGAAAGAAAGAGATGTTAGGCAGAGGAGAAGACATGGGCATGTGTCTGCTTAGCCATTTGCTGCTCTATAGAGTGAACTGTACTCCAAAAGTGCACTCTACCTCTGCCAAAATACCAGTTAGTACTTCCACAGCATCCCTGGAGCCATAAAAGTCATTCCAGACCTTCTCAGGTGCTAAAGCTTATTTAGAAACACCTTCATCCCCTATGGCATATTATAGCTCTTGCTCTAGAGACCTGAAGTTGACTGGACATAAGCTGCCGAATCCTTTTTTTGGGATGTTCACAGCTGAGCTCCTTAAATATGAAGGGATTCTACTCTGAGAGCTTGGTCTTCTGTTTTGGAAACAAGGCTTATAGTTATACCCAGCCTTTTCTTAGTTCTGTACTTACAACCAATACTTACAGTTCTTCAGAGTTAATTTTGGGTTTTTAGTACTCCTAAGCTCTCTTTGTCCTCTCTGTGGTCCAAAAATGCATAGCTTTTCTCTTTACTTTTACTTATAAATAAAAACATTTTTCTCTTAATCTTGGATTCTATGATACTGTGTCCATACCTGATCAAAGACACACCTTTGAACTTGGAAACCTTTTCTAGAGAATATTCCCATATTTTTCTGTGTGCCTCATTCTGATTTTTACCTAATTTCTTACATTTTTCTCATACCTCCTTACAATCCCTTCTGTTTCTGTTCGGTTTATCCTACAGCCTGCATGAACCTCACTCAAGCAGAGTGTCTGTCTTGTCACCCTTCACTCCCACTGCCAGGACCTTCTCTTTAATGGACAGTTCAGGTTTCCAGAATTTCCTAATTTCCCTCTGAGCAATCTTTTCCAAGAAATACCACCCCTTTTAACTCAGCCATTACCACCTACCACCAATAGTAGGGCTTTGGGGATTCTTTTTTAAGCTCTACCTTTGTTGCATTTAAACTCCATTGGTTTTAATAGCCAAGCCATTAAAAAGTCAGAGAGTGAAAGCTGCAAGAATAATACACAGAATTTTAACTTGGTTATTAAAGCAGAGTGGTTTCTAAATACGAGAAGTATTGTCAGCCAGACACTGCCTGGGGCCTTGGAAACACTCCAGCCTACAGTGTAGGAGTTTTTTCAGGGTGGCAGCGGGGTGTGTGCAATTACATCCCTACCTGTGGTTCGGCTTAGATCGTTGCTGTGGCTCAGTGCAGCTGCCTGGCAGTGCCAGGGCCAAACGCCACAAGCAAGAGGTCACAGCCCACGGTGATTAGACAGCCACCAGATGTGAGGGTGTAGTTAGGGCCTTTCAGCTTCTTTAGGGCCACATGCATGTGCTGTTCAGTGCCCCCTTGCCTCTCCCTTTGCCTGTCCCCTCCGCTCACAGGACAGTTTCTCGCATGGTGCCATAAAGGCTTTTTTATGACTGCGTGAGCAGAAGATGAGTCTCACCTGCTCTGATTAGATCTGGTTCAGCAAGGTTAAAGCAGCTGCTTTAAAGATTGTCTGGGAGACTGGGGAAGGATCTCCTGTTTGTCTGTCTGGGCTGACTTTAGGCAATCCCCTCCCAGAAATCCAGCTGGTTTGATAAGAATTCCCAAGACTCCTGTCCCGAGTTCACTGTTTCTTGGTGGGTTAGCCTTCATTCAGGCTGGCTCTTGTGATCTGAATCAATGGATGTTACCAACTGGCTGTGCACTCAGGAAGCCCATGGCCAGAAGTGCTGTTGGGACTCTGCAGCTCTAAACTGAGACAAGGTTGTAAAAGTGGGGGCGGGCGGCTCCAGGAGCCTGCCTGTTGTTCCTGTGTCAGATATGTTGCTTTGTGAGACACCAGCTCAGCAAATGTATCCTGCAAATGAAGACTGAGCTTCTCTATAGCTTGTGAATGACCAGCAGCAGCATTTCTGAACTGGGGACACAGCTAATGAGTTTCAGTGAGATTCTTGAAATCCAATGATTGATAAAGACCCCCAGTTTGGGCTCCCAGGAGTGTATACATTACTTACAAAAGCAAGAATTAGTAAAGACTAACGCTTGTCCACAAAGATTTGGTAACTCATTCTGTAAAGGAAGCAGACAAATTCAACTGAGAATTGCCATTTCTAAAATAATTTCCTTCCATAACTGTATTACAGGTTACTTTATTGGGAGATGCTGTTTACACAGAAATAAAAGCATGTAATTTCAAATTTCATACCAGGCTATTTAATTTCATAATGAGCAAAAAAACCCCTGAAATATACATAGAATAAGTTGTTTGTATCAATGTGAAATGGCAAAATACTAAATCCAATAAAGTCCCCTAAATAAACAGCCGTGGATGAAACCCTGTGCTTAAAAGTCAATTGCTTTTTGATGAGGCTGGAAAAAATGTTGTTTTTTCCTCCAGCCCAAGTGCTGTCAAAAAGATATTCAAATATATATGCTGGCTGGCTGTTTGGGAGGAAGATCGCTACAAGCCTTGCTTATCTGGGTATTTGTGATGTATGCATTATGACATCATCTCAAAATGTATTGCTGGCAGTAATGGAAGTTTGTAGAAGGTACGGAAGTTTCTGTTTATATTGTTTAAATTTTTCTGATTTATCCACTCTGCTTGGGGATTCTTTTGTCTAGCAGCCTTGGTGGTGTTTTATGTGTATGCTCTCATTGAAGATATAATGGCAAGTATTGCTAATGGGCAGAGTGAGGCGAGCGCCAGTAGTATTTACAATATATTTACAATATTGGACAACTTGCAGGTTATCTATTCACTATTAACCTACCTAATATCCAAGTGCTAAATCAGAAGAGGGCAGTAAAGGAAAATTACGTGGGAGGTGTAACAATGGGGAAAATATTATTCCCTAAGGAAAAATAGCAGAGTGAGGGAAAAAACCCAAACCCATACGCCTGGCTTCATCCAGTTCAGGAGTGTTTACTCTTCCCAGGACTTGAAATAAAAAAGAATGCTTTAACTTCAGAAATTCCCATCCCAGGAATAAGAAGTGAGTCTATAGAAAATAGAAGCTGATAACTACACAGAGAAAAAGGTGGGGAGGGAGAAAGGTGCGTCAAATATAACAACTTGTTAATTCAGGGATGGGTAGAAATGGTTCTCCGGGAACCAAGGGTGGTAGAGATTAAGCCAGGGCAAGGAAATGTACATCTATGGACATCAGTTACTGTGTGAGTGCACTTTCCCAAATATCTTGTGCCTTCCAGGAAAATGAATTAACAATGCTGTGTTTCATGGCATTGGTTTGAGATGGCATTGGTTTGAGATGGCATTGTTAACTTGGTAGGGCACTGTATTGGGTTTGTGTGGCCAGGTTTTGGTAGTGGGAGGGCTACAGGGGTGGTTTCTGTGAGAAGCCGCTGGAAGCTTCCCCTGTGTTCAGCAGAGCCAATCCCTGACAGCTCCAGGATGGACCCACCGCTGGCCAGGGCTGGGCCAGTCAGAAATGGTGGTGACACCTCTGTGATAACAAATTCAAGAAGTAAAAAAAGTTATTGTGCAGATGTAATTGCAGCCAGAGAAGAGCAGGGTGAGAATATGTGAGAGGAGCAGCCCTGCAGACACCAAGGTCAGTGCAGAAGGAGGGGCAGGAGCTGCTCCAGGTGCCGGAGCTGAGATTCCCCTGCAGCCCCTGGTGAGACCGTGGTGAGGCAGCTGCACCCCTGCAGCCCATGGAGGGCACGGGGATGCAGAGATCCACCTGCAGCCTGTGGAGGAACCCACACCAGAGCAGGGGGATGCTGAGAGGAGGTTGTGACCCTGTGGGAAGCCTGTGCTGAAGCAGGGTCCTGGCAGGGACCTGCAGACCCATGGAGAGAGGAGCCCACCCTGGAACAGGTTTCCTGGTAGGACCTGTGACCCTGTGGGGGACCAGGCTGGAGCAGGCTGTGCCTGAAGGACTGACCCCAGGGAAGAATAACCCACACTGGAGTGATCTGTGGAGAACACATGGGATGGACTGACACTGGAGAAGTTCATGGAGCAGTGTCTCCCATGGGAGGGATCCCACACTGGAGCAGGGGAAGGACTCCTCTCCCTGAGCAGTGGCAGAAACAGCGTGTGATGCACTGACCATAACCCCCATTCCCCATCTCCCTGTGACACTGGGGGGGAGGAGGAAGAGCTGGGAAGGAGGGAGGGGTGGGAGGAAGTTGTTTTTACAATTTATTTTTACTTCTCTTTATCCTGCTCTGATTTTGTTACTAATAAATACAATTAATATCCCCAAGCTGAGTCTGTTTTGCCTGTGATGGTTTTTGGTGAGAGATCTCTCCCTGTCCTTATCTGGACTCATGAACCCTTTGTTGTATTTTCTCTCTCCTGTCCAGCTGAGGAGGGGAGTGACAGAGTGACTTTGGTGGATGCCTGGCATCCAGCCAGGGTCAACCCCTCACAGCCTTTTTGGGGCTGAAACCTAGGATCATGAGGATTTTGAGATAAGGATGGTAGCTGGGGGAGATAATGGATGAAATATGGATTGAACAATGTTAGAGAGAAAGGTCATGTGAAACTTCTGTTGTAATTGTGGTGAAAGGACAAGGGGTGGTTTTTGTGCAAATTGCCTGCTTTTGTTCTGTGTTGTGGTGATGTTATTTTGATTTTTTTGTGTGGGGAATTTTTTTGTTGGTTTTTTTTTGTTGGATTTGTTGATGTAAATTAATGTTGTGTGATGAATGTGGATTTTCATGATAATTCTTAAATATATGATTCACAGAGATGAGAGGTGGAAGGGGGGACACCGGGGTCAGCGGGGGGACAGCAGGGGGAAGAGCAGGGTCAACCTACCACAGGTACCTAGACCCCTTGTGGTACAGTGATTTTATTACCTGATTTCACCTCGATGAGGGTGCAGGGAGCCATACCCATCACCTACCAGTCCAAAGAGACAAAACAGACTTTTTTTTCCCTATGGTACATACCACTATGACACTAAATCCTGTGAAAAACGATGTGCTTAAAGCACTGAGTATATTTGAATAGCAACTGATTCAAATTCTAAAACAGTTGGTAATTTCTTTTGAAAAATTAAATTGCAATCTAGACAAGAGACTTCTTTGCTGAGTTACAAATCATATTGAGATAATTTTTACAAAACTAAAATGATAATCATGATTATTATTATTATTATTATTAAAATGGCATTGCTGCATCATAAGCCCTCCTAAATGCAGTGCTGTCTGGTTTATAAAAACCTCCATGTAGCTCCCTGTATTGCTACTAAGAAGCATTTGAAACAGAAAGAAAAAATTTAACTTTATATAATCCAAGTTCAACTTTTTACCTCTGGAGTTTTTAACAGATGTCAGGTTGGTTGTTTGGAGGTTTTTTTGTTTGTTTGTTTGGGTTTGCATTTGGTTTTTTGTTTTGTTTTTGTTTTGGTTTTGGTGGTGTTTGGTTTTTGGTGTTTGTTTGTTTGTTTTGGTGGGTTTTTTGTTTGCTCGTAGGTTTTTTTGTTTCTTTAGTTACTTTCAGCAGCCTAGTGTTGTTCTGACCCTTGTGCCTTCAGAGTTGTTCAGAAGCCATCCCGGCAAGACACTGGACAGATGAGTTTGTTCATCAGAAGGGGGAATGCTCTTCTCCGCTGACTCTCAGGCTGGATCTGAGCTTGGGTACTCAGGTTTGTGGACCTCAGGTTTCTCCTGAAAGGTAAAAAAAAAAATCTTATTCAAAGAAATGGACGCTTTATTCAGGTAACATCTCATTCACATCCTGGCTGCCCTGGCTGTTTGGCTCCTTAGTTTAATCTCTGAACCTCACCACCAGGAGATCACGTTTACTTCTGTCTCTGAGTTTGTACACCAGCGCTGGACTCTTGCATGCCTGGTCTTATCTCTGGGAAGAAATTGAAGGACCAAACCTTTTCCAGCTCATCTTCCCTCCTCATGGCACATGAATCCCTCTGGAAGCACAGCGTCTGCTGCAGTGTCAATAGTTACCGCTTTTTGCGGCTGTGCAAGTGTTAGAAAATGGAGCCAGGTATTTCAGACCAGTTACCGATCACACAAGAGTGCAACAAGACACTAACAAAAGTGCAGGGTTAGGGAAAGAGCAAGGTTCAGCCTGACCCTGCACACACTCCTATTGTCATGTAACCAAGGACACCAATACCACCATATTTTCCCCTAAAGTGGCTGGTGGCTTTGGGCCTGGAGCATACAGCAGCTTATAAAGACACCGCTCTTGTTATCCCTGAATTTTCTATTTACTGAGCATCACTGGAGCACTACTGCAAGCATCCTGGCAGTTGGCACTTTTAGGTACCCTAATTACCTTTAGGAGTTATGGATTAACTTGCCTCCTTATTCTCATACCTCGTTACTAGATCCCACATTCCAATGAGAGGCTGCACTATGTCTCTCTAGGTTGAAAGAAAACCTGGTAGTCCAGTTTAAAGTCTGGGGAAAACACAGTTCACTTTAATTTTTTAATTTTTTTGCTGCCCAGGCAGTTCTTTACGCTGTACAAAGTAGCAATTACATGCTGCCCCTCAGAATAGTTGCCCACTTGTTGGTGCTGCAAGGGGCAGGCAGTGATGAACTGTAGAAGACCCATCAGAAACATTTTCACTGACACAAGATTACCCCCAGACTTCTGCTGGAAATTTCACTTTTCTTCTCTGGAAAGAATTTCTTCCATGTAGTGTTAAATTGAATGTTCTAAGGCTTGTATTGTGTGGTGCTGAATGTTGAAGCTAAATACTGAGTGTAATCCAATTTTGTTTTGTAAGTTGCGATTTACTGTTTGAAGACGTGTTGCTGTAGCTCATCTGAATAATGGTTTTGTTCTTAAGAGAGCTAACAGCAGTGCTGTCCCAAAGCACCAAATTAAGAAGCAGGAGAGCATGTAGGAGTTTAATTTGTAAGCTTATGATGGGGCACAAAACCATCTCATCTGTTAGGAACACACAGATGAAAGACAAAGCTGGTGGATCTAATAATTGTGTTCAGAAGTAAAGTGTTTGGGGACTGTAATAGTTGGAAAATTACAGAAATCTCTCTAGGTTTCCATGAAACCAAAGCTGCTTTGGAGAAGGAAAATATTTCCTAGTATATTCTGCAAAAAGGAAAAGAATATTTTAACTTTGATTAACAGATGAACTTTTAGAGGGAACTAGTAAGTTAGGTTAATTTTCATTTTTCAGATAGTAATGATTTTTTCTGTACTTACTTGCTCAATAGAAACTAGTTGCAAAAATGTCAAAAAACATTCTTATGCCTTATTGAGGCAAATAAAGATCATTTATATAATTAAGGTTCATTTGGCAAAAAGTACTAACTGAGGTAATTGTACCAGATTTTGATTAGCTCCAGTTACCATGTTAGAGTTGAAATTCCTCCTTTTCTTCAAGAGTGCTCTCCCACGTGTGGGATCATGGCCTCTCATGGGTGGCTTCAGCCTTCTGTACTCATCTGTTGCTGAAGCTGCAGGTTTTGCTGCATAGTCCGGTTTAATGGTGGAACACCTTGGGGTTTTCATGGCCTCCAACTGTCTTCTAATCACCTTTTAGAAATGTAGCTTTGAAATATTGTGCTGGGTTTGTTCATTTCTTAAAATGAGGCTGCATTAATATTTTCTGTCATAATTACAATGTGTGAACCAAACTCTACAGGGATGATAGGTGTCCTGTATGCCCTAAGGCAGTGTCCCTCCAGCAGAGTGCACGGCAGCACGAGGAATTTCCACTGGTAGAGGAGCAGGTGACCTGTATGAGCCCAAGCTGCCATCTTCCATATCCTCTTCCTTTCCTTTCTGTGTTTTTGGCTGCTGACCTGTAATGCTGGTAATCCCTAGAGTCTGTTCCCTACCAGTTCCTACTCTGGTGAGCTGAGACAGGAGGTGCTGAGCCCATCAGATGAACAGACACTTTCTGCTGGTTCTGATGCCTGCCATGGACTTGTTTCCCCTTGTGTGGAACATCATTCTTGAAAGATTCAGTGCAGTTTATCCCCATGTAGTTTTGTGGCAAAGTGTCACATGTTCCTATGTGCTGAACATTTTCCAGTTGAGATGAAGAGTTTTTAAATGTGAAGCAAGAGTCAAAGATCTCTTAAGTTTGGGAGGCATCAAGGCTCTGTCTGCCCCCAACCTCTGGCTGGCAGTGTCTTGTTACAATACAAGCAGGCTTCTAAATATAGCCATGGCTAATTGCTTCCTGGATTTTCAAAAAATCTTTAACACTGGGAAATTCACTCAAGTGGCTTTAAAGCTCTGTCCAGCTGGCAGCACCTTCACTTGAACCGCAACGACAGCAGGTAATTGTAACAGAACAGTCCCTGTCAAAACAAGGAAGATCTACTGTGCCACTGGATAATGAAATGGAACAACTCATGCAAGCAATAAAGGAAAAGCACTGCTGGAAAGATGGAAAGTCATATTCAGGCCTTTAAAGACTACAAAAGCAGTACAGTAAAAGAGTGAGCTGTTGAGTGTATCACTGCACAACAGGAGAACTGTGCTCACAAGCAGCATCCATAGACTCGCTTTGCATTGGGAATGCTCACTGAGCAAATGTGGTGCTCATTCCCAGCATCATTAACACTTCCTTTATTGAATCCCTTGGTGGAAACTCACCTATTCCAGTACACTCGCAGTTTCTGAGACCAGCCCATGCCAAACAATTTAGAAAATGGTGTAGAAAACAACAATGAAATATATCAAGTGTAGTCTTCCTAAATCCTAAGAACTAAAAGGGAGTTTTTGCTGTTTGCTTTGTGTTAGTGTCTTTCAGTGCTTTGTGATTTGTCTCCTTTACTCTTTTTTTTCAAGTTACACAAGCTTCTACTCCTGATTGGAATTATTTTACTTTTTTGGGTCTAGCAATGTGAACTCCATCAGTAATTATGCCTCGTGTGCAAGTCTGTCTTCATGTGTTTGTTTTCTATTTTACTGACACTGTCCTAGTGCTGGCTTATGTGAAAAAGTAATTGAGGAACATCCATCTACCTGCTGTACATGAGTCACTATTTTATATATAATGCTATTATACTTTTTAATAGTAACTGAAGTCAGTGCTCATGCAGCACTGTGCTGGAAGGATGCTCAAGCCAGTTTCAAATCAACTCTCAGAGCTGCTGCTGCTGCTCAGTGGCATCAGCTCTGAGCACGGCTGGGGCTGCCAAGCTCACCTGAGCACAGAGCCAGACCTGCACTGCTGCAGGTCCAATTGCAGGAGCAATTTCAGCTCCCTCAGTCATGGGCTGCAGTGGGGCTACACCTTGGTCTTTCCAGTGCTTCCCCCTGCAGTAGGTTTGTCACCTAATTCAGTGACAAATTCACCTAATTCATTTATTTGTCACCTCGTTCAGTGCTCGTTTATTAGCAGCTGCCTTTCTTTCTGGGAGCATGTTTGCCATATGTTTATGTACACTTCTTTTTGCAAAAAACATGCAAAGACTAAGTTATTGGGTGTTATAGAAGCACCACACATAAATTATAAGGGTATGTATACATGGGTAGGAAGGATTATCCTTTCACTTCATTACTCTCAGTATCTTTTCCCTCTAGTAAACCACAGTGATTTTTTCAAAAGGACTTTCCAGTGGCAATATCCTTAGGATCACAGCAGGAGCAGATGTCTGAGACACTGTGAGTGGGAAGAGGTGAAGGCCATCCAGTTCCTCGCCCTCTGAGCTGTCTTGGCCCTGCTCTCCCTGGAGTTTCTATTTTTATTTCTGCTCCTGGGACTGAGAAGAAAAAGCAAGGGGTGTGTGTCTCTTTTTGCAGTTCCACAACAACATTTCCAATAAGGTTCTCTTGTGGACTGGATTTTTATCTAAGATTTAGTGTCAGAGGCATTATATATCACATTATTTGCTATGTAATGACAGTAATTTTTACTATTAATTGGTTTTTCAACTTCCTGGCATTCAGGAGTCAGAAAGTACCAGAAGAAACAAAAAAAGGAGAAAAATCTCTTATTTTTCTGAGGGCAACAATCTAACTTTATTTAAAAGTTCATGCTATATATGTGTATATATATATATATTCTCTTGTGTTCAGCTCAGGCAGCCTGCATTTATTACTGAGACAGTGTCACCACTAAAATCTTTACAATTTTGCCTTTGAGAGAACATAAGATTACCATACTATTCCTTAGGCATGTTCTTTCCTTAACTGGGGTAATGCTTTCCTTATATTAATTACCTGGAAAAGCTTTTATATAGATTTTAAATGTTGACAACTGTAATGTTTACAATGTTTGCATATGATTAATTGCATTTTGTCAATGAGTAGAATGGATACAAACTATAGTCAATAATTTTTCACTCTTTGAGGCACATTTCACTAAAAATAATTGCTTTCCATATTTGTGTGTTGGTCTAATGAAGTGAACAATCTCAAAGCATAGGGCAAGGTCAAACAAAGCATCTTCAGCTGCTTCTGGGAGACACAATTGGAAAAAATAATTTATATTGCTTCATTCTCCTTGGATGAGAGAGGATATGGAGTCTGTTTGTCTTGCTCTCTTCATTCCATAGGCCTGCTCCCTTTCTCCACACTTGCCTCTTTTTGCTCCTTCTCCCCTGCTGATCTCTGTTATGTGGCTCTGTTGGGTGCAGTAAGAAAGACTGGACAAAGGGTGTTTTACCTGCCATCTCTTGGAAGTTTTTGTTCTGCTCCTGGTAGCTGTTTTCAGATGACACAAGATTATGGTTTAAAGGCATAATTTTTCTTCTTCTTTCTCTAGCACTTCATGTAATTCAATAAAGCTAGGAGCTTGTTTTATTTCGTGTCAAAAAGTGCTTTATTATAAAATGAATCTAGCTTAGACTTTGAGGAGTCTCCAGTGGCAACTCCCTGTAGTGGAACCACATTTTGGAGAACATTTGCAGAGTGTTGGGCTGGTAGCTGTGTGCCCTCAGCACTCAGAGATTAAATGCCTACATGGCCTTTTGGTTGCTGTAGCATTATTGATGTGGAATGTGGTGAAAAAACCTGTCAGAAATGTGCAGTGCAAAGGCTGCTAGAAATACACTGCTTTCTTCTTGTGCAGCTTGTGTATTGGCAGAGAGGTGCTTTTGCAAGTATCTTTTAATGAGAAGAAAACACAACAATTAGATGAACCAGTCATCTGGCAGTCTGGCAGTATGGACAGTCAAAAATTAATGTAATTTAGATACAGGCTATAAATGCCTGGCAACAGCGAGTTTAGATTGACAGCATGCATTAATTTGCCTGCAGTCTTTTCTGTGCAAGTTCCTTCTACATCATATCTGAGATTGACACCATGTAACCTTTCTCCTGGTTGCAACAGACAATATCCTCCTGTTAAAATCAAGAACTCCTGAAAAAACAAAAGGAGAAAAGAAAGCTTTGGACTGCACAGGAGTTTCTACCTGTCAAAAAGACTTCATGCAAAGCATTTCATAGGCAGCAAAAAAATGTCACGAATCAGTCCCATCATCCTCACTGCTGAAGCAGCTGGCTCATCACTGAGCTGTGGGAAGGGGGGAAGGAAGAGGGCACAGACGCTGTGAGCAGGCTGCAGCAGTGCTGCCATGTGCTGCTTTGTTCTTCTTGCCTGCTTCATGCACTCCAAGTGAAGAACTCAAGTTTAGGCCCTTCCTGGATCTGCAACTTGGAATGGTTTTCTTGGGAGTGCAAAGTGTCGGGCACTGTGAGCACTTTCCCTTCAAGATGCAAGTCACAAACCATGAAGTGTTTCCCTACCTTCCACAAGGCACCAGGAGTTGACATTCTGGAATGAGTCTATGTTCAAGAATGCACTTTTCCAGTTGAACTGAAAATGAATATGCTCTGGCTGATGCACCCTCCAGGTTCACATGCAAAACACAAGTGATTATTTCAGACAGGGGAAGAAAAAATAAAACAAAAGAAGGAGAAAAAGGAGAAACAATTTAATCTAAAAGTTAAAAAGAAAGCTTGCAGATACATGGAACTAAATATGTGTCAGGGAACTTCAGACTGGACATTAGGAGAGGTTGGTTGGTCACAGGACCAGGCTCCCCAGGGAAGTGATGATGGCACCAAGCCAGTCAGAGTATCAGAGTACAAGGAGCATGACATCCTTGGTCATATGATTTAGTTCTAGGTAGTTCTGATAGGAGCAGGGAGATCAGCTTGGTGATTCTTATGGGCCCCTTCTGACTTGAGATGTTCTGTGATTGTATGAAATGGTGAGATCTGGTGCGGAATCAGTGACCCAGCACAGTCCAGTCCATTTTCTGAAAATAGAATTACCAGGTCCTCTCTAGTTACACCCATATCTGTGAAATATGGATTAATATATTGACAGAGGTGAAGACAAGTCACATGCTTATTCTCCTGCATGTGTTAGTATTTATACTGTCATCCATTTGTACCTTACTCTTTCCAGTGCTGGAATAGCCACTTAAGTCCCCTGCCATTTATTTTGTTCTGTAGTTATTGTTTATAAAAGTGCCAGTACCTTCGCATGAACTTGCAAACATATTGGTTGCCTTTGTAGAGAAATAAAACATTTATAGGAATAATTACAGGGACCAAAGGTGCTGTGAATATCAAAGCAAATTCCTGATTTTCAATCCAGATTTAACACTTGGAAGTACACCTCAGCATTGTTCACCCAAGTCAAGCTAATATTTTTACTAGAATATCTTTGCTAAAGATATGAAAAAGATACATTTGTGAATCACTGGATTGTTAGGCAAGATATTAAGGTGAAAGGAAATAAAGTACTGTTTGATGGAGGGAAATTAAAAAACCCTCAAACAATAGAAGTGGCTTGGTTGTAGCTTCCACTCATGTCACAAACAATGTAGGATTGATGTGGTTGGCTGCTGTTTTAAAAAAGAAAGAGGGCAAAAGTGTTTTCAGTTCTACCAGCAAGCCCAATCAGCCCAGGCTTGGCTGGACCAAGTCACAGGAGGGAAATGCCCCTTCATTTCAGCGATTTCCAAAGTACTGAGAACCTCCAAGCAGTTAACAGAGACTGTACAGGTGAATTGCATGGTGGATGCTACATTCTATTCCTAAAATGAAATCTGAATTTGCTCTGAATTGCACTGATACTTTGCAAATTGTCCCCATTAGTCACTTGGTGTCAAGAGAAGTCCCCTCCTGACAGCCACTGCCAGGAAGCTGACTAGATAGTACAAACAAGAAATTTTGCCTTCTTACAATTTTAAGACAAAAAAGGGAGGCTTGGGAGCTGTGTGTTTGGTGAGATGTGAAAACACAAGTTTTCTGAAGCCAGAATCTGTGTCAGCAATGAAATTAATTAATTTAATCTAAAGTGTTCTGTTTTCTTGATTTCTGTGTCTGCTGTGACCTATCATTATACCCAATGAAGATGCTTGGCTGCACTGTCTTCTGCTCCTCTGTCTGCCTTCTGCTCCACCGCTGTCACAAACCATTTCCAGAGACAAGAGGAGGGGGTTTTCACCAGGCTAGTCTGAGGGGTGTGTTAGACTGAACTCATGTTTCACTGGACAGTGACAAGCAGTACGGGGGTGCTGACTGTGACTGAGATGTCCCAGGAGTGGGATTTGAAAATCTCCATTAATACCAGAGAAACTAGATGCTGAGCATCCCAGAACCAGGTGATATATTGACCTGTCTGTAAGAAGGACAAACCTTGAAGACAAGGAAACTGAAGGACTCTCCCCACATGCTTGTAAAGCAAGATCATATCTTGATCAGTTGCATGAGAGACCAAGTTTATAAGGCACTTTGGGAATTTACTATATGGTACAAAGAAGTGAGAATTACAAGACAAAAAATAAAATGATCAGGATTTATACACACGTAACTGTAAGAAATGTTTTCCTGAAGAGTGTAGTTAAGCAATTAACAACCCTCCCACACCCTGTTATGAAGTGTACGTGCATTTTGGAATTTGAAGCAGGGCTTGTTGCAGCAGAAGACATTTAGCTCAGAATTGGCAGTACTAATAATCAGAACCTCAAAATACTGTCAGTTCCTGCTGATGGAAAGCAGACACTGATCCCCTGTCCTGTGGGTGTAAGGGATTTGTTACCTGGTAGCTCCATCTCCCATTCTCTTATCTGGGCACTGCTCTTGCTCTGACTCAGATAAAGACATTATAGCATACACCTTTCTCACACTGAAAGTAAATAGTTTTCACTCTCTGATGTTAGTTTTAACTGTATTCCAGAAATAATGGTCATTATTGCACACAGTTTGTGTTGCAATAGCCCACAGAGACCTTTGTCCTGGCAAAGCTTTGTGCACTGTGTACCCAGTGACCACCAGCTCCTTCTTGAGAAAGGAACCAGCCAGGAGGAGAGAAACCTGGAGAACTGTGTCACTGTGTCCTTGTGTCACTGGCCAGTCATGCTGGAGATCCACATAATTTTCTGAGGCTCTGGCCGGTGTGTCACTATTACAGTTTTTTGGATTTGAAAAATACCCTCCTTTCCCTCCTCCTGGTGAGGTTCTGCATCTGACTTCTGTTGTTTTTTTGTGTTTCTTGTCACAGAATGGCCACTGTCCCATGTTGCAAATTCCTTTCACATCACCTATCTCATGCTGTTTTATAACCCATTCCCTGATCTCTCTTGCGGTTATTCCTTAAGTCACAAAGGGACATTGCTGCAGAAGTGCACGACTTGCAGGGGCCAGGTCACATGTGGCCTCCCAGGGTCAGTGAACATTGTTCCAGACTCCTGCCAGGGTTTTGATACCTTTGCTTAAAGCCTTATTTCAAACCCTGCTTTGAAGATGCTTTTAAGGCGCACGAATTATTGAATAAAATTTTAAGTAAGGAAAACCTGATTATGTTCTATAAATATTAATCTCAGATTGTAATTGCTTTACTACTGTATTACATTGCAATAAGCTTGCTGGTGTTGGAGCATTTTAAATATGTGTTAGATGATTTAGTTTGTTCTTATGCTCTTCATGGCAACAATCTTCAGTCTGAAACAAGATTGCAATTTGCTGATTAAAGTTGTTTCTCCTCATCAACTGATAGTGAGGAGTCCTTTTTTTTTACATTTTTTTCTTTTTATTTACTCTTACTAAATATTTCATTTTTCAACATCTTATGCCTTTTCTACTCTTGCTGTTTCATTGGCATTAATAAAATGTAAATGTTCCTAATCCCATTCACCTGCAAGCTATCACATATCCAAGGTGCATGATAAAGGTTTGGTTTGGAAGTGGTAGCTCTAAGAAACTGTCTAGGGTGGCAGCAGACCCTCAGGATGTAATCTCAGTACAAGTTTGGATGTGGTAATGTTTCATATTTGTTTTACTGACTGCTTATGGGACTAGTGGGGAGACTTTGGAAAGGGGAGCTGAGAGAAGTGGATTATATTTAGAAGTATTTCTGCATCAGAATTGTCTGGAAGAGCATATTGGAACTTCTATTTGGTAAAAGTATTGTGGTATCATTCAAGTGACAGAGGGCATCCGGCTCTTCTCTCCATTCATGGAGGAGGAGCTGTCTGTGAGGTGTGAAGAGAAGGACAATTGAACATTATTAATAAGGCCACAGCAATTTTTGCTGGACTAAAACAATTGATTTTAAGCTGGTGTTTTCTTCAGCCCAAATGGAGCAGTGGTGGAATCCATGCCCAGAGATGCGTTCCCCATCACATCTCATTCAGTTTAACATCTTATTAGTTGCAGTCAAATATTTTCATCTCTCATGCCTGTGCTCTTAATGATCTCTTCTTCACACATAGCTGGAGTGAGAAATGAACCTACAATAAAATGAAAGTGAGTTTTTACTTTTAAGTAGGCATGCTTATAAACATTCATGCACCATTCTTTGCCCTGTGGCCCATGCTATTTTTCAGTCTCCACAGCCAAGCCCTTCTTGAAAGCTGAAGACATATGATTTGGAAAAGATAAGTGGAACTGGCCCTGTGGAAGTGACTTAGAATGAGTTGACTTCTGGCATGGTGAAATACCTGAGGCTTTTACCCTGTCTTTTTGGTGGGGCTTCTCTTATTTTTCCTTTCCCATTTCTCTTCATGTTCACCATGCTTTTTTTATCATCAAACTGAAATTGCTTCCAGTACTGTAGAGCACCTTCCTCAAACTGTCATGTAACTTTTACACATCTTTAACAAGTGATGACTGCATGTCCACTTCCATGTGGACAACCTCACTAGTGGAACTTCCCTTCAAGGTGGAGTTTGACCCAGATGTGAGAGCAAGCACAATCTAAACCAGTGGCAGGTAAATACCATAAAGTCATGTGAATGAGACTAAAAGTTGTTACCACAGTGATCACTTTTCAAATTTCTTAGTTTCAAATTTCTCGGGATAAAGTGTCTTTACAGGCCTTTGCAGAACAAACAGCTGGCCTTGCTTAGCCTGGAGCCTTGTTGATGAGAGTGGCTTAGTATGTGGCACACACTGATGTAGAGGGATCAGCACAAACATTTGTGCAAAGAATTGTAGAACCAGAGAATCATTAAGGTTGGAAGAAACCTCCAAGGCCATCAAGTCCAACCACTAACCTGTCAGGTTCACCACTAAATTGTCTCCACGCACCCCACATACGTGTCTTTTTGAACACTTCCAGGGACAGATTCCACCGCTTCCCTGGGCAGCCTGTTCCAGTGCTTGACCACCCTTTCAGTGAAGAAGCTTTTTCCAATATCCAATCTAAACCTCCCCTGGCACAGCTTGAGGCCGTTTCCTCTCCTCCTGTCACTTGTTACTTGGGAGACAACTCTAACCCCCACCTGGCTACACCCTCCTGTCAGGGAGTTGTGGAGAGCTGTAAGGTCACCCCTGAGCCTCATTTTCTCCAGGCTAAACATCCCCAGCTCCCTCAGCTGCTCCTCATGAGATTTGTGCTCCAGACCCTTCCCCAGCACATCAATGTCCTTCCTGAACTGAGGGCCCAAAACTGGCCACAGAATGCAAGATGTGGCCTCACCAGTGCCCAGTACAGGGGGACAGTCACTGCCCTGGTCCTGCTGGCCACACTACTGCTGATACAAAGATGATAATAAATGTATTTACTTTCCTTCATTAAGGGCTTGCTAATATCCCTGTACAAAAATATCTTACCTTTTTCTTATGGACTAGTTTCAGTATTCCCTTATTAATCTTGAAAACACTGGATTCTGATTTGGGGTATAGTCTGCATTGCAAACATGGGTGTGGATGGAGAGCAGAACAGCAATCCACAGCCTAATTGCAAATTAACAAGATGTGGTGGTCTGGCTGTAGCAGTGCCAAACCCAGTGTAATTGTTTCTGATGATACTGGGCTTTTAATTTTAATGGGCAGTGTTTAATCAGGCAAATTATTTCAACAGTGGAAACATTAAAGAAAGAGAACTGAAAGTATCATAGCTGTTACTTTCCAGTGGCTTTCCAGCACATGCTGTTAGAAGGTAACTTCAGCTCTGTGGTGGCAATCTGATAGGGACACAAGAAGACAGATTACTTCGTCAGGGTCAGTTATGCTTTGAAAAAATCTTTAGAGTCATTGTAACAATTGGGTGCAACTGTGGTAACACACATGTTTATATTACAAAACATAGAATAAATGAATATGTTTGAAAGCAGTTCTTTTGCTCAGGTACATCCAATTGTCAACTAGTGGAGGAATATCCATTTTCTCTTAAGAGCAGGTTGTCATTGTCTCTTGGAGTGAAAGATATTCCCAAATTCAAGCATGTTTCCTTCCTGCAGTTAAAAGCTGACTGAACAGAACTGTATTTTTCAACCCATAAATCCTCTAAAAAGGAAATCTCATTAGTGTAATGAATACATTGAATGGTTGTTTGTTATAGACAATTAACCTCCATTAATTGGAGTGGTGTGCTCACAGAAGAGGGATTGTTTATTCGGCAGAATGATTTTATTTTGTGGGGAGAAGAAGACATTTCAGATAACTTGCCAAAATAACTTCATCTCTGGCTGATGGCACCAAGTTACTGAGGGCAGTGCAAACGAAAGCTGTCTGCAGAGCTGGCACTGCATGACCACGTAGTGGAACAGCAGGTGAAATTCAGTGCTGATGGATGGAAATCAGGGCAAAAGGAGAATTTTTTCCAAGCTTTACACGCAAAACAACAGGGTCTGACCTAACTCCTCCTGCTTGGGAAGAGTCCAGTTCACCCACTGGGGAGGTATTTTGGAAGGTTTGGGGGTATTAACGTGCAGAGAACAGGGAAGCAGGGTGTTACAGTTCCAGTGAGGGGAGTGCCAGGGAGATGTCTAATCCTGCCATCCACTAATGTCCTTGGGAAAAAAGTGTTACTGTTCTGTCTCCCTCTGTTTAATTTAGTGGCCTTCAGGGACAATTGCTCAGCCACAGAAAGATGAGCTTTAGAGTCTGGAGCCCTGGTACCACAATCTTTCCTGCTTCTGCAAGCAGCAGAGTAGGACATATATGCAGTGGAATGGAAAAGGCACTAATTAGTGTATTTTATATTGATCTTGCATTTTCTCCTGCTGCTGGATCATTTTATTTTCAGCTTTATGATTTTATTAGTAGGTCTAAATAGTTTCTTTTTCTGCTGTTAGTTTTTCCTTGTTTGTGAGATGGAATTGATGCTGCTATTAGAGATCTCTGTCATCATCACAAATGTAAGGGGGCATTATTATCTTTATAAAACTTGCATTAGCATTTACTGTTGTGGTTAATTCTTAGGCATTCTGTATCACTGTTGCTGCCTATCGTGAAGCTGAGAAAATTTTAATGGAAAATGGTCCAGTTCTAAAGTGCTGCAATCAATATGCAATCCTTCTTACATGTTAACCGTTACCATATGGATTTAATATCACATCTGATTTACACCTAATAAAACAAGAGCCTGCCTCTAGAGTTATTCCCCTCCCCCCTCCTTTGTATTCTTTTTAGGATGGAGCATTTTCTGCTTCAGACATTACTGTGTGCTACACTTTGCTTGAGGAGCAATCCTATGGCCTTTCCCAGCTCCCCTTATCCAACTTCAGCAAAAAAACTTCCTGACCTCATTTATCTGCCAGCCTTTGACAAAGCTGGATCTGCCAGCTCTGTTTGCAGTCCCGATTCCTTAAACCTGGTGAAGAACCATGTAAGGAGCATATCCCATGGCAGCTTCCTTGGTGCAGCTAAATAATGGAATATGTTAGCAACCAGTACATCCTATTTCAGACCCTGGGTATTTTTTAGTGTATATTTTTGTGGTTTTTCTCTTCACTGCTTTGATTTGTCTCTTTAAGTTAGAATCAAGTTCAAATCTTGACTGCATAAAAAAATATATGTATTGACTTTCTTCTATTTTATTAATAAACGTTTAACCCCAAGTCATTCATTCACCTTCTTCACTTGCTTTCAGAATGGTACTTTTTTATGATTTTCTCCTCAGCAGGCCTTGCACCCCTCTACAGAGGCAAGCAACAAGAACTAGCTTAATCCCTCACATACTCATCTATTCTCTTTTCTCACAGCTTCCTCTGAGCTCTGTATCACACCTGACCACTCACATTGTTAGGAGTCAAAAAACACAGCAAAGGCTTGGAAAGTACCAATTATTTTAGTTGTGCTACTGAATAATGACTGGAAAGAAGATGTCTGGAGTGCATCAAAGGCCCAGTGGAGGTCTGCAGAGACGCCTGTGTTATTTTAGGGATAAATATGTGCAGCCTAAGTAATGTATAACTGCTGCATTTAAAGATCTGTGGCATGAAGAGAACACATGGTGCTTACAGTGACAGGAGCTTCAGAGCACCCTTGGCAGAGGAATAAAGTGACTAACTACAAAGCACATGGATATTTTCATGATGGAAGTTGATAATCAATTGGAGAAGCACTAGAAGATGGATAAGAGACAGGATAAATGTAGATGGAGAGAAGCTGTAGGATTGGGGTGCTTGGCAGTGAGGTACCTTTGCCATGCAGTGCAGGATCCCACACTCCATGGGCTCTGCCCTCAGTAGGGAGACCTGGGGAAAGGTCTTGTGCTGAGCTGGGCAGCAGGACAAGGAGAAGGGTGCATTGTCCCTACATGAGAGGGGTTAGAAACAAGCTTGGGGCTTCCCACCAGGCTGAGCTGCTGCCCCAGGGGTGCCAGCAATCCCAGTAGCGCCCTGGAGAGAGGGGACTGTGGGGCAGGAATCTTTGGGAAGATGAATGTGGCTCTGCTGGGGGGGCCCAGGATGCACAGAACCAGCACCTCCTGAACTTGCAGCTGCCTTCTGGTGGTGTGTTTAAGGAGTTTTTAATTCCTCACTGAAAAAGCAGTATCTGGAGGGGCTGCAGGTTTAGATGAGTCTCTACTTCACAACCAGGAGTGGCTCATCCAAGATCAGTGATTCATCCAAGACAAGTGGTTCTTCAAGACCAATAAATCCTCTCACAGACTTGTCTCAAGTGTGTGTAATGTTGCTCTGACCTTGGCGTGTCTGATGACAAGAGTGGGCTCAGCATGAGAGCAGAAATAGGTTTGAGGAGGTCCCTTGTGTCTCTTGTTCCCCCAAAACTTCTCAGACAGGCAGTGAGGACCAAGCTGCACTCTGAGACCAGGGGGGTTGGTGTTACATGAGGCATAGTCATATTATTTGAGGCATAGTCATACTATTTAAGCGGGTGTTAGTGGAGCCTGAGATCCTGATTATACCATTTCAGTGATTAATTAATTCTTTATGGCTAGAGGTGAACTTGAAAGGAGCCTTCAGGAGGCCAGACAAGCCCTGTGCAGCCTTTGTGGCGAGAGGCAGGAGCTGTTTGGGAGCGATAAACAGCTGCACACTGTGCTGGCGTTAATGCAGCTGCCAAGAGAGTCTCTCCTATGTTAATCTATGAATTTCATAGCCCAACACTCCATTACTTATTTATAGATTTTTAGCTCTCCCCCTCCCTCCCCACCAAGCATCTGGCTGCTGTGTATGAAACTCACAGTGGCAATTACAAAATGTCTTCTGGGAAACCTTCGCCATCCCCGCGACTGCTGTGGCACTGCAGGACCTGGCAGGGTGTGTGTTGGATGGGCACCTGCTGGCTCAGGAGCACCTGCTGAGCACCCAGTGTCACCCAGGGCCCACCCCACTCTCTGGTTCAAGTTGTACCAGAGCTGGGACCAGTTGCTGTGCCAGGGCGCACGATGGGACCCATAGGCAGGGACCATTTCCTCTGGCAGCAGTAACAGAGGTCTCTGTTACACCACATAGGTGGCTTTGGTCCTCCCTAGTGCTCAGGTCAGAAATAGAAACAAATCAGATAATCTATTTTGTGTCTGATGCACCATTTTCTCCCACGTGCAGATTTTTTGTTCCTCACTGGGGCAATGATCCCACACGTGGCAATTTGCTCCTCTCAAGACCTGTCCTCGGGGCTGCCTCTGGGCTGCGGTGGGATCACAGCGTGTGCTGTGCAGGGGTGTCTCTGAAATGATTCTGTGCATGTATTCCAAGCTTTTGATTCTTGCTGTGAGGTACATCTGAGCTGGCTGTTTCACTGACCACAAGAACTGCGATCCTCTTTGGAGCCCTGAGAGAGAAAAGGCAGCTCTGGGACTGTGACCCATGCTGGAGTCTCTCTGGCTACTGGCATTTCCAGATGTGTCGCAGGACTCTAGAGGAAAAGGGAGCCAAAGCACTGCTGCTGCTGCGAGAGATTCAATGAGGGAAGCAATCTTTTGAAGATAAATGTGTTCCATATGCAGTAGGGGGTTTGGAGGGTAACTGGCACCTCTAATAACAGCCAGAAGCAAGCAGACAGTGAGGAGAGAGCCCAGCCATGCTCGTGTGCCCACAGGAGGTCACGCACATTATGCTTTCTGCCAGGCGAGATTTCTCTGTATGTTTCAAAGGTAGCCTCAAGAAAACATGTTTTTCAGCAGGCAAGATGTGAAGCTAAAAATGCAAAGAATAAAAACTGCACAGTCACTGGCAGAGGTCAGCATTCACTACCTGTTATCACGTTGTGCTTTCTAATGTGTCTCTGTTATTTCCACGGCGTGTGCCGTGCTGGACTGCAGAGATCTTGGTTGTGGCAGTTCCTTTCCTTGCAGTGTTGATGGAGGGTTCAAGGGCCTGACATCCAGCTGATACCTGGGCCCTCAGTGTGAGTGCAGAGGCTTTAAGAGCAGCTGCCTCACAGTATTTTATTTTACCTTGCAAGTGCTTCGGCTGGTGTTGCTGCCTGTTTTGAGCTTCCCCTCCCCCCTCCCAAAGACATGTGCTCATAGCTCCTTTGTTCCAAGCGCGGGCAAAGCCAAATGTAACTCAGACTCTTCAGCAGTGTCTGATTGGCCGCTCGCCCCGGGTCCGCCCCCAGTCCTCCCCTTTCCCCTTCTCCTAATAAAAGATCGTCGAGGGAAAGCAAAGGCTCTCTCTCAGCTCAGCTACTTTCCTGTAAACATCTCTGGTCGTCTGTCTCATTTGAAGGCTTCTAACTGCAGGGAATTGAGCGAGCAGGGAGCTATATTTCTCCCTCTTTGCTTCTGCTGATGGTATTTGCTCTGCAGCTGATTCAGGTACCGATTTTAGAGCTACTAAAGTGCTAGATTGCCCGTGCTACCTCTCAAGGCTGCTCGAGGCTTTCTAAGGCATTGAAATACAAGCGCTAGCCGGTATAAAGCTGAAAAGATACCTTCCGCATTTGGCGCCCAGCGTGCTATCTCTGAACTCCGGTTCTGAGAGATTTTCAGGGTGTCCCGGCAGCTGTGTCTGCTGGAGTTAGCTCTGCACGTCCTGCTGTGCCAGCTCTGTGTGGCGAGGTGTTACTTTTTGTGTAACATCGAGCCCAGAGCCTCAGCCTGTACCCTCCCCCACGCCACGTGGCGAGGGAACGGCTGGAAAGCAGAAGACCCTTCTCGCGTTTTTTTTTTTCTCCGGACCTGCTTTCCTGTGATAAATCCAGAATTCTGGTGAGTATTTCCCTGCTGGTTTAGGGGCTCCTGTTTTAAGCTGGTGCCGGTGCAAACTTTCTCTTTTTTTTTTTCCTCCTTTTTGGCGAGTTGGGGTTGAGGTTTGGTGGTGCATTTATAATGGGATCTGAAGTTTCTGCACACCATAGAGAAATATACCACCAAGTTCAAAGTTACCTTTCTTTAACTGGGCATAAATACCCTAAAAATCTAGTTCAATCTTTTGTACAATGGCTTTTTCAGTACTTTCCTAATCTGACCTCCGAAGACATAAGATCTGCTGAATTTTGGGATAAGGTGGGGAGAAAACTCTCCTCTCTGAGGCGTGCAGGAGATGAAACAGTTTCAAAATTCTTTCCTCTCCTGTTACTAAGTTATACTTTGCCGGATAAAAAGGCAGTACATGAAAAGCCATTGCAAAACCCCCCTGTTAATTCCCTTATACCCTCTTCCAACCCCTGTGTCCCAGACCCCTCTTCCCCTACGCTGGAAAACACAGCTAGAGCAGACTGCTTCTCAGCACAGGAGAGCTATCGTCCTCCTGGCTCACCCGTGTTTCCTCAGCACCCTGCCTTGGATGGGAATCCGGAGCCCATCCCAGGACCTTCCCAACCCCTTTTCTCCACTCCCTTTTCCCCAGTTTCTAGCCCTCATGTTTCAAGCGCGCGTAAAAACCCCTTCTCCCCCGATCTCTTTGTTCCCAGGGACGGCCATTGCCACGTGCTCGCAGGCCAGGAAAAAACCCCTCCCCCCAACCGCGTTTCTCCCAGTTTGTTTGTCTCCAGTAATGGCGGACGCAATGGTCCTTCCTCTCCAAACTACACCTCCCACAATCCCTTTCTCCCCCATCCCACAAATCCCTTCTTGTCCCCATCCCCTCCCACTCCTGCGTCACAACCTGACCCCGCCCCCGACTCCGCCCCCACAGCATCGTGTTTCACCCCTCCCTCTGTTCCCGCCCACGGCTCAAGTGCCGCCCCTGCCTCCCACAACCCCGCCCCCGACCCCTCCCCTCCTCCGGCCGTGTCCCCGCCTCCACTCCCCGCCCCTGCTTCCCATTGTCCCGCCCCAGGTTCCCACAGTCCTGTGACCGCCCCTCTCAATCCGGGAACCCATGCCTACCAGGAAGTAACTCCAACTGCTTCTACTACACTCTCTTGTACTAGCAATGGAGCTAACCCTGACTGGAAACCCCTTTCTTATTCTGATATTAAGGATTTGTGCAAGGCAATTAAGGAGTTTGGAATGCATAGTAATTATTTTAAGAGCCTTTTAAGTGCTACTTTTGCAACTCACTTACTTGTACCTCATGATTTACTTACATTAATGCAAACTCTTCTCACACCTGGTGATTTTATGGTGTGGAAAAAGCAATGGAAAATAATTTTATCTGATTTATTAAAAATTTTGTGGCAAACTCCAGATAATTACCTGGATTTTGAAAACAATTATATCACATTAGACCTTTTATCTGGTGACAATAATATGGCAAATCCTCAAAAACAAGCAATGCTTATCCCTCGTCCAGTTCTTACTGAAATCACACGTGCTGCTGAAAAGGCCTTAACATTATTACCATCTCAAACTCCTAATTCTCATTATACCACCATCAAGCAATCACCAAATGAAAATATTATTCACTTTTATAACCGTTTGTACGAAGCTGTCTCTTCCCAGGTCCCTAATCCTGACCTCCAACAAGCGCTCCTACTCGAACTTCTCCAAGTTAATACAAATGATGCTTGCAAACAAGTCATTCTCACTCTCCCGCTGTATCCTCCTCCTACTGTTGAATCCATCCTCGAAGTCTGTACGAAGAAGGTGCAGCTGAACACAGCTGCTCCCTTTTTGAAAAAAGTGGGGATGGTTGGGGAGGTTGTGGAGAATGTTACAGGTACAGGAGAAACTCAATCGCGCGGTAACTTTGTATGCTATCGTTGTCAGAAAAAGGGACATGTAGCTCGCAATTGCAGAGCAATTATAACTGCTGATAAAAACTCTCCAAAGACTGTTTCCCCAGGTCAACTGCAGGGAAACTAGCGACTCAACGCGTCCTAACAGCTCCGCGTTCAGACATAAATAGGGCTGCAGACAAAGCAACTTGGACTTCTGGACTCAGGTTTAAGGTAACCTGTGATAAAGCACACCATTTCAACAACAACAAACAGACTGTAATACCCATCTCATTCCAGAATGTGGACCACATGCCAGAATTTACATACCTTTTTGTTATTGGGGACACTCGGGAAACACCTGCTGGGATAGAGGTTACACCCACACTGATGAAAGTGGATCAGAACGGGTGTTCTAACCTAATGGTACAATGTATATATCCACCGTATTTTATGCCTAAAGGTCAAGTCATTGCACAGGCCTTTCCACTGCCCAAATACCTGCCCACAGATGGTCATATCCCAGCCATCTGTTGGACTGAGGTTTTGGGAAACAACAAACCTGTAATAGAATGTAAGCTCCGTTACAAATCACATAAAATCAGTATAATGGGAATGTTAGACACAGGTGCTGATGTGTCTGTCATTCCATTTGATAAGTGGCCTACGCAATGGGAATTGCAATCTCAGGGCATCATACAAGGGATTGGAGGTACCCAAATTGCAAAGCAGTCCAAACACACCATCCAAATTGAAGGTCCTGAAGGACAAATAGCGACACTTCGTCCGTATGTCCTAGACACCAAATTCACCCTGTGGGGAAGGGATGCCATGTCTCAGTGGGGAACAAAAATTGATATCACGCCTAGACATCAAAATTTTCCCTTGCAGGCCACTGAAGCAGAGTGCCATCCACATAAATTAACTTGGAAAACAGATGAACCCGTGTGGGTTAACCAGTGGTCGTTAAAAAAAGAAAACTTAGAGGCACTCAAAACATTAGTGGCTGAACAATTGGCTAAAGGAAATATAGTTCCAACTAACAGCCCATGGAACACACCCGTGTTTGTAATACAAAAACCGGGAAAGAACAAATATAGGCTACTCCAAGATCTTAGAGAAGTTAATAAGGTTATTGAAGACATGGGACCCCTTCAACCAGGTATGCCATCACCTTCAATGCTCCCACAACATTGGCATTTAGCTGTTCTTGACATTAAAGATTGCTTCTTTCATATTCCGCTCCACCCTGCAGATGCCCCCCGATTTGCATTTTCTGTACCATCTCTTAATCGCGAAACTCCCATGGAACGTTATCATTGGCTTGTGCTTCCCCAAGGTATGAAAAATTCCCCAACTCTCTGCCAAGAGTATATTGCTAAAATTCTATCTCCCATCCGTGCCAAAGCAGAGAAGGCCATCATCCTGCATTACATGGATGATGTGCTGGTGTGTGCTCCCAATAATCAGTATCTCGAGCAGACACTTAACATGGTGGTTGAGGCCCTAGAGGCCAAGGGCTTTGAATTACAACCTGAAAAAATGCAGAGAACAAGCCCTTGGAAATACCTCGGACTCAAAATCACAGAAACCTCTATCACTCCAACACCTGTCACCATTAATAATAACCCAAAAACATTAGAGGAAGTGCAACAGATCTGTGGGACACTGAAGTATTTAAGGTCCTGGTTAGGACTCACCACAGAGGATGTAGCTCCTATTGCAAACCTAGTAAAAGGGGAAGGCGGTCCAGCATCCCCTCGATCCCTGACAGAAGAGGCAAGGCAGTCTCTCAAAAAGATTCAAGAGCTCATTTCCACCAGACAAGCGCACAGGTATCAGCCCTCCCTACCCTTTAAGCTTGTCATTCTAGGGAAGGTACCACGCTTTCATGGCCTCATATTTCAGTGGGACAAAGAGCAGAAGGAACCCCTCATCATAATTGAATGGGTATTCCTTCCACTCCAACCTCCTAAAACCATCACACAGCCACAAGAACTAATGGCAAAAATTATCATGAAGGGTAGAGCAAGGCTCCGCACCCTGGCAGGATGTGACTTTGCATGCATCTATTTACCTGTAACAACTGACGCATTAGATCACCTACTCCAAAATAATATAAATTTACAATTTGCATTAGATAGTTACTCAGGCCAAATCTCAAATCATTACCCAAAACATGACATGTTTAATCTGCCATTCTCTTTCATCCCTCGAGAGATTCAAAGTAGAAAACCCCTCGATGCGATTACCGTTTTTACTGATGCCTCAGGAAAAAGTAAAAAGTCCGTGGTCACATGGAAAAATCCAAAGACGCAAAAGTGGGAATCTGACATTGAGGTAATCCAGGGATCACCACAAGTAGCTGAATTAGCAGCTGTTGTTAGAGCATTTGAGAGGTTCAAAGAACCCTTTAATTTGGTCACAGACTCAGCATATGTAGCTGGAGTAACTGTTAGAGCTGAGCATGCTCTCCTAAAAGAAATCTCAAACAAGAAAATTTATGATTTACTCTCAAAATTAATTTATCTGGTTTCCCACAGAGAGCATCCCTATTTTGTCATGCATGTGAGGTCACATACAAACCTGCCAGGATTTATTGCGGAAGGTAATCGTAGAGCTGATGCTCTGGCTATGCCAGCAGACATAGTTCTATCAGCCGACTTACCAAAGCTCCCCCAAGTTTTTGAACAAGCAAAATTGAGCCATGCCATGTACCATCAAAATATTCCTGCTCTTATCCGCATGTTCCACCTATCGCGGACACAAGCAAAAGCAATAGTGGCAACATGTCCCAACTGCCAGAAGCTACAGCTTCCATCACTGGGCATGGGGGTCAATCCCAGAGGCATTAATAGTGGTGAAGTGTGGCAAATGGACGTCACACATTTCCCTGAATTTGGGAGATTAAAATACGTTCATGTTTCTATTGATACCTTCTCTGGTGCTATGTATGCCTCTGCACATGCAGGTGAAAAGGCTAAGGATGTTGAAAAACATCTTGTCCAAGCTTTTGCTGTGCTCGGTATACCTGAGGAGATAAAAACTGATAATGGACCTGCCTACACCTCCCAGGAGTTTAAAAACTTTCGTCAGCAGTGGGGATTTCGACATGTTACAGGTATTCCTCACTCCCCAACTGGACAAGGCATTGTTGAACGTGCCCATCAAACCCTCAAGCGAATGCTGCTACAACAATCAGGGACCACCAAACTTAACTCACCTGTCCTCAGACTCAGCAAAGCACTGTTTACCATAAACTTCCTGAATGGCACCTTTGAGGATCCAAACCCTCCCATCTATCGTCATTTCCAGAACACCAGGAGACAGAAACTGCAGGAAAATCCAGAAGTCCTGATCCGAGACCCAGAGACTCAAAAAATCCAAGGACCGTACAAACTTGTAACTTGGGGACGTGGGTATGCCAGTGTATCTACCCCTCAAGGACTGAGATGGATCCCAGGCAAGTGGGTAAAACCTTATGTCACTTCCTCAAAAGTTAAGGAGGTTAAAACTGCCTCCTGGAAGAGACGCCGTAAAAAGAATCCTGATTTTGCACCTTCATGTAAACCCCCTACTGTAGATCTTTATGTTAATCCCTTAAGTTAAGTTGCACTGTTTTGCAGTCAGGTTTTTGCACTGTATTTTGTAAATCTTTGTCCTGATACTCCATACCATAGATGTCCTGACTAAACCCCTGAGTTTTGACTGGGGAACTAGTTTAAAGGCATCCTAGGTACTGTCGAGTTGTAGGGACGATAGATTACAATTATATTTTGCACTGTTTTGTTCTATGCACTTTTAAGTTACTAAGAGTTACAACCCAGCTTTAAAGAAAAAAAAATAGGGAATTGTTGCTGCCTGTTTTGAGCTTCCCCTCCCCCCTCCCAAAGACATGTGCTCATAGCTCCTTTGTTCCAAGCGCGGGCAAAGCCAAATGTAACTCAGACTCTTCAGCAGTGTCTGATTGGCCGCTCGCCCCGGGTCCGCCCCCAGTCCTCCCCTTTCCCCTTCTCCTAATAAAAGATCGTCGAGGGAAAGCAAAGGCTCTCTCTCAGCTCAGCTACTTTCCTGTAAACATCTCTGGTCGTCTGTCTCATTTGAAGGCTTCTAACTGCAGGGAATTGAGCGAGCAGGGAGCTATATTTCTCCCTCTTTGCTTCTGCTGATGGTATTTGCTCTGCAGCTGATTCAGGTACCGATTTTAGAGCTACTAAAGTGCTAGATTGCCCGTGCTACCTCTCAAGGCTGCTCGAGGCTTTCTAAGGCATTGAAATACAAGCGCTAGCCGGTATAAAGCTGAAAAGATACCTTCCGCAGGCTGGGACATGTTATCCTGCAAAGCTCTTTGTCATTTTAGCACTTCTGCTTTATCCGCACTTGTGTTCTCGTTGAATATATTTGTGGTGTCTAGGTGTTACTGCTGGCACCTTTGTGTTTTCCTGAAGCTGAAGGATACCACTTTAGACCTGTAGATATATCCCTTTTTCTCCAATGTATTTTTAATGATTTGTTTTAAAAGATATGACTGTTGTCTCAAAGATGATTGCAGAACTGTTCTGATGCTGTGTACAAAATTGGTATGGAATATTCTTCTATGGCTTTGTGAGTACTTCATAAGTGAATTTGATTTTTTATTGCCCAGTAATTTTACAAGTATTTTTATATAATTGTTTTACTTACAGAATAATTAAAAGAATATTAAAAACCCTCCTTTTTTCTAGTCCAAGCACATTTGCAAGTCTTAATAGGAAGTTCAGTGGCACGAGCTGAGTAAAATCTAAAATCCTTGTTTAGCAGCTTTAATGCTACTCTGAAAAGATCTGCACAGTTAAAGAGCTCTCTGGACCTGTCAAAACCTCTGTCGTAGTCATAATTTTATTTATTTTACTGCATTATTCAAGTTCTTTGAATTCAAGTCTTCTGCACAGGAGAGCTGTATCTCATCATGCCATGAGCTGAGTAGGTGAGATACACTCATTTTCCTCTAAGGAGGTGTTTCAGAAGGAGAAATAATCAGTGGAGGAAGAGAATAATTTCCTAAGTTTTGATGCTTTTGTTACACCACTGTCATCTTTCAAATTCAAGAGTTCCATCTAGAGGAATCCTATTTCAGGAGCTTGGTTTTGCTGGCTTCTTAAAGTGTGTCATGTTCTGTGGCTGAAAATAGATTAATTTAGTCTCCTTTCTCAGTTTTCTGTGTTGAATACCTGTGAATTTCATTGTTTCTGCCTGGCAGTTTTTGAAACAACACTTCAATGTCAGTATTCTCTGCTTACATTTAAAATGTCGTTTCCATGTTTCTGTTTATTGAGTGTGCAGAAGAGAGAGAGAAATTTTATTCATGTCTGACTGTCTCTTATGAATTTGTAGCCCAGGAAGTTACAAGCGTCAGATTTTCCAATCAACAGAAATAAAATATATACTTGAGCAAAAAAATTTAGAGTAACCGAGCAGACTCTGGCAACACTGAAACTATGTAATAATATAGAAACTGCTGAATGCAGACAGACCCACTGAGAACTAATATTTCTGCAAATAGATATAAATCTTTGTTCAGTTTGTTTTAGGAGTCACTGTTTCCAAGTCTTTTTTTCTTAATGTGTAGAGAAATCTGGAAAAAAAATCCAGCTGAAATGCCAACAGAAGCAATTTGCTGTGATCCTTTCAGGGTTAGGAGTTAAATTCCTGTTGTTTTTTTATCCAATGAACCCTTTGAGACCCTCTTGTGGCTCGGATACTCCAGTTTATCTTTTTAAATATTCTTTGTCAAACAGAGATTAAATACCTTGGTAATGTTTAATAATGAAGACTCATATCTGAAACTATACTGGCATGATCTTTGTATTCAGATGTGTGGAATTTGTCTAAGAAGCCAGTCAGAGAGAAAAGTTTTGGTTTTTAAAATCACATTAGCAAAAGCATTGCACAGTGCAATGGATGGCAATGAGCTGAAGAAATCCCACTGTTTATGCTGCGAAACTTGAACTTTGCTGTTGTAGCTTAACTTGATTAAAACAAAGCAAAACAAACCAAAACAAAACCACTGGGAAGTGTGTTGTGGCTCTACTTTCCCGAGCAAAAGGAGCCATACCCTCCAGATCCATACCTGTGCTGAGAGTGTAGCAGCACCCCTGTGCTGTAGGATCCCTGCCAGTGTGGCTGTCTTAGCCAAGCCTTGCTCTGATCACTCTTTGAAGAAAACCCTTTGAAGAAAACTGCTTGAAAAGCAGCGGTACAGAGGTGAAATGCATGAGGGGGCTACGCTGGAAAACCAAGGGCAGGGCAGCGAGGCTGAGGCTGTAAAAGCAGCTTACCCAGGTGATGCCTGGATGGCTCAGGGAAAGGAAACCAAGAGGACTCTGCAGCTGAGTTCTGTGGAAGGGCCTGAAGTATGAAATGCTAAGAATGAGTCCCTCAACAGCAATCCTGTGTTGGAAATGCCTGACTGGGACAGCCCAAAACGGAGCTTGCAAGGCAATGCCCTGGGAGTTAACTGGGATGAATGATCAGGAGTGATCGGTGACTGCACTGGGTCCTTGGGTGTCTTTTATTAGAAGTAGAGATTTCCCTTTACTGACATGGTTCATGTAAAAAACATAAATACCTTTGAACAGATAAGCAACATGAACTCAGCGGAGCACAGCAGGTAAAATGCATTTCTTCCCTCCGTTATGTTTTTTTTTCTTTCAAGCTCAAAGTAGCATGAATGAATTTTTACCTAATTACTTGAATTTACCCAATTAATTAGAAACCAGATCTTATTTCTGATTTTCAGCCTAAGGCTGATTTAAATTTTGATTATGTATTTACAAAAAGCAGAGCTTCTTTACAGTTTTCTTTAGTTTCTTTTTCTGCCAGCATTTTCTGAAAGTTTTAGATGTCATTATGAAGACAAATTAAAGTACCTCAGGCTTAAATTTGTTTGTGCCTTTAATGAAGTCACATTGTGGTATGCAATCACAAGTTATTTTATCTAATCTGACACCTGCCACCTTGTTTCTGCCAGTGTTGACTTTAGAGTTTATTGTAGTTTTCCTTAACTTTGTCCTCTTCATTTTGTAACTAGCTTTGCATTTGGGTAATTTTAGGAATTCAGCAGATGCAAAAATGTAAGTTTTCATGGTTTTTATTACCTGTTACACTGTGCTTACGAGATGATAACCACATGGATGTTTCTGAGCAATTGCACGCCATTGACTGTGGTGAGAGGTTTGCTTAGAAGGTATTTCATGTTCTGCTTAAAAATGTGGATGGTTTTAAAAAGATGCCTAAGGACTACTGAAGCCTTCTGCTCCTCAGTGTCCAGAATTGGGATGGTGAAATTGTTGTTCAGTGTCTGCAGAAGGCCAAATTAATGGACTTGTCCAAAAGTATTCAGAAATAATTTGCCCAGTGAAGAACTTTTTGTTTGTTTTATTTATCTGTGCATCTCTTTGGTTTACTCACTAAGCTTAATTTCATCAATTTTCACTGACGGTTCTTGTCGCATTGTAGGGATGAAACAAAAGAAATGTCTTGGGGATACTGAACATTCTCAAAAGATAACCCATCAAATTTAAAGGGAAGGGAAACCCCGTCTCTTCCTCTGTAAAATTTACATATCAGGGACAAGATTGGAGCAAGTTGTGGATAGGCAAACAACCCTAGGGACCAAAAAAGCACTAGTACCTCAATGAAGCCTAAGGACCAGAAAGACGTGAGTACATCAAGCCAGAGAGACATTATGAACTCAACCAACATGGTGACTACTGTACCCCAAAACAGAATAAGTAAATTCAAACCAAAATGTAATTACTACAGGTTTTTTTTTCCACTTTCCTTTGAGCCCCACATTGGGCGCCACTAAATTTGTTCCAGTTTGGCCAAATTTAGAAATATATCCTCTGAGAGAAGGCACAACCACCCCTTCCCCCACAAGGTTCGGGGGAAAAAAAATTTCCTCAAAGGAAAGTGAAAGAGGTAAATACTATTTATTTAACAAACACACAGGAAAAGAATAATAATGCTAAATAACAAAATCTTTCGCTGTGGAGGAAAAACCTGGGAAAGTGTCAGAGTCCTCCCTTTGGTCTCCTCGGAGCTGGGGCTTGGCCCAGGGCCAGGCCCTCTGTGCCCGGTGGAAAGTCCTCCCAATGTGTTCTGATATTGAAGCAATCCACGGAAAAAGGGAAAAATCCGAAATTCCAGGGAAGGGAAAAAAAAGTTCAACTCTCAGTCTCTCTCCGGAGAAGAAGAAGAAGAAACCAAAAAAGAAAAAAACTGGCTGACAGCTGGCTGGGAAAACGAAGTCGCTATCTCTGTGTGACCTTGAACAAGCTGCAAACTGCTTTGAAAAAGTTTTGCTCGGGTTTTTTCCTTCCCCCTCTCAGGCTCAGTTTAAAGGCATAGAAAGGTACAAGAATTAATTTCTGGGCATAGGGCAGCGATATGGGATACACATCATAAAGTCACCCCAAGACAACAAGTAATACTATTTGCTCAGTATAATTTCAGGAAGGACTGTGGTCCATAAAGAAGCTCCTAAACAAGGTAACGGTAAAGAAGATTTAATTGTAACAATTTATTGTTCTTCAAAATAATGAGGCTGTTTAATAAAGATGAAACTAGGACTAAAAATCCCAGAAGCAGGCAGTGCAAAGTCTGCATTGTCCTTAGTTTTAGCCCACGTCCATCATCCATCAGCTGAAGTTCCTAATTAGCTGTCATGTGAAATGTCACTCCTGAGTGCGCATTTGCTTTTTGTACAATGGCATTTTCACTGAAACCTGCTGCCCATTGAATGTTAAGTTGTGGTCTAAACTCAGAAGTCCAACCCAGAGAAGCATTTAAATATACTTTTAAATTAAATTAGGCACAGTTTAAGTGTTCCTTAGTTGGGACCCAGGAATTGATCTTCGAATCTCCCATGCCTGGTGACTCATCCTACAGAAGCCCAGTTTTTTGAGGCAGTAAACAGCTGATTGGTACAAAGTGCAAACTGCCCTTGTCTGAACTGCAGAGAAACCTCAGGAAGGTGGACTGATGCTTCCATAAATATAAAGTGGAAAATGAATTTTTTTTCCAGTGGGAAGTGTGTAATTTAATCAAGGTGGAAACATCACATAGGAATGTGCTGTTTTCAGGATAATTTTTGTTTTTAGAAAACAAAATCAGCAATTCAAGTATTTTCACTGCTGAGTCTTAGAGTCTCAATGTTTAAAGGGGAAGTTTTTTACACGAACATTCATGCAGGATCAGGCTATAGCTGGCATTTGAAAGAGAATGAATGAATTAGTAGATGCTACCAAATATAATTTGTAAAGAATTCCCTTCCTGAGAAAGCAGCAGAATTTAAATGACTGCTTGAGTACATTCATTGCCAGCATCTGCTAAGAATATTCATAAAAGGAGATAGGCTAGAAGTGAATTTCAGGATGATCTTTGGAGGCTGAGGCCTTCGCTTTCCATTAGATGGCAACAAGGGCAGAGCTAGGGGACTTTTATGTAAGTTTGATTAATATAATCCCCCAGATATGCATATAATATATTATGTATCTCCAACCATCAAAGTAGGATAGAATTAGAAACAGGACAGGTGATGTACTTTACCCTTTTACTAAACTTCTCATGGGGTTATACTGGGTGAGGAGATCACTTTTAAACCAATTTCTCCCCCAGGTTCTTGGGAAAAAATATTCTATATCTTCATTGTCAGCATGACCAGTGAGAAACTTCTGTTCAATTTTGCCTATTTTGAGTTATGAATGCACAAAACTTTTAGTATGGAAAGTCACAAATTTCTTATTCTGTGGTCTGAAAGAGCAGCTCCTCCTAAAACCTGCAACTTTCAAATATTTTCCTCTGATTGGGATCTAACCATGGGGCTATGCAGAGAGGAATGTGCTGAAGCATTCTAATGACATGAACTTTAAAGCGAAAATTTTTCTGAAACCTTAAATAATAGATAGTTCCTGTGACTGTATTATTATTTACTTACAAGTCAGATGACTCTTTGTTTTTGCCTTAGCATCGTGTGGCTGAACTTAACTGCAAAAGCAAAATGATGGAACAAGATGGAACATGCAGGATGCTTCAAATATTGCCAAACATTTTCTGTAAGATCTATCTAGTTAGAAGTTAGTTCTCTATGTAGTAGCAGACAACAGATGTCTCCAGAAGTAAAGTAGCTTTTCTTTCACCGTTTTTATCTGCATAGGCTGGATCTGGATTCTGACCACGTAAATGTATTTTCTGTAGCATTAGTATAGTTACACAAATATATATCATATATACTTGGGCAAGTTTCCCTTCTTTTAATCAAACAAATTACAAACTCCTAATTCTTTTCTTACTGTCACTTCAAAATGAAAAATGTAATAACAATAGTAGTATCAGTAAGAATAAAGGGCTTCATGCTAATGGTCCATAGGGACTTTATAACGTGGAGAAAAACCCAACCATTTTAATTTTTTCTGCATTTGGCTTTGTTTCAGCTTCAGAAATTAGCTGTAGGGTTGCAGATGAACATACACCATCCAGAAAGTTGCATTCCACCAAGTGAACCTCACCTCAAATGACCCTGATGTTGTACAGCAGCATCTTTCAGACAGAAACACTTCCAGAGCAGGAGGATGATGTAGACCACCTTAGAACTCTGTGAAACTCTCAAGGGAAGGCCTCCATCTCCAGATCTGAAGCCAGTGAGTGGTGCTTGCCTATTGTTAGTGGAGGGAGTGAGGATCCTGTGATTACTCTGACATGTTCAATAATGTAGCCTGCTGCAATGGTCTTTTGTTTGACATCTTTGGTTACTCATTACCAATTTTCAAAGGTGGGCTTTTCAATGTAGAACAGTCTTCAAAAAATTAACCATTCTACAGGATCTCAGGACACGTTGATGCAGATCTTTAGCTTCTTTCCCTTGTGTTTGGACAAATATCTCATCGTAGGTCACTCACAGCAACTGAAATAATAGAAGGTGATCCTTCTCCTGTTCTCAATGCAAGTATTTAAAGGGTAACATGCAGCTTTATTTCTCTCCCAAAACATGTGGGAGATTTTTTTCCCCCTCTGGTGGTAATTTCTACTTTTCTTGCCATCTTCTCTGAAGTATTTAAAAAATTAATCCCAAGGATATTCAAAGCTAACAACAGTGAGAGGGTGCAGAATGCTGCTAAAGCTTTAAATTCTCCACACCAGGTCCTTGTAGCTTTAACTAATGAATGCCCACAGCACCTCCAGAGCTGCAGCTTGCACTGCAGTTGTTGCAGTGCATTTTGTTGTCTGGACCCCATCATAATTCATAAAAATCAACACACAGATATTCAAAGTAACTGAACCTGTGTCATGTACAGGAGCAGCCAGCTGGTGACTGGGCACTAGGATGAAAGCTTAGGAACCAGGGATCTGATTTCAGATCTGTGTTATGGGAATTGTTATGGCTTTTCTGTTTCCTAACGCCTGAAGTACTTTCTGATTATGCATGTATATGTCAGGGCAGAACGTGGACATGCACCAGCCCCTCTAGCATTTCTGTTCTTTGTAAAAACCCCAGGCCTGGCAGGCTGAGCCGAGTGGTGGTGGGCTGTGGATCAGCAGAGAATGAGGATTACAGGGCTCATATCCTGGCTGTTAAATCAGTAGCACCTGTCTAGTAAGCCTAGACACAGCTAATTACTGTAGGGCAAGTCCTTTTTCCACTGTTTTGCTTCCCCTTTTTAATCACCTCATATTTTTTTATTGTATGTGCTAGAGGACAGGGAGAACAAATGTTGCTTAACAGTGTGGACAGGAGTTTAGCATGACTTTAGTTGTTGTAAAGCCTGGAGTGACTTGGTAGAACTTCCCAAGAGACAACCACTACAACTCGAGGCAAGGCAGCACTGTTCTGTATCCTCTATAAATCCTACTCTGCCACACTTTTTAGATATTTTAAATATACCTTAGAGATGCTCAAACAGTGTATTAACACTGTGCTTTCCTTGTATACATCAATATGTAAGCAACTAAGGAAGTTCCTGAGTTACCATGGAGCTGAACTGCACTGATCTTGGGAGACAGTGAAAACCAATAAAGCAGAATGAGAGAATAACTCCCTGGGAACTGGATTTCCAAAGAGCAAATAACCGAACGCTGCATCAAATATACTTTTACCCCTTTCTTAAAAGACAGCAGATGTGGATGAACTTTGCTAGTCAGATTCCTTTGCCAGACACATCCGTGATGTAGAGCTTAGGTGTTTTTTTCAGAGAAAATACAGCCTAGGATTTCCCCTGAGGTGAATTTCTGATGCCTTTGTGTCTCTGTTGGACTCTGATAGAAACTCTTTACTTGAACACATGCAATTTCTTCCTTCTTTAATCCTGGCAAGAACTTCCCCCAGTGCTCCTCATCAGGGGCACTGCTCTTTCAAAACAAACTTTGAGCACACACACTCCTCTTGGGCAGCTGCAAGTGCAGGAGAAAGGGAAGAGTGTTCCCTCCTGAGCAGTTCAGGGAATGCAAGCATCCTTAGGAGAGGGTGAGATTTGTTTTGCTAAGTGTGGATGCTTTCATGTGAGCAAGAGGTCCAAGTCACTGGAGAGAAACACCTGCATTTAAGTTTCTATGTTTGGCTGAGATGAACAGCAGCAGAGACCCCCCATCACTGTATTGATCACCTTGCATCGATTATCAGACCTTCAGATCCCAGTTCTGCTTGCCCACAGCAGCGCCTGGACCTCCTGTCTGGTTGCACTGAGCATTTTATCCTGGATGTTCACATGGCCATGGACTTGTTCCTTGATTGACAGGATCCCCTCTTGCCACAATCACCTCTTCTAAAACCATTTAATTCTGCTTCTTAAATTCTGAATCTGGGGAGGGAAGATAAAACTTGAAGGATGGGAGTGGGGGCTCGAAGATCCCTGGAGATGAGAATGTTTCATTCTGTCTTGACAGAAGTAAAATGTAGAAAAAGCTGTTATTGTTCTGTTTCTTCTGGGCATTTTATATATGACTGGGTGGATTAATTTGTTTTCCAACCCAAGCAGCTTTGTTATCCAATTTAGCATAAATTCCTATGTGTATTGGGAGAAAACAGCCATACTCCAATGGATTTTCTCAAAATGCCTCAGAAAACCTACAAGCAAATTCCATAGAAATGTCAAAAAATTTTAACAAGGCTAGAAATGACTTAATAATCAGAAGTAAATATTATGAATGCTTGTCAGTCATGTATTTCAGGAGAATTAACTGGCTAATCAGATTTTAACTATTTTTTTTCTTATGAACAATAGAACAATCTGAAATATTGAAATATTCCTCCCCCAGAAGAGCTGAAACCAAGCTTCTGGTTAAATTACTGTCTGCGTTGGACTTCTTGATCATATAGAAAGAACAACTAAAAGTCTACAAGAAAGCTGTATGAAAACCCTGCAAATCAATAGATCCTACTCTTGTATGTTTTGTTGTCCTAGAAATCATGGGGAATGTTTGAAAATGGAACAAATATAATTTAATATTTTTTTTACAGGAACAGGACAAGAAGGAAACGATTTGGAAGAAAACAAAGACAAACATCTGTACCTCAAAGAAGTTTTTTTCAGGGGTCTGCATGAGAAGCCTGCTCCCAGGAAGTTGGATGTCTGAGGCCACTTGGCCTTTTCGCAAGAAAAGGGAAAAACACCCAGGTAAAGGCTACAGGCACTTTGTAACTTCTACTGCACTGGCTCATCATAAAAACCCATGGAGGCTGTCTAGCTATCTTGGGAAGCATCTAACCCTCATTACTCTGAAAACTGGTCCTTCTAGGTTCCCTTAAACCAGTGGACTGGAGGATTATGTTCAGTGCAGTGGGGAAGTTCTGCTCGCTGCTGATCGACCGTGGCAGCCGGCAGGACCCTGCCCTGAGGAGGAGGAGGGAGGAACATGATGCTATTTCTGAACTTCATAAAGCTTCCCCGTAATCCATCATGAAAATTAGTGGATCATGAGGGATATCAGTTAATTTAGCTAGAGTTCAGCTGAGTTTGTGTTTCCTAGAGAAGAATTTTTACAGCATCCATTAGGGATTTTTTAATTATTTTCAGTGAAGGAGATCATGGAGGTTCCTGTTCCCTTCTTAAGAGCCAGTAAAACAAACAAACAGCAAAATTCACTTTGCCTTGAACAATTTGCTAACTATGAACAAGTGCAGAAATCAGCAAATGGATTCAGCAAGCAGGCTGGGGAAGCATAAAGTAACAGCCAGACAGTTATGACCAGCATGAGATTATTATGATCAACAATCTAAATTATTATTGTACATCCCTAAGTAGCCTATTCTGGCAACCCCATAATGTATGTAACACACTGCACCTTCTGCTGCTCCATATCTTTATAATTGGTTGCCAGTAATTTCTGTTTTCATCACAGTATTTGGTGCATTTTTGATTGTTTCTTCTGCTGAATGCCGGCAACAGATAAAATTTACATTCACAGCACTTGCAGTTGCCTGGCTTCTGCAGAATTTTTAAATTCCAGCAGTTGAAAAATAATCTTGATTTAAGTTTAAAATAAGTAAGATACAATTAATATAATTTAATTGACCATCAAAAAGCTTGACTTCAAAGGAATTAAAATCCTCTCTAACTTATATTGTCACCTCACAGTCCATTTGCTATAATTTGAGCACTTTTATCAACGGATAATCTTACCAAAGGCTTCATGGACATGAGAGATGATTAAAAATAGAAGATCAAAGCACATAAACAAATCCTGTTAACAAACTCTAGCAAACGGGGATTGTTTTATAACTAAACATGAAGCCAACTCAAACAAATATTTGGAAACACTGAAGAGGGATCCCACTGTAGCTTTTGGCAGGGTGTGCTTTATATATTATGAAGATGTTTTTGTGCTGTTGCCACTGCTCTGACCAGAAGCCACGTGTGAGGACCATCATTGCACCTCCCTTCTCTCCCACCAACATTTTCCTTTCTCAGTGCTCTTCCTCAAGACAGCCTCACAAATCAGGAGCTACATTCAATAAAGAAGCAGCAAGATTCTTTAAAAATATTGCATTAAGCTCCTCAGTGCAGCATCAATACATGGAGTTCCTGCTGGGAAGAGGGACAACTTGATCAACTTCATTTCCCACAGTGGAGTACCAGTTATCTGTGGGGTTTAACAAAGTTTCTCATGCCTTCCAGAAAAGGTTCAAGAAGCAGAATTTGCACTATGGGGTTTTGTAAATCCTTTTGCCACTAATGTTACTGCTATGAAACAAACCTTTTGAGGTAGCATGTGAAGGCTGTGACTAATTTGCCTTTGCCCATGGTTAAGTGATACAAACTGCTTCCCTGGACTCAAAATAATAGACTGAAATATTCCCATTTCCTGCAGATGAGTGAAAATAAACAGATCCAATCTGAGCTGAAAGAACGTAAGTAGAACAGGCCTTCATTTGTAGGGGAAAATAAACTTTGCTGATCCCGTAGGCCTGGAACTATAAACAGCATCCTTCTTCTCCCAGGGCAGTGTATAATGTGAATGCATGGTTTGAACATCCTCAAAATAAACAGCTAATCACCCTTTCTGGCCTAATTAGGTTATACTCTGGCCGCTGGCTCTAGGTCTCATGAGAAGCGGCACTGAGGGAAACCCTGCTCCTCTCTCCCAAGAAAGAGAGCCTGTCCAACTCTCTCTTTGTTAGTTAACATTTGCTCCTTGAGGGTATCCACCTCGGGGATCTTCCTTGAAAGCTTGGCAGATCCAAGGGCAAGAATATTCTCATTGCTTTCCGCCGAGAACAGGGCTAACCTTTTCCTTTTCTTCCTCTCTCTGCTCATTGCACAGCTGCAAAGGGAGGATGAGCAAATAATATTTTTTATTCTTTTTTTAAAATTTTTTTTCTGGATTTGGACTGTCTGCCTGTTCGGTGTGTATCAGCAAGTTGTAACTGGTTAGATTTTTTGCACAGACACTTAATTCACTCTTTGCAGAAAGGGGATTTATCCTCAGTACAGCTGTGAGTGTCCACTGCAAATGGTTACTAAACAATCTGTAAAGATTGCATGGGGCCCCTGTTGTTATTACTACAGTATTGCAGACAAGGGACTGGAGCACAGATGTGTTGTGAGGCCTGCCCAAGGTGACATGTTGCAAGGAAAGACCCAAGAGGTCAGAAGTTGCAGACTGAAGCTCACAGGCTGGATCCTGCACTGCTGAGTCCTTTATGGGGCTGCTGTGAGTGCTGGTGCACTTCAGGTGCTGCCTGTGATTAATAGCAAACAGAATTAGTGCTGGGAGAAATCAGTAGCAAAGACCAAATAGACCTTTAGGCTCTAGTTTATCAAGGCTTTCTGGGCTGCAGCCTAGGGCCTGTAAGAGGAGAAAGATCTGATCAGATTCAGAGCATTTCCATATTTGCACTTTTCTAGATTTCTCTGAAAGTATGCTCAGATCTTGAAATATGTTCCCATTTTTCATGGCTCTTTTAACACAGTTGTTCTTCTGTATCAAAACCAGACCATCCTACCTTTAATCCCCCTTTCAAAGTTTCTTTTCATCTTTAGAATAGCTAAAGGTGCTCTGAGGACTGTTTAAACTGTAATTCTCGAGGTGCTAATTTCCTCTCTTCTCCTTTCTGATGACGCTTGCAGTGGGGCAGAGCTGCTGAGGATGCCAGCAGAGCCCATCTTTCCCAAGCTGTCCATAGATGGGTACCAGCCTGGCTGTGGCCAGTTTCCTTTCTTCTTGGCCCCAATTCAACCTCCAGTGAGTGCAGGAAGCAGTTACTGCATCCAGCACTGGTTCTATAGGCACAGACCCTTTTTTACTGCCCTTTCCCCAAACTGAGAAGTGATTAGCACAAACCCTAGAACTGAACTTCTGCTCCTTTGAGCCTCTCAGATCTATACCCTCTCACAGTTTTTCTTGCCAGTGACTTTAGGAAGTGCAAACCAAGGAAGATAAAAACAGCTGAGCAAAGACATTTCTGAGCCACAGGCATTGAATTCCCTAGGATGGCCAGGTGAGACACTGCTGCTGTCCTGGCTGCTGCCCCCAAAGCAGCCAAATCATCCCTTCCCCCCCTCCCCAAATGCATTTCCCCACCTTCACCAAAGAGCTGTGTCTCCACCTGCAGCTGGGACCTGCTGCAGGACACAGTTTGTGTCTGAGGCAGTGGTGGAAAGGGAGATGAGGCCATGACAAGCCCATGGTGAGGGATCTGGTGGGAGGGGACACTTGTGCTTGGCGCAGGAGAGACAAGGATGCAGCAGCACCAAGAGTGTTCACAGTTTAATAGACATATTTCACACTGCCACAGCATCTTTGCAGGAGCTCAGCTCCCAGTTTAGGTATCTGAGCAAGTGACAGACTGCATGGAGGGGCTGTGACAGGGAGGCCTCTCCCCTCGAGCCACGCTCTCAAAAATCTTGATGACGGATGCAAATCACTTAGAGCCAAATTAAGAAAAGTATATTTAGGCACCTAGAGCAGTAAAGAGGCACTTAATAGGATTTTCAGAAGTGTATAAGCAGATTAAGCATCCAGCTCCTATTGAAATCAATGTGAATGGAGAGTTTAAAGGAAAAAAAAACATCTTGAGGTATCTCAGCCCTGTTACAGCCTGGGTGCATTGCAGGGGATGGTGAGTGGGCTCAGAGATAAGCCTTACAAATAACAGGGCTCTCTGGTTGTACCAAGTCTCCAAAACCATGGGAGCAAGTTCTTAAACTCCCACAAAGGCTGAATTACACAGGCCCGTGGGAATAAAAGAGCAAGGCCTGGAGGGAGAGGTAGTGATCTTTGTGTGCTTGCCAGAGAAGGAGCAGGACTTCTGCAGAGACAGAGGCAGAAAGTAACACAAAACCGAGGAGACAGAGCAATCAGTGGATCTTCGATCAAAAAAAGGCCTTGCAACAGCTTTTTTCTGGTTACAGAGTTGGCCAAGAGGGGATAGGTGAAGAACATGCTGGTTGTTGGATTTTGACAGGGAAGCAGCACTTTTGCAGTCCTCGTAAATAAATGTATTTGACCCAAAGAAACATCTTCTGTAGCCAGTTTCTCCCTTGGGTAGAAAATACTTGTCAGGACCTGGATTTTGCCTCGGTCTGTGATTTATACATGGAGTATAATACTGTAAAGTCAGTTCCCTGCTTTCTCTGAAATGCAGCTCCAAGTCTGTCGAGCTGAAATCAGTCCTTTTTTGCTTTACTGAGCAGGAGTGATGATACATACATTAAGGACTGTGAGGCACTGTGGTAACTGGGGCCAATTAGCTGCTACCCGAGGGCAGTAGCTCCCAGATGTGGGATATCAGACAACTGCAAACCTACAGAACTGCTAGCAGATCACTCATTATTCTCCTCCAGAGACTTTTAATTGGGGGATTAACACACGGTATTTTTAGTGAGTGTCCTCAGAACATTTATCTTCTTCTATGGCATGTCAGTCCCTCAGGGAGCACTATTTGGGAAGCAACCACTGCTAGAGGTGACAGGGAGGAGTTATCGCCTCTGAAATCCCTGTTGACATGAGTGGCTGATGCAGACAGTAGGCAAAAGGTAGGCTTGCCATAGCTGCATTCCCAGACATATGAATAACACTGAATAAATGCAGCAATCTCAGGCACCCTATGGGCTGTTGACTCCAGCCTCGTGCTGGTGCTTTCTAAACTGAACTTGGCTACAAACCTCTGCTACAAAGAAGACTAAAGGAAATGACATGCTGGAGAATTCAGAATGGTCATTAATGTGAAACGTGCTAGAAGAGTCAGGCAAGAGAAAGAGATGATATATGGGTCAGCAGAGAAGATTCAGCTGGGAAAGTCCAGGTAGTGGCCAAGAAACCTGAAGGTAGGGAAGAAGATTTCTCTGTTACATCTTACCTGATCAACACCATTTAAAATCAGTAGAGACAAATTTCCAGATGCTGCTGGGAAAAGGAATTTTCTCAGGGCTGCTCTCCTTTTGGCTTCCTAACCCCTTTCCTGTAAAAGTTACACTCTTCTGACCTGACTGTAGTGGCGAAATATCTGATACACTGGAGTTCTTTGCTCACCTGGAAAGAAAGCAGGAAGGAACCTTAGTAGGCACTACATGCCTATATTTACTTAAAATATTTTCACTGGGTTTTAAGTGCTGAATTATTAGTGTTATGCTAATAAAATCCATTTAAGCTCATGGAACAGTCTTTCATTTAAGGAGAAGTAATTCTGGTAAATTGCCAGCAGGCTAGCAGGATATTAATCAGACAATACCTAGGGACCAACACAACTATATTGCTTTTAATCTTTTGACCAGCAAGGAAAACAGGAAGAAGTCCATTTCCCTCCTTTCTTTGCTCAATGGGATAACCAGCTGGTACAGATGAGCTGCAGCTCAGCTCAATTTGCAAGTAAATATTTGGGTTTTAGCTGGGTAAATGAGAGAGCAGTGCTACTTTCGTGCAGTCAGGTGCCACTCATGGCCATGGTGGGGCCCTGCAGGGCTTTGGCTCCTGGAGTCACATCCTAATAGCAGAATGTCATCTTGCATTGGAAAAGTCCAGAGCTTAGCTTGGAGGTGCCTGGAAAGGAAAAGTTTATTTGTGCCAGACAGTCATTTAAGGTGATCGTGGTGTTCAGGGCTGGATTTTCAGCCTCTACACTGACTGTGACAGTGCAGCCCCAGGGAGGAGACAAGGAGGCTTCCAAAGCAGGGACTCCACTGGACTCCAAGCAGAGACCCACACCATGGCAGGGGAGTTTTCCTGTCCCCAGATATGAACACATGGAGTAGAGCAAGGAATGTGTTATATTTCCACGTCCTTGCAGATGGTGGAGATGTCCTCCCTGAGCCTGCAGCCAGCCCTGCTCTGTGTGTGCGTCCTGTAGAAACCTCTGGGGACTCTTTGGTGGGGTTTAGACCTCAGCTTGTCTTGCTTTGTTTCTGTGTTCTCAGATGAAGAACAAAAATTAATCACCCAGATCTTTAAGGCAGATTCTGTATTTTTAACACAGACCCTTCTGACCAGCAGCAGAAGACTGAAGAGTGAAAGCATTTTAACATCCTGGGACACTTACATGGACACAAGTGGATTAGTTCTCCTGCCTGGGAGCCGTCCTCTGAGACTCCTGGTGGGGAGAATCCATCCCAGGGATGCTCCTTTGTTTCCCACAGAGACGTGTAGCCCATCAAATTAACACTGCCAACCTGCTGCAGAAAACGGGGCCAGGGGTTCAGAGCAAACTACTCCTCCTGAAGCCCTGAAAAAAGAGCAAACCATCTAAAAAGCAAAAGCATCATTAAATTTCCTTTCCATGCGATGAATGAAGAAGCTTCTACCTGGGGAAGAAAGGGAAAGTATTCTTTTTGTTAGCTTCATCCAGAGAGGAAAAAAGTCTTTGAGGAATTTTCTGGCACGTGGCTCCTGTTAGGTTTCAGCTAGCTGCGCTGTTTTCAGAAGCACTGGAATGTAATTTCAGCAATAGTCAATCAACAGAGGCAGTGAGGATGTTCTGTTACACAGAAGTCCTGGGTGAAAATCCATGCATTGTGTCTAAGAACACAAATTTAACAAAAGTGAATCTAGAGAGCTGAATTCTGGCAACCTGGCTCTGCCCTGAACAATGGAAAATTGGAGACATCCCCATTGCTGGGTGGGGAATGGCACTTTTCAACTCAAATTTCAGTCAATTGACTCAAGCTCATCTGTAAACCTCTGGCACTGGTGATTAAAAAATTTAATTTTCCACCATTTTTTGATTTTATTGCTCGGAATGCCTAAGTCCTAAATTAGACATAGAGCTTTTGGTGTAAGCCAGCATAATCCTTTTACCATGGAATCATTCTGTTATATAGCATTTTGACCGCTCTGTGAGTGTGTGAAATTGTTGTCTAAAATGCATTGCTTAACGCTGGTATTTGCCTGTTTTGGACAAATCTGTTAAAATTTTTGAAAGAAAATTATGCAAAATAAAGCAACTTACTCTTTAGTCTCTTGGGTGGGAAATGCTTGAGTTCTGCTTAGTTTCAAAGTGCTTTTGAATGTTCAGTGTCATGATACAATGGTGTAAGGTTTTTAAGGGCTAGTTAAATTATTTTCATGGGACAAAGAAATCCCTTACACAGTGCTATAGCTGCAAAAGAACACAAAAAAGTGTGCTCAGTTGTACTGGGATGATGGAATCATGCTGCTCTCAATGAGCTGAGTTCTCAAGACTGCTGAGGAGATTCCCACTGCCTTTCAGTCTTTGGATCAGTCCATATATGAAAAAATTACTTTATTCCCACCTCTGGTAGGAAATGCATTGGGAAGTCTGTGTGAGGGAACTTGGAGCCATTCTGCTGGTACTCATGGCTTTGCAGTTCTGAGAGGAGAAGTTCCTGTTCTGTGTTGTCTCCTAAGAGCAAAAATCCTTAAAAGATCTCGCCCTCCATGTGATTCGCTTATACAGTAATTTTCTTCTCCTGAATGAAGCCAGGAAAGAGTTTCCCATTACATTTCAGGGAAGTAAAGTGATGTGCAGAGCAGATATGTCAAATAATGGAGTTCTAGTGTGTAGAAACCAAGTCAACATTAATAAAATTTGCTGTCTTTCTAAAATGATCTTATACATTAGAGTGTCAAATGCTCTAGGACTTATAATGCAAGAAGACAGGATGAATCCAAGGCAATGAAATGAAACTAATTAAAATGTCAGATAACACAAGTTTGGGTTGTTTGGAGCAGACCTTTATGTGAGATAGTGAGATCTTCATTAGAGGGCCACAAACTTAACTTTTTAATAAGAAATAATAATTTTTTACATCAAGTCTGGCCTCTGCTGCCTACAAATTTGGATTGATATATCAAAGTACATATTGCCTTTAATATTCCTGTCAAACCTGAGCTGTGATGCATTCCCTACTTGGAGGGATGATTCTGTAAAACTTAGCTAATAAAAATGTGACACAGCCAGTGACTGATGTCTGTTCTCCCAGGGTGTGTTGGCGTGGGACAAACACTGCATATGCATTCTCTTCTTGACACTGAAAAATGAGACACATAGAGTAAAAAACATAATTTATGCTCTAATGGTCTTGCAGTGACCTTCTTCTTGTCTTTCTGCCTCCTCACACACCTTTCTCACCTCTCAACTCTTTCCCTCTATCCCCTTATAGGCTCTGAGCCTACAATTTATCTTGCAGTGAGGTCTCTGCTGCCTCTGAATGCCTGTGCACAGGCCTTGGCAGGGTCTGGGCTTCCTCTGTGGGAGATCCCAGGCTGTTTTTTGCCAGCTTGGACCACGAGCAGACAAAGCAAAAAGCTTTTCCTGGTAAAATAAAGACACTTAAAAAATTGAAACAAACCTCAGCAGCCAATCCAAATCCCAGTTTGAGCAACCTGGTAATTTGTCAGTGCCAAGCGTCAGCCCACTATTAGTCTTTTTCTGGATAGAGATGACAGAGCTCTGTTGACAAGCTGTAGGACTTATTTTGGGAGCTGGCACCTGGCTCCTGGCACGTCCCCCTGATGCCTGTGTCACGCTCCTCAGAGCTGCCTTTGGCTGCACAGAGGTTGGAGCTGGAGCGGGCCTGCCACTCCCAGCCTGCCTGGGTGGGAACCTCGCTCTTTATTCCCATAATTACACGTGCCTGCTGTCCCCTGGGCTGTCTAAGGCTGAACAGAGCTGGCAGGAGGGGTGTCCCAGAGCTCACACACACAGAGCGCCAGGCTTCTCACCCTTCCCCAGAGGGGCTGGAAGGTGCTTTGGCCTCTCTCTCTCAGCCTCCCTCTCCTCCTGCATCCCCCTGCTCCTATCCCCCAGAGCTGTTCCCCTTGTCCTTGCTCAGTGCCACAGTCAGTGCCACTGGATGTGAGTCTGCTCTGTCCCTTCCTCCAAAAGGCCACAGCATCTGATCTGGAGCCTTCCTGCTCCCACTGCAAGAAAATACTTAGCATTTTAATATCTTTTTCACATTTTTAGAAGTAATTTATGTATGAACATACACAGTGCTTAGTAATCATTTCTCAGATGAATGTGGAATTTTTCTAAAATTAAACTATCATTCTTTTCTCTTCACACTTTGCTGTCATATCTTTCTTAATGCAAATCAGTCATTGACTAGAGACACCTACTGTAAGAAGCTATTTTAGCTGTCTGATCGGTTATAAATTGATTTTAGAAGTGAAGACCATTTTGGGGAGATAAGCTGAGATTGGTAGGGAATAGAAAAAAATAATTCAAAGGGGAAGTTGTTATTTGAATGTAAGTGACTATTTACCTCTATGCCAGAGCAAAGGCTGTAATCCAGGGGTCCTATCTCTCGTTCCTCTTGCTTTAACTCTTGGACCACAAATCCTTCACTTGCCCTGGCCCTATACAATGCAGAGCCCTTGAGGACCAGAGACGGGTACCCCAAGGAAAAAATATTTCCCCTTTCAGTCTCCATTTGATACAAGGAACATTATCTCTGAAGGAGCCAGACTACTCTTCTGCTCTGAAGCAAGTCCCTCAGCACAGGAATGAAAAGGAATCCATTATGGTTGGTTTCAGAGAAACCTCTCTTCCCCGCAGTATTTCCTCCTGCTATGCTTCAAGTGCTCTTCAGAGGGAATATTCACATTTTCCAGGCAAAGAACATGGCTTTGCTATCACAGTAGTGGTCTGCACAAAGCGAGAGCAAAGAAAAGAGTGTTCACTGGATGCAACTTGGGAAGTTGGGAAAAATGAGAACTGTTTTCTGGTTTTCTTTTTTCTGCTCTTTATTCTTCAGGGCCAGCTCTGATGTTGTCTACTGGGGCTTGAACAAGGAGCTTAATTTTTAAGGCATGACTTTTCTCTTTGCATTTTTTTATTTTCTGTTACTTGCACTGCCAGTTCTTTGTATGTAATTAAAAGTATGCAAACAGTGGCTGAGTTTTTAAATGAATTCCATTTGAATGAACATGCTTACCAACTTCAAGGTTTGCATGCTGTGCCTATAGGAACAATTGTCATCCTGGCAAGAGTTTTGGGAGTCAGTTTTGAAACCACAAAAAACAAACACTGAAAGCAACTTCTACTACCTACAAGTACTTCTGTGCTTTCCAGGTTTGTTAAACCATTTATTTTTTCCCCTAGCAAATTACAGCTATGCAACACTATTCAGGTTTTGATTACTTATGATCAATCCACCTTGTCAAAGCTTCTGAATACTGTTAGTCAAATGTATTTGAATAAACAAATGCATGTAACAGTTGCAGCAGGTTTATAGATATTCAAAGAGCAGAAAAACAACCTAATAAATCACATCAATTACAAATTGCCTGTTCCTTGCACAGCTCTATTGTCCCCTGAACACTTGTAATTGAGCAGAAAAGTGAACATTCTTACTTTCATAAGTTTTAAGGAAGCATGTCTTTTTAATGCCTAGACTTGTGGTTTCTCAGATGTGTACAGGATTTTCTAACATCGTCCATTTAATACAAAATATACAAAATTCAGGGCAGTTATAATCCTCCTCTACTCTTGAGCTAGAAACAGATTCTGGATCGGATTGCAGTTCTGGACTGAGGCCAATTGCTAAAGGCAGCGATTCTTCTGCCCCTCACCTTCCATGCATTAAAAGATACCCCTTGCTGGCTTCCAAGAAAGCTCCCTGGGAACCCAGAGCTGCAGATGCACCAGTGGGAAGGTGCGATGCCTTTGGCAAGGATGTGTGGCATCGCCTGGAGCCACCCCTTTCCACCACCCTGAAAAGGGAAAGCACTTCCCAGTTCCTTCTGACAGCTCTTCACATCAGCTGAGCTCAAAGCCTTCTGCCATCTGTTTGCATCTTAGTTGCAACCTATCAGAGTCTGTTTTGTTAAGAATTCAGCACCGGTGCCCCAGCTACAAGTGAATGCAAGTACATGGCTTTGCTATAGTGGCACAGGAGCAGCTGCAGGGAGCAGCCTGAGGGGCTGTGTCCCCACCGTCCTGTTTTGTACCAACAACCTGTGGGGTGAGGAGGGGTGGCCCTACTGGTCCCCTGAATCAGGAGACAGATGTGCCACTACAGCCAGAGATGGAAGGATGGCCTCAGTCCATAGCTGTGCGCTGTCCTGTGAGTCAGGAGCCGAAACACCGCTGCAACCCACACCCTTGGGACACAGCTTAGTCCACCTGGAGGGAGCTGTGCCACTTCCAGACTTTCCATCAGACTGTCTGACAGGCAGGTTCTGGCTGTCCCATGGGTGCCCTGTGGGCACAGGCTGTCTGTGGGCAGTGCAATACTGCAAAGCACTTGAGCCCCCATCTGTGTCTTCCACCACATGGCTGCTCTTGCGTGGCCACCTCTGCTTCAGGATCTTGCTCCTTTTGTCTCGGGAGAGGCATGAATTGCACAGGCAGTGACTGTGCTGCATGTGACCTGGGGCTGTGACAACCTCAAGCCACCTGCCTGCAGCCTTCTGTGTCCAGCTCAGCAGGGTTGTTTGAGCTGATGGTTGGGAACGGGTGCATGTGAATCCTCGGGTCACACACGGCACTGTTCCATGCTCTGCCTGACCTCTGCCTCTCTGCCATCCATTTATTCTTGGCTGATCTCTTGGAGACCAGGATGTTCATGTGATTACAGGGATGGGTCTGCAGCTCCCGTCTGGTTGCTGCAGCCAGACACTCACACACACATGTAAACATACACACACATCCCTCTGGGAGCTTGTGCAGGCCTATTGTCACACCAGTATCTGACTGCCAGACCCCTGGTGTCTCTCTGGTATCCAGCCTTCCCCATAGCTGGCTCCCACACCTCTTATCCTACATGGACTCTCCCAGGACTGGTGTTCCCTAGGGAAAAGCACGCAAACACACACTGGTTTCTCCAGCTACTGGCACCCAGACACGCAGGCCCTCTGCTCCATGGCTTCACTCCAGCTGCTGCACACAGAACATGCTCCCTCACTCAGGAAAGCAGTAAGAAATGCAATTTAAAAAGAAAATCAGGGTATCACAAAACAACCATAATGACCAGCAGCACGGTCACATGCAACTAGCTCTTTTTATCCACTGATCTCTGCATTTTCCATGCTTCTTCCTTCACAAGCAACCTTCAACCTCCTGTTCTTGCCTTTGGTCTTTACCCTTAAAACCCCATAAGTCTCACACATTCCCACTAACTCCTTTAAGACATCCTGCAGTAAACTTTACACCATTTCCCAAATGCCCTTGCCACAATGAGTCCTGAACACCTGGAGGCAATAACCCTGCTCATTCTACAAGGCTGTCTGCTGACAGCAGCTCCTGAAGACTGCTCCAACCCCCAAACCATGGCTGGGCTGTTGTGTGCTGAGGTCCCTGGCAGTACTCAGGACCAGGTGCTACAGGGTTTGCTCTGCTTGGTACTGTGCTCTGCCCATCTCCAGGCCTTCGTGCTTGTGGTGATTAGCCCTTCATCACATCAACTAACAGTTCCTACCACTGTAAATGTGAGTGGCTCTCAGAAGAGTAATCCCTGAATTTACACCATTGCCAGCAGATCTGAAGTTTGATCTTCAGAAATCATGTGACTCCTGAGTCTTCTGTGCTCATTTGGTAGACTTCGGCTTCTTCAGCCACTACAGTTTTTACAGTCACACGTGGAAAAAGTCATCTCCTGAAGCACATTCACTGCTGCTTTTTAGGAAGTCACATTACGAGGTTAATGAGGAATGTGAACAGCATTTAAAGGCTAAACAGTCTGGACCATCTCATGCCTCATTCAGTAACAGGAGAGGAAGGCAACTTCTACCTTTGACTTTCTTGGTAAGGCATTGTGCTGCTGCTTCCTTCTGCACCTGAGCAGTGTGTGTGAGAATGCTGTTTGCCTTCAGGAGGTGACTGGGACAATAGCTGATACTGTGTAAGCGGAGTTGTTTTTCTGTTGCTCTTTGAAAGACTATATCCAGAAAATTTAAGACTCTATGCAGAAAACTTGCAATTTGTTGCTGTAAGACGTAAACAGGGACACTCAATATCAGAGACAACCTGCAGGGTTAGGGATGGGATGGATCCTTCAGGTTACAGACCAGCAGAACACACCAGGGATGCAGTGCATGCAGGAGAGGACCTGGCAAAACAGTAATTTGTTGTCATATTAAAAGCAATCCAGCAATAAATCACCATTGTGCAGACCACCTTCCCTCTGCCATCTCCCCCAGAACAGGCAGGGATGTTAGGTACCAACAGCTCTGGAAATATTGAATCTGCCAATATAAATGTTTTGATTAAACTCTGTGCAAAGGCCATGTGCATAAACTCACGGGATACACGGAAACATTCCCAGGGTGGTGACTTCAAAACCATTTGCAATCTTCTGTTTACTATTGGCAAACATTTCCAGGAGACTTGTTTGTGAGGAGTATGTGTAGAATTTGGCACCAGAGCTTGAGGCTTTATCCAGCAGCTGCTGAAGGGATGGCACAATACCTGTGTTGCCAGGCTTGACACAGTTAGAGATGAAGCACTTCTTTAGATTAGTATGGAATTAATTCCTTTCTTGGCTACAGAATAGTTATATTTGATTTTGCCTGCTTGGAAATGATGCTTGAATGGATCAACAATGCTTATGATAATATTTGCCAAGAGCATTTTGTTTGAGTCTTTTACTCATTTTTACTCATTTTTATAAATCATGCATCAGTTTTGAGTATAATGCAGATAACGAAAAGGTGTTGAAAACCAAAACCCAGTAGCTTTTTGCATTTCTTACATTCATTTCATAGACTTTATATTGGAATGAATGAAGTTGTCTAGAGAAGCAGGCCAGATGTGATTTTAAAATTCCATCACTAGTTTGATTATCTGGGCTCTTTTGTATAATAAACTATTTTGGAAGACAGGTCTACTTGTTAGCCAGTGAGTTACCAACGCCATTTTAAAAATGACTGATGGTATCAGGAGCACGGAGGCTGGTGAGGAATACCTTGGTGCATCCAGTACAAACACACAGTCTACAGTAGCTGTAGATATGGGTTGCAAGACTCAGCAGTGGAGAAAAGTTGAATAAGTCACTCCTTGTCCAATTCTTTTTCAAATACAGAGGGAAAGGCATTTGGCAGATAAAAGAGATGACATTACTCTCTAGAGCTCAGGCACATGTCTCTGCTCCCAGCCAAGCAGCAATCACTGTGACGAACTCAACTCCTCAAACTTTGCAGTGAGGAGGCAGGTGAGACAATTACTGTGCTTGTCCTCCAGCTCTGGGATGGTGGATTAAAACATTATAGACACTGCTGAAAACAGTGGTTTTTTTTGGAGTTCAGCAAATCTATTTCTTGCGAGTGCAAGAAATTCCAGAAAACTGGAATGCGGACCTGGGAAAGATTCACTTAGAACAACAAAGTATATTTTGTCTTGGTACTTGCATATAGGCAAGCCACCAGTTGTCTGAGTGCCTTTTAGAGAGGCAACACTGTTGATACTTTTGAAGACAGAGGAATTCTGGGAATTTAGGACGTAGGCAAAGGGATTATATTCAATAGAATTTTGCTGATCTCGAGCGAAAGCAGGAGCTTTCACCACAGCTTTCAAAATCTGCAGGGATTCTTGAGTCACCTGTGCACCCCTGAAACTGCACCAGCAGATACCAATGACTGCTGTTTGCCACTCTGCTGTGACAAATGGGGTGAAGGAGGCTCTGGTTATATTCTGCCATATGAAGGGTATTTACTGTGGCTTGCACTGATAATGCTCCACCATGCACGAGGCTGGAAATGGTCCTTGCAACAGGTGAGCTACTCTCACCTGTCTGGACAATGAATGGCTGCATAAATGATGCCAAAGAGAATTGCAGTTGGGGAATGCCTGGGCTACAGCATCCACAGCTACTGTGACTCTTAACAAATACAGGTGCATCCTTGGCTGCCAAGGCAAGGACTTTTTGTACCTTCATTATGAACTGAAGTAAAAAAAAAGTGCAGAAGCTGCAAACTGGAGGTTGCAATTGAAATACAAATCATCAAGAGCGAGATGGAGCTCAGAATAACTTCACTGAAGACGTAGAGGGGAAAAAAATAGACAGTGGAAATTAAGTAAAATACATGGGGCTTTTGTGTATATGTAAGCAGTGAATTTTATGTGGTACTCATGTTTTTTAAGAATTTCTTTTGAGCTATACATTTGAAAAGTAAAAAAAAAAAAAAAAAAAAATTACCAAATGAAGGGCTGCTGCCATTAGGCATATTCTCACCATGAGTAAGCCATCACTTAGAAAAGGTCATATCTAGATGAAACCTATGAAGAAACTTGCCACCAAAACACATCTTTATTATTTTTCATGACAAGCAGTGACAATGGCTGAAGTTTCTCACCTTGCTTCACAACTAAATAGTGCATCATTTCTGTCATCAAAGGAGCTGAGCTTTCTGGCCTTTGAGGGAGGCCAGAACACGTGCTCTTTAGCCAGTAGTATTTTTTTTGTGGTGGGCCTATTTGAAGGTTTTGATGTGTATTTTTGTTGTTGGAGTTGTGTTATTTGCCTTATTTTTGCTAGGCTGTTACATGACACTTTTGTTGGAATTCATTGCAAATATGCCCACATTATATATAATTGGCATATGTGAAATAGATGCAGAGGTACTAAAAGTAACAGAAATGTCAACAGCAATTGTGTAAAAAGACAGCTACTGCTGATTTACACTTCTAAAGAGTAATTGCATTTAACAAATGATTAGCCAAATGAAAATGTGGTTGTACCTAGAAATATTTTTAAATACAAATTTTGTCTGTAGACTTTCCTGTTTCTAGCTGAATTAGTGCAACATAGAAGTTGATTAGAATTCTCTAACAGTGAACCTAGAGGCTGAATCCTGTTGTTACATTCTATTTTCTTGAATAGTAAAATGATGAACAGTGCAGGTAATGCGAGATAGAGCAATATTCCTATATTTAATTTTGCAATTTAAAGTTAAGAACATTTTGGTTAATGGAAAGTGAAGATAGTGTTAAGGAGGTTATAATTTCTTGGCGATTTATATGGCAATGGGATTGTATTGTAAAGCACTGAGTTAGAAAAACTGACATGTTAAGTCTCCTTAACTCTCAGGCACTGCAGAATTGCCCTTGGTTCTAGTTGAGTAACACATACTGGCTGACATAAACAAGGTACAAACTGTGTCAGGATTCATTTAGGACTCCCAGGTGGGAAAATTTGAGTTGGTTTTCAAAGAAGAGTCTATTATCCCTTGGTAACTGGGAACATTACATATGAAAACTCTGGCATCTAAAATGAGTAATCTTAAATCCAGCCAGTGCTGGCTGGCAATGCCATATTCAACTTGTTGAGCTAATCATTGCCTTAAATTACCAGCTATCCTTTTTTTAATGGTAGCCATTTCTCAGATGCTCTAGTGAGGTGTTTTCTTAGTAGTGATGCAAATTTAGCAAATTCCTATTAGTGATATGGTGATGTTTTATTGCTAAAAAAACAAGAATAAGAAAAAAACCCCCGACTTGCTGGTTGTGTTATTTCATCATTTCTAAGATAACTCCTCTAGCAGACTGCAAATCCCCTGAGACAAATACTTTTATGTTTATATTTGTAATCTGCCATTCAGACCAATGGGACAGAGTAGTCCATAAACAACAGAATGTCAGTTAATTTCAGATTATAGAATGAATAAGAAAGTCAGTCTGTAATTTTGCTTTCTAGGCACAGTTATCTGAGATTTTATGTGGTGATTATCATTAAAAAAGCAAAAATTTCATGTGATCTCCTGCCAGCAAAATATCCACAATCAGTCTAAATTAAAAGCCTCTGAGGACTTGCTGGATATTTCGTTTTTTTATGTAAGCGTGTGCTGTTGTTTTATTCTGACAAACCTAATCAACATATTAATCCAACAACTAAAAAAATATTATTTTTCCTAATCTTATGTAAATGAATAAGTGCTTACTAGGATGCATCAGCAATACATATTATCTAGCATGGAGGTAATGCTGTTTTATCAGAAAATAAAGGCATATTGGTGTGATAGCAATTTCATCTACTTCTAAAACATATAAAGGATAGTGAAAATCTGAAGATGAAGATAATGAGAGTTTCTGAAGCTCAGAATGCCAGAACATCAGTGCTGCAAGATAAGCAACAGCCTCTTTCAGATGTGTTACATGAAGCTGCCTGCTAGAATAAAACCAGTGAAAAGTCATATTTTCAATATTTTTTTCTAATTTTTATTACTGTTTCAAATACTACTCCCTTTAATTATGGCAACAGCTGTTGGCAGCATTGTACAATATGTGTCTGCACAATATGTGTTCTCTTACATTTTGTTCTGCAGAGAGTGAGGCTTGGATTTATTTTTATTTAAAGCTAAAGAAAGGATTTTCTATGCTGTTCAATAACTGGAATGCTTAAAAATTCACCTCACAAGGCATGAGGAGGGCCCACAGTTCGAATGCACCACACAATGTCAAGAGAAGTGTGGATTCCTCCTTCTCCTCTTTCCCTCTTCACAGTGATGTAGGAATATTTTTAAACAAAGAGTAAGTGACAATCACATGTATTTTATAGCTTGCTCAAACATTAGTCAAACATCTGCCATACAGTAATGCTGTGATGTGAACTGCAGTCAACTAAGGATTGTCCCTACCAGAAAAATTGAATTGATAGATTTATTGGAAAAACCCACAGAAGATGCAAACTTCAGTTTGACCCTGTTTTCTGCCTTCATTGCTCATTTTGTACATGCATATACATACATATATATATATATAAATACATTCTATGTGCTTCCAGGCCAAAAGCTGAAATGAAATGACATTCATGTAGGGATATGGACTCTGGGCAATATTAAAGAAAAGTCCTGTGTGTCTGTGAAATCCAGATCCCCTTTTCCAGTGATATCTGGGGAATGCCAAGTGACTTAAAGATAACATTTAGGCTTTGCTGGCCTGCTTGCCCTTGTCTGAGCATGATGCCATTTAAGCATCATTTTCACTCCTCCCCGCTGACCCTCCTTTGTCCCTTCTGTCTCCCTGTCACTGGCTGTTTCGCTGCCAACAAAAATGTCTAATGATCTGAAAAATGATCTGAACTGGCTGTTTCCATCTGGATCTGTTCCGTGACGTGTCTCCCAGTGTGACCACACGCAGCTGTGCCGCCGTGGGTGTAGCAGTGGGAATGATTTTAGCTGGGCGAAGTCGATCTGTCACCACCCATGAGACCATGGCCTCAGCCATTTTTTACCATTTTTCTCCTTGATCTCACTCCAGCAATTAACTCATCAGCTACTGGCACCGTGTCTCCTGTCATTCTTGAGCAGCTTTTGATATCCACAGAGACTCTGCTGGGAATTGGGAAGCAGAAGGAAAAGCAGAATCAGGCTGCCCCTTTCAGGGAAGGGCTACCCTGTGCAGGGTGTCCCTCATGCTATGGTGGCAGAAAGATGCTCTTTGTCAGGCTCCAAGCTTGGTTGCTGCTTTCCAGTGAGCCCAGCCTGCATTTCACCTCCCAGAAGCCCAACTCCAGCAGGAGCCCTGACTCATCTATCAGTCTTGAGTCATTGCTAAGTCTGAGGTGACCCAAGAAAACTTCAGGTTTGGGCACTCACTGGCAGCTGAATGGCAGCCTTGAACATGCTGTTTGCATATAAATTGTAGTCTTAGGTGAGCAAAATGATCAATTGGTGTCAGAGTGTCTTTCAGGATATGTTCTCACTTCTTCCTGGTGAAAGCCAAGACTTGAAGGTAAAACTTCAGTCATGGAAGAAAAGGCATGGCCAGAGACTGCCCACAGGGACAGCTATTGGCTCACAGAGGAACATAAAATGTATTTTTCCACCTTCTCAGTTTCCTCCAAGTCAATGAAATTATAATCTGACCGTTTTATTCTGATAACCTTTGAAAAGGAGTCAGGCTTGCCAAAAACCTCTGCTAATACACCAAAGGAAAAGGAAGCAAGTCATAACACATGTTTTGGATCAAACAGTAACATTCTGTTGCACACATCTAAAACACAGTGGAGGGAACACAGAGTGGCTTTCGAGTGTGCCTGGGGATATGAATCACATATTAGCTCAATATTTGCCCAAAGTGTATAAATCACCAGGATTCAGGCAGCTAAATTTTGTTTATAAGAGCTGCACAAGTAAATGTGTATACTGCAGCCTTGCTTTTCTTAGCTGGGCAATTTGAAGCTCTACCTATACACCAACTAATATTTAGTGGTTTTTTCCTTCTTTTTGAACAAGGAAATTGTGTAAATAACACAAAAATGAAAGAAATGTTCCGCCTCAGAGACAGCAAAACATCGGCAGTGTAACCAAGTTTGACATTCTCATAGATTTGGCTTGGCAACATCGACAGCAATAAGCAACAGATATATTTCATGTAAATTTAGCACTAGACATCAAAAAAATTGGTGATTGGTGTCATGTAAAGTTGCCTCGAGAAGAGTTTGGTCAGTCTGGTGAAGATCATGTGCATTTGTGTGAGTCAGTTGACTACTGACTGAAAAGCAGAGTGTGGGGTGGGGCAGCAGGTTTTTGGCTTTGTGGTACTGGGAGAAGAAGGTGAAGGTTTTCTGTCTCCTGTCTGATGGCCCTCTGGCAACTTGTGATCCTTTTGGGCACTTCAAACCAAACCTGAGAAGGGGGAGTTTCTCCAGCCATCTTAATTAATCAATTCCACCAGGTGGGTAAAGGACAGAGGTCTTCTTCATGATTTGTCTGAACAAATTAGTGCTCTGTGTTGGGTTTGGCAGCCCCAGAGCTGCCCAGGTGGCAGACCAACTCTCCAATCTGTTTTTCCACCCTAGTCCCACTGTCCCCTGCCCAGGTGTCAAGACAGAAAAGAGCAGCAAGGGAATGAAGGAGAAATGGAGTCACCAGAAAGCCTGGGAGATGTGAAGGCAACTGGGGATAACTGCAAGGCAAAATATTACAGGGACATGTACAGCACAGAGGGGACATGTGGTGAACTTACAGTGCTGGAAGCAGAGAGGCGTTGTTTGGGGTTAAAAAGGAAAGCTCTAGGACATTGAACTGCCGGAAATCAAGGTTCAGTAGTTCTGCTCCTCAGGGAACAACTTGTCTTCAGAGCTTGACAGTATTGCATTGTGGTTAAATGTGTCTGGAGGGATTGGTTTATTGCTATCATGATATATGGATCTCCTCCAGATACTTATCTCAGAGGTTGTGGAGGGGTTCAGTTAGCAATGGCAGGCTATAAATGGGGGAGGAGAAGGATGTCAAGCTTAACAGCAGGGAGGAAGGAAAACTAAAATAATAAATATTGATTTGGAGTACGTCTCTTATTATCTCTGAGTGAACAGGAAAATGTTATAATAACGTGATATGTATGTGAACCATAAATTATCCATGTGGAGCTTTCTGCATTGGTGTTGACTAATCAATGAACCATCCTGGGGAGTGGTTGGCTGTGCTGCTCATTCAACAGCTTGAGTTCAGTACTGTATTTCATTGCATTCCTGCAGGCTGTACATTTTTATTAGTTTATAGGCATTTGTGGGATGAGTGCCCTAGACTCAAGGAAATCACTTTTGCCAGGTGGTTTGAGCCAGTGAGAGACTTGTCCTAACTTTGGTGATCCTTTGCTCTGTTCCTGCCTGTACAGCTGAAGAGAGCTGAGTAAATCCTGATGACAGCAGACATTTGACTGAGTTAAAATCTTCCATATGGGTTTTGACCATGCACTGAAAAGGAGTTGTAAAGCCAAGCCAAGTACTGGACATGCAAATTGAATGCTGTGTTAACCTATTGGTGAGAGATGCTTTCGGAATAGGGACTTAATTTTTGCATCTGAGATTTATTTGGACTTTAACAGGAAGTCTCCACTCTCCCGGACATGCAGCTTGCATTTCTTCATGTTCAAATTGAGGTGCTAAAGTCTCAGGACCCAGGGATTACATGTGCAGACACTTCATTGCTTCAAATTCATTTAAAAAGCCATGCAATTTTTGATTAGAAAGTGTCCTTCGTGTGGAACAACATGAAAAGGAAAGTAAGATTTATTGTCCAAAAAACAATGCCCAAGTAAAAAATTAATAATGTGACAGCTTGTAATTCCTTAATACATAGATCAGATGGAGGAAATGTTAATGATGCTATGAATATCAAGTTTTCCCCATGCCAGAGTCAAGGTGGAAAAGTCAACCAAAAAGCCAGTGGCAGATGTTCACCATGTGGTCACATGTCCTTTTTTTTGGGGTCTGGTGGGCAGATCAATATATGCAGCTAAAGCATTGTCATCTCCTTAAGTCTAATATGGTGTCAATGCCTTAGCTGAGTATTGAAGAGGATATATTAAAGTTATTTGTGTCTCTTAGAGTGTTATTTCGTGCTACTTGCAGAAAGACATGGTGGGTTTAGGGTACACCTATGCTGGCATTATGTGTAAGCTTCCCAGTTACACTTCTGTCCAGTTTCCATTTTTTTTAAAAGCTTTGCTTAGATTCAGCAATTATAGTGCCATTCTGAGATGAACCAGGTCTGCTTAAATTTGGGATATTTTCTGATTTTGGTAACCTTTCTGTCCTACAGAATTTGAGCTACAGGCTGACTGAAGGATGCACCTTCACCTGCCCACATGTGACACAAAGGAGGACTTTCTTTTACATTTTCCACTCTAAAATTGCACTGTTTTGCTTATTCAGCATAGCTTGTGAGGCTCAGGCCATCTCTTGACTGTGTACAAAGTATGTGGATGCTGAGAAAGTACATTTAGTTCCACCTGAGTTCCCTGAATTGTGCAGGTACAGTCCTTGTGCAGGGGCTGTGTGTGACTCTCCCAGGCAGAGTCTGGCAGCAGATCCACGATCAGACACCAGCCCAAGCCTGAGAAGCTGTGAATCCTTCCCTCTCCCCCTTGTAGTGGGAAACACTGCTGCAGAAATCAGCTATTGTATTTGTCTGCACAGGAGGGTGACACAGACAAAGATCAAAGCCAATTAACTGGTGCAAAATCAGATTGCATCATTAGCAATAAAAAAATAGGATGCTTTGGTTTTAGGCCTTTTTTTTTTTATCTATGACATCGGATTTATACTATTTCTTCTCTCAATTTATGAATTTTTGTATTTTTTTTATTCTGTGTACTGGTCTGTGGAATTGTGTGCAGAAATGTCTCTATCATGGTGTAATTTGCATGTATGGTGTTGCATGGGCCAAGAAATGTGCTGTGTTCAAGGCTTTGAACTTGAAACACATTTGAAGGGTCTGATTTTGCACAACGTGTGAAAATCAGATCCCTGTAAAGTTCCACATGTTAGATGCCTAAGATGAGTTCATGCAGGACCAGTGACCACTAAGAAATGTATTTCTCCTTACCAGATCTCCTCAATTAGGAGGAGACATTGTAAGAGACAAATTATGGGTTTTGTTTAAGTTATTTTCCTTTATTAGAGCACTGCTACTCTGAGTATTTGGGAAGGGTTGCTTCTACTGGTGCTCTTTGCTGTTGGGACTCCAGTGCAAATAACCAGCATCTGCCACCATTAGGGTTTTTTTCTGAACATTGTTCTGTCTGACATTACACAGTTTTTCAAAAGGAATTCTTGTAAACGTTTGAAACACCAAAGTCTGACTGCTTTAAAATTTTAAGTGTCAAATATTTCTTCAAAACTGGGGACAGTAAAATGAAAGCTTAACAGCCACCTCTGCCCACACAAACAATTTTTTTTGCATTTTCAAATGTTTCTGCTGCTGGTTGCTATTGGAACTTTGGAAAGTCTTTCTAGTGCTTGCAGTGTGGCACAAAGATGGGACTGTTTCATTTTTCATTTTCAAAGACGAGGAAATTTCAAAATTATTGCAGGCAATAAAAAGGAAAATGAAAAGCAAAACCAGAACAATTTTGATGTTATTGATTTTACAGTGCCAGTGTGAAAAGGAAACAGGGAAAAAAGGAGAAAGTCTCTCTCTGTGTATGTATCTTGAATTTATCAGGTTTCACATTTGAAGGGTTTTTTTTGTTTGTTATTTTTTTGTTTGGTTTTTTTTGGGTTTTTTTTGTTTGTTTGTTTTTTATTTTTTGTTTTTTTGTGGAAGATTCTGATTAACAATAAAAGCAATTCTTCTTTGAAATCCAAATTTTAGTTTTCAGATAGTTTTGAGAATAAGTCTGGCTTGTTTTTAGGAAAAAAGAATCTCTTCTAGATATGAAGTGAAATGTCTTTTGATATCTAAGGAATGCTACATTTGGACAGTTAAATTAGAAATAACTAATAATATGCTCATTGATTATATGTCTTTGAATCCAACAATCCTCCTTTACTGAATTATGAGAGAAAATTAATTAAACCCACTTGCTAGAAAGAGCTATTTTGTGCCTCTTCCTGTAAGCTGTCTTCTGCAAATATGAATAAAGACTATTAATGTTACATGCACTGAATTTCAAGGAAATTTCTTGCAATATGTAAAAGTAATCATGTGCAAATATGTTTGCAGACTGGAACTGTATTCTCACCCAAATATATAATGCAGTTTCCAGGTGGTAGCTATCTGATACTATGTCTATTTTTGTTTTAACACAATGAATACTCAGCAGCAGAGTAATACTGCTCACTGCCTTTTGCTTCTAATATTGTTCATGGCAGAAATCCAATTTATACAGTGAAAATAATCATTATTTCCAATAGGTTGAGGATCTTTCCTGGCAAGAGCATAACCAATGCCTTCTACTCCTACTTGTGTCATTCATGGTATTTCAGTGATGTGAGTTAGCATATAAAATCCATTACCCATGGAAAGATTGTGGGAGTGGGGGGGAGAAAAAAGAGAAAAGAACACAGGGAACATTCCTAGTGCTGCCAGGCACAGGGAATTAAAGCAAATAGCAAAGAAGGTGGAAAAAATGTGACAAGGAAGTTTAATACTCTGAAGAAGTACAGGGAGCTCGTGGCCCTGGGGATGGTTCAGTGCCCTCACATCATGCAGGGGAGTCGGCTGTTGTTCGGCAGCACTTTTACCAGGGGCTTGCCACAGTCCCAAGCCCTTTCCTAGATTGCTCTGGATGCACAAAGAGAGGACTTCAGCAGCAGTCCCTTTCTCACCTGGAAGGCTGCAGGCACTCAGTGCCAAGCATTGCTCCTCAATTGTCTTTTGCACGAAGCCTCCAGCAGGATGCTAAAGCAGAGCATGTTTTCATTGCCGACTTTGCGAATGGGAGTGACTCATGTGCCATCTGTTTTGTCCCTCCACCACATCATATGCGCTCCCTGTTTGTGCTGGATAATGCATTTGCCATCTATTAAAGGGAGAGGAAACTTTGGAACAGCCAAAACAAACATGCCTGAGAAAGGCTGAAGTTTTTGAAGGGGTCTGGTGGGAAAGCCACTGCCACTCTCGGTTTCCATTGAAACATGTGGTTCTGGGGCAAGGACGTGCCAAGTGACAACCCATGCAAATCTGGCAGTGAGCCAGGGATTCCTCAGTGTGCCGATTTGCACAAATTTGGAGGAAAATATCCTCTGATAGAAGGCAGGTTACAACCAGCCCTCCCCCACCAGGTTCGGGGAAAAAAAAGAAATTTTCCTTGGAGGAAAGTGAAAGAGATAAAAGCTATTTAGTTAACAAACACACAGAAAAAGGATAATAATGCTAATTAATAAAACCTCTCGCTGTGCAGTGAAACCTGGGAAGATTTCAGAGTCCTTCTGTAGGTGTTGTCTCTCTCCTCCTCCTTGGAGCTGGGTTAGTGTGGGCCCACCTCCAGGGCCTTGGTGGAAAATTCTCCCGATGTGTTCTGGTGTTGAAACAGTCCAGAAGAGAAGAAGGGAAAAAAACCCTGAAGATCCAGGAAAACAAAATTCAACTCTCCATCTCCCTCTGGAGAAAAGGAGCTGAAAGCTGGCTGAAAAGCAAGAAGGGTGCTTCCTCTGCTCTTCTCCCCACAGCAGGAGAACGCAGAGGAGTGTGTATCTGTGTCCTTGAACAACTGCTTTGAAAAGTTTGCTTGGATTTTTTTCCTCTCCCCCCTCTCAGGCTCAGTTTAAAGGCACAGAAAGGCACAAAATTAGTTTCTGGGCATAGAGCAGTGATAGGGGATACAACATCATAAAGTCACCCCAAGACACTTGGTGTCCAAGGCACAGACGGGAGCAATAAAGGAAAAGGGACAACTGTCAGGTTCAGAAAGGCTGAGGAGATATTCAGCACCTCCCCGAGTGGTGAGACTTCCTGTAGGATGCTGAAATCTTATCTGGGACTTGAAAGGTGCTTGAATAAATGAATGGAAAAAAATTTCCATCAAGAGAACTAAAACACAATGGCAGCATCTCCAGCTCATTCTGCAGTGTAAACTCTGCATGTTGCTGGCACTAAAACTGGGGATCCGAAATCACTAAGCCTTGTAACAGACTCAAAAGACTGATGCCAGAATAAACTGGAAAACTGGATTACTGGTGCCTTGGCCATTCATAGGCTGAAATTCTACCAGACTTCTTGCCTCTGGGATTGCAGTGTTCAGTTAAAGATTCCACCAAGGTGGCAGTAGCCCCATCTGAGGAGAAGGACTGTGCTGAGGAGCAGCCAGAACAAGGCACTCTCCACTCTTTTCCTTAAATAGTGTCTAATACTGCCATAATATGCTAGTGACAGTGCTTGCTAACAAGACATTAGTAGATGGCATCATTGGAGGAAAATCAGTAAAAACTTGGGCTCTTAAGCATTACATCATGACAGTAAGCAAAAAGCATAAGCAGGTCCAAGGAATGACTTACAGCCCAAGAAGCAGCCTTCCCTCAACAAACGCTTTCCCTTGATGCCTTTCTGTTACATGCTTGTGCAGCATCCCTCCTAGGATAAAGATTTTATATTGATACAGAAGTGCAAGACGTGCTGTATAAATGTGCTAAAAATATGTCTTGATTCTCCTGTCATTTCAGGTCCTCCTCAGCGAGCAGCCTGGCTCTGTCACATCCAACACCCCACAAAGAGTTCACAGGTTTGGTAACATAGTTTCAGCCTCCCAGCTCAAGCCTAGACGTGATCCAGGATGTGTCACAGCCTTGCTCTAGCTGGTTTGTGTTTCTCCCTAATGAGTGAAAATGTTACCTAGCTAAATGAGTATGAGGAACAAACTGTACCTACCACCAGAAAAGCTCCCTCGAAAACAGTTTCCAAACATATGCATGAGGTAATGAGCCTGTTTCCCTGCCTATGTGTCACAGCACTCTGTGCTATTCTGGTTGTGTTTCTCAAGCTGGCATTGCTTCTTTAATGTGCTCGCTCCTGGTCTGCTCTGAGTCAGTCCCTGCACAATCTCAGGCTGCTTTTGTGAGGAGCCGCCGGGCAGCTCCTGCCATCCCCAGCATGCTGCTGGATGGAGCCTGGTCTGCAGCTCTCCTGCTCCTTAGTTCTTACCTCTCCCGTCTCCAGCTATGTTTTTTTTCAGCGTGATGTGAGACTGATGGCAATGGGGAAAGGCCCAGGAACCACCCCAGTTGCTCTCCTCCTGCTCCCTCATCAGGAACAACAGCAGCAAACCCCCAGTGGTGTAATTCACCACAAGTGCATTCAGAAAATAGGAGTGAGGCATTCAAAAAGCTCAGCCTTTTGCTTATGAAATCTCTGAGAGCTTCTGGTGCCTTACGTCAGTTTTGTCAACAGTTTGCAAATCTTTTTTTTCCCCCTCTGGAAACATTTGTCACAGTAGATTATTTTATCTTGTGCTCCTGTATGTAAAATGCAGAATGTTAATACTTTATTTGGCTAAACATGTATAATTTGGGAAGACAGGTGAAGTGATGGATTAATCATCAGGCTTTTAACTCTAGGTCTTGTTAGCTGAAGTTTAAAACGTTGCTTATTTGAAATTACAGTGCGTGTATGATGTCTAAGTGGAAGCTCTTTACATATATAAAATAAAGCTGCTTTTGCAGTTGGTAATAAGTGAGAGGATTGATTTAAGATCTGTCATTTTCTGTCATACCTGGATGTTCAGATAGACTTATGACAAATAACTCAGTGGCAAAGCTACAGCTACTAGAGTGGCAAAAACATTTGCCTTCTGCTTTCTATGAATATCTCTAAGCCTTGACCTACAGGACCTTCCCTACTTATTGTGGGAAGGTAATTTTACAGACAAAAAAATTACAGACAGCTGGATAAGTGGGTATGAGTTGAACCCAGTTTTGCTGCTCTCATTGAGTAAGGAAATTGCCCTTTATACAACTCACAGCTGTCCCAAGTCACCTTCCTCAGTATCTGTTTATAGGTTTTGTGCTCAAGACATCTCAACTTCAGAAGAAATCCTTCTTAGGAAAGCATGCAGTATTGTCTGGGAAGATAGGGATATTACTGCTTTGAATTTACGCCATGGAAGAGAGAGGTGAATATTAGTTTTGTCAGAATGGCAATTGAAGTAAAAGAATGGAAAAATGTTCCTCTGATGCTGAGCCAAGAATGGTATTTTTAAGGATTCTTTACTGAAACTCAAATGCTTTATTTAAACTAAAAAGTGATTTTTCATTTTGGGACTATTTAATCCTTTTAACCTTTTTCTGCTTTAGATTTTATTTAGATAAATAGCGTTCTTGCAGAGAAATTGTTTGCTTTGTTGTCAGACAGAACATGTTCATATTTCTGAGATGAAACATTGATTAAACAGCATCCAAACACTGTGTTTTGGTGTAATATTCCCAGCTCTGTTTCACAACAAACTTTTTAGTTCCCAGAGATGTTTTGCCCAGTTGAGGATTGGGCTGGTCTGAGTCAGTCAAGGACAACGAGCAGAAAATTCTTCCTAAAAGAGAGACAAAAGAGTATTTTGAAAAGCAAATTCTTCTTCCTTGACCAGTGCTGGAGGGAAGCAGTTGATTAAGCAGTTGATCACCTTTAGTGATGCTGGATGATGCTCTTCTACATCCTACTCCCAGGAACTGGTATTTCTTATCTTTCAGATCTGAGGAGAGGCACAAAAGACCTGTGTTGCTAATTGGTACAGCAGCTGGCATATAGTAATTTGTTGCCAGAGACACACACTTTGCATTTAAGGGTTCTAACGTTTCAATTTCATTTGTGGCTGCCCTGTCTAGAGGTGAAAGCTGTGATGTCTGTGTTCAAGCCCAGCCTGTTCACGATGCTGAAGACTCACCTTGGCTGCCAGAGTATATTTTCCCATCCATGGGAAATATAATTACCCTGAACAAGAAAGGGAAGTGTGAGGAAATCATGCTGAGCCTCACAGCAGCCCGGGGGCATGATGCTGGAGCAGCCTTGCCACCATTAGCAGTGCACAGCTTGGCTTTGTGCTTCCACCCTAGCTGATGTCCACCTTAGCATGCCTTTGACTGGAGAAACTGTGGGAAACAACATTTTCAGGGGTAAAACAGAAGATGAGGACTTGCCAGCATTTATCATCTGACAATAAGCAAGTAAACAGGCTGGCAGCAACATCTAAGATTATCTCCTCTCTGCTTGGGACTGTGTTATGTTTCAGTTGAGCTTAGGATGGAAGAGAAAGACTTGTGTTTATTTTTATCTTCAGCTTTCATGTTCATAGCTGTCTGTGTTCCAAGGCACTGCAGTGTCTGTGGCTGGTCCAGGCTGGAAGGTGTTGGGGTCCAGCAAAGGACTTCAGGGGAGTCACATTGCAGTGAGGCCACACAGACACGGTGCCACAGTGTGAGATCACCAACTCCAAGGCAGCTCAGACACACCCTTTTTCCAGAACATCTGGTTAGATCCTGCCATCATTTGCCTTCCCAGCAGGAATTTCTTCTAAACTGCCTGTTACCTGCTTTTCTCTTTCTAAATCACTGTTCATAGCTGGCTGTGTTCAGTTTGTATTTACACAGCTCTCCTACACTGAATAGCCACCATTTTATTTTAATTATTGGAACACAATAAGAAAAAGAGTTGGGAGAAAAGGAATCAGCTGTGGAATTATCTATTCAGAGCATTGGTTTCCTGTATTTACTGACCAGTTTTTCACTTGCCCAGATAAAGGTATTTTACCTTCCCTTTCCCTTTCCCTTTCCCTTTCCCTTTCCCTTTCCCTTTCCCTTTCCCTTTCCCTTTTCCTTTCCTTCTCATTGCAGTTTTCTGCACTGGAAGAGGAGCTGTTCAAGCCCTGTTTTGCCCTAGTCTGAGCCTCTGTACTTTTTGGAGGATAGGATTTGTTGGATAAGTGGATTAATGTCTTTCTTTTTGCTGTCCAGGGCTGCATCAAATTGCTACTAAAATCATGAGATAGAATCTTTGGCAGTTAAAACTACATATTTTCAGCGCTGTTGCCTTCTTCACAACACGCATTTGAGACCTCCAGGTGGTATCTGCAGTCTGAGAATTTTATTGGCTTTATTTTCAGATTTTAAATAAAAGGATGGACTCCATTTGGGAAGCAAGTTTATTATCACCCTCAATGGCCTGTTTGTCACTGTGCACAGGAGGATGTTAAATCTGCACTTTAGAAGATAAAAATGAATAGAAATTCTGCTGATTGTGCTTTCTTTGGCTCCAGGACTGTGTCCAGACATCTGAGCTGTAGGAACAGGGAGACAGAGTAGGTCAACCACGTTGTTTTATCAACTGCTTCAATGTGCAGCATTTAGAGCAAAAATCCCTGTCTTCACTCCACAATACTCCTGTTCCACATCTGCTTCCCAGCCTCCCTCTCATGCTGCCCTTAGCTCTGCTACAGGAAATACGTAGCAGCAATGTTGGTCACAAACACCACTACAGACTCTTTTATTGAGCCAAGAGCAATTTCAGAAATGGGACTGTGTCTGCCAGGCAAACACATGGTCCAGGTCAGAAATAGGTTAATTAAAATGAGATAAGCAGGGCAGGAAGTCCTGAAATAGATAATATTAGTTGGCATGAACTTGACTTTGAAACTAACTTAATAGTTTTCCTTTTCAGAGAGTTTATTTATTTTCTAAATATGTTGGTCAAGGAGGAGAGGAAATGTGATTAAATGAGATTAAATGACTTTTAATTCACATTTTTTCTCTTTCCAGCTGTGTGCCTGCTACTCCTTGTGTTGAAGTCAGTGCTCTTGCATTCAGTGGAGACAGAACCAGAGCCTGAACAAATAATTGCATGCAGCTTAGTGAAAAGTGCTCCATGTGGAATTTCAGAGTTGTGATGACACTGGATGCAGCAAACTCTCATTTAACATGGGTAAAAGACTGTGTGTGCTAAAGCAGAGGTCTGTTCATTCGCTTAATTAAGGTTCCTGGAGTCAAGGCAATGGGGAGGGATGGAGGAGGGGGAGAAGGGAGGGAAGGAGGGAGGGAGGGAGGAAGGAAGGGAGGAGGGGAGGAAGGAGGGAAGGAGGGAAGGAGGGAAGGAAGGAGGGAGGGAAGGAAGGAAGGAAGGAAGGAAGGAATTCGGAAGGAAGGAAGGAAGGAAGGAAGGAAGGAATTCAGAAGGGATTTGGAAGGAATTCGGAAGGAAGGAAGGAAGGAATTCGGAAGGGAGGAATTCGGAAGGAAGGGAGGAAGGGAGGAAGGGAGGGAGGAAGGGAGGGAGGGAGGAAGGAAGGAAACCTTTGGCTTTGGCAGCTCAAAACATTTCACCTGAGAAGGACAGGAGGTGGCATCAAACCTCTCCAAAGTCCTGTCACCTTTTTCATGGGCAGAATTTATTCATGCAAGTCTACAACCAGAGCTACCTCATGGCTTATGCCGGCGCCCACATGCAGGTGTCAGGTCTGGTTTACCTTGTGCACAATTAAACTCGCTTGTTACAGTGAAAACAAGTTCTCTTCATCTCTCTCCTTGTGCAGAGAGAACAGTTTTGTTCTTCTCCAAGGGGGATGTGCCCTTTGGTGACATAGATAACAGCTGGGAGGTGTAGATGGCCTATACAGGTGACTTGAAAATCATTAGAGGAAGCTATTAATGAAAATAATTCTCAAAGCATACTTCCAGGGGGCTGCAAGCAACAAAGCAGGAGGTGTACCTGCACCGGGGTGTCAGGACACCAACCCACAGCCTTGTCAGACCTGACAGAGCCTTGTCAGGGTGTTGCTATCCTGGCTGGGATGTCAATACTTTCTGAATTGCACAGGCTTAGTTAGTCCCCCTGAGACATTGCCTAGTTGGCAAATTCAGCGTTCCCTGCATCATAGATATCTCAGAATCGAGGTTTAGACTGGAAAGCTGTAATTCCTTCAGCCACACACAACTGAGGAAAAGAATTTATTTCCTCTAAAGGTCAGATCCTCCATGAAATGAACTTCCCAGGACTTTTTGGCAGCAAGAGGTATGTTTTTCTCTGAGTTGCATTCTTCACATATTGACTGTGCTTCCCATGAAATTACAAATACATTTAACATGAAATTGGCCTAATTTCACTATCAATTTTCTGATTTTCGCCTTTAGAGAAGGATCTTACAATGCTTAGTGATTGGGCAATAAAATGACAGAAGAAATTCAATGTCAATAGATGCAAAGTGATGCATATGGGGGAAAAAAGCACTCCAGGATGACACAGAATGACAGTTTCTAAATTAGCTTCTGATGTTCAGGAAGGAGATTTGGGAGTTGTTACTGACAAGTCCCTGTGCAAATCACTTCATTGCTCAGCGGTGGTCAAAAAGATTGTTAGGAATTGTTAGGGAAAGAATAGAGAACAAACAGAAAAAATTAGTAATGCTACCACATAAATTCATGATGTATCTTTATCCTGAATATTATGCAGTGAACTCATCACCACAGCTTGGAATGGAGAGCTGAAAGCGCCCCAGAAAAAGGGAGAAGCAGGCTCAGTGAATGGAGTGACTTTTGTTTGAGGAAAAGCAAAATACATTGGGTATTTTCAGCTTGGGGAAGAGATGAAGCCTGATAACGTCATGAATGGTAATGGGTAGTTGAGGAAAGAGATTAATTACCATTCCTGACAATATAAGAATAAGGGCTGATGAAATCAGCTGGGCGTTTAAAAAGGGAACACTTCACCACCCAGCATGTGGTGAAGTTGTGCAAGTCATGGCCATGGGATATTAGGGAGACCAAAATAACAAATGGGCTCAAAAGCTGATGGCGCAATTTGGCAGAGGATAGGGCCATCAGTTTCTGCTCAAAATTGTGTCCAGGATGAAAGCCCAGAAGTCCCTATGTCACCAGAAGCTGTGAGAGAGGGGAGGGTCACTCAGTGCCTGCATTGCTTCTCGTGTGCTTCACCTGAGCGTTCCCTTCTGACCACACTCGGGGCATGGAGCCAGGTGAAGCTTTGCTCTTTGGTGTGACAACTGTGTTCTTCTGTAAAGCTTTTAAAATTTATGGCTGTCGTATTTATTTTTATTTGTGTGCTTTTCTGCATCTTCCATCACTGTCTCAAGTGGGAGACCCGAATGTATCAATGTGTTTGTCCCTCGCAGCTCTTCAAAATGTCAGAGAAACAGCCCAGTCCCCATTTACAAAGGGATTGTTGCCCCAGGAAGAGTCTGCTGGGATGGAAAAGGCCCTGAGGGACTCACAGCCACCTTCCTCCTCCCCACACTCTGTGTGGTGCCCTGGAGAAAGGGCCGTGCAGACCTTGCCATGCCAGCACTTCTCCCGCCAGCCCTCCCAGGACTTGCCGCCCCTCGGCTGCATCCAGCGCTTATGAGTAAGGCACAGAGAGAGAGGAAAACAAAACTCCTCAGTGCAGCAAAGCCCTCAAGTCCTTAGTCAACACTGAAGTGAAGCCTACGTGGTTTGGTCAAAATCCAGCAGTACATCTGTGGAAAGGTGGGAGCTGGATCCAACCCTTTTCTGGCTTGGATAGTAACCTGTAATTAGACTTGTCAGATGGTAAGACACCTAATATATCCTTCTGCAATATTTTTTTATGGGGAATTATAAGGTAGAATTGAGCTGTGAGCTGTAAAACCTGCCTGCAGAGGCACATGGCAGAACAAAGGAGCACATGGCGGCACAGACAGGCTCTGTCTCCACCGGGCCCTAGGGGAAGAGGTGTCACAGGGCAGACCCCTACGAAGTGTGATGCTGATGTGGCAACACGAGATAACTCACACCATATAAGGAAATAGTGTGCCTTAGAAAAGTGTGTAAAACCAACTCAGTCCTTTGAATAAACGATTCAGATTCCCTGCCAGTCTGGGTCTGAGATTCAGTCACCGACATTTTTGCTCTTGGTGTAACTTTTTCTTGTATCCAGTGTGCTGCAGTTCTGGGTTTTTCTCTTTATAGCAGTTAGTTTCTCGGCATAGTCCCTGACCACAAATACTTTTGAGTGGAACATCTGGTTCTAATGTGTGCTCTAGAAATGTTACTTTCTGCAATATTCCATTTGTCTCCCAAACAATTTTTTCCTCTTGTGTTTGCCCAGAGAATCTTGTAAGCTGATCAATATCTGAAGCAGCAAAGGATCCATTTGAGAACAAAGGCTCCAAAAGCCACATAAACAATTTCCCAGAACTCAAGGCAGTTGAGGAGAGGTACTTTGCAGAGCAGCCATGCACACGGGAACTCTGCAGGGCTGCCTTCCTCATCTTTCTCCATGTTCCATCCTACCAGTTACCACTACTGCAGAGGCAATCCCAGCTTGTTTCCATGCTGGTGATCCCATCTAACTTTTTGGTTTTCAGTTCTCCTTCACTTCTAGCTGAACCGTTTCAAATGCTCAGAGGAGGAAATATTACTATTGTCTGGTTCCTTCTGTTTTTTCTCAGTCTTTACAGCTGCCTTTTCAGCTGCATTATGTGAGAAAACAAAACTTCACCTACATAGAGCGGGAGCACTGCCCTGCATAAAACAGGATGTGTAGTCAGTAAAGCAGAGGTACGGGATGAAGCAGGAATGTTTAATATACTTTCAGGCACAGGGAACATGAAAAGGCTGCTGAACTCCAGAGAAAACTCCAGTGCTCTTCTGGCATGTTTGCAATGATGATGTAAATAATATATAACTCCTGGAAGGAGCATAGGAATATATAAGGTTTTATGTAGGGGAGCACTGCACGCATGTGGGAGATTCAGATGCGTCTACAAATCACGGGCTGGATGCCAAGCACTGTGTGCCCACTGTAAACGAGGCTTGGGGACTGAATTACTTAAGTAATTAAAGTGGATTGTGACTCACATGCTGAAAGGGTAAATTGTGCACTGCCACAATCCACTAAGTTATTTAATTTTGGAAAACCAAAGCTCCCCAGTGGTGGGGGAGGAGGATTTATTATTACATTATTTTATCTCTGCAAGCCAAACTGTAGGCAACACGAACATGGTTTTTAAGAGTTTGCCTGGACAGGGTTGTGTTGCTGGCCAGCCACCTCAACATTAACATATGGCATGGAGAAATAAAGCATGATTCAAACATGAGAAAAAATGCAGCTTAACCGTCTTAAAAGCCCCTTTAGGGCTTTTGCTGTAGGTAAACGAAGTTAAGCATGCTTTGAGGAGCCTGCTGTCCAGATGGGTTGCAGCTGTGCAAGGTGGAGCTTCCTCTGCTGAGGTGTTCCCACCCAACCCAGGGTGGGCACAGGAGCACTGGATGGAGGAACTGGGGGTTTCAGCCTTCAAGGAGCTGAGGCTGGAACCCTACTCAGCTCCCAAGAGCCTGCCTCATAGATTTCTGTGTCCTAAAAACCTATTAGTTTGCTTTCTGGCACTGGACACTTGCTTCTCCAACTTTGTGTTTTGGGGCACACATGGGATTCAGCTGCCCTGTCTCTTTGGACATCCCCTCTCCCAGACACTCCATCTTCATTGAAATACAGAAGGTAGAAGAGAAGATCTCAACTCAGCTATTGCCTCCCATTCCAGTGCAAGATGTCCCTGCCCATGGCAGGGAAGCTGATGACCTTTGATCTCCCTTCCAACCTAGGCCATCCTATGATTCTATGATTCTCAATTCACCCTTTTCATCATATTCCTCCCTCCTCGCAACCCAGAGAATATGCCCAATGTCCTTTTCAGTGTTAGAATCTGCAGCTCTTCTTTTCACCCTCTGCTCATCCATCCATTAAATGCTTAGCATAACCATGAATGTTTACCATATGGGCCTGTCTCTTGATATTTTAATCTGCCCTGAGTTTTGGGTCAGTAATAAGCAGTAGGAACAATTACAAAAATATTTGTCACACTTGAAATAAAACAGAATTATTTATTTTATTCCTCTGAGGCCTTATTCCTAATATAGCTTTTTGGACACCTGAGAAAATGCTTACATTGAGATTTTCTTCTGACTCTGTTGAAGTGATGCCAATAGGACAGAGATTTCTGTTATGATCCAGCTTTTAAGAGGTGCTTCTGCCCAAATTGAGGTGCAAATGAGTACATATGCTGAAGTCAATAGTAGAGATTTTATTTAACAGTAAGTATGAGGCAGAGAAAGAAATAGGAAAGGGGTCAGAGAGTGAGAGAGACAGATTAAGCAGAAAGATATCACTACCCTGTGGATTCCGTGGTGTCCCACTGGTCCTTCTTCACCCTGGTTTTTGGTGGTGGGGGTCCCAGAGTTGTTCTTCTGGGTTATCACCTTTATACAGTCCAAATTCTGGGTATCCACAGGTGTAGGTGCTGCTCCTGTAACTTGGGACAGCATGGGTGTAAGCAGTTGTTTCCTTTCCCACATTTTGCCATAGTGGGAATTTTTGTCCACGTGCAGTAACCAGCAGGTCACGCAGATTTGCCTCACCAGGCCTGGAATTGGTGCCCTCCTTTGCAAATTCCTTCCTTCTGTGCTTATTTCAAGTCCTCTCTGTGGTGGCTTGTCTTATGGCAAGTGCCTTCTGTGGCCTTGACAGTGTTTTGAGACAGGTAACTGCATTGCTTAAGTCCTTACAACTCCCTGTGTAATCATTTGCATGTTGTTAATGTCATTCATATTCACATGGTAAATATGATAAAACAGAGGAAATTTATTTGTGTTGCTGGAGGTCAGTAGAAATCTCAATAATTTTACAAAACATGTCTGGGAAAACAGCTGGCTGAGATAATTGCACCAGAGACACCTTGGTCACTTTGCATAGCAGCCAGCACTCTCTTTGAAATCTCCCCAGAAATATCTCCCAGCTTGAAGCCTGGGCTCTGGCGTTTGCAGCACAGGCATTGCATACAGCTGTGAAGCAAAACTGCTGCTGTGTGCTTCCCCCAGCAGCTCCAGGAGCTCGGTGGCTGGGGGAAGAGCCTCCATTGTGATGGAGAAAAATGAGAGGAATTGGCTGAGAGAGCTCTGAAGGAGCAAGGATGCCACATTTTGGTGTTTTCTGAAGCTGCATGACCTTTGATATTAATAATTCAACAGACAGGTACAAAGCAGGCACTGACTTCATCTGATGCTTTTTCAGGTGATCACAACCCTGGTCACCCCCTCAGTGTTGCTGGGTGGTGCTAGTGGGATCTGACCTGGGGTTCCTGCATAGCAGGGAAGCCCCACGAGGGGAGGGCTGCTGCCAGCACTTGCCCAGGAAAGGTTTCTCAAAAGTCAGAGGGATCAGGTTAGAAAATGAAGCAATTTAATCAATGTCTTTAGTAAGAACTGCTTCCACAAATGCCCTCGTTTATTAAAACTATTCTTAGACCTGAGAAGAAAAAAATTCATTTTATAGGAATAGTGATTTCTGGAAAAGGTATTTTGAACTTGTTTAGGCATAGCTGGCAAATTTTAATTATAGATGAACACTTTTTAAGTCATATTTTACTCCTCTGAAAATGTGGCGGGCCTGAGTCAGCAGGATGCACAGCTGACTCCAGCCCGGGGAGGAGGCTGGGCAGAGCAGGCTCAGCAGCCTTCAGATGTTGTGCACTATTCTCTTTTCAGTGGCCTTTTCCAACCTTCTTAGAGAACTAGGTGATATACAGATGAAGGGTATTTTTTTTTTAAGAGAGACTCTAAGTAACAAAAATGACTGGGAAGAGTACAATATCTGCAGGTCTGACTCAACAGCATCTGCTTACCTGAAAGCACTGAGAGATTATTGAAATAAGGCAGGTGTCCAGGTTTCATTGAGGAAAATATTTAAAGCTGTTTTCGTAAGGAGGACTGTCTGGAACAGTGAAGCTGGCATATCTTGAGGGAAATGGAACAAATCAAAACAAACACAAGAAAGGAAGGAAGAGAGATTTTGATAAAAGCTTTTAACTCCTTTTTTTTGGAGCAGATTAGAAGGTTGGTGTTTTGGACACTTACCTAAAAGACTGATGTTTTGGGAGGAAAGGAAGTGGAAGAAAGAAGGAAACCTGCATCCTGAGCACAGAAACAGGATGTTTCATGGAGGGAGGAGGGGTGGAAGTGAATTTGTCCCTCTCCAGATCCTCTCCAAAACACAATGTGTGCATGCTATATCCACATGCTCTTAAAATACTAGAGGTGCATCTATTTTTGACAAAAGTTCAGTTATTTTACCTGTCATTCTGATTTATGTTTCTTAGAAAACATAGAGCTGCAGTTGGAAGAAAAGAGAAAAGCCATATGGCAGACTACTGCCAAACAAACAAACACATACAATATAGATGCCAAACAGCTTTTATACAAACAAAAAGAGCAGAAAAACAGCCTTGTCCTGCTTTGATGCATCTCCATGCTTCTATGAAAGAATATGTGTCTGGCCTTTAACCTCCCTTCAGTCCTTCTAGAGAGACTGGCTCTTTTACACCATGTGCTCAAAGTGTTTCCTAACACGCTCTGGTTTTAATAAGATCTCAATTTACAGAAATAAATATGCCTAACCCTGTGAATGACCCTGGAACTGGTGTTAATTTTAAGTGTTATCACATATTTGGCATAGCTGAAATACTGTGGGATGGAAAGCAGCTGGCTGGGCAGGTACTGTCGTGGCTCAGAAATGGCCCTTTGTAAAGTTAATCAGGGCTGAAACCCCACGTCGTGCTCGTGCAGCACCTGCTGGTTCCTCAGCCCTGTGAGGGCAGCCTCTGGAGCAACCCTTGCTCAGGCAAGCAGGACCTTGCTCGTTTGGGGTCTGCTGGATGCTGGATGTGAGGAGGCTCCTCAGGAACTTGCAATTATAGTAAATGTTACTTATTAAGCTGCTAACTGTCATATAATTTTAAAAGCCCCAAAGCACCACCTCTGTGTCTTTTTGAAAGAGTAGATGAGGAAAGAAATAAAATTCTCTAGGTTTTGTCAGAGAGGGAGGAACTCATTTTGTCTATTTTGGAATCCAGCAGTGGCTGGATGAGACCAAAAGGACAACCAGGATTGGGAAGAGAGGAGCAGAACTGGTGCTGAGAGCAGGGGCAACAGGAAAACCAGGGGTTTGAAGGAATAGATGGCAAGGAAGGATGGAACAATGAGAAAATGCAAGGGGCCACAGAAGACCCAGGAAAGTGTCCGGGGTGTCTGCCTCTTGTCATTCCTAAATTCCTCTGCTTCCATGTTCCCCTGTGCCAGAGAAGGTCAGTGAATGGCTTATTGAAGTGTTTTTTTCAGTCCTCTCTAGAATACATGAATGTTGAAGTAAACAGCATTTACTGTCCCTGCAGGCCACCCCCAGAGGCAGAGCTCTGTCCTGAGGACGGCTCTGGGTGCTCCACACTCAGTGTTTGTTGAACCAACTCCCCATGCTGGGACTGATGTATATTTAAAATAGGAAATGGCATGTTTCTTGCTCCCCATCCTCCCTTTTCCCCCCAAAAACATGCAGGATGCTCAATCTCCACAGACAGACTTCTTCAGTGTGGGAATGTGAGTACCTGAACTCAGCTGCTGGTCCTGTCACAGGACAAATCAGCTCCCTTGTCTGCCAGAGCACTTGGCCAAGTACAGGAGCACCAAGCTCAGCGTGGCTGTGCACGTTTTCACTGATGTCTCATGAACATCCACTACAAAAAAGAACTGAAAAAAGTTGTGTTATCTCTATGCTCATCCATGACAAAATTAGTAACTTAATGAGAATTTACCATGGATGCGGTAGGTCTCATTCCACACAGGAGAACTTGGGTTAATTGATTGTGTTAATCACATCCTCCCCTACTCATCTTAATCCCTACATTTAATTTTATTTGGGTTGCTCAGTTCCCTTGAGGAGCTGTGCTTGATCTGAGCACAGTCAGTTAAGTTTCTTGACAGGCCAAGAGGAGTGGAAGGATACACTGAGGACACAGCTCAATCCAAAGCAGAAAGGACAGGAGGGAGAAAAATGAAAGGAATTTCAGATGCAAAATTCAAAGTGTCAGGTGCTAACTGTCACCTAATGGGCCTTTCATTCTTATCAATATGAAACTACTAAATAGATATGTCTGTTTTAAGAAAGAAAACAGACAGGAGCAAGCTCTTTCCCATGACCTGCTCCCACACTGCAGTGTTTTCTTCTTCCAGGGAGTGGGAGTCCTTGCCCATGTAGCCAAACGAGGGCAGCTCAGCGCTGCTTCTGGACCATGCACAAACCCCATGCGGCAGAGTCATGGACATGAATCTAAACCATACTAAGGTGCACTAAGCTGTAAACACTGTGGACACTCACAGGTGGTGTTTGAGCCCAGCCCAGGACCCAGTTTGGTTTCCCAGTACTGACAGAGCCCACGGTTCTCCAATCTGCAGGCAGTAGACTTCTATTTTGTGAAGTCTCCATGCTTAAGGGTGCAGTAAGGAGAGGCTGCTTGGTGGGAATTTCAGCTCCATCTTTGAAATTCATCACTTTTGCAACTTCAATTCAGATTCTTAATGTTACTTTAATATAGGTTTTTGTGATCTAATTTCCCTTAGCCTCAATTAGAGGTTGAGGATATTAGCCCAGTAAAATCCTGAAGGAACAAAAAAACCCCGCCTAGTTTTTCTCTCCATCATTTTTGTAAGTGAAGTAGTTAGCAAGGATTTAGAGTAGGTAATTTTACCCTTGACAATAAATTGGCCATCATTTGTGATGAAGCAAATAGACATTCGAGCTGGGCAGAGAACAGCTGAAGTAGAACCTCAAGAGATTATAAAAGAAACCTGCTGATGTGCAGGTTTCTGACTTCCTGGTGTCAGCATTAAGTGACACTATTCAGGTTAAACAACCCTTTTTTCTGTGTGAATAAAGCTTTTTTGCACTTGGTGAGCAAGGCATGAGTAGATGGATACAAAGCCATGCGGCTCATCAGCATGCTTGAATATTATCCATCCCCAGCACCCCAGGTTTAGCTGGTTGCAGGCATCAATCAATTTATAGGGCAGTTATAAAAGCACAAAATGCAGAGTATATAGACCAGGCACACACTATTGTCAGAGATAAACGGGGTAAAAAGTGCAACAGCCTAAGGAAGTGCTAATCACAGCCATCCCCCTGGGATCTGGAATCCAAACAAGGGTGGTCACAGGTGCTCATGGAGGTGTGGTCACAAGAGGCCAAGCAGCATCTTGAGGGGTCAGACAACAGAGCACGAAAGACTTAAGACAATGTAAATGGTTTTTTAAGCCATGGAGATCTTTATATCTGCACAACTCTGGTGGAAATCCCCTTGTAGGACGTTCACAGAGCAGTCCTGTTTGATTTTTTTGCCACCAACGCCAGGAACAGCCCAAGGGTAAACAGAGTCTGACGCTGCACACCAGCCTGGCCTCTCTGCTGCCCCTGTCAGGCACAGGTTCCCTCTCACACCTTCCCATGGAGGGGGGATGCTCCAGCCCAGCTGCCCATGGACTCACCAGCTGAGCAGGTTTACTCCGGGTGTCCTGTGCTCTCATTCCACAGAGAATTCCACTTGGGAAGCCACTGTAGAGCTACATTTTCTCTCTTCAGACGTACATGATGCTGAGAGCCAATGTACTCAACATACTCTGCAACAGATTTTAGAAACTCAGCAGTTTTCAACTTGAGCGAGGTTGCCTTTATTGATGATGCATTTTACCCTTGTTCTCTCCAGGCAAATCTATTAATGCACTGATAACACTTAATCCTTGACCTGTTCAGAGACAGATAAGCAGGCTGGTACCAGGTCTAGTCTCTCCAGCATAAATTAGAGCACAACACAAGAAATTCCTAAGGATCTGAGCAGTTCATATAATCCCAGTGGAATTAATAAATATGCTTCAAGATATTCCTTGTGTTGTTGCAGATTAATTTGTTTTTATTAATGTATCACATCTTTGAATGTTGTAATCTCATCCTAGCTCCAGGAAATTGCTGTGATCCCTGCTCCAAAGCTCTTAAAATGTTATGGTAGTCACTTGTCTATTGCTGAGATTAAAGAACCAAGAGAGTAAAGGGCACAACATGAGTATGGTGAAGAGTAAGTTTACAGGTACAAGATTGCCTGTTTTCCCAGGGGAATCACAATTGCATCATGAGATTTAGGATCTTTTTTTTTTTTTCTCCTGCTAACATTAGATTAGAAGACACTCCTATGCTGGCATGCAATGTGTGAACTTCAAAGGGAAAGTGTTTTGAGTAAGGAAAGAGTGACAAGAGCTTTCCAAGAGAAGTGCCCATCCCATCAGCACAGTAGGCACTTTTTTTTTTTGAAGGAGACATTTACACATTTAATCTATTTTTAGGCAACACTGGAGCACTTGCCAGCTTCTAACAGGCTGCCCAGGGAAGTGGCTGAGGCACCATCCCTGGAGGTATTTAAGAAAAAGTGAAGATGTGGTGCTTAGGGACATGGTTTCGTGGTGGACTTGACAATGCTGGGTTGATGGTTGGACTTGATCTTAGAGGGCTTTTGCAGCCTACATGATTCTGTGCTTCTCTAGGCTGTGGATTGGAGTGAGAGACAAACAGCAGTGTTCATCAATGTGGTACCTCACGCTCCACAGCTCCTGCAGACTCCCCGGGACAGCAATCCTTGCTGCTTTCCCTCCCTGAGGCCACACTCACCATCAGCCCTGGAACTGGCAGGAAGCAGATCTTTCACCCAAAGCCTTTCATCTCTGGTAGTGGTGCAGCTTCTTGCTCCGGGCTGTACCTGTCCTGACTGCACATTCTTCCTACAAAAGACTGGATGAGGAGCTATTCATCATTTTAAATGCTTTGGTTACAGGTTTCCTCAGCACTTCCCTTTTGTGCAGTGAATTTTGGTTACTGCTCAGAGCTGACCTACAGTTCATGCTGGTGTTCTGAAGAGGTCTAGGGATGCTCAAGGCCCTCCATTTACAAAAATTCAACCCAGTGCTTTGCTAAAATGGCTTTGGAAATAATGGGGTTAGTGTGAGGAAGAGCGGGAGAGGGAGACTATTGCTAGAAGTCTGTTTGGAAAAAGGAAAGGAGGATATTTTGGGAGAGTCAGAAGAAAATAGTTATTAAAACAGACACGTTTTTCTGGATCTTCTCTCTGAGTTTTGGCTTCTGAAAAGCAGCTTGCTAATTACATGAAAAAATGCAAGAAGAGAAGGAAGTTCTGACTAATCCTAGTGTTGAATGTGGATATGTTGGCCATCTGTAATAAAACACCTTGTCTCCTTCCCTCCCTGTCTCCCCTCTTCCCTCCCCTTTTCCTCTCTCTCTCCATCCTGAGTACTGATATATCCATAGTTTTTGTAACTGTGGAAATTCTTGTCCTGCAACAGTTTCAAGCAAACCCAACCAGATCGCACAGTAATGTTAAAACAGTGGCCTCTGAATTTCAGCTGCGCTGATTAAAAGAAAGTAACTTAAAAAGTACTTTAAAAGCATTAGCAGATTCAGCCTAGCCAACAACACAACAAACAGCGTTTTTATTTACTTAGTCCTTTTCTTTTTAAACGATTTTTCCATTGAAATGATTGCTAATTTAAAGCAGGAAATTCACCAGCTATGTCAGTATAATTTGCATCAATTAGTAACCCAGAAGTGGGTGCAATTCTATTTTGGTCATGCAAAAAAGCAATAGCCTAAGGGTCTCTCTAAAGAGGGACTGACACACAGCCATGATGTATTGCTGAGAATACCTCATAGGTGATACATCTGCATAGGCCACAGAGCACTCCTTCTCCCTGAGGAAAATGGTAAAAAGGTGTCTTAATGAGTAAAATTATTTTGGGGTGGTAGAGAGGAAATATTTCATTGATTATTTTAATAAAAACCAAAGAAGCATTTAAATATGGGGATATTCTTGTCTAAAATATAAAAGGGAGAAGGACAACAACAAGAAGAATAATAATCAAGTACAAGCCAACACTACAACTATAAATTTTTCTGCCTAACATTTCGCCAGTCACAAATGAAGATGTTATTCTGAAAAAGACACAGTAGCATCTATTCAAAGGAAATTTCACGGCTGTGAGAGGCACTGTTTGTAGCTCATGGGAGGAAAGAAAGCAGTGTGCATCTCTTCATTCCTTGGGAACATTTTGCCCTTCTCTTGTTTATTTGCCATGTGGAGAACGAACCAGCAGTTTTCTGCTACAGATATAATTGCAATTTCAGTTCTGATTTGTATTACCTGGAAATCAAACCGGAGCCTCCAAAGAGCAGGAGGGCCTACATGCAACTCTCTGGAGTCCCAGTGGCTGCAGTGTGTCTGTCTATATGGAAAATAATTTTTAAAACATGCTTGCTATGAGGAGTAAATGGCAACATGGGCTGTCTGCCAGTAACCTCAAATCTGTAGTGAGAAATAATTCAGTCTGCTTGCAAGCTGAGCTCTAGTCTTCCTCTCCCTGTATAGGCTGTCGATTTCGCTGTGATTTACTAAGAGTAGGTACAAAATATATTTTATTAAGGCAATATCTTCCACTCTAATCATGGTTCTTAAAGTAAAATGCCAGTGTTTTACTCACTGTCTCCCCAGCACGTTTCAGGCTCACTTCTAAACTTAATACACTGTGCTGAGTACAAGTGTTCACCACTGGTGGTGGCTTTTGGCATCGGTCATTGCTAGATTTAGCTGCTCCTCTCTGTATTTCATCAAGTGGCTTGAAACAAATTCATTACCAGAAGGCTGGTATGTGTCTTTGATGCATTTTTCCAGCTTATCTAAATTGTTGAGACAGTCAAGCAACGAGCACTTTAAAGTGCAAGTCAACAAGTATCAAGCTGAGTTTCAGCTGTCTGGTAAGCGAAGACTCAAGTGACATATGCCACTACGCTGGTAACAGAGATGATAGAAAAGCTCCTCGAGAAAGCCCTCCCCATTCTCCCCAAAACCAAACATGAAACTGCTGAAGTCAGGCATGGGAGTGGTTTTATGACCTATTGCAACAATGCCACGTGCGAGTGTACAAGCCTGTACTCTGAAATACATTTGAGTGTTGCTTCTGACTGGGTGTGGAGCTGAGCCTTGGAGGCTGCAACTTCGAGGTGCATTGAATGGTGATGTGACTTCATGGTGTGATGGAAAGATGAGCCTCAAAGGAGCTGTAGAATTGCCCAACTCAACATTTAGTATGGGAAATGAATAAATGTCTAACCTGTGCACATTATAAAGATTTGCATTGTTAAAAGTTTAGCGCTGGCATGCCACATGTCCTTGGACTCAGCAATGAAGGTGTGAAGCCTGCCATCAGAACTTGGTCAGTCAAATCTGGAACTTGCCCTCCACTCTCCTCCTGTTAGCCCCCACTGCTAGTTGTGTCTTTACTCATATCCTTTGTTCATACAGCATGTGGCAGCAATTTTATGTGTTCGTACAAAATGCAGCTTTCAGGTGTAAGGACTGGGCAGGAAGTGGGTGGTTCAGCCGACTTGACCATGGGCTGCTGCTGAAATCAGTGGCCCCACTCCCCTTCCCCTTGTCCACGGAGACCTCTGACTCCAGCTTCTGCCTTTGCACAGGTACTGCTGTGTGTTCAACCCCTCGATGTGCTGGCTCAGGGACTTCAGCAAGTAAAGCACAGATTGCAGACCTGCTTGGCCTCAGCTGGTGGCTCACAGCGTCAGAGCAATGCTGGTTGTAGAGAAAGGGGTGGAGAAGTGTTGCTGGGGAGAGGGAGGGTAATCACACCCTTTTTTGGCAGCAGAGGTGTTTCATCATAGTGGATTTAGGATTAAATGTCACCCTGCTGGGGTGCAGATAGCATCTCATCCACAGAGAGTACATGGGCTGCTTGCAGGGAAAATTGCTAACCTAGTTGTTATTCCCTGTGTTTATGGTCAGGAAAGGCTGGAGTTCACTGGCCACACAAATGGAGATGGCAGGATGTGTCTGGCCTATGCCGGGGGATATCCACGTTCCTAAAGGCAGGTTGTAAGAGGTAACAATCCCACAGTTTGCATGGTAAAAATCATCTCCTGGTTAAAGATTGAGTTTATCAGCTGCAGGTAACACTCTGTTTGAAGTCTGCATCTGCACAGCCTGCAAAGAGAGAAGGGGTCTGCTGGAATGGGAGCATCCCCAGGGCAGCATCCCTGTTCTGTGCCTTCCCTACGGAGCTGGAAGTAATGAAGGTGTTTGAGTTCAACATTAACTGCTCAGGCTTTCTGGGCTCTGACTGTGGCTCTTGGAGCTGAGACAGGCCCCAACAGCACTTCAGCTGGATGAAATAAAGAGAGCAGCAACTGGAGCCCAGCCAGGATGCAGTTAGCTGAGAGAGAGAGAGCGCTTCCTTTTCATTTCTATAAATTTGTTCCAAAACTGTTTTATTAAGCTTGTTCTTTCTTAGCAGAACACTGGTCTAGTTTTCAAAAGTGTTTTAGGCTGACTGGCAAACCCTTTCACTTGTGAGGAAATGCTGATCCCAAATTCCTGCCTGCTCCCGTGAAGTCCAGCAGCTAAATATAAGGCTGGGGTGCTGAGGAGATGGGGGATGTCCTCTTTGAGAGGCACACAGACCAGCTCATCCCCTGGAGACAAGCTCCAGCCAGCACACCCTGTGAATTGGTGGGGCACTGGGTGGGCTTTACACAGGCTCTCCTCAAATACTTAACAGCTGGGAGCAAGGCAGGACGTGCAGTAAAAGCCAAGCAGACTTAGACCTGGGGTACTATAGCAGCAGCATCGCTGCAGAGGTTGAGATCCCCAAAATTTAAAGAAAGGAAGGCTTCCTAGAAACCCTGTAGTGCAAATAGCCTTTCTTAGGTGCTCCTGTGGCTGGTGTGGGCTGCAGAAACACTCCCCTGGGCACACCTGAATGCAGGGAATATCCAGGAAGTTTTGGATCATCCATCAGCACAGATAGAAACTGTGAGGCTGGAGAACACCTGCAGCCTCCCAACAGCCAGGCTGAGGGAGGAAGGAATATCCTGGTGGAATAGCAGCAGCTGTTACCAGAGTGTGCTGCACAGAAAATAAAGTTGCTGTGACGAGAAAATCAGAGGCCAGAGTGAGGATGCAAAACAATGTTGATATCAAGGTGCTACAGTCTGAAAAATGAAGAGTTTGAATAAAAATGTCAGAGAACCAAGTGGAGGATATTCAAAGGAGGAGTAATAAGACATTGTAGTGTGCTGGATCCCAGCAGGCATGTGAAGCTTTGATTTTAGGCATACAGCAAGGGAAAAGTGTAACTGTAGGGAATGAGCTGTAGGGACACACTGAAAATATGAACCATATTTTCTTAGAGGTCTTCCCTCTGAGGCCAGGAGAAGCACTGGTCAGCATGGGACTGTGGTGTTGTTGATGGGAGTGTGGATCTCTCTGTATCCACCATAATCAGGGCTCTGGAGGCTGATCCTGCAAGCTGCTCAGTGCTCCCAGTTCTCCATACCCACAGTTCTCAGTGCTCTCATGTCACAGCCATGAGAGCTAAGAAAAATGTATAGCAGGTCCAGGATCAGGCACAACAAAAGTAGTGATAAAGTTTTCTGGGAGCCTCACTTTGAGAACATTTACATCGGTTAACAAGAGGCTATATAAATCTGCATTGAGATCATGGGCAAAACACCTGAGCTTAGGATATAGAGCGTGGTACGAGTGAGAAAACTTAAAGGAATTGTATTGATGCAACTTCAATCAATTTGTATTTGATCTGGTCAACAAGCCCAAAGCTTGTATAGGTATTTGTATTTCAGAGGGATAATGGATTATTCTGGGTTAGGTCAAACGAGGCAGGAATTGACTTCAGCTAAGACCAGACAGGTGCTCACATTCGGGCTGGACTTGTTTGTGGAGCTGCTTCCCCTTTGTGCTCAAAGGACTGAGCGTGGGCGCTGAGTCAATTCCTGCACCTCAGCTGGTGGGCTGTGACCTCGAGCTGAGGACAAACCTTGTAACAGGTGTGCAACAGGTCTTTGCCTCTCAGGCTAAATCAGTGTGAGCTACTCTTAATCCAACTGAAATAGCTCCTAGGGAAGAAGTTTCAAAACATCTTATATTTTCCTGTTGCTTGATTGCATCACCTTAAAATTCACCTTTCAATCAAATTGGTGGGAATTTGCCTGCAGTCTGCTCTTTAAGCAATATGGTTCTTGAAAATTAAACTGGCCTCAAACTGCAGAGAAATTAACAGGGGAGGAAAAAAGCTTTATCCTAGACAGGAATCTAAAGAGTGACTCTGATCTTCAAGTTTAAGCTAATACAGTGCCACTGATATCAAAGCAGATATTCTTCCTTTATACAGAAATAAATTTGATCAGTGGCTGGGCTGTTAATTCAGTATTATTCAACTAGATGTAAGATTTTTATAACATCACCAGTTTATTAATAGTCAGAACACGAAACTTTACATTAGTGTCAGGGATGGGGGGGAAAAGCGGAATGAAGAATGGGAAAAGTTGATATTATTTGCCCAGGGCAGATAATTAAAGAGCAATCTACTTTAACAGCATCACCTTTATATAATTTCTCCTGTCTACCATTGCCACAGTTTTCCACACCTCAGGGGAAGAGCTGGCATTCTTAGCAGAGCTCCTAAATGGGTTCTTGTTTCTGTGAGATACTCTTATTAATATTTTTTTTTTTAAATTTTTTCTTCTTCTTTTGGAAAAACAACCAGTAAAACCACCCACTGACTTTGCAGAACTACATGATGAATTTAGTCCTGAGGCTGGCAGAGGGGAGCTGAATGCTGGGACACAGCCACTGCCTTTATGCTCTTGGGCAGCAGAATGGGTACGTAACTTTGCCAAATAAAAACCCTTACTTTGATTTTTCATATATCATACTGTATTACATGGTTTTCCTTAAAAATACCATCAGCTTCTCTTTCCTGCTTATTTATTCAGCAAATGTTTCTGCATCTGAGAGAAAAAGAACTTTTACTTTTCAGGAATCTGTGCTTCTTAAGTTAACGTCTGTTACGACATTCTTTTACATTTAAAAGCCTAAGCTCCTCACACTTGTTTGTACAAACACTTCCTACAAAGATGTGCTTAAAATTCAATATATGCTCTTGAGAGTGCATTTTCTTCTGTCTTTCAGTTGTAAGCCCCTGGTTTCTGGAATTCAACATGACTGTACTGTCCTGCCAGCCTTGCTGAACTTTGTAGAATGACAAGGTTCCCTCACATTATTAACATCATGCTACCACTTCAGTGACATTGAATGTGTATTTCATGGACATTTTGGCCTTTACTTCTGTTATCACATAGATTCCAGAATCCACGTTCTGGAAAATATTTGAAATAGTAATCCTTGTAACTGGGGATAAAAATTTAGGCACAATGATTTACTTTAGGACCGAGTTTCTCTGAAGGTATACTCACCTTGTGTACTTAGGATTTTATGACCCCAGCCTCTGCCAGGTACCTGTCTATCAAAGGCACTGCAGATCTAGGGATGGATATAGGACAGAAATCCAGATTTGCTGTACTCACAAAACAGCAGCACCTTAAGTGATCGCTTTAAGTGTCTCACTTAAAACATACAGAGCAAATAACTTCATGAGCATTTTCAAGAAATGTGGCCTTAAAACTGCTGTGTTTCATTCCTCAACTTTGTTTTGCATTTCATAGCCAGTGAAAAGTAATGAGCTTTTCACTACTGCAGGTTGCTGTGAACAGGATAAATGATGTCCCAAAGATGCATCTTGACACATTCCTGTTTTTAGCTTCTGCTTCCTTTGTCTGCCCACCTGGAAATTTTGCAAGAGTGCCCATTTCCTTCATATCTATCAGGAGTGTTCTTTAAACTGTTCTCTTTTGCCTCTGGTATTAACCTTTGGGTTAGAGACACTTGTATGGATAAATATAAAGCTATTTTACACAAGGGGTATGTATCAATCCATGCCTCCTCTTTCGAGGCTTAGACAGAGATGTCATTTAAATGGGATGAATCCATTTGGCTATTGATAATGTTGATTTGACCATTTCTTGTTTTTTTTTTTTTTTAATCGCACAAAAATTAATTATGTAGCATTTATTTGTCTTACAGGAAATTATTTTTAAGAATATCTAAAACTTAGCTACTCCTAGATCTAATCTATAAAACTTAGACCTGAATTGTAAGACTAAACATTTATATTGTAAGCTCTAGATAAGAAATTCTGAGTTATTAATAAAAACATAAAGATAAAATGCTGGTTTTAGCCTACCTTCTAAATGTCAGTGCATTTTCAAACAAGCCTTATGGCTTTGGTAATGGAAAATGATCCTTCTGTTCTCAAGCCTGCCTTGAGGCCTTACATTCAGACCAGGCTGATGTGACCAAAAGTCATCACCCATTCGGCTGCTCTGTGACCAGCTACAAAATTCAGAGCTGTAGAGGTTCGGCTGCCTGTCCTAGCTGGCATCCATGTTGGAAGTCTTAACAACCGTTCCAGAGCAGGAGCTGTGGGTGCTGAATGCAAAACCTCCCTCTGTTCCAGAGTCATCACTCATGGCCATACAGCTGCCTGTCAGTCTCTGTGACATATATCAATATTTTACAGTGGTTGTAGGACATCTGGCTGCCCAATCTGGGATTAGGCACAAACATTATTCACTTCTAACCCCTGAAGAGGCACAGGCTGGAGAGCTGAGGGCTTGAGAGAGGCTCCACATCTTCCAGGAGACTGCACAAGGAGGTAAAGAAGAGCCACAAACAGCCTGTGATAAACAGTTTGGGAAAGACAAACTTCTTATGGGTCACTTGAAATAGTGCAAAAAATGGCCAAAATATTCTATAAGGCTGTGAAAATTTTTTCTTAGGAGGTCTCATGGAAAAACATTGTGAGACTCATTTTACTGATTTTTTTAAAATGGAGAATGGGATAAAGTCAAATCCTTTGGTGTCTTCTATTGTGCTAGAAAAAAGAAAGGCCTCTGAGGAGTTACTCTCTGTGTTCTCTGTTCTCAGTGTTACTGGTCATAAGCAAATTTTGAAAACCAGTATGTTGACAGAATGGGTAGGAGCACGTTTTGAACATGACTATTGGGAACTTTTTCCTCAAATGCATCTCTTATAGAAAAAAGAAAATCAAGTGGTATAAAGGTTTTAAAAGTCTGATAGACATGCAAGTTAGTAGACTAAATGTAGAAGAATCTTTTCATGCTTTGAAGATCGGAAATTTCTCTTTGACAAAAGAATAAATAGTACTTTTGTATTTTCTTCAAGTTGTTTCAGTATGAGATTTAGAAAAATATGCCTAGAAAAACTATAATGTTAGAAAAGTGATACTTGAGGTGTTTAATTGTATTTCACCCTGTAATGCTCTTTTTAATGTATAGGAGATCTGAACAGAAATTCTTTTATTAAAATACTCCTGGTATCCAAAATGCAGCCTGCTGAGTAAAAACACCCTTCTGACATGTATAGAACTTCTGAAGATCTTTTTGCATGTAGTTTGGACATGTTAAGACCTTTCCTCTGAACACAGTGAACAAATAGGTAACACTGTCAATGAGGGGAAGAGAAGTGCTTGAAATGAATTGTGTGGAGCTACCACAGTTACTTCTTAGCCAGATATGTGGGAAGTTGTCTTCCTGAAGCAGTATTCACCAAGGGAGAGGAAAGTGGCAAAGCTTGTAATATTTGATGGCATCGTTTTAAAAATGAAACTTGCTTTTTTTTCTTTGCCTTTGAATTCCTTTTCTACTCTGTCAATTAGCAATATCCTTGCAGTAAAAAAGAAAAATCCATTCAAGGAAAGAAGGACAGTGATCCTTTTCCAAAATATTTTGGGTGATTTTGACACATATGAGGGAGGGCTGGTGAAGAACCAAACTCCATTACTGGATTGATGGACTGGACTTTAACAACCCTTAGTTGGAAAAAACTGGCTTACTTTTCAGATCTCCAAGCATATTTGTCTTAGAAATACAACCTCCATTTGCTTTGACTGAACATTCATGTAGAATGGCCAGAAGAGCTGGAAAACAAAGCCTCAAGACAGGACAACCTTGTCCCTTTTTCCCAGACAGGATGTCACAGCTCAGTCACAAAATCATGGCTAATATCAAAAAATAACTCAGTTCAACAAAAACCCCTCAGCTCTGAGTTTCTAATCCAAAAACAGTCCCCAAGGCATTGGAGGAATAGATCCCTTCCTCGATTGTTTCTCTACCTCTGAACTCTCTGGCATTGCTTCCTGTTAACCTCTGTGTAGCTGAGTGGTTGTCAGCTTGTGTTTTCTATAGGGAGATCAGAGACTGCAACTTTCTGCTGGCCCAGCTTGGTGTTTTAAGTGTAGGATTGGGCTAACCCCTGCTTCTGTACGAGACCAGGCTGGGGAAGATGCTAGAATTTCCTCCCATTTTCCCTGGAGTAGATAACACCCTTGTTTTGACATGGACAGCAAAAGATGAAGCAATTTCAGGGCCTGCTCTCCGCTCTCTGGCCTGCAGTGAGTGCCCTTAATGGTTCATCTGGCACTGATAGCTTGTACCCTTCTTCACAACAGGTACCCTCACCCAGTGTTTGTGAGCCCTGAGTGCATGCTTTGACTTCTGAAATTAATGAAATTTTGTTTTTCTCAGTTGGCAGAGGATTTGCCAGCAAGCAAAGCCTGGTGAGGGTTCTGCCCACTGGAGTAGGAAGTCTGATTCTCTTAGCAAAAATGGTTGGAAGAGTGAAGCTGTTTTTAATGGGGAGAGGGGAGGGAAGAATAATATTTTTCCTTCAGAATTCGAACTGGAGTTTTGATTTTTCCTAATGGAGAAATACGCAGCTTCTCTTCTGGCAACTGAGATACTCTCCACAAGAATTTAGTAAAACAAAATGGATTTGTGACTAGGACAGGGCAGCTGGGAGTGTTGGTTCTGCTTCTGAGATCACACCCCACCTAGGCTTTGCTGTTCTCTTCCAAATGTGGGTACACCATGGGGGAGAGGAGGACGTGGGCTGAGCTGCAGCTCTCCTGCTGCCTCATTGTTCCTCTGAGGGGGTAAAGAAAAGGCTCAGCTGGTAGCTTGCTAAGCTCAGGAGCAATGGACTAAGTGCTTCTGCGTTTAATAAAGAGCAGAATGCAATTATAGCACCACGCAGGAGAGAGGTTAATTGGGGCAGGAGATTCAGTGGCAGGGCTTTGCCAGTCCTCCCCTTTGTTCAGCATAGTCATGTCTCCAGCTGTATATACAGTTATATATTCAATATCCTGAATGTAGGCCATGCTGTGGAAGAAAACTACCTCAAGCTTGAGGCTTAAAAGCAAACTCCCATTTGAATAATTCAGATACAAAAGACTTCCTAATTTTTATTTGAGATGTATTTTTGTTTCTTTCAGTGGTTGTATAACACACATAAATGTGAGGGAGCTCTTTTGTTCTCTCCCTCTCGGGTGCTGTACGTCTGCGCAATGCAGAACTACCTTGGCTCGCTGTACTGACATTAAGAAAACCAAGCTTTGTCTGCAGACTGAGTGTGAGGAGTGTTGTCTGCCAAGAACCATCAGAGTCAAGTCATGAGGGTAGAAAAGTAAAGTTTTAAGGTGGGCTATTGGTTTTTCTGGCTGAATTAGTTATAGTTGGCAAAGAAACCAGAGCAGCACAATAAATATCCCAGGCTTATAATGATCAATACTGTAAAGTGACAAAGCAGGTCCTGGAGCTGGAAGCTGGGAGCACTCAGGTCTTTCAGCCTTGCTCCTTATAGGAAGACACTGGTATCTCTGTGTCACAATGAACCTCCTTTGGAAAGATAGGAATCCTTATTATTATCAACATTGCCCTGTCAGGTGCTGCAGAAACCTAGCAGAAAAAGTTGCCTGCTTTCCCAGGAAATGTTTGGTTTCAGAATCAGAGGTAGCTGTCAGAGGCAGTCAGGAGATAAAGAAACACAAAGAAAAAGACTATTTATCAACTGGACAAAGGGTGGTCTCAGCATACCAGGAATTTTTGAACCATTGACTTTCATTGCTGGTGATGAGAAAGACAATTTTTCATTGCTAGGTTACAAAATTTCATTGACTTCAGAAGATAACTTGTGCTGTTAAGCACAAGTGCACAGAGATGATCAGGTGCAGAACTGCTACAGAGAGCTCCCTAAAGCCCACTGAAGTTGCTACTTGTTTTTTTTATTTTTTATTTACTTATATAATGACAACTGTCAGTTTTAGAAGTCTCAGACACAGTCACACGTCACCCATGGCCAATGAAGGAAACCAGCTGAGAGCTGTGTGCATTTACAGCTGCTGCTGGAACTGCTGAAGGTTGTGTCAAACCAAAAGACGGTTGACCTTTGTAGTGTGAATCTGAGGCTCTATCAACCTGTGCTCCCACTGGTTGCTTACAGAAGTCAGCATTAACACGTGCACTCCAGACAGAAGCCCAGAGTGTAATTTACTACTGCAAATAAGTAAATTTAAAAGTAAATCCGTGTGGTCCATTTGTAGCCAAGCGCATTCCACACCTGGAAGAGGCAGCCAGGGCAGCTGAAGGTGCCAGACATGAACTTAAGGGTGCATTGAGCAGACATTCATGTGCCAGACTGTTGCAGTGGGGATCCTGCAACACGCATATATCAAACCAGGAGTCCCGTGGAAAGGAAATATATACGGACAGACAGATTCTTGATAGCTGTTTCAGAGATGTTTATTTCTCCAGCCGCATGGCCGGGGCTCTGCTCAGGAACTGTTCCAGTCACGGGACCAAGGGTCCTTCTGCCCGCGCAGGGAACACAAACCAACCCATGGGAACGAGGCTGAGCAGGGACAGGGAAGCCCCGTGTCTGTGCCCTCAGGGCCCCTCTCCCAGGGCTCCATGGCAGGGGAGGGACCCCAACACCTCACCCGTTTTATTTTAATAAAAGGAGAATGAAAACAACTGGATAAACATAACAAGAACAGTTTCAAAACAAAACAAGCCACCCTCCTGAGTCTTTAAATGTCCAAACAGATTCTCTGGAACATCTTAGGGCTGACAGAAGGGAGACAGAATTCTCTGAGCATGCTTTGTGGGGAAACTGAGGCAGGAGAGGGTTTAACTTCTTCCCTCCCCCTTTTCATCCCCCACTCGGCATTGGAAAGGGATTTTTGGGGAAACAATTGGCAAAAGCATGGTTTTGTGAGGGAAACCATGGATGAAAAAACGGATTGGGAATACACTGGGGGTAATAGGACATAGGGTAAAAGGGAAAGGTGGGATTAGGAAAGGGAAACTGTAGGGGGGGCTTACAATGGAGATATTGTCTAACATGACTACGATTTTTTGCATATATACTGCCTTTTACAGAAACACCATCAGGCCCAGTGACCTGCGATGCTTGTAACCCTTTTCTCCCTAGTACAATATTAAATTCCACCACCTCTCCATCTCCCAAGCTTGGGATGCATTTTTCAGGGTTATTCTTTTTAATAGCAGTTCTATGCACGAATATGTCTTGCTGGTTGTCACACCTTGTTATAAAACCATAATTTTGCTTAACATTATACCATTTTACTATCCCTAAGGTCTTAGTTACTATGATCTTTTTCCGAGTGGCTGCTGTTTTCTGTCTCGCTGCGTCTTTGCTCTCTCCTTCGGTCGCTCCCGTGTTGGAATTGTCGGGGCTGCTCGTGCCTGCGCGCTCTTCCCGGGGTCGCGTTCGGGGCTGCGCGGGCCGGGCCGGGCCGCGCCGCTCAGTTCTCCGTGCGTCGCCTCCTCTGGTCGCAGCTTCGCTGCCGCTGCCAGGTGCTGCATCCACGTCTCGGCCGGGCCCCCGAGTGATGACCCCCCCGCGCCCTGCTCCAGCGCGCGTCTCGGCTGGGCGCGGCTCCGTCTCGGTCGGGCATTCCCGGGGCTCGCTCCACCACACGCTGCACGCGGCCGGGCAGGCACCGCCGGGTCCCGCCGCTCCTCGCTCCGCCACCGACACTGCGGCTCGCGTGGCTCCGCCCGCGCGCGGGAACTGCCTCGCTGCTGCTCGCAGAGCGCTCGGTGCACGTGGCCTGGGCCGCACGGTCCCTGCGCCAGGCTTCCCTTCGCCAGGACACAGCTGACATTGCTCAGCAGTCTCGGTAACTAAATAATATTCACGAAAATATTCTTCCATCGGCATATATTTTGACTCAAATATTAACTGTGTCCAAACGGTTTTCCAAAAGCCCTTGGTAAGAATTAAATCCCAAGAAACATAGAAAAAGTTCTTAAACAACCATGCCAGGAAGTGTTTCAGTTCTTTCTGAGCTTGAATCAAGCTAAAATTTACAAATCGTTGTTCAAGAATCATTTTAAGTTTAAGATAAATGTCCATATGCGGCTCGGAGAGCCAAGAGTCTTCCCACTGTTCCTCCATAGTTTAGATACGGAATAGCAAAGCAAAACCAAGAAGAGGAATCCAAAGTTTCCAGGGTTTACTCACACAAATCAGTCGCTTAGGGATCGGGGATCGTTCTGCTCACAAATCTCCACCATTTGTTACAGTGGGGATACTGCAACACGCATATATCAAACCAGGAGTCCCGTGGAAAGGAAATATATACGGACAGACAGATTCTTGATAGCTGTTTCAGAGATGTTTATTTCTCCAGCCGCATGGCCGGGGCTCTGCTCAGGAACTGTTCCAGTCACGGGACCAAGGGTCCTTCTGCCCGCGCAGGGAACACAAACCAACCCATGGGAACGAGGCTGAGCAGGGGCAGGGAAGCCCCGTGTCTGTGCCCTCAGGGCCCCTCTCCCAGGGCTCCATGGCAGGGGAGGGACCCCAACACCAGACAAGGAACTTATTTTGGTTGCTGGGTTGGCTTTCACATCATTTGACTGTGTCACACTGTTTTATTGGCCTCAGCCTCAACCACCCTCGCTTTAAAGCAGCCTGGAGACAGAAGCAGCTCTGGGTGACAAGACCTTTCAAGTTTTTAGAAGTCACCTCTGAACAAGGCAAAGCTGTTATTTGCCTCTGTGGACTGTGAAGGAACCTCACTAACAAGCTCCAGTGTGGATATCAGCAATGTACATGTACATTTACATACTTGGTTTGATGATTAGATCTTGCCTGTGTGCTCAGAAAAGCCTTGGTGAGCAGCCTGAGTGAGGAGGGCTGGCCAAAGTCATCCATCCACAAGTGCTGGGCTCTCTCACAGAGAAAGCTTGGCCTCAGGACAGGGTCATTGGCTCCCCAGCTTGTTGTGATAGTGGACATCAGGAAGGAAGAACCACCTGAGTCTTTTGTGATGACTCTTGTCGTGGACACAATGTATTTCTCATTGCTATTTAGTTTTTCTGTTATACTCATAAACTGTAATTGACTGAGATTGAAAAATCACTGGACTTGCTGGGGGATGCTGGTATCTACAAAGGGGAGAAATTATGTCATATCCAAAGAACACAACTTGGATACTCTCAAGGGTCTCAGCCAGGCCCTAAACACTTCCAGAGATGGAGCACCCACAGCTCCTCTGGACAACCTGTTCCAGTGCCTCACCACCCTCATAGTAAAGAATTTCCTCCTAATATCTGATATAAATTTCTTCTCTTTCAGTTTCCAGACAGTCCTTAGCAGGAACAATGAGGAGTGGCACGGGGAGCCTCTGCACATCACATGTGCCCTCTGTCCCTGCAGCCCTGACTCCTCGAAGCTGTCAAGCTGAGACTTGGCTGGTTTGTGTGCTGCTCCACTGCTCTTTGCTGAAGGGCAGCCTCCTCCAATGAGCTATCACTCACTGGTAAATGATAAGGGAAGGCCGCTGAGGCTTCACTAACTGCGTTCATTACAAACGTTGTAATTGTAAAGATTTGCTATAATTCAGTTAGCTGCCCTAAAACCCTTGGCAAGCCACATTATTGAAATGATTATTGTTACAAGATTGTTGTAAATTGGAGTCAATCATCCAGACGTGAAATTGTCTTTTTTATATCTGTGTGGTAGGGAACAGTCTTCCTCCTTTTATTTCTTTAAATTAAAATCGCCTGGTTATTGTACCTCGAGTACCTTATTGGACAATGGGATCCCTTTCCAAAAAATACAATTAAAACTTCTCATCTCCTCAGTAGAGATGCCCTGAGTCTTTCTAGTCTGACAGCTCACACTGTTACTCCCACCAGGTTTTTGGTGCTGCAGGAAAACAGCTGTCAGGGATCATGCAGGTGCAGCTGACTCTCTGCAGCTCAGATGCATTGGACCAGAGCTTCTTCACCTGTGTCCTGTGGGAATGGCTGCAGACTGGACAAGGGAAGACATATGTGGACATTTCCACAGACATGTCAATTGAACACATCACAGAAAAGTAATTAATATATATTCAAAGGTTCAGTTGATCTTGATTGGTTATAGATTGATGAGCTGCTGTGACAGCCCTGTGCAAGATGGCCTGTTAATTAGTTTCAGGAGAGGATTCTCAGGTTTGAAGCAGTGAAGAAACACTGGACTAGCCCATCTGTTGAACCTCTGAAAATCTTGATTCCTACTTGGTGTTCAGGCCTGGTGTTTGTAGAAGTCTGAGGAAATACGGGATCCTTGCTGCTGCTTCTCCCACTGTGTCCTTCTATTGCTCAAATTGCCCTGTCAAGCAGGGAATCTTGTGCATATTTAGGACATGTCACCTCTCATGGACAAAGGCAATTGGATGGCTGCAGATTACCCTGGCCATTATAAATGCCAGTATAAGGATGGGAATTGCTGCTTCTCCTAAAGAGATAATAATTTTTATGGTATTGTTGGGGTTTTAGGAGCTCTCCTGTTTTTTTTTTTTTCTGTTAAAGGAATTTTTCCCATACATGTTGCTAGGGGGACAAATGGCTGGGTGCTTAAGAAAAACAAAAGAGCTGGCTACTCTTTTGTTTCACCTGGGTGAGTGGTCAGTGGGTCTCTGTCGGTCGGACAGAGAGGGAGGCTGCTTTTCCTTCTGCTGGAGAAGCCCCGGGATCCCAAGCCCGCCTTGCCTGCCCCACTGGAGGCCGGGCTGTGGCTGCCCTGTCCCCGCCGCTGCTTCGAGCCTTTGCTGCGTTGTAGCCCTGCTCGCCCTGCCTGCCCAGGCCTCCAGGGGGTTCCCCGTTTGGATACATCACGTCTGCCACTCCGGATTTGTGCTCATCCCTGCCGTTCCAGCCTGCTGTTCCCGAGGGTCCGGCTGGACACCGGGATCGGCTGCCCAGGGGTTTGTGAAGCCTTTGTCCCATCCCTTCCTGGGATCCCAGGCCGCCAGTGCCGCGTGCTCCCCGAGCTCGCTCCGGAGCGCCCCCTGCAGCCGCGGGGGAACCATCGCACCTGCCCTGCTCACCGGGAGCCGCCAGCGCCCCTGCCGGCTGCGAGCGGAACTGCACCCGAGGGGAAAGGGCCTGACAGCCGAGAAGGCCGGGACTGGGTTTGTGATTGTTTGCTGTTACTGCCATAGTTATTGTTGTTTGTTTGACTGGTTATACACATATAGATATATAATAGTAAAGAACTGTTATTCCTGTTTCCTACATCTTTGCCTAAAAGCCCTTGATTTTGAAATTATAATAACTCGGAGGGAAGGGGGGGTTGCATCTGCCATTCCAAGGGAGGCTCCTGCCTTCCTTAGCAGACACCTGTCTTTCAAATCAAGACAGGTATGTAATATAGTCAATAGTTAGAAACTTTTCTGAGGACTAGATCAGTAGCTGTGACAGGCTTGGTATGACTGTTCCATGGAAGGGGTTCCTTTTGCTTGACCAGAGGTGCACACATGTAAGTGGCAGGTAAAATTTAGTCCAGCCCAGTTGCTGGCAGTAGGTAATTTGATATTTATGAGTCTTTCCTGAGGTGGATTTCCAGCTCAGCCTAAGAGAAAAGTCATGTCTATGCTCTGGTTGAGCTGTACCCCTCATAGGAGCAGGGGAGTGGGAAGGAAATAGGACTTTATATCAGTGGGTATCTCTTTAGATTGCATGGGCAGTTTCCTGTCCAAACAAGAATAGGTGTCTTTAGTCCTGGCTTTGTACCAAAAAATATGATTAAAAAGAATCAGTCCTTATGTCTCTTGTGAACCCCTTGTCAAATGATAGCACTTGGTGCTCCCGTGGAAACTCTGGGAATAGGCACTCAGTAATTCCTTGCACAGTCCTTAAAATTACTCATCTGATAAGCAAAAGTTCTTTTTGTTTTAGGGCTGAAAACACAGTTAGGTCCCAGCAACTGTGCAGAAAAGAGTGGGAAAAGGGGCCAAACAGGACTGTATTCTGCTTGCAGAAGCAGAGGGATGTTCTTGCTGTTTCCTGGCCTCTGTGGAAGCAAAACTGCTTCAGAGTCTCCTTTTGTCTCTGCCCTGTGCAGGGAAACCATGAAGGGCAAGAATGTCTGAAGTGGGAGAAGGGGAAAACCCCAGTGCTTCTGCTGTGGAAATAAGTGGTGTGCCATCCTTGGCTGGTAGCACTGCAGGATGTCTCCTCTGCTCTTTCCAAGTAGAAGACTTGCCCCCTCTAGGTGGAGTGGCACAAGGGAAATAGGCTTTGCGCATGTGTCTCCTCTATGGAGCAAAGGGAAAATATTTTGGCGGACAGAAAGCACAGATTGCCCATGAAACCTGTTTCCACACACCACCAGATAAAGCATGAGTGGCTGTGACAGACACCCCAGGGACTGTTTCTGGCTCTTTAAATTATTTTTTATTTCCCTTTATTGTCCCTGTCTGTCACCATGCAGCGTGTTGTGCTGGGTTAGGTGCACACAACTACCAACCTTAATTGTTTAACTTTGACTCTTCCCTGTTCTCAGGGTCACTCAGAAAAGTTTGTCAGTGTGTGACTGTTGTGGGCCCTCCATACCACTACAGCTTTCCTGAGCATCCCTCTAGCACTGCCTGCCACGCCTCTCCTATCTCACACAGAAAAAGCAGGTGGCTCGGTTGTGGGAGCAGTGAAAGATATTGAAAGGAAATTCACCAGAAAAGAAATTATTTTCTACCTAAATAGAAAAATTGTCATAACTGCAGGGAGTAAATACCAGATCAGGTCTATGGAAGCTACTCATACCTAGAGCACAGGAGCTACTTGTGGAATTTTAATCATATGCGCCCACACAATAATAATTGCATTTTTCTTTTTTTTTCCCCAAATTTTTATATTCAGCTGAAATAAATGCTTTTATTGTATTAATGATCAAATATCTTATGTCCAACCCACTACATCCTCTGGGAGGAAGGAAACGTTAAATGCCTTGCTGAAGAATCTGGGATAAAGTTGATAATGAAAAGTTGCTGATTTCAATGAGGGCAGTTAAAATGCTGGTCAAATTGAGAGCTTAATGCATCACCAAGGTAAATATAAAGTTCTTTTGTTGTGTTTTTTTTTTTCCCCCCTTCTGAATAAAAATCTTTCAAAGTAATTTAAATAAAACTGAATTGATATAATTAGTACAAGCCCATGAGAAGTGATTGAATTAATAATTATGGCCACTGCTATGGCTACATTATGGAAGCCTTCAGTTTTTATTAATTCCATGTTTGAAAATCTGGATTAAACACCCAAACTAATAAGTCAAAACATTGATGTTAAGATCCAAAGAACAAGAGCATTGTCACTCTGTATAGCAGGGCACCAATTCAGTGCTTAATTGGTACAAGAGCTGTAATAATATGGTTCATGTCTAATTAATAAGACTCCTAACTAGTCATGAAACTTTTAAGAGCAGTGAAATTGTTGTAGTTTACATCCAGAGTGCTACAAAGTTTTTCCTCTCTGAGACATCACACTCTGATGGGGCAGCTTCACTGGATACAGGCAGCACGTGTTTATCAGCAAACCACAAAAGCAAAAATTGTATTAGAAGGAGTTGTACCATCCATCTTGTTAAAAAGACTGGAATTCATCTTGGGTTTTGCTTTCTCCTAAGAGGAGCAGGGAAATATGCTGCAAACCTGGGCAGTTAAGATGAAGTGGTCAAAATACTTGGTGATGTGTTGATTTGCTCCCACTGTCCTCCTTCTTGCTGACTCCTATAAGCACTCACAGACTGATTGTCTTGAGAAAGGGTTCTCTTGGCATTTTATAGTATTTCCAGGCAGAATTTTTCTATATTAAAGGAACAGTGTTCAGTTTAATGTTCCAGCCATATGCCAGAATTTATAATCATTCCCATTTAAAGCAGTTCATCTAAATCTGATCCCAGTCCCGTGCAATAAAAAAATATAATTAAAGGTGAATGTAAAAATTATTGAACAAATATAATAAAAGGGCAATTAAAGTGTTCAGATATAAAAATGCAAGAAATAAGGTGAGCCCTAACCTCTTAAATTATTCCTAGAGCAAATATACTTAATCACATAGATTCCATTCTTTTTTTTACCTTTTGCCCAGACCTGCAGGAAATACTGTTAAATTAGGAATACATTCTGGGTATTTTTTACCTAATACTTACTAAGATTCACAGGAAGGATAACTTGCTATTAACATAGGCTTCTCTTTTTTCCCTTAGAATTAGCATACTCAGGGTATCAGTGCACTCTGTGAAAAGAGCATCTTGTTTGACATTTCTTCATGGATTTTTTTTTTTTTTTTAATGAATATACCTAATTCCTTTTTGTAAAGCTCATGTAAGTTTTAGGCACTCTCAGTGTCCCATTAAAAAGTACTCCAAAGCTTAATTCTGTGAACTACCAGCTCTGCTTTCCTGTATGAACTTGCTATCTGCAAGTTTCACTTGGTGCCCTAGCTGGTGTTAGAGGAGACGGTGGCAATCATTCTCTTTTCCCTTTCTTGTTCCTGCCTATTCACAAAAAATGTTTGCAAAAGATCCGTCAATTCAAATTGCGTGCTCTGCTGGAGATAGACCTTTGCCATGAGATTAATGGGAGTAATGTTCTAGGGGAAATGCTTGATTATCTGTAGGGCCAATCCTATAGTCAGGTATTATATGGTGATCAGGAGACTTCAGAGGAGCCGGAGTTGGACACCTGGTTCTTGGAAAAGAACCAACTCAAATTGCAAAGACACTGAAAGGAGGAGTGAAGAGAAGGCCTCTATAATGTTAGTAAGGTTTGAAACCATACTGATCATGATTAGTTTGATGAATTAAAATATCTGTTTTCAATATGTCATGAACTTTAAAATGCCATGTCCATTATGTTGTGAGTCTTGAGAGCAGCTTTGAATTCAGGGTACATTTTTCTTTACACTAGATTGCTAATCTGAAATGCAGTGTCATTGGCAGGTGTGTTGTAGCGAATCTTCTGAGTGCCGTGGCTGTGATCAAAGCTGGAGTGGGCCGTCAATGGTGATTAACAAAGATACTGACCCTATTTTTTCAGCAAGCTAAATTGAGAATTTGTTTTTAATCCTTTATAAAAACAAAACCAAGCAGAATCTAAGCCAGGAAACAAATAAGCAGACACTTCTTTGTGTGCATGAGATACAGCAAATAGGATAAAAGCTATTTGTGGATTTAGTGGTGCTTGTTGATTAACACCTACACATTCTCTAATGGCACTTGCTGCTGCTCCTAAGTTAATGCACTTGACTGGTTTGGCTCCCTGGCTCATGGCTTTGCTCTGTGGGAACATTCAAAAGCTTGCTGAGTGAAGCTGAAGATGGGCTAGAGGTTTTGAAGCAAAATCAAACATCTCCTAAAGTTAAAAGTTCTCTGTTTTTTGAGAATTTCATTCTGCTCAACTGTACAGGTGCTTAAGAGCTTAAAGCACTTTGGGTGGTTTGTGACAGTCAGTGGTTACATCCAGGATGAAAACCTCTGCTGCATCTTCATGGTGAGGGCCATGAGGAAGATTGTGCTCAATTGCAATGGTTCCTGGGACCTATAGGTATTCCCTGCTGCCGTGATCCCTCAGAGCCAGAGCCACGAGGGAAGTTCTGCCCTGCAAGAAGAGGGGCAGGGGTGGTGTGAGGCGCTGGCTGGAGGCTGCCGGGGATGGGGAGGGCTGCAGTGCTGTCCCTGTCCCAGGCTCTGAAACAACTCTTGCTGGCCCCACCACTGATCAGTGCTGGTAACTCTGCTTTTCTGAGCTGTGCTTCAGTCAGCTCTGGGGTCAGGGGCCTCCATGGATAACAACCTTGGATAAGCAGGAATTTCCCTCCTGTCATTTGCTCAAGAAGGGACAACTGCTGAGGGAAGAGCATGTCCCTCCTTTTGATTTTTACCCATAATGCCCATGTTAAAGATGCGACATAAATGCTGATTTTGGAGGAAAGCTCTCACTAAAATACTGCCCCACTGGATTGGGTGGCATCATTCCCACAGACTTTAAAGGTGCCAGGGTCTTGTCCTTTATCCTTCTATTCTGAGCCTCTTCATCCTGGAGAGGATGTTTGCTCAACCAAAATGAGATATATGTATGATCCTAATGGGCAAAAATACTCCCCAATGTTAAGAAAGATTGCAGTGTCTTGGGAGTGCCTGGAGATGTGAGGGATGGATCTCCTCTCAGGAGCAGAGCCAGCTGGCTTCCAGACACAGGCTATTGGGGTAACTCTGCTGATAGTGTGATGAAGAGTGCAGAGAAATAGCAAAGATAAATGTTCCAAATCTTGGAATATTAGAAAATGCAATAACAAACTCAACTTTTGTCTGCCAGAAATCAAACTGAAACAATTTAGGAGGAAATATACTGGCATCCTGTCCCTCTGCTCCCTCTCCTGACTCCCAGCCTCCCTTTTTTATCTTCTTTGATTTTTCCATCTGGCTCATCTAGTTGAAATTTGAACTGAGTCTGAACTTTCAGGATTTTGTGGGATATTTTGCGGGATATTTTGCATGGTAATCTATCTGTCTGACATCACTGCAAGATTGTGAAATCACTAAACCATGGTTTCTCCTTGTTGTCACAATGAAAACATGTATTTTAATAGTGTCCCATAACCCCTTTAGTGGTTACAGCACAACTCCCACTTCTGGTCTCCATGACTTGGGAAAGAATTATATACACTGGCTGAATTTTTTAGCAGATATAACAGCAAACCATATTTGGGAACTTGGGGAGAGGGAAGAATAATAAAAAACCAAACAGGACTAACAACTAAAAAATGCACTGTGCTTGCAAACTTTAATAGGCTCTTATTAGAGACGGACTTGAATCAAAACCTTGACTTCAACACAGCATGAAGTACAGTGGGAGTTGGGAGTTCAGGCTCATATCAGACATCATGTCAACATATCTCTCTGTAAAGGATTGAACCAAACCCAAAAAGCTCAAGGTCCATCAGTTAAGAGGTTAATGAGACACAGAGACCAAAATGTTGTAACCTGCACGAAAAAAGACTCCTTTGTTTTGAAGCATGTAAAGACAAAGACAGTCAAGAAAAAATGTATTGCAGAGGTGTTTTATTGCCTTTTCAGATGATTTCTGTGGAGTGTGTTTTATGAGCTTTGGCCACATTTTTACATTACTGCTGAATAAAGCTCTCATTGTTCAAAGGGTGTCACCTGGTGACTCATGAATTTCTTCAAATGCTGCTTAAAAAACCCCTCATGTGAAATTGAGAGTGCTGCTCTGTATGTACCTATGAGCCTACAGAAAAATGAGCCACTTCTGAGCTTGATCAGTTACTGGACTGGGGAGCCTCAGACAATTCGAGATTGATAGACACAGGGAAGAAGTGAAAATACAGCATCATCTCTGCTCCTCATGTAAAATAAATCTCCTTGATTTTGTGTCACAAGTGCTGATTCTGTATTTCCAACTCAGGACTTCACTGTGGAAGTATGAGTTGAATTTAAAGTGAATCTAAGTTATCTTTTAATGAAGGTCTGCCTTCTCCTTCCTTGAGTCAATGCCAGTGCAGACATGCCTTTTGCAGAGCTAAGAGACAACAGGGAGGTTAAAAGGATGCTTAGATGGGAAAACAACTGCTTTACATGATTTCCCTGATTTTCTAGGTCAATCTGGATGAAGCAAGTCTTTCAAACCAATCTTCTCTAGCAGCTTCCCAGTGGTGTGCCCAAGTTCTCATGTGTGCTGTGTGCCTCTAGCCCAGCCAGAACTCTGCTTTTGAGGGAAATGCTCTTCCCAGCCAGGTGAGTGTCTGTAGTCCAGAGCTGCAGCTGGAGTTATTTTCAGAAAATTGATCCTATTACAGAATCCCACCAATGCACTTTATAAACCAACTGTGGCTTAACTTGCATACTTTTAATATTTCATTTTACCATTGAACCTATGTACTGGCAAAATCATTTAAACAGCCCAGTCTTATCCCTCTCCAGAGGACTGTTTGGTCATCTTGGAGATCAGATTTTGCTTTATCTAACCAAAACTGTGTCTAGTGTATCTGCAGCAGAATTACCTCTATGTCAGCTCTTGGATCTCTCTATTTTTCTTCCTCTATCTTTGCTGTTTCATCATCTAGTACTATGTGAACATTTTAGAAATACAGTACATAATCCTCTGATTAAAACTAGTTGAAGTAAAAAGAGCACAGATCCATGTCAATATCTACAGAAAGAGGTTGGTAGAGACATGTTCATAAAATGTTTTCAGCTCTTAAGGAATACCTTTATACTCAATATCAACAGCTGAGAAATGCACCCTGCCTGGGGAAGCAAAGAATGGACTGCTTTGTGGAAATCCGAATGCGTGTGTGTAATTGAGATCTTGAGACTGGGGTTTTATACCCACTTTATACATGAGGATATGAGGAGACAAATTACACTGGCTACTGTGACAGACTGTGCCAAGGGAGAAGGCTTTTACTCCCATCTCTGGGAAGCTTTGCTGCATTTCCAATTTGCATTGTACAGGTTTGCTGCTGTAGGGCTGCACTTGGGCAGATGGTTACTGCATGCCTGGAAGCACAAGCGAGGAACTGGAGAAGAGAATTCATCCTATCCCAGAGGAAAAAAATGCATTCTCTCTGGCAGCAGCGCCTGCAGGAAAACTTGGTATTGAAGATCTTTTCCTTTTTCTGCAAAACATTGAAATATTAGGAGGAAAAAGCGAGGGTAGGCAATCTCATTGTAATCCCTCCTTGCCTCAGGGACAGGGAGTCAGGAGATACCTCTAAGTGGTTCCCCTGGGGGAGGGATAAGGTGGTGTGTGCACTGACCATAAAGGCCTAAATAGCTGATTAAAATGTAGTTGCAGACATTCAGGATGACCAGATTTTCAGACGTGCTGAGAATTCATAAAAGCCTTTGAAGCCATTGTGAGACAGCAGTACCTTTGGAAGTTGAGCATTATAAAACTGAGCCATGCCTTAATATACAGAACCAAAAATATGTAAAAATGCCCACTTTGTAACCTCAAGTACTGAGCAATTTTAAATGCAACATACTAAGAAAAGATAAAAACGAACACAGTGCACAGTGACTTAACTTAAAATATTTAGTGAAAATATTGGTATTTTTGTTCTAAACACTGCAACTCTAATAAGGACACCAAACTATGAATAATTTACATCCAAATCAATGCATTGACCAGACAGAGAATCTTCAAATTACTGAACTACTCAAAGTTAGTGTATTTTTCCGTGTAACCTTTTGTATTATTAGCAGCAGAGTCCTAGTTACTCATGTGAATGCAACAACCAACCAGTCAACACCTAAATACGCCTACAGGTCTGCCTATGCTCTATTACAATATGTCTGATTGATAATCCTGCAAAGCTTCTTTAGTTTAAAAGGACAACCTGTTACTGGCTCCCAGTATTCCCTTTTTGAGGTGTGAAAATAAAGCGTTCTCTTAAAATTTAACTTTCCCCCTGTTGTCTACACTAGAGGTGGCTGAAATGCAGCCTTAACCATTTTATTTCAGAGAAATCACAGGAAGCATCAGGTGGCAGTGACCTTTCATGGCTAAAGATATGAGCTACATTTTTCATTAATGTAACTCTTGGTCCCAAATGCTGGAGAGGAAACAACAGACTTCAAATCATTCTACAGGGAATCCAGGGGATTACACAGCGGTAACATAAGAAAATCAAAACAAACTAACTCTTTATTCAGCTAAAATCCTGCTGCAGTTCTGCTACAGATTTCATCATTCTGCCTAATGGGATTAAGGCACACAACAAGGGGCTCCATTCTCCCGCATTTCTGCCTTATTCCTTTAAGTGCTGCCCAATTTCAGAGCCAGGAAGATTCATGAAAAAGTGCAAATACCAAATGACAAATATTTTCCGTTTTTGATGATTGACTCTGAAGAAGCTTGACTTGGACACTTTTGCTAATGAGGTGAAGTCATCTACTCTGCAAATCAATGCTCTTGGGAAACTTGTAGATGAATTCCATGCTTGGCAGCATTCCCCTTTTAAGTTCCAGTTTGTGGCTTTTTTCATTCTCATTAGTTAAAGGTTCTCTGTGACTTCATTTAACCCCAAAAGGAATTCTGCTTTTTATTTACTAGCCAAGGAAGTACTGGAGCACTGCTTCAGAAAGGGATTGATGTTTGTGTGAAGCAAGGGCCAGCAGCTTTCTGGAAGCAGAAAACCACAGGGGTCTCCATAGGGGTCCACAGGGTCTCACCAGCCAGGGCCCAACTCACCACCCCCTGCAAGGAAGCAGAGGAGGTCATGAGATCACAGGTTCAACCAAGTTTCCAGGTCACCATGCAAGGCTATTGTGATAGGGCAGGGTTGATGTGAAACCAGGAGGTAAATCCACAGGTCAGATCCTGTGAATGTTAGGCAGGTCCACAAAGACAGCAGAGGGCCTAGGTCAATGTCTTGGGGTGACTTTATGATGTGTATCCCATATTGTTGTTCTATGCCCAGAAATTAATTTTGTGCCTTTCTATGCCTTCAAACTGAGCCTGAGAGGGGGGAGAGGAAAACTGAGTGTACTTTTTCAAAGCAGTTTGCAGCTTGTTTTCATGTTTGAAGGACACACAGATACACACACAGACTCCTCTCAGCGTTCGGTTGGCAAGAGGAGCAGGAGGAAGCACCCGGCTTGCTTTCTTTGCAGCCAGCTTTCGGAGATGGAGAATTGAACTTTTGTTTGCCTGGGACTTCATTTTTTTTCCTTTTTCTGTGATGGACTGTTTCAACATCAGAATATATTGGGAGAACTTTCCACTGAGGCCGTGGCCCTGGAGGTGGGCCCACCACCCTGTCCCAGCTCCAATGAGGGGAAAGAGACTATGGAAGGACTCTGAAATTTTCCCAGGTTTCTCTCAGCAGAGCGAGAGGTTTTATTATTATTTAGCATTACTATCCTCTTCCGGTGTGTTTGTTAAACAAATAGTTTTTATCTCTTTCACTTTCCTTCAAGGAAGATTTATTTTTTCCTGAACCTGGTGGGTGAGGGGTGGTTCTAACCTGCCTTCTCTCAGAGGATATATTTCCAAATTTGCCCAAACCGGCACAGTCAACATGGAAAGAGTTCTTTGGGCAGGGATGGCAGGCAAAGACATATTCAAGGCTACATATTAGAGCTGTTATGAATTGTAGATTTTAAAATTATATGAGGAAACAGCCAGTACTATTTGAAAAGTTAATGCTGTATTTGTTCAACATTGGTGTATCCGGCTTTCACCATGGCATTGCTTGAGAGTCCTGAGTTAAGCTGTGCTAGTCACAACGGTAGCACGGGCCAAAGAGATGCTCTTGCCTCAGAGACCTCAAGTGGGGGCCAGTGTTTATATTTGCAGTTTTATGGAGCAGGCACAAGGCTACCAGTGATCTGATTTCCCTGAGACACTCAGCAGTGCATGATACTGCAAAGCAGAAAACTGCCAGAGACAGAAAATTGCACTATCTAATTTAGCTGGGACATGTACAATCTCTTCAATGAAGAGATTGAGTCTATTAGATTCATCTGTAGTTTTACTCCAGCCACTCAATTGTAAGGGGGTTAAGCTGGAGACAAACAGTGATTCAATTTTATGTCCAGTCTGAAAACACAAATAAATCTTCTGCTCCTGTGAGCTAACTGTCCTGTGTGCCCAAGTACAGGATGCTTTAATTGGGTGTAATAGCTCCAGGTCTCGACTTACGTACATGCACATCAAACACTCCCTTTAAACCATGAACAAGTGCTATTGAAATAATTATTGTATTAGCATCATCATCCTTCTATATGGAAATGTGGAGCATATGGCAAGCTCAACAGATGCCTATAGCTGCCATCCAGATAACATTATTAAAAACAAAAAAAACCAAGGAAAAACCATTTTATTTTTGGCATATTGGCTGAGAACACTCAGGAGGCTGAACTGGAGACTGCTGACATATTTGTCATCCTGCTGATTGCCTAATGTAAAACACAGAAGGCCAGTGAAGTGTGAGAAAAGCAAGACATTGTAGAGGACCAAAGCCCGAGCACTGGGACCAGGAAATTACAAGCAGCGACCTACAGTAAGTATGCAACAAAAGTGCAGAAACCCAGCTTCTTGCTGCCAGGGGACAGGCTGTTGACTGGGAACAAAGCTTCAGATTTCTCTCAGTGATTAGAAATTTGCAGTGCTGTGGATGCCATGTCCTGAACGTCCTGGAGGAAGAATATGGGCACTGTGGCTGCCAGCTGATTCATGGGGAGCAGCTGCAGAGAAAAAGCCGCTTCCTGCCCTCCCAGATGGACGAAAACTGTCATGAAAAGGCCCCTATGAGGGAGGGTTGGACTTCAGCCTTCAAACAGATTTATGCAGAGATACTCTAAGTCCCCAGATGGGAAAAAAACACTTCTCAAACTCCTGAATATCCTGTTCAAAGGAAAGGCTGCTTGTCCTCCTTGAGAGAATTTGTCAGGGTAATGTAGGGCACAGGGAAGAAAGACTCTGCTCTCCTAGACCAGGAGCTGGTTTCATCTGCTGATTTCAAATGGCTATGAGATTAGGCTTTTCTGAGTGAGAAAGTTTCCTTCTGTTCCAAAGGTGGGAAGAGGGCTGGGAAAAGGAGCTGCAAAGAGGAGCTGAAGATAGGGAATCACATGTGAATGGATGTCCTTGAAAGAACAGAGCAGATGCTTGAGCTGGATGCTTTTTATTTATTTATTTTCATAGAGGTTCTAGAATAATGACATTCTTGGTTAGTTTTGCTGTTCCTTAATATCCCTAAGAAGTGCTTTCTGATAAATGGAGGAACTACAGGGAAATACCTTTCTTGCTACGGAAACACCATGGTGATTTACATCAGTTTAAGGAGTTCTGCTTCTGCAAGTTCTTTGCCGCAATAAGATAATTTTCGTGGTTATTTTTTGAGTAGGGAATGCTCCTGGTACCTAACATGGTGCTTCAGACATTGCTCTCTCTTCCTAGGAATTCTGTGTAGCCTGCTGGGTATTCACTGGTAACACACAGGTAGCTGGGACTGAGATGGGGCAGATGACTTCAGTTTTGAAATCTGAATGGATTTTGTGCATTCAATTCAATTTTGGTTGCAAACAATCAAAATTAAGAAGAATTATGAAGGAGGTCTTAATTTCTCTTTCTCAGGAGAGCCACATGAGTAAAAGGAAGGAGTGTCAGTGTCTGTGTGAGAGAGAATATAGTAACTGTTATGGTAAGTGACTGGTGAAAGAGATTTACTCATTGTTAATTTGCCTTTCCTCTGTTTCATTGCCCATGTAACGTGCAGTTTAAAAATATACACAAGCTAATTAGGAGACATATTCTGGAAGGGAGTCACAGCTGCATGATGTGAAATTTCTGCAATCAGTGAAAAAATGTAAGGGGCTTGTTTACACAGTTCAGACATCCAACTTCAGCTACACTGCCACGAGTGGCTGAACTTGTGATATTCCTTTCTTTCTTCTTAGTAAGTATTTCTCCAAGAACTTGTAATGCTGCCTGTAATACTAATCATTAGGCTGCTCTTGAAGTTTTTGTGTACACAAAAGCTTGACCATTTTTTCTGACAGTAGCTGTTGTTTGAATAAAACATGTTGTTACACATCCTCTGCAAAATTTGTTTCTTGTCCTTAATATTTTCTCCCAGGGATATTGCCAGTGTGATTTCTAGAGTTCCTTTAGGTTTCCATAGGTTTTCACACCCTTAGATGAGGTATGATTTATTTTCCGCTGCCTCAAATCTGTCTTTATTTTTGGTGCATGTTCCCTTTCTACCTTACGATACTTAAATGATTTGAAGAATATTTAAGGAGATCTCTAGTTGTTTACCTCCGTGTCATTCATTATCAGCAATTTATCACCTTATGGTATCTTCTTCCCACTTCTAGATGTGTATAAACCACAAATAACTAGTATTATTTTAAGTGTACAAGAAAGACATATTACAGTGAGAAATAGAATCATAGACTCATTTATGGCATGTATTCATTATTGCATTACATATAATGTTAGTGTGTGCAATAATATACAGAACATGCACTATGCAGCTGACTGTGTTCTGTGCAGCACATGGGACTTGCCATCTAACAAAAACCAGAAAAACAGCTTCAACAAACTGTATGAAAACCATGCTTTCAACTTAATTTTTCCCCTTTGATGGTTGCATTTGTGAAATTGAGATCCTGGAAAGCCATGAAGAAGTCCTCATCATGAAAGGTGACCTTTTACAAGATACCACATCCTGTGTGGTTAAATGGCTTATGCATTTATTAGCACCTTTAGATTCAGAGCCTGCCCACTTGGTGCTAGCAGAGGAATATTTTGCCTTCTCTGATGTCAGTGTGTGCTATAACACATTCCAGAAAATTCCAGAAAACCTGTGAAGAAAATGTATCATAGGCTTAAGACTCATGAACTTTAAATGGTTTGGAAAGCCTTTAGATAAAGTTTGAGAAGGGCAGGCTTTGCGCCTTACAAATATTGACTAGTTAAAGGACAAGGCTCAGCAAATAAGACTTGATAGAGTCAATTGAACACTTATTATGTGTAGATTAACTGCCTTCCCACTTTAAAGGGTTTTATTTTGCACCTACTGTCTTCTTCAAGAAGGTTGCTGCAATCCTCTGGGACATTGGAGAAGAATTTCATTGCAGAAGGGAGATAATTTTTAGGTTGTCACAGAAAACCATACTCTGGTGGGACAGAGATTAGGAACAAAGGATACAATAAACCTCCACAAACAGATCAGAAGCTGGCCTGGAAATCTGAAGGGCCATATTGAACTTCTTTACTTGATTTCCCAAGTTTACAGGAAGTAATTATAGTCTGAAGATGGAGACTTCACTAAGGCTGGTGCAAAACTAAGCTCTGAAAAAGATATGTTGAAGAATTGTGTGAGTTCTTAAAGCTATTTAAGAAACAGAAGGTGGATCTTAATATCCATATTTAAGAATTAATCATCTGCAGCTGGTGTGAAATATTCACAAGTGAGAATAAAAGTAAACCTTCAGGCCTTCTGGTGAGGAGATTACTGGGTGGTTATGATGCTGCAGTGACAGCCCTGAGGTTTTCTGCTTTTTAGGGCTTCTGTAGATGGCACAGCCATCCCAGCAGGACAGTCCTGTGTGTGTTGTATAGTGGGTTATGCCTTTTCCAGGATATTATGTGCTACTGATCTTTCATAGACAGTTTTCAGTGAGATGGTTTCCAAGATAGTAGATCCTTTTTTTTGTCTAACAAGAGAAGCCAGAAGATAATTGCTGCTTAGCAAATAGCACAATACAATTTAACTGACTGTCAAAAAAACCCCCCAAAAGAAGAAAGCAGCAAACAAAACTCAGTAGACCAGTGATTCCACAAAACATGAATATGGGCAGGAAAGTATGTGCTAATATCACTGTGGTCACAAGGAAGCATAGGTGAACTGCATCTATAAAGTTTCTCAGGTCTGGTCTAGTCACTAGATCTACCCTGATTTACACTGAGTGCCTGGCCCATGATATATAACTGTAGTGGTTGCTGCTAGTTCTGTGAGTGAAGCTGAAATTTAGTTCAAGGTGACCAGGAAAAACTTGTACATGTCAGTAAAAAAAAAAAAAAAAAGAAGTTGTAGGAAACAAGGTAATTTCAGCCATAACGTAACTATTGTGCAAATATAAATATCTTCTTCATCTCTTTCCATTACCTTTGTACTGTGATGAAATCAGCTCTGGGAATTCTGCTTTGGTTCATCTTGACTTTTTGAAGACCATGTAGTTATTTATACCCTGCACCACGCATACATAGTGTTCATGGACACTTGCATCCTTCTCAGGGTTATTATATGGTGTATGTAGAGGATATAAATACATTTTGTCTTGCTGGGTAAAAAATTGGGTGGATGACTGGGCCAAAGAGTGGTGGTGCAGGGAGTGAAATCCAGTTGGTGGCTAGTCACCAGTGGGGTTCCCCAGGGCTCAGTATTGGGGCCAGTTCTGTTTAATATCTTTATCAACAATCTCAAAAAGGGGATCAAGTGCACTCTCAGTCAGTTTGCAGATGACACCAAGTTGGGCAGGAGTGTTGACCTTCTCAGGGCAGGAAGGCTCTGCAGGGGGATCTGGATAGGCTGGATTGACGGGCTGAGGCCGATGAACATGAGCCAGATGTGCCCAGATGGCCAGGAAGGCCAATGGCACCTGGCCTGTATCAGCAATAGTGTGGCCAGCAGGACCAAGGCAGTGATTGTCCTCCTGTACTGGGCACTGGTGAGGCCGCACCTCAAATCCTGTGTCCAGTTTTGGGGCCTCTCACTACGAGAAGGACGTTGAGAGGCTGGAGCATGTTCAGAGGAGGGCAATGGAGATAGGGAAGGATCTGGAACACAAGTTTGGTGAAGAGCAGCTGAAGGAGCTCAGGGTGTTTAGTGTGGAAAAAAGGAAGCTCAGAGGTGACCTTGTTGCTCTCTACAGCCACCTGAAAGAAGGCTGTAGCCAGGTGGGGGGGTCACTCTCTTCTCCCAAGTAACAAATGATAGGACAAGAGAAAATGGTCTGAAGTTGTATCAGGGGAGGTTTATATTGGATGTTAGAAGACAGTTTTTCACCAAAAAGGTTGTTAAAAACATTGGGACAGGCTGCCCAGGGAAGTGGTGGAGCCAGTTTCCCTGGACCTATTTAAAATATGTATAGATGTGGAGCTTAGGGACAGGGTTAGGGGTGGACTTGGCAGTGCTGGAATAATGGTTGGACTTGGTGACCTTAAAGTTCATTTCCACCCTAAATGATTCTGTAATTCTATGATTTTTACTTGTGAAATTGCAACATATTCTTCACCAGAAAAGAAAAGGTGACTGCAATACCTCTAAAATCTGCTGTTCTTTGTAAACACAGGTATGTGCTTGTAAGAAAGTAAGACACAGACCTGAGCTCACAGTGGATTCTCTGATGCCCAACAGAGGTTGAGTTAATTCTGTCCCCCATCTTAGCCCACCTGTTTTCAGAAAGCTTTTGAGAACTTTGTGCCAGTGAGATCTATCCAGTTCTGTCAAATGAGGTGGTGGCTATGAAACAAGGGATCTAAAAGCAAATGAGGACAGAGGAAGCAGACACACAAGCAGCAAGTGTGGTTACACAAGCTTAAAAATGAGGCTGAAAATAATTTGCTGCTACAACAGTGTATGACTTCTCAACATCCCAGAGCCATGTTCTACACTGTGGAGAGATCCTAGAGAAAGACAAGAATGAGATCCAAAAGGAGTTACAAAACCTCTCTGAAGTACTAATGAGATAAGGCAAAAATTATCTAATGCCTGGAGAGCTTCTCTCTTCCTCCCCCTTCACATCTTGTTTTGGTTTTGCACTTTGATCTGAGTTTTGAGAAAAATGAGTTTTTAACAAATCAAGTTATCTGAAAAACCAGCTAGTATTTCAGGAACATGGTACATACATAGACAGCAGGCTCTAAAACTCAAATTAATAAATTGCCAAGTAGTAAAAGTAGAGTTTTGTTGAAAAATCCCAGTCATCTGATATGTAGGTGTACTCTACTAGAATATGATAGTTTGTTGGCTTTCCCTGCTCACAAACCATGTGTTCTAAGTAGAAAAAAAAAAAGAATTATTATTCCTGGATGACTTTTGACAGTTGGTCTGACAATAGAGTTCTCTGATGACTTGTACCAACCACATTTTGGTGACAAAATACACTGAATACGGTAGGGAAATACAATTTTCTGTGTTACTTGCACACAGTATTGGTAAAAAAACCCTGCAGAAATCTTACCCTTCAATTGCACTTAGTGTCAGGACAGGAGAGTAGCTCACAGTGGACTTGTTTTTGTTTTATGAAACATTCCCATTCCTTTTCTCCCTGTTTTGGTTTCCATGGTTCCAAAGGAAAACCCTCTTAGTGTATTACACAATGGGAAGCACTTTGACCTTGATCATGTCAACTGATATCTTTGGTTGTTGCAGTCATAAACTCTAAATGAAGCTTTTTGCACCTTGGTTAGAGATGCAATACCTAGCATGGGTTGGATTGTGGCTGTTAGATCAACAAAAAGTAAATAAACTACTTTTAATAGGCATCCTGTGACTGTACTTAGGTAGTTTCAAAATGGATATCCCATTCGGCAACAGCTCAGTTTTCAGCATAATGTGACATAGAATTGTAAATATTTTGGTTTGATCCTGGAGATAAGAATGAGAATTATAGGTCAAAAGTGAATTATAGGTCAAAACTGCTGATCTGCTTCCCAGAGGAAGGTGTGACAGCCATTGGACACTGCCTGCGTCTATCTTTTCATAGAGTTATAGAATCGTTTGGGTTGGAACGGACCTTAAAGACCATCTTGCTCCAGCCCCATGCCAGGGGCAGGGACACCTTCCACTAGACCAGGTTGCTCAGAGCCCCATCCAGCCTGGCCTTGAACACTTTGCAGTGATGGGGCAACCACAGCTTCTCTGGGAAACTGTGCCAGGGCCTCACAACCCTCACAGTAAAGTTTCTTCCATATACCATGTAAATTTCTCCTCTCCCACTTTGAAGCCGTTACTCCTTGTCCTATCACTCCAGTTCCTGTTTGCTTTTATCTGATGATGTCCTGAAATTGTTGCTCATCTTCAACTGCAGATTCAGGGAAGGACTGCTTTTCCTCTTTGAAATGTCCAGGGCTCCCATGTGCTCTGGACAGACAGAGAGCCAGATTTTCTTTCTAGAATTTAGTAGCCACATAGCATATCTGTAAATGTTGGTGTTTGTGGCTTCTTTTGCCAGATACAAATTACAGTGGGGGTGTTGTTAAAGGAGGAATGTTTAGCTCTGTGGTGACAGAGCTGTTTCAAAAATGCTGCACAGGCTGCCTGCCAATTCTGGAAGGCATTGTGACACCCACTATATTTGTTTCCATTGCTATGCTCCACTTAAATATACACAAAAGACCAGCTGGGAATGACTCTCGCAGTTCCTGAAGCAGGACTCTGTAATGGCAGGGTTAGCAATGCCTATGGTTACATAGCCTGTCCAGGAGCTGGTCCTTCTTCTCTTTTAGTTCATATCAGGTTTTCAGTTTCCCACTGAATTTAATAGGCTGACTTTCTTAGAATTTTTAAGATCTAAACTTAAAATGACTTATGTTGTTATGATAGTTCACTGATTGATGTGGCTGCTGTGGTTTTACGCAAAGGGCAGGGTGATCTCATTGCTATCTCTTTTAAAGTGATCAGCAGTCCTTGATCTGTTTTACACTTACAATATGAATATTTAGGAATAGCTGAAAAGAGACACAAAAGTATAAGCATGCAGAACAAACTGATGGAGCAGCCCCACCACTTTGTCCTTCAGTATAGCTGAGCAGCCTGCAGATAATTCAAGCCTTTACAGAGTGTCTCCTGCCTTAAATAAAGTGATTGCAAGGGGTCTCGATGTGCTTCCCAAGTCCTGCTGGCCCCCCTATTCCTGATATAAGCCGGGATGCCATTGGTTTTTTGCACACCTGGGCACACACTGGTTCTTATTCAGCTCCTATCGACCAACACCCCCAGCTCCTTTTCTACCAGGCAGCTTTCGAGCCACTCTGCCCCAAGCCTGGAGCTTTGCCTAAAGTTGCTGTGACCCAAGTGTAGGACCTGGCACTTGGTCTTATTGAGCTCATACCTTTGGCCTCAACCCATCAATCCAGCCTGTCCAGATCTCTCTGCAGAACCTTCCGGAAGCAGACCAACATTCCTGCCCAGCTTGGTGTCGTCTGCAAACTGACTGAGATCTATCCCTGACCCCCTTTTCCAGATTGTCAAAAAAGGTATTAAACAGAACTGGCCCAAATACTGAGACCTGAGGAACCCCACCCATGACTGGCTGGCAGCTGAGTGTAACTCCATTCCCCATCACTCTCTGGGCCCAGCCCCACAGCCAGTTCTGTACCCAAAGAGCACCATGTCCAAGCCATGAGCAGCCACTTTCTCCAGAAGAATGCTGTGAGAAACAGCATCAAAGCCTTTACTAAACTCCTGTGAAACAAGAGCCACAGCCTCTCCCTGGTCATCTTGTCATGGGAGGAGCTCATGTCTGTCAAACAGGCCTTACATGAAGTACCTCAGCTTCTTCCTCTCCTTTGTCTCTGTGTTACCCCCCAATCCAGTAAAGGCTGGAGATTGTCCTGAGCCTCCTTTCATTGCTAATGTACTTATGAAAACATTTTTTGTTGTCTTTTACAGCACCGTGTGAATTAACTTCCAGTCAGGCTTTGGCCTTTCTGACTTTCTTCCTTCATAACCTCTCAAAAGCTGTGTAGGCCTCCTGCCCCTTCTTCCAAAGGTGCTAAACTCTCTGGTTTCATGGGAGTTCCATGTGTGTTCCAGGAGAGTTCCACCTGAGTTCCATCCAGTGCCCTGGCTGGCTGGGCGGGGTGCGGCCATGGAGCCCTGGTGTCTGTGACATCGGAGGGGACACGTCCCCACACCGCGCACGTTGCGGTGCCGCCGCTGCAGTGCGGCTCCAGCCAGCGGTGAGTGCGGCAGGCGGGGCAAGGCTGGGCTGAGCGGGGGCCAGGCCAGGAGCACCAGCACCCGGGGGAGCTTCTGAGGCTGGGGAGAGGGTGCGGGGCTGTGGAGAGCACCTCGGGCAGGGCAGGTGTTGCCCTCGGGGCCAGTGCTCTCAGGGCTGCGGGGATGTGCCCTGTGCCTGGGCCCTGCATTTCCTGCCCCGCTGCCCCAGCCACCATCTCCCTGCTACCCAGCTCCACTGAGCCCCTTCTCTCCCTTCTCCTCATTCAGGCCATGGCAGGAAGGATCACCAAAATCCTGCTGGTGCTGGCCATCCTCCAGCACACCCTGAGGGCAGATGCTCAGTCAGCGCAGACCACGGCAGAGGTCCTGACGCAGCATGAGGAACAGCGCAGCCAGATGACTTGGCTGGTGAGAAACACTGTAAATACTCAAGTGACTGGGCAGCTGGGAATAACTCTTGATTAGTCTGTGTGAACAGTGAGTTTAACAGTGCCTGCATCCTGCTTGGGTGCCTCTGCCCAGGTGTTGTTTCCTGCCTGCTCCTCATCTCTGTTTTCCAGTTCAGGGGCCTGGGTACATGGAGAACAACTGGCCTTACTCTAAAGACTGAGGCAAAGAAGGCATTAAACACCTCAGTCTCCTCCTCATTCTCTCTCACTATATTTCACTCCCATCCATTAAAGGATGGAGATTCTTCTTAGCCCTCCTTTTTGTTGCTAATGAACTTAGAGAAACATTTTTATTCTCTTATATGGCAGTTAATATATAACCAGATTAAGTTCTATTTGGGCTTTGGCCCTTCTGATTTTCTCCCTCCACAACCCCATGAAAGCTGTGCAGTCCTCCTGAGTGGCTGCCCCTTCTTCCAAAGGTCATAAACTCTGGTTCCATCTAAATTCCACCTGGTTTCTTTCCAAAGCCCAGTCTGGCTGGGCGGGGTGTCACTGTGGGCCTCTGGTGCCTTTGACCTGAAGGGGAACATGTCCCCAGATGCCCCGTGTGGCAGCATCACTGCTGCAGTGTGGCTTGAGGCAGCAGTGAGTGGGGCAGGCTGGGGGAAGGCTGAACTGAGGGACAGACAAGAAGCACCAGCACCCAGGGTGCTTCTAAGGCTGGGGAGAGGGTGCAGGGGCTGTGGGGAGTGTCTTGGGCAGGGCAGGTTCCACCCTTGGGGCAGGTGCCCTGAGGGCTGTGGGGATGGCTGCCCCTGTCCCTGGGCTCACGTTTCAGCAGTTTCCCCTGATGCCCCAGGTACCATCTCCCCACCACCTAGCCTGCTGAGCTGCTTTCTCCCTCCTCCTCCTCCAGGCCAGAGCTGGAAAGATCACCAAAATCCTGGTGGTGCTGGGCATCCTCCAATACACAGTGAGGATGGATCTTCCGTCAGTGAAGGTCACAGAAGAGCTCCTGAGGCAGCATGAGAAGGAGCGCATCCTGGAGATGACCAGGCAGCTGATGATGGAGCAGAGGATGCAGAAGCAGTCTGGACTCACCCCAGGAAGAATGCTCCTCTTGGCTTGCCAGGAGTGGTGGTTCTGGGTCAGTGCTGAAATCCTCCTCGTGCTCTTTGGGATCTACTGGCTGCCCAGGCAGAGAAGCTCTGACTGTGATGATGGCAGCCAGTGGGAAACCTCCACCAGTGCCCAGGAGCAGGTAGAGGAGGAGGAGAAGGACTGGAAGGATGATCCTGACTCTTATGACACTACAGAGAAGCCCCCGAATAGGGTAGGGACCTCTGGTGCATTTGCCAAGCACTTCCCAAGAATAACACTCTGAGGGCTGCATCCAGCCATGAGAGCTGGCAGTGCCTACAAATTCCTGAATGCCTGCAAGGACATGATTCACTTTCTGCTGCTTCTGCCCCTGAGGCCACTCACTGTGCACTTTTTCCACTAGAGCTGGGCACTGTGGAGGATCTGCTGGCGAGACACCCCTGTGGCCGTGGGGAGCAGCGACTAGAAAACGTGCTGCGCTACCTCCCCTCCTGGCTAAGGAGGCAAACGAGTTCAAATCCCCGCTTCCTGTGCAGCCCCTGCAAATGGTCCCAGTTGTGATGCTCCCCCTGCTAGGAAGTGTGGAACCCTTTGTAAATATATTCATAAAATTTTTTGTTTGTTTTAATAAATCCTGTTTGAGCAAGAGAGCGTTGGGGGATAGTGCTCCTTGTCTCCTGAACCACAAAGTGGGTCACCTTAGTGGAGATCAGGTTGGTCAGGCAGGACCTGTCTTCCACAAACCCATCCTGGCTGGGCCTGATGCCCTGGCTGTCCTGTAAGTGCCACATGATGGCTCTTGAGCTGCTCCATGACCTTCTCTGGCACTAAATTCAGGCTGACAGGGCTGTATCTCTTCTCACTGTCCAGTTTTGAATACCAGAGACTCTTGAACTCATGTCCTCCTGGGCCCAGCTCTGAACAGTGCCTGCAGAGGTGCAGGGGGTTGCTCTGCATGCTGTCACAGGTGCTTTCTGGTTCCTACCTCTCACATGGTTCCTTCAGTGAGATGTTCTGTTTTCTGTATATTGACAGAAGAACTGGATTGCACACCCAGCACCCAATTTATTCTTCAGCTGGAGGGCTGAGTATAGACCTTTATTTCAGAATAGGCAGTAGTGTTTTGGGGCAGAAGACCATATGGGCCACCAAAGCCTGTACCTGTAAGGCTTTAAAAATATTCAGACAGTTTTTTATTGTTCAAATATAATTACTGACAGCACCTTTCCAGCTTCTTCCCTTGAAAAATTGTGTCCAGTCACCTTGCAGGGCCTCTTTTTACACATCCAGTGCTGACTCTGAATACTCACTTTGCACTACAAGCATTTTTTAAACAGGCAGTTTAAACACAATGTGTTTGATATAAGGACAGGGGGTATGTTGCATCAATCTGTTACCCTTTTACTTGTAGGGCATCTTTGCCTGTTGCAGTGCCTTTATTTTAAATCACTAAGCCAGAGGCCACATTAGGCAAATCTTTTTCCTTGATTCATGGTCTCTGAACCCAACATTAAGTGTGGTTGCCACCCTACCAATCCTTTCCCAATGAGTAAAGGTGGGGAGATAAACACCCCTTAGCTAATATGCTTTGTGGTCCTGTCAATCCTTGTGACGAGATAACTAACACTGTGCTATTTTGCTCATCTGTATTATGTATTACATGTCAAATAAAGTTAAAATAGCTTGAAAAATCTAATTTGAATCTCCCAGCATCAGAAAATTCAGCATGAAGACAGAATGCTAACTTTTCAAGAGTACACTGGATTTTACTTGGCATCCCTATTCAAAATATGTGAAGTAACATCCAGTAGATCTCCTCACACTGGCAATGAAGACAGGTGAAATTGTGCCCCACCTAACAGTGCTAAAGGCAGGCTTGGTGGATATAAAATCACACAGTTTTTATCATACAAGGCAGACTGTCTGCTAATAATCCTTAGGAATTAGAGAATTAAAAATTATTAGAAAGATTGGAAGTTTTTTGTTGTTTTAACTTATTTAAATTCACTGTATTATACAAAGGAGATTTGAGTGCCTTCATGTCATTAATTAAAAATGTTAGTAACTTCACAGAGACTGAACTTCAGAAAGCTCACTGCTTTGAAAGATTCTATCAGTGTAGAAACAAATTCTTTATACTTAAAATGGAGAGCATAATAAAATCCATAAGGATATTGCCTTGCCTAAAGGAAATTGTGAGTGGTAATCTTCTGTTGATTCTGTTGGTGCCACTATTTCACTTGGGGACTCAATAATAGGGAGTGGGAAGGAAATTATTTGTTTTATCCCAGAGGAGGTTTTGAGATTTTTTTTTTTCCTTGTGCAGTATAGAGAAAGAAAACTGATATCCTGAAAGTTTTCAAGGACTGGTAATCTGAAAATTATGGGTCACTTAATTTTCAAGTACCTTTTTAGAGGAAATTAGTAGGAATTATTGAATAGAAGCATGACAAGCTGTAAAAACTCCCAAAGTCCACACTTTAAATTTTTTGTTTTATAAGAGCTGTGAAATGGAGATCTCCAATTGAAAAAGGTGATTTATAAAAAATTCTCAATCAAAGTTTAGGCTCAAATAATTTATCACAGAATGGTTGTGGTTAGAAGGGACCTGGTGGTCCAGCCCCCCTGCTCAAGCAAGGCACTTAGAACATGTTGTCCAGACCATGTCCAGGTATTTTTTTAAATTACCTCTAAGGATGGAGACTCCACCAGCTCCTTGGCCAACCTGTGCCAGTTCCAAGTCACCTCTACAGTGAAAAAACGTCTTCTGATATTTAGAGAACCTCACGTGTTTTAGTTTGTGGCCACTGTCTCTCACCCTGTTGTTGAGCATCATTGACAAGAGCCTGGCTCTGTCCTCTTAGCACCCTCCCTGATATCTGTGCACATCAGTGAGATCCCTTCTGAGCCTTTTTCTCTCTGGCTGAGCAGTGTCAAAAACCTCACTGAAATCTAGACAGACGATATCCACTGTTCTCCCCTCATTTACCAAGCCACCCAATTCTGATTTCTGAAAGCAGAGATGAAACAAGGGTGACAGGATTATAAAGGTGGAAACTGCATAATGAAAATTGAGAGATGTGTGGAAGGTATTTCTGAAGTCCAATAGTAGCTTTTAATATTCTTCTATACACATAAGATATATTGTGTAAATATATATGTGAAGGTTATATGCTAATCTTGTCTTGCCTTAGCAATCTTGTCTGAATACAGAAAAAAGAAAAAATACATTAGATCAATGAAATAAATTTCAGACTGACTGGCATAGCATGTTTTCGAGCTGTTCTTCACTGGATTCCTGTTCCTTTCCAATCCTACCCTTTTCCTATCCTCTCTAAGCCTTCAGATCAGTTATTTCAGTTATGCTGCAGCTGGACATCTGTAAAGCAGAGGTGATGCTTCTTCCTTTGCCTGTCCCTGCTACTGGGATTGCAAATTACTCCATGTGGAACCAAGTCCTTCTGCTTTATCCTTCTACAAGCTCCATGTTTAGTCTGAGTGCATCTCCATCAAATTCCAGATCCCCACCTCATGCTCAGAAATGGGGAACTCCAAGATTTAGAGGGATGGTTGAAGCGCAGGACTGAATTGAACAGTGTGAAAATGAGACAGGCAACAGACACAGCAGATTCTGGGTGTGCTTTGAGACCTTCTAGATCCTCAGGTAGCTGCTTCTGGGGTTTTGGAGGGCTCCCAGAAATCCTCTGAGGAAAGTCAGGGTGGCAGTACTTCAGGATGGGGAGAGATAGAGGAATCATGGACTCCTGGTAAGCCCTGGCAGCCTCTCATGAGCTCTGCCAGCTGCTCTGGTTAAAGGGATGCATTAAGGTTTTGGATTAAGCTGACTCCTGACAAAGCAGAGGAAAGAACCCCCTGAGCAGCTGTGAAGGGAAAGCCTATATAAAGGCCCACCTCGGGGCACATAACTCTGTCCATCATTGTCTTTCACAGAGCCAGTAATGGCCATTGCTTGTTATGTAAGCTGAAATATTTTTCTCCATTTTTGGCCTTCACAATGACGTATGAAAACTGCTTATAAAACTTATCTTTTCGTTAACATTGCAAAGACATAACTTTGTTCTTTTTGATAGTAAATATGCTTTGTGTTTGTATTTGATGTTAGTAATTACAAATTCTTCCATGTAACAATTCAACAGATTTAGTTTATCTGTCACAAAAATACTTCTTTCAGTGTTGTTCTGCACATCCCCACTCAAGACGGCAAGATGTTTAAAGGGGAGTGTGCTTTCTCCCATGAAAGCAAGACTAGTTTTTTGCCTACGCACCTTCGTAGCAGACCACCTTCCTCCACTCCAGCTGGATAATGCACTTATTTCTGCTGTTTCCCAGTCCCCTGCCTGTGTGGCTCTTCTGGAGAGTTTCAGCAGCTGAGTTAAGGAGATCAGTCAGCAAGAAGCTCCCAAGTTCATGGAGGAAACCTGAGTGTTAATCTACACCCCATGAAAATGTAGATGCTCTGTAAGGATGTACAGGTCCGTTGGTGACACAGAGGGTTTTACAGTCAACACTGCCTACCACAGGAACCACTTTTTCCCTTCAAATATTCGTGTTTACATGGATCCGATCTGGTACATCCTTCTACCTTTCTTTTAGATGCAGAACTCAACAGCAGATCAAACTTGAGAGAATGAAAACAGCCAAAGAGCTTCCAGCCTGATATCACAGCTGCTGTGGTTGCAAGGGGTTAATTTCTTTCTTTTTCTTTAATTAAATAATTCGTGTTTGCTGGCGATCTAGCCATATCCAACCATTTGATCTCAGGACAAATGAGAAGCAATCCCTTGCTTCTAACTAACATTAGCTTCTGTTATACCCTCAGGTTTCAAATATTCAGCATCCAGCAGTTTTGCCTCCCCAAGAAGGAAAGGGACTGGGGATCACTGTGCCCCAGCCCATGTTCCGCACAAGCTCCTATTATCAGATTCCCATTCCTGTTGTGCATCCTAATCTCTACTCTCTAAGCCACAGACTGCATGTGACCATAATCTTCCAGACAGCTCCACCTGAGCCAGCTGAAAACCAAAGAGTCTTGGTGAATTTCCATGTGCAAGGTCATTCTTGGAGATTGGGAAGGGCGACCTGTAAAGTGAAAAGCAAGTTTGTCAAACACAGCAGAGTTTGTTTGCCTAAATATAAACATGTAAGGTCACTTCGGACACCCTCATGTTTGCAGATGTTTGCAGAGGGCTGGGAGACATGCTACAGGGCTTCTTCCAAGCCATCCCTTCTGGAGATACAGCTAATGGACAGATGGGGTATGCAAACAACAAATACAATCTCCGATGCACTTATGCATCTGAATCCTACCCTCAGAAGCAAAGAGGAACCAGAGCAGGAAAAAAGCCTCAACTCTGGTGTGCTAAGTAGCAGCAGAAAATCATTCCAGAGCACAGCAGAGGGTGGCTGCATCTGACAGGCTGGCACGAGGAAAGGCTGAAGTGCTGCCCCTTCCCAGACCTTGCTCATTTCCAGAAGGACAATAAGGTCTAATATTCACTCCAATTGTCAGTCTGACCAATAAACCTCACTGTCACAGAAATAATGGTGATGAGAAGAAGTTCTGGTTTAGGTGTGTCAATAGTTTTTAATAGGATTTGTCACACAAGTATTCACCAGCGAGAACAGAGACTGGATTATACGTTCCTACATTTGTTCTTGTGCCCAGGTAGAGAAATTACTGTGTGGAAAAGATCACATTGGAAATTGCTTATGGTTTGGATTTCAGCAGCATGAGCCCAATTTTTTCTTATCAAAGTGAGGCCTGAGGAGATGGCAAAACTCCCAGAGACCTTAATAAAAGCAGTAACAGACCCCTCGACTCTGCTATGAGAATAAAATAAAGTGAAAGCAGAGGGATGAGGGAGATCAGTCACTGTCTGAGCAGATGTCACTCTGGAAATCACCAGACATACTGAAAAATGTTAATATTACCATGGGACTGCATGCAGGATGAATAGCTTTTATATAATTCCAATTTTTTTGCAAAGATTTTCTATGTATTTGCTTAACTTTCTGTTTATACAGCGTTTACACACCTATTTCAACACCGAGGTGAATAAGGATAATTTTTTTAGGTCTGTAAGCTTATTAGCTTGATAAAAAGTCAACCCAAAAGGAAAAAAGCAGACATCCAAATCAATTTTTGTTGGTTTTTTTTTCCTTTTTATGTTTTTGCTGAATTAAAGACGGATTCTGAGAATGTTGACACTTCTTCTTCCAAAAAGAAGCTTTTATGTTAGGTTCTCTTTTAATGTAATTTGATCCTCTATTGTGTTTTTAACAATGCAAGAGGAACCACTAATTCATCCATTATTTATTTCCTTTTTTGCTTTGCTATGTTTTGTTTTGTTCTTTTCAGTCACAGTGTTTTAACATATTTTTTCCAGGTATTTCAATTTTTATTCCTCATATGTCTTTGACACTGTAGTAAATGGGATTCTTATTAATACTTAAATTTCTTTTTTTTTTCTTTTCTGTTTTGTTTTATGCGATAGTCAAAAGTCTCAGCATATGTAATAATACCATACATTCTCCATAATGCATGAAGTCCTGCTGAAGTGACTTGGGAGCTTGGGATCACACCTTTACACCCTGAAGTCTTATTGCAGGTTCCACTATACGTGTTTGCTCTTTCCAGCATATGTTGATTGAAATAATTTACATTAGAAAGGCCAGACCATGGAACAAAATATTCTGAGAAACAGGAAAAAAAAAAGTTTATATCTATTCAAGTCAGTCTTTGGTTTGAATACATACAATCTTCATCTTTTGACTAAATCTGGTTCTGAGCCTGGCTGTAACTTATCAAAGTGTAATATCTAAATTCCACTTTCAAAAGGTATTTATAAACTTCCTTTTCTTCAGAGAATTGGGAGACAAACCTATAAAGTAATTTGTAAGAACTGTTTTATATCTATATCTATATCTATATCTATATCTAATAATCTATATCTAATAATCTATACCTAATAATCTATATCTATATCTACATCTATATCTTTATCTATATTTATCTTATGATAACAAATTATATCAACAGGGTTTTAATTTAAAAATACAATTCAATGCCTTAATAGTGTTGTGGTCAATCCCAAAAGAAATATTCTGATTTGTAAATGAAGAATTTAGAAAATGCTTAAGAAAAATTAACATGTCCTAATGTGTCTGATCCATGTGCCATATAAATAGCCTTAACTCTACCCTGCAATTTTGCTATAAAATCAGCTCTGAGTATGTATTTACTCCAATTTTTAACTACAAACACTAGTTGTGTACACATCACAACTTAAAAGAAGGCAACCCAGAAAGCAGACCAGAAAAGTTTCTATGTGCTACTTATAATAAATAAACTTAATCCATCTGCTCCATGCCCATGAACAGCAACAAGGCAAATAAGATTTTGCAAAGAACTTTATTCCAGCAGTCACTGCAAGTTCAGTTCTAGTTTACAGAGCACTTATTTCAAAGTATTAAAGGGTTACACTTTCTGAAACTTAGGTTGACAAGAATGAATATTTGCAGTCATGACTGTATAAAACAAGTACTTTAAATGAGCTAATGAGCACTCCAAATTTAAATTTTTTAAAAATATAAAATATGAGAATAATTCCTGTGGTGCTACAGGAACATGAATTAATTGATGTGTGTCTGTCCAGCTGAATGGAGAAATTCAGTTACCACCACTCTCACGCAGAAATATATGTACACTGATGAATAACATGTATTAAAACATGTTTTATCATTGCAAAATACATATACTTGTCTGTTCTTGGGTGTACTACAACAACAAGTTCTTTCTGTGGCTTGAGCATCTCCCACAGTGGGATGGGAAGAGGAATCAGAAAAAGAAAAAACCTTTGGCTTGAGATAAGAACAGTTCAATAATTGAAATACAGTAAAATATAATATCACTAATAATAATTGTAATGAAAAGGGAGCTAATAAAGAGAGAAATAAAATTTAAGAAAAAGCCAAGCAAGCAAGGCACAATCAGTTGTTCAGCACCCGCTGATGCGTTTGCAGACTTGCTGAGGGAACACTCCCATCATCTGGATCATTAATGAGGATGATAAACAGTACTGGCCCAGTTCTACAGTTGTAGATCCCTGGGGCACACCACTAGTGACTCAACTCCAGCTGACTTCATGCCACTGATTATAACCCTTTGAACCTGGCAGTTTGGCCAGTTCTCAGTCCACCTCTTTGTCCACTTCCCTAGTCCACAGTTAATCAGTTTGGAAAGGGGGATGTTACAGCAAGCAATGTGGAAAGCCTTACTCAACTCAAGATACCCAACACCCAAAGCTCTCCCTTTATCCATGGAGCTGTTCAAGGATATCAGCTTGGTCAGTCATGATTTTCTCTTCAGAAATCCTTGCTGAGTACTTCCAGCACCTTATTTTTCACAATGTTTGGAAACAGTTACCACATTTCCACAGCAGCCACATCGGTCACTAATTTCCCTGATTCAGCTTCCCCAATAAAATGTCTCTACAGCATCTGGAAATACTATTTTCCATAAAAATCAATGTATATATTTTTTTGCTAATTAAAAGTGTCTTAACCATGTTGCCAGCCAGTAGTCCTTCATCTAGGGACAAAAAGGAGGCTTTAGCACTAATAACTTTGTAGGTTGTGATCTTTGCCAGGCAGCTATCCAACCCCTTAGATGTTGTTTGTTTCTCAAGGTAGAGATGAGCCCTTTAGACACATGTGCCACCAGTTACCAAGTGCTATAGTTTGTCCTTTTAGCAACCCACATCAGTAAGATGCTGTTTGTCATTTAAAAATTAATGCTGCATTGCCAATTAGTCAGTCACGCCTCTGGTAACCTTATTCAATGCTAGGGGGCTAATCACTCCTGGAAGGCCTTGACATATTTTATAATTGAACTGTCAGGTTTGCATTTGGCTGCAATTCATTCGTATCTAAGTGTGACTTGTTAGCCACATTAAGTTGATTTCTTTTGAAAGCTGGTGGGAAGCATTGAGGGCTGATTCCCATTTTCATATGTGATTACTCCCACAGAGTACTGGTAGGGAAAGGATTTTGCTTTCGTTTTGTGAGCTAAATGAAAAGTTGAGGTGGCTCATCTGTGGATGTTCTGCTGGCAGACTGACTGGTATTCACTGCCTTTTTCCTTGTGCTTTCATAGAATCATGGACTCATAGAATGGCTGGGTTGGAAGGCACCTTTAAAGGCCATGTAGTCCAACCCCCTTCCAATGAGCAGGGGCCTCTTCAACTAAATCAGGTTGCTTGGAGCCCTGTCCAACACAGCCTTGAATGTTTCCAGGGATGGGGCATTTGCCACCTTTTTGGGCAACCAGTTCCACTATTTCACCACTCTTCTCGCAAAAAATGTCTGCCTGTCTGTCTATAACCATGCATGTCTTCCTTGTTGTCTAAAACTCTGGTCTTACCTCTTGCAGGAAGGGATCCTATTCAACATCATTTACAAGCTTTTAACTCTAAGTCAGATAGTGAATAAACTAGTGCCCTCGTGTCTTCCCCTTCATTTTCCTTCCCTACTGGTTAGTTTGACAGCCTGGGCAGATACAAGAGTGGGATGTAATTCCTCATGTAGATTATTGGGTAACATGAAACCTGCTTCAACAAACCTTCTTTGCATCAGCAGCATGGTAGAGCACATCCCTGTGATGCAAAATCTTCACGTGCAATTACATGTCACAAGAACAGGCTTATATCAAAATGCAAAGAGAAGTATCCACACTTCTGACAGCTCTCTGCCATGCTTGCCTGGACTTACTTTCTGAAATGAGATTAAGCTGCTTGAATTGAAATCCATGTGTCATGCATGGAACTGAATGGGGTTAGAAAGAGGGTTTATATGCAGCTGAGACAAAACAGTTTAAGGAGATACCGTTTCCATGGGGCTTTATGTCCAAAACTCTTAGGTACCTAAAGCAGCATTGTCTATAAGCTTTGCAGGGGATTAAGAGAGGGGAAAATCCCACCCAATTCAATTGTGTGACCCTTTAAATCAGGCTGGGTTGTGCTTGTCCTTCATGTATTGCTCACTATGGTTCCAGCTCTCAGTAGGAACAATTAGTTGTTTATTCTTGCTGGACACTTTCAAAATCTGCCACATTTGGAATTTTAATGCTTTGAATTTCAAGGAACCAGGTAGCATTAACTACTTCAATTTCTCTGTGCAGATTGTGTGAGCCATGAATAAACAGTAATCCCTGCAACCAGTCTGCAGCTGATTCCCATCACTTTCAGTACATCCAGCCAAATTTGTACTGAGCTAGGAGGGTCAGAGGAGAGGCACTTAGGTTGAATTTGACCTGCTGCACCTTTGTACCATATAGTATTGACACTTTACTTTCTTCTATACACCTATTTAAATTTAAACTTCTGCTGTTTGGTAGTTACTTTAGATTAGGTTGGACTTGATGATGATCTCAGAGGTTTTTCCAACTTAATTTATTCTGTAATTCTGGAAATTAAGATGGTCAGCAGTTCTCTGGTGTGAACAAAAATAAGTATGTTCTTATTCCAGCCCACTGAAATAAGTGTCCACTTTATGAAGAGAAAATTGACTACTCCTGTTGGTGCATTAGAGCACAAAACCAAAATGTGTTGTCCAAAATGGATTCTCAGAGTTGATCTTCGGTAGAACAAAATTAATCTCCGAGTCTTCATAAATCCATATTCTGTTGGAGAAGATCCCTCTTTATCCTCAGTCAGGGTTCTGCCTTTCAAAAGGGACATCAGTGGTGTCTAAAATACATTCTAACATGTTTAAATCCTATTCTTCAGAAGCCACCTAGAAATGGAATTTTTTTTCCCAGCAGAGGTCTCAGACAGGTAGCTGTTCATTAAAACTATGGCGCTCTTTTTCAACTTTCAGAACATCTGTCCTTTATTTCATATGCCACTTTTGCAGGGTGCAAATAACAGCAGGCATACAGACAGAGCTATTAAAAATGTAAGAGGTATTCCAGTAAATCAGTTACTTTGCAGTAAATCAGTTAGTTTACCATTATTGAAGTTCTGTATGAAGCGAGTCTTGCTGCTGGCAAAAGAGGATTTTGTAATAAATAATACAAAATATTCTGTTTTTTAAAAGGGATTTTGTAGAGAGACTTCAACAATAAATGATTTAATGGGTTATGTGATGATCAATGGAGCTGCCTCATTGCATCTCCGAACACTAAAACTCCTGGTGCACACAGAATCCTTGGAGGACCTCTGCCTTTTAAAAGATTGTTACTAGCAACTGACACTTACTGTTTTCTTTTTTTTGAAAGAATGAAAATCTGAACTTCTAAAGCTTGTAAAGAGTGCAGGATGGTGAAATATCCCTCCATGCACCCGGCTGCAGTAGCATCAAGTGAGATATGTTCTGGTCAGCAGAGGCATCTACCTGGATGGGCAGTGTGGATGCTAAAAGGCAGGAGCAGAGCAGTTTTCCAGCTGCTGAAGCATTTTGTGAAGTTTTTCTTTCTCATGCTTTAGCTGAGAAACAGTGAAAGACGGTTTTGTAAACTAATTCTCTATCTCTGCACCTGGGTTTGTTTTCCAGCCTTGTTTTGGTACTCTGGAAAAAATATTTTGAATGGGTGTTAGAGAACCTCAGCCAATCCCTCTAGGGGGTGGCTGGTCAAGCAACCAATCATATCATGCTCTCTCACATACAAAGATATATAACCTAGCTTGTAAATAATAAAACAATTCCTTTTCTCCTTGAATTTGGATTGTGTCATTTCTCGCCGGTTCTGGGTAAAACAGTGACAGGGCAGAGATCCTTTGGAGACCAGACAGGAAATGATTCTCCTCTGGAAAGGGAGATCACTGCAGAGAGTGAGGTGGACACACAGGAGACAGCATCTCACAAACGGCTGGGCTCAGCCAAACAGAATTCTTGCTTTGCAGGGAAGGACAGAGGCAAATGTGCATAAAGACTTGAGAAAGCTGGGCAAGGTAGAAAGAAGAAAGGCAAAGTATTATTCCATGCCCAAACCCCTCCCCTGTCATAGCCTGTTGACACCAGCAGACATGGTATGCCAAAATCTCAGAGCTGTCTTTTTGCATTCCTCTCAGATACTGAAGCTGCATGTTCCACAGCTTGGCTCTACCCTAAATCAGTCAAAAAAAGAAAAAACTCACAGTCCTGTATCATTATTGAAATTACCAGATTTTCCTACATTCATATACTTCCAGTATATTGTCTAGCACAACTAGGTTCAGTAGCAGTTTCATCAGTGCCAAATATAAATTTAATATAAAATCCCCACATTTATTCTGCTTACACATCTAAGGGCTACAGTAATTCTATCAGGTTATTTCCTCTTCCTTTCTTTACTATGACGTTACTTTCCCTTGAGCTGCATGTTTTGAAGATCAAGGTGTTCTTTCATTCCAGACTGAAAAAACTACACAAAACCCTGAGTCCAGGGACCAGTCCTTGCAGTAACTCTTTAGAAACACCTCCACTGTGTTCTCCTGTTTACAGAAATGAAAAAAAAAATTGGAACTTGTATGCAAAGGAAGGGCAAAAAAAAGTTGAAAGCCCATGGTTGGATAATCACTGAGGAAAGATCTGTAGAAAAAGAAAACCCTGCAGGAATAGAGGAAAGTAGTGATCTCCAAAGAAAACTGTATCTCAATGATCACAAAGTATCAGAATAGCCAAACAGTGTCTGGGATTCTGGAAACCAATTAAGGGAAAAATAAATGGGGCCATTTTCCCCAGGAGGATGTCATGGTCCTACACTTAAACGAATGCTTCAACTTTCAGAAAGAAAATGGTTTCCATTTCAGTAAGTTTGGGCGCAGATGTTTTTGGTGGAACCACAGATTGGTGGAATGAGTGTAAGGAAATGAAACTTGCTCTTCTCAAAGTGAAATTAAAACTCATGGAGGTTGATGAGCCTGGATGAAGTGGCCTAACCCTTATTCATTTTATGCATGGAAGCTGGAGAAGTTTCCAGGTGAAACCAGCAAGTTGACAGCTTGGGCCATATGGGTAGCAAATGGTAAATGTACTACCACAATGTGTACACTGCCAGAAGGATAAAAAGTGGCTTAAGCAACTACAGGCCCATTAGTCTGAGCTCAGTGGCATAAAATATTAGATGCCAAATTTTACAACGATACAACCACAGAATCATTTCAGTTAGAAAGGTGACCTTTAAGATCATCTAGTCCAACAGGTAACCCAGTACAGCCAATTCCACCTCTAAACTATGTCCCTGAGTGCCACATCTGCACATCTTTTAAATACCTCCAGGGATGGTGCCTTCACCACTTCCCTGGGGAACCTGCTTCAGTGCTTGACAACCCTTTGGGTGAAGAAATTCTTCCTAATATCCAATCTAAACCTCCCCTGGTGCAACTTGAGGCCATTTTCTCTTGTCTTATCACTTGTTATCTGGAAGAAGAGACCGATCTCTTCTACACCCTCCTGTCAGGGAGTTGGAGAGAGCAATAAGGTCACCCCTGATCCTCCTTTTCTCCAGGCTAAACACCCCCAGTTTCTTCAACCACTCCTCACCAGATTTGTGCTCCAGACCCTTTCCCAGCTCCGTTCCCTTCTCTGGACATGCTCCAGGCCCCCAATGTTGTTCCTGAAATGAGGGGCCCAGAACTGGCCACAGAATGCAAGGTGTGGCCTCACCAGTGCCCAGTACAGGGGGACAATCACTGCCCTGGTCCTGCTGGCCACAGTATTGCTGGTACAGGCCAGCTGCCATTGGTCTTCTTGGCCAATACTTAAACACATGGAGATGAAATGATAAAATTCAATTTACTTCCACTGAAAATAGTTCACATCTGACTTGCCTCACTTTTTGCTTTGATCAGATAATTGAACTTTTTGACAACCAAAAAAGTAGCTGTCATTTGTCTTTTTTTTGTTTTTCTTCATGTGGTACCACATAAGAAGTTATTATTTGTGCTGAAGGTTATGTGTAACACTTACGAGGGAATAAGGCAGATACTAGAGGCACATAACAGCCTTGTAATTACAGGAGAATCATCCAGATTGACTGGGATTATTACTCCATAGTTCAAAGGCTGCTCTTGTGACTGGTACTCAACTTTCTCAGTTATAATAACCAGAATAATTAATCCCATATTCCTTGCATTTTGATGTTATATAGTAGTCCCAATGGGATTTTCCTTTATCTGATCAAATAAATTCTTGGAAATTTTTAGACTGGGGAAGATCAGTCCTTGAGGACTCTTTTGGGAAGCAAAGTTCAATGTCTTGTATAGGTTACCTTGGTACCTATGGATATTTGTTAAGGAAATTAGGAGGCTTTGTTGATGCAAAGATAGATAAAAATGTTTCATAGAAGAACAAGGCAACCTCATAGATTAGAGTGGTGGAAATACAGAGAAATGTGATAGTACACATTAAAAAGCCTTGCCTTTAGGGTTTCTTACATAGTCTGCTTCCTGTACAAAGGAATCTCATCCAGAAAAAAAAGATGAGAAAGAGAACAGGTGACAACCTCAAAATAAATCTTGTTGGCTATATACGACCTAGAGTGATTTGAGGAAAAAAATGTAAATCTTTAACCTGAGCTGACTTGTTTTTTCAGATTATCCTCTTAGGTCAACTCCTTTGAATTACAGTCTGCCCTTTTGTGGGGGCATTAATCTCTTACTTAAATCCCTCCACTCTGAACTGAGATTCTGTCATGACAAGGTCACCAAACCCAGCTACTCTGAGGTGGAGGGAAGATTCCACACCTGACAACCCTGTAGCAGAAGATTGCAGTATATTCCACTGTGGATTACTCAAAGGAGTGATAAACTGCCATTGAATTATAAAACACAGGAGATTGCAAAAGCAGCATCTCTGAGGAGTTTACTCAGACAGCAGGAAACTGTGCTGGAGGCAAAAATAAAAATCTGAGGATCCAGGAAATATTAGTGAAAATCCCGGGTGCACATCATGCCTCTGAATGTTCAGAGCATTGGCAAATATTGACTCCAGCTCTAGCTGCTTATTACCACTGCATTGCCACCTCATAATGATGGAGGGGGATTATTTGCTTTTCTTTTTTTTTTCTTTTTTTTTTTTTCTTTTTTATATCTTTCCTTGTTATAGATGATTAATTTTACTGTGGGGAAAAAAAAATCAGCAAGTTCTAGGAATATAGCTCAGCTATTCTGTAGGCTACAGAGAGTAATCTGGGGGTAAGTTTTCTTTAGCAAGACTCCAGCAAAGAACTGATTGGTAAGAAATGAGCATTATATCATACTTTCCAGACTATTCACAGGATTAAACCAACTGTGCACACAGTAAGCTCTCTTTACAGATCTGAGAGCAGCACAGGCAGTGAGACCCATTTGTTTTGGATGGTTTTCAAGACACAGCTATTGTTTATATTGTGCAGTGGCCCAGGGCAGCGGAAGAGGAAACTGTAAATTTTAACGAGCGAGCTGGAGTGTGCACAGTGCTGTGCTTCAGGAAACATCAGCTCTCCAGCTGGAAAAGGAGGCTCTGGGAGCAACTACAACAACAGGGATGTTGGTGTTGGAAGGGGGATTTTAGTGTTATAAGGAAAATATCCAGAAAGAAAAAGAAAATGCTTCAAGGTGATATGATTGGCTGAGTCCGGGGTTGACTCTGCTTCCAGGTGTGATAATCAGCCCAGTTCAGTTGTCAATAGTGGTGAAAATCTCATGAAAACAAGATAATCAGATTTTGGCAGTAAATACCTAAGCTTGCTTTTTTTTTTTTAAGACTGAGTTTTTATTCAGAAAATTACATTCTGGGGACTTGGTAAAATTCAGTATTTTGCAGAATCATTATATAACTATTAGGGAGGGCTGTTCAGAGATTGTCTGCTGGCTGTGGCAGGTTGTTGGGGAGTGAACCATGAGATTACAAGAGCTGTGACAAACACCTGCTCTTGCATTCTGCCAGCTAAATGCAGGGCAGATGTACAACTTGCTTCCCACTTGAGTATCTTATGGCTCTACTGCCCTGAGGTAGCCTAGTTATCAAGTGAGGAGTAGGAGAGAGGAGAGGGTTGTGGGAAATTCTACTCCAAAACACTTGAGACAGGTTGGTAGTGAGGAGGAATGAGTGCTGGGGATGGTCTGGCATGTGGCTGGTGTTACCAGAAGGCAGCTGCTCCTCCTCAGCTTAAAAAAATCCATCTTTGTTAAGTACAAGAGTGGAGTCACAAAGTGGAGAAACATGGTACTAGTCCAGATGAGTAAAATCCTTAGAAAATGTGTAGTGTGCTTAAAAGAAGGCAGTGAATAAAACACGTCTGCAACATCTGCTGTGGTCTGGCACGATGGCAGAGTTGGAGGCTGGAGATGGAGGCAAAGCCTGGCATTGCTGCATCCCCAAGTGGAGCCCTAAGTGTGGGTGCCTGGAGAAGGATGGTGCCAGCTTGGATCTCAGCTCTGCTTGCTCCTCTTACACAAGGTAATACAACTTTCTAAATTTTTTTTTTCCCACCATAAAAAAAAAAAAAACAAACCCAAAAAGAGTAACAGAGTGGTTGAGCCCACTGGTCTGGGCACAAACGTGGACAAAAATGAGGTCAGCCTGCCCACTTGGCTTGGACCCTAACCCTGTGCCCAAACCTCCCAAAATCCCAACCCTCCCAAACCCTCCCAAATGCCCAAAACTTGGATCTGTCAAAATGTGTCAAGCAGAGGGATGGCTTCCTACTAGGAACCATTTTAAACAGAGATTGGTTGAAGGACACTAGGTTGGGATAGTTGAGCTGTATTTTAGTCATATTTGTGTCTTAACTTGTGGGCAGAATTGTGCTAAATCTCTGCTCCTCACAGCCCCTGTTGGGCAGGATGTGTATCTGAACACTGCCTTGCAATACTTCAACAGGAAAAAAACCTGAAGAAACCTAAAGAGGGGATGTGAATGTCATGTCCAGTTGTTTAGCTGAGGCTCCTGGGAACAGCAGTTTAGAGACTGTTGGAAATAGAGATTTAGAGACTGTCATCTGATGTTGTTACAGTGATTTCAGTTTAGAGGACTGGGAAAGTGAAAGCTGAAAAATTAACATAAAGCAATATGATGGAACAATGATGTGACTGGACCCAGACAGGCAGCGGGAGGGATGTCTGGCCTTTGCAGCAGAATTTAAGTGTAGAGATTTCAGGTCTGCCTGAATATTGCTCCTCTTGCCATGTGAAACATCACTAGTTTTAGTAAATTTAGAAGATGGGTGTAGCAGAGACCATGTTCCATCTGGTTGTTTGGAAAGACATTTAACAGCACTTCTGACCAAGCCTAAATGAAAGTTAACTGGGCTGCCCTCACTGCCCTGTGAACAAGGTGTTTGTTCCCCTTCCCTCATCCTGTGAGGAATAAGACTTTTCATATTCTCCAGCAAGAAATTAGTGTTCAGAAGATGAAGTGGTGTGAATCAGTGCATCTCTGTGGCTTCCAATGGAGCAGCTTCTTTGCACATGACTGATGTGTCTGGCCTCTTACCCTCTGAGACCTGGAGGGCAGAGATTGTTTATGCCTTAAGTGCTGACCTTCACCTCTGCTTGTGTTCTCAGTCACCTCTGAAGAAAACAAATGGGAGTATGAGAGTGACTGGTTACTGCACAGATCTGGCAAGTCTGAGATTTTGAGCGTCAGAGCCTCTTTTGTGCTCTTATTTCATGCTCTGCCGCCTTTTCCCTGCTCTGATATCCCACATCCCTGCCAAGCTCTTTCTCTGTGTCTTCTCCCACAGAGAGATGCCCCCACTGCCTGCCCTTGACCCACATGGACCTTTGCCTCCATCACAGCTTGCTGTGGGAATTGCTCATGTTGGGAGCTGGAGCAGCCTGAGCAGCTCCCATATGAGTTTTGCTAATAGCAAACACGGATAATATCATTGCTGCGTGCACACACAGACTGCTAATAAACACCCACACTTTTCTCCTCCAAAAAAGGATGTCATCACTCGTTCCACCATTTTTACTGTTGAATGTTGCCTATTTATGGGGAAAGCTCAGGTTGGAACAGTGAAAGCACCAGTCTGAAGACTGTTTAAGCACAATGAAATTACTGTTGTATCAAAAGCAGGACTGGTTGAACATCTTTCTTTTTTAAAAATGTCCTATGGTAAATAGATTTTTTTTTTACATATATATGAACAATTGATCTTCTTGCAAAAAGCATTCACTTGTCAAAAATTAAGAGAGAAATACACTTGGAAATTCGTATTTCAAAATGGTAATTTCTACCCAAAACCAGAAAGGAGATTGCCATAGTGACTTTGGGAATTATAGAGTTCTCATTGTACCCTCGGAGCTGTGATGCCAGTTTATCTCCCATCGTGTCATATTAGAATCAATAGTTGTCAACTCACTTTGCCTCTTCTCCAAAAAGCTGGGAGCTGGTGCACTGGGGGAAACCCAGCCTAGCCCAAGACCACAACCCACAGAGCTGAATGAGGTCAAAGTCCTGATTGCACAGCTCCTACAACACATCGTGGAAACTCTTCTTATCCCAGGTTTGGAGTGCTTGAAAGGAGAAATCTTCGGATTTCTACTTGATGGGTTTTGAAACATCCCTAAAATATCCATAAGAAGTCAATAGGATTTTACAATCTTCAATTAGTTTTGAGTTACTTATGAAAATCAAGGCTTTTTGCTATAGCTGAAATCCTCCTGTTGCTGAGTGAGCTCCATAAGACATGTATAGGTGAAATCCAGGGCTCTTTTTAAGACAAGGCAACTTCAAGTCTATAGCTTTTGCTGTTTCCTGTATGGCAGAGATTCTGCACAGTTTCACTGTTCAGCACTCAGCTGAAAAGAAATAATGGATGCTGTAGTGGTTTGATCCAAAATACTCATTACTTACCTATTTACCTTCTGTGAGATAAGAATTAGGAGAAAGCAAAGCAGGCACTAAACTCTTTGCAAGAAAATCACTTCTGGAGCGATGCTAACCCATGACAGATGCCTAGGAAAACAGAAGTTTTTCCTAAACAATAACTTTCAGATAAAAACATTGTAGAGAATAAAATTAAGGGTTAAGGGCTGAAGTTCTTGACTGCTGCTGGGAGAGCCTCCTGTGTTGTTCTGTGCTGGCAGTCACTAAAACTTTTTGTTTGATTGATTGATGGGGATTTTCCATTAAATGTTTGTCCTTTTGCTGTAAGAAAAAATGATTTTAGAGAAATGTGAAAGTATCCAAAGGGAGTTTTCTACTTAGACCAAAGCATTTGCTCTTTCTTTAAGCCATCAAAGTGAAATATTGCATCGCTGTTCGTACCAAATCAATGTGTTTCACTTTTCTTTTAAAGAAAGGGAGACATTTAGTTTTGTGCTCAGGTCTGAAGTCCAGGTGCCTCAAAGGAGGTGTAATTCATATTCCCACCTTTCCTTATGGGTGTACTACAACTTCCCTGAGATACCTGGGTCCCTCCTAATATTATACCACCTGGTATTTCCCCAAAACTGAATAATTCGACTGTGCTCTCTGAAATGACGGTAGAATTTAGGAGAATTTTTATCCCACAGAAAATTCTGTTACTTAGAATTTCCTTTGACCGGAAATTTAAAAACACCAAAATATTGGAATGCCCCACAAGAACAGAAATTGTGATTTTTTTTGCTTAGCTCAGCAGCCTCTCTGGCCATTGCTCACTCACTCCTGTGAAAATGAAGAGAAATTGCTCCAAACAAAAGTGCTTTAGCGTGGTCACTGCTTCAATCTGAATTCAATTGCATTTAAGAGTAGGCCTGGGAGAGAGTTTGGCAGATATGTAGTGTGTTAAATGACTCAAAAATGTAATTATTATGATATGGCATGCATTAACTGAGAATTTCTGATGTAGGTAAAAAAAGCAGGAATCCTGAGAAATGGATATTCTCGAAGAGTAAATGGGAGGCAAGTGCCAGGAAAGTGAGATATATCTCTTAAATGGTTAACTTTGGCTCTAAAAATAAAAATGCTGATTAATTACCTTTTTAAAGCACTTTAATAATGACACTATTTAACCTTTACAGCAACCTGGTGGAGCAGATGAGTTTTAGTACTGCCGATTGAGAGATAATTAAGTAGCAGGTCTGTAAAAATGCCTTCATTTTTGATGCTTTCTACACTTTTAATGCCCACCTCGAGACACCCAGTGGCTGAAGAGCTTCTGCACCGTCTGTTGGTCTCTGGATGAGCTGTGGCACCTCAAAATATTTTACCCCTGAGGCCACACAGTGGGGACCTGCATCCACAGGCATTCCCAGTGATAACCTGCTCTCCAAACTCCCTGTGCCTGTGCTGCTCCACACAGAGTCAGGCAGATGGTTGTCAGACTGCTGAGGAGAGGCAGGGTACAGGCATTTATCCCAGATTTCCACCCAAAATTGTCCAAGTGTTTCCAGTGGCAAGTTTAAATTAACCCCAGTATTATCAGGCAGGGATTGCAGCCAGGAGAGTTCCTGGTTCCAAAGAAGAAAAAAAAGAGGGTGAGGAGGGACACAAAGCAGCCAAACAGGATACTAGCCTTTAAAAATGCTTTATCAGGGCTTCTATTCTTACAAACCACCAGTAGGGTTGTAGAAAGCTTGAAAACATACAGAAAAAGGAGCAAGTATGGGAAGAGATGTGCACTTCCCTGCCAGAGATTAATAAGAGAGGGAACATACTTTAAGTTAATGGATAAAGCACTTGCTTGTCTGAATGGCAGAAGTTTAGTTCTGGAAGGAAACCAAACATTTGTGAAATCTGCATATTTCTTCACTTAATTAATACATAAAACAAACTGTTTAAACGGGAACGCAGAAACTTTCCTATTTAAGGTCTGTGCAATCTGGTCACCTTCCTCTGATGGTGACCAGCACTAAATGCCTCAAATAAATCTGCAAGAAGCAGGTCAGTACTGGGTTATGGGATATATTGCAAGTCCAGTTTCCTTCTAAACTTCACTGGTCAGAAGCTGGCTTATGCCTTGATGTAAAAGGGTTGTTCCCTGTTTCTGTAGTGTTTCCAGCTCACAGTACATGGAGTCCTTGAAGCCCTGACTATGCACTTCTCTTGTTAGGTCTCAACTTTCCTTAAAACAATTGAGCACATAAACAAAACAAAAAGAAGAAAAAGGAAGAAAAAGAAAAAAAATAGAAAGCCCTTCGTATTTGTTGGGGATAACTTGACAAGACGTTTTGAAGGCTGACACAGGTTCAAGGCAAGACTGGACAAATACATATGAAATAAATTCACTGTGTGCTATTAATTAAACAGAAACTGCTTCCAACACAGCAACTGTCTCTACTTGAAAGCAGTTGGAGACTAGAAGGATATGAGAGGAGAATATCACATGTCCTTGTCCTGCTCTTCCACTTCACTTGGGAAAAGCAGCTATTGGAGACAGAACTAAATGGACTTCTGGTCTGATGCAGAATGGCCTTTCACACAGCAGACATCATTTACATTTTGAAAAATCCTACCCAAATTTGTAAGGCTAAAGCAACAATCTCAAATTATTTATGTATCATCCACAAGCTAATTTCAGTATATTATCTGGAAAAGCTATGGATTTTTTTCCCTAACATTTAGGATTGAGAACATCTTAGGGTCTCTATGTATCACAGTACTCAATGTTGAAATGGTGGATACTTTAGGTTTTGAATGGTAACATATATTATTTATAATATTTTCTTTAATAATGGTAAGGAAGTGCTGCACCCTCATAGAAAATTAACATACAGGGTTCTTATTAAATGTGAGAACTTAGGAGGACAGTTTTATCTTTGCAGCAGTTCTAAATAACAGTTTTGGTCCTTTTTGGTTTTTTTTATAGGGGAAAAAACCCCTCAAGTATTATCAGTGATTGCTTTTACTGCAAAACTGACTCTACAGCATTAAGTTACATTCTCCCCCAGGAAACCACTTTCCTACACGGCTTCATTGGAACAAGAACTTGAGGAGTTGAGTGGGTGTTCAGTGCTCTGCTGCAATAAGGTCCTGGCTGAGGGGAGCCACGGTGTGTTAGCCCCTGGGCTCCTGCAGGGATGCAAATCCAGAGGAAGGCGAGAACTGTGAGAGAGGAAATGAGCCTGGTGGCTACTCTTGATAAAAAAGGGAGAATTTGTGCATGCCAGCACAAATACTGTTTTTAAGGGCATAGATAGCATCTTTGGGGATGTTTTATTTTTAGCTCGAAAACTTTAATATGGCTAATTAACTTCAAATGGAATGTATGGCATAAACAGGCAGAAGCCTGCTGGTGAAATTAATTATTCACCCTAGGAAGGGACAAGGTACATATGAGGATGCTCAAAATGGGAAAGGGGAATTTTCTGTGTGGAAAAGTCTAGAAGCAAGGCCCAAGCTGAGTTCAGCATGTAAAGTTAAAGGTTTATATTTGTCTGATGATTACATAGGACTGAAGTGAAGAAGGCTTGTGAGATCTTCATTGAACTTCTGTGTGAAGGTACAGAAGTTTAAGCACCTGAGAAGGTCTCACTTCATGGAGACTGCACTGGAGGAAGAAGTCTGTGTGTGGTGTCATCTAGTGCAGCATTTTTCATCAGGGGAAGAGCCCGGCCGCATCATGATAGTAACAACACTAAATGGTGTTAACTAGGAAGGAGAGAGAAAACACTTTAAAATCCTCTGCAGGATCTGATTAGCCTAAACTCTGTGCTCTGGAGGCATAAGAAAAAAAGTGAGCCTGGCTCAGTTTCATTGGGAAAGAGGTGATTCTCCTTGTCTGGAAGTTAAAGAAAAAAACTCAGACTCTTCAGTGATGACGCCTACAATCACTTCCCAGACATACTTTGAGCACCTTGCAGATGAAGCAATGGGAAATTTTAAGTACGAGGATGCTGAATTTTACAGTTTGGTGTGCCTTCATTGCCAAAACTTGGTCTGATGTGTCCTGTGGAAATGCAGTCCTGCTGGTGCAGTCCTGCTGCCACGTGGCTCTGGGAAACCCCACAGGCACCGCGGCAGGGAGAAGGCTGGAGGCTGCCCACATCTACATTCTCCCTCCCTGGAGGTGGTGTATCCTTCAGGTCAGGAGAAGTGCTGCATCATCCATTTCTGGGCTTTCTCTCTGTGTGTGTGTATGCATATGAAAGAGTGGGAGGGAGAGACTGTTCATTTTTTGTGTCCCTTAATTAGGAGCGTTGTTACCATGGCTCTGAGAAGAATTCAACTATCATGGAGATGGCTGTCATCACTCCCCCGTGATACAGCTTGCAGTAGGCCGATGTAGTCAGCTTTCTGACTCAGTTAGAGACCAGAGTGGGAGGCAGAGGCCCTACAGATCATCTCTGCCCGTTAGAGGAGACAAAGCAAATTACTTGTGAGTCATTGCTCCACATGTGCCTGCGCACTTTTCTGGGTTCTCCACCCCAGATTGAATCCAGCCAGGATTCAAGGCCACTGCTGCTGGCTGTGCTGGCCTCCCAGGGCTGCATCCTTCTCCTGGGCAGTCAGGCATGCAGAGCTTCATTTCATGGCTGGGCTGTTTCTTGACTGAGATAAAAGAGAGGAAGATGGTCTTCTCCCAGCTACACTTGCTGTCTGCATCAGCACGACGCAGTGCTCACACCCAGATGAGCAGTGGAGGCATTATTGGGGATGAGCCACCTCCACAGCTTTCTGACATGGACAGGGATGCTCAGGCTTCACAGGTGTGTCTGGTTTGTGCTGCCTGCAGAGATGCCCATCCCTGCAATCCATGATCCACTGGTACCCTCCACACTGTTTTTTTTTGTGTACACCTAGGGATTCATAAGCGATGCAGAGAGATGGGCAAATGGCAAACCAAGCTAAGCTGCCACAAAAGTATAGCCTCTATGAAACTTATTCAGGAGTTAATCTTGAAGACACAAAGAGAAAGATGAAGAGACAGCAGGGAGGAAGAGACAGCAGGAATTTGCTGACGCTTCTACGAGCCAGCATCCTTCCCCAGCCTACGAGTGTGTGAGTGTGTGAGCGCTCATGATGGCAATTTATAAACACCAATAATTAATCCTGAGCTGGACCACTGAGCCACCTTCCCTTCCCTGTAGGTGACTGAATTCTGCAGGGACTGCTTGTGCATTCTGGATGGATCCCCATCTTAGCAAACACAGGAGGTACAGCCTGTTCCTGTGCCACTGCCTTGCTCGCCATCTGTGAGGATGCTCTTTGTCCACAGGCTGATCCCACCTCCTCCTCATTACAGACTGGATATGACCAGAGGACCCCACTGCAATTGACATCAGGCAAGAAAAAGGCTCGTAATTGGCTTTGTTTTGCATCATTTTGTTAATAAGCCAGCTGCACTGGGAAATGCTATTTAGGCCGCACATTTGAGACAAAGAATATATTCCTGTCTAATTTAAAGCATTAAAATCTGGCAAATCTAGCCATTAAAACTCTACATGTAAATTTAAGCCATATAGTTACCCAAACACTTAAAAACTTAAGTAAATTTGCAGTAAGATTTGCACGGATTTATTCCACATATGTCTCCCCTATGGGAGTCTCACGGCTAAATCCCTGTGCATCTTTTATCTTACTGTAAATACGTACACTAACGATGCATAGAAATAGCTTTCACAACCTTGATTCACCAGTAATTTTTGTTTGCATTACTTTTTATATTGTGTTATAAAAAATCAGCAGTGATTTAACATTGAGGAATTCCTACCACTTTGTTATGGCCCTCTACCGAGGAGAAACCAGCACAGAGATCTGCAAACAATGATTTAATTTGTGCAGCCACTGTATCTCACCTACTTGCATATCAGTAATAGTCCATCTGCTGCTGACAGCCTGTTCCAAACGTAGTAATATAACCAGTAATGGTGCTACAGTAATGCAACACACCACAGCAAATCATCCCATAAAGGACACAAAGTGTTTGCCAGGGTAGATTTGAAAATACTTGGTTTGTGTGTTATCTTTTTCTTGCCAGTGCCATTACACTAGGAATGAGGCTTATGTGAATAATTGGTTGATGCTTGAGCAGAAAAGTTAATATTTATTCAGGGGAATGGTTTGTGTGGAGAACTATTGATGCAACTGGACACAAGTCTGTCATCAAAAGGGGTTTTTAGTATTTTGATGGTGGTAAATGTTTCCTGAGTGCTATGACTGAATTCAGTCCCTTTTTTTCCTTCATAAATCAAGGATGAAAATCAGTATTATATAGCTGGACTTAGGAGTTGGATACTTATCAATGTGATGAGAAGGGACATTACTGTGCCTTCCTAATCCACTACTGAACTTCTCATTCCAATATGTACAGAGAAACTTTTGTTCTCAATGATGTTTGAGACATGTTTCCTCTAATGGGGAGTGAGCCAGAAAGGGCAGTGGCAACTGGCAGAGAGGAAAACATCAAAGGTGCCTAAGAGGAGAATGACTGCAGGACCCCTAAAGAAGACAAGAAGATATGCTGAACCCTGTTCAGATCTATATTTTCTCTGTGAATAAATAATGCATCAGGAACACAAAGCCTTTAGGTGCAGAGTTATGTGTCCACATTAGTGCTCAAGTGTTTTTTTTATTGTACAAGGAGTTGCATCTGAAGATCAATGCATATCTTATGATTTGTTTAGTCTTTGGCCTTTTTTTTCCTTTGATTAGTGTTAGTGGGTTTCTTCCTTCAGGAAATTATGCTAATGTTATCCTGGATATAAGACAGTTTTGTCCCTAAAATGAAAGCACTGAACCATGTGCTCGTGGTAACTGTCATTTATGTGTAGCAGTCAAAAACCTTATGTAAGTGGTAAATCTTTAAATATTTGTAAATGTCCTCCAGTTACTATACCATTCCAGTGATCCTCAGGTCTGTGTTCTAGTCCAAGTGAAAACGATCAGAAGTGTTTGATTTCACTTCTCTCTCATGGATGCCCTTCAGGCAGTGTGAGAGGTGGCCAGGGAGACAGCAGTCCCAGACCATCTCATAGGGAAAGAGGGGCATGTGTTAAATAAATAAATACAGGGAGACAGAAACAAAATGGAAATGGAGAGGAGAGGAGAGGAGAAGGAGAATCTGTGCTGGTTTCCTGCTGACTCTGGCAGGACTGATGAGACGTGTTCAGGAGCACAGAGGGGTGTGAATACACTGTACAGAATGAAGCCTGCCTGTATGAACATAACCTCTTGATATTGTTTCAGCAGATTTGAGCTGGCAGAGTGAATTTATATTGGATCAATGCTTGGTGTTATGTGACCACAGCATTTCTGCTCCTGTGTTAGCAGCCCTGAAGCCAGATCTGCAGCACAGTCAAACCATGGCTTGAATTGGCATAAAGAGAAAAGCTATTTAAGGTCATGGTTGTGGCAGACTGCTGGCTCTGCCTCGAGCAGCTTGTGTAACTGCTCCACGAGCTCTGCTGCCTCTGAGCACCATGGTGTCTGTCTGTCACAGTATTTATTGCTGAAAAGGGGAAAAGAGCTGGAGAAGCACAAAGGGAACATGTTTCCACAGGTCACCCTTGTTGTACCAAAGCGTCATCCAGCCAAAGCCTGTGGTGAGCTTGTGGTTCAAGCAGGTTCTGTTTTCCAAGGCCACATTTTGTAAAACCAAGACATCTCTTGCAGACACACATTACTCTTTAAAGAGAAAGCATTATTCATTAAAATCAAACTCTCTGCTGGTGAGATGGCGCTTTCCTGGGACTTAATTATATCAGGTTTAGAAGAACAACAGGCAAGGATGTTAGGCTTCCTGTCCCATGAGGAGAAGAAGTTCCACTTCCATAATTTTAAACTCCCTTTAAAAATGAGGGCAGGGAAAAAGACTTCGGAATAATTCTTTCTCTGGTTGGGAATTAGAAATTAAGAGATCCAAATACTTGTATGAATGCAGGTGTAAAATGGATCACAAATTTTATAAACTGCTCTACTGTCTAGGAAGGACAGAGGACAGCAGCTCCCCAGATTTCACCTAAATGCTTCAGAGCAGAGGTGTTTCATTCTGGACAGAAACTATCGCTTTGAAGAATGGAAAACCTTAGGGCAACGAGGGAGAATAATTACTCAAATATTTGAAGTTAATTAATGAAATATTTAAGGTTAGACTAATATGTTGGACATGCTATCATTGGTGTGATTTTCATAACATCTTTTCCACTCATAGATTTTGTTCCAGTTAATAGCAGTGGCTTCATTTTGCCCCCTCTGTCTGGACATTGCATCCTCCAAAGATCCAAGGCTCAGATAGAGTTGCCTGACATCCTTTCTCCCCCACACAGCACATAAAGAGGTCCTTATTTTGAAATCAGTTTGTGTACAACTGTAGAGTAGTTGCATATCTAGTGTAAAAAAATACCCTGAAGTATCTAAAAAGTACAGATTCTTTATTATTATGGAAGAAAGATGATTAAAATGAATTTTCAGAAATCTAATGGGGCCAGTCTATCAGATATCTTCAAGCCATGCACAGTGCTTGAGGTCAGACCCTTCTACCCCATGGAAGGAGTATCTGGAAAGTGCTGGGGGCAGAAAACAAAGGCTAGGACAGCACAGTAAGACATAACTTCTCCAGGTTTGTGCTGGAGCTGCAATTCAGGCTGGAGACCCTGACCAAACTGGATATCACCTGCAGGAGGATCAAACACCAAGTGCCACTGTCTTACTTTGTTGAAAAGATTTTTATACGCTATGAATCCTTTCAGGATTGCCTGAATCTCCTCATCTTACACCTAAGAACTAATCAGTCTTAGGCCATTTTAAAATGCAGCACATTATCATAGGGCTAGGGAATAGTATTTGAAGGCTCATTAATTAAGCCAGTTTCCTTTAATGCAGGCAAGGACACCTTTAGTATCTTTCTCTAAATGTCCATTTTGAAATGAACTGACTTAAAAAAGTCTACATACAAAATATGTACAGCCCTCCCTTGTGACTTTGTGGCATAAAATGACAGCAAAAGCCCAGCCTGTTGATTTAGAATGCAAACAAGAAATGTGCTATGCAGGACTTATGACTTCCTCTGTACACACAGGTGGAGCTTAGAGAGAGATTTCTTCCACTTTTAAGTTGCCACTTAAAAAAAATCTACTTTAATTTGTGTACTAGTTTGAAAACAAACCAGGGGGAGGCACCAAGTCAGAATAACAATTTAAGGGGGAAATTAAAGAAAAGGAAAAACTTCAAGAAAACACTGGTTCAAACTGACAGAGTCAAGATACAACCTGACACCCTGTTAGTCAGGGTGGTGGCTGCAGTCCTCTGAAGCGGTGATCCTGTAGAAAAAGGGTCTGCTCTTCCTCAGAAGGTCCAGTAGTGGCTGTGTAGCTCCTGTCCTCTGGAAATCCAGTGAAAGGGGGTGTCACTGGTGTTCAGAGTCCCAGATTATATCCACGATGGGATGCTTGGTTCCTCCCTCTGGGTGGAGCATCTCACAATGGGGTAATGAGTCATGAGGCCAAGTGTTGATTAGGCTCATTAACAGAAGATGGTCTGGAGGGAGTTATCTCTGAGTCAGGCGGCAGGACAATGATGGGCAATTAACAGCAAGATAGTCTGGGGGGAGGAGGCAAGGAAACACTGCCCCACCTGATTTCAACAGCTCATGAGCATGGTAATGGAATACACTGCAACCCAGGACAATTTGTCACTTGATAAAATCTTTGTCACAAGATAAAGTCTTGATGGTTGGTTTTTTCCTCAAAGAGGAAGGGAAATGAAAAAAAAGTGCCACCAAACACATAACAAATTTCAATAATATCTGGAAATATACATGTATTTCACTCCTGCATTTACCACAGTAACAGCATTCTGAAATGAGAAAGAAACAATTGCTCTTATGTAGTGCAATGTTGTGCTTTGACATGATCACATTTCTGAACACTTCTGCACTTTGGCTGCAGGCAGACACTCTTCCAGGTTGAACCCTGCCACTGGACAAGGATGCTCCCCTCAGCATGCCCTCAGTTTCTTGGTGCTGTGCTGCAGCTGGAGGCTGCTGCTCTGTACCTGTCAGCACAGGAACTCATGGAAACGCTTCCCAACTCGCTTCAGTCCAAACGGGAAGGGCCAGCTCAAAGAAATCCAGTGGCAGGTGTTTGTTCATAGAGGCCACTTAAACTCAATTGCTTAGGGAGCAATCAGAAAAGCAGTCTGGTTTTTGCTAACAGGTAGCAAAAAGTGGCACAGGAGCCAGGGTGGTAACCTTACCACCAGCACAGCTGCTTGAAAACAAATGCTTGTCTGTCCTGTGTGGGCAGATGGCAAGTCACATTAGCTGACTGTAATATAAATTGGATGTGAAACTGTGCAAACAGGAGCAGAAGAAATGCTTGTTGTTATGGGCTAACTAATACAAATCATCCACGAGTATTCACTCAAGTATTTCTTCTTGGAACCTTTAGAGATCTGTCTTTTTTTACAGAATACCTTTGATTAAGCAATCGATCATGATAAAACATGTTTGAGTGTTTTCAAAGAGGTGTCATTTAGCTTATCTTCCCACCTATCAATGGCAAATGCCTTCCTGATAAAGAGAATTCGTGATTAGATGTAGTAGAGAAACTTCCCATTGACCAAAACCCCCTGCGATGCAACTTCAGTGATGCTTGGGATCCCACCTGTTTGTGTGATACAATTACATAAGCAAAACCTAGAATTAAAGGACAGACATGATGTTACCTGGGAAAGAGACAGGGCTGGTTTTCAGAGCTGTAGGTGATTATTATGTGTGCCTTGTTATTTTCTGCATGGAATCTCAAAACAACATAAACTGTTTAAGGGAAAGATTTTGCATCCTTTCTCCTTTTCTCTAGCAGAAGGGTCAGAAAGCCCCTATGGCCCCTTTGAAGGACTGAGGAATTATAACCCAACTTCAACCTCCCTTTGAAGTAAATATTATTGAGTTATTCTAGTTATTAATGACCCTAAGCACCTCACTGACCCCTGCCAAAGCTTGCTCTGAGCCACTGCACTGCACAAAAATTTTGGCTTCCCCAAATGGAGAGGCAACTTCTAAATGGCAGCTGTGGAGAAGCCTCAGAGAGTGAGAACTGCTGCCAGAGGAGCCACACAGGGTGGTCTACAAAATGCTGTCAGGGTTTTACCTCCTGATGATCCAGAAATACTTAAGGAGCTGGCATGGATCAATTCTGCCATCATTTGTCTTCTTTTTTGAAGCTGCGATTTCTGTTATCTCAAACATGCTGGAGGAGATAGAAAATTCTCAGTTCCATTTTATCCCTCAGTTTGGAAAATCAAAAGATAAAGAAGATGTAGATCTGATACTTAAATAGGATCAGGCACTTCAAAGACAAAACTATTTTCCTCCTCAGATATTCCAGAAATTTCTTCTCAAAAAACCCTGTTCTTTGTTCCTGTGATTCAGAACATAGGAAATATGTGGTGCTAAGGCTTTCCCCCTTATTCACACAATTTTCATCTTGCCAGAAATCAAAGTACTACAGAGGAGGTGGAAGCTTAAAACTGTCTATTCTGCTACCATTAAAGGATGCCTTTTTTATTCAGTTTCAACAACTTTAAATGTGAAAAACAAAAGAATCTATTTCTAAAGAAATATTCCCTATCAAATGTAATTATAAAATAATTAAATATTCCAGAAGCTTTCTTTTTACCAGATGAGCATACACATGGTTTTGTGGTCATGTCCCCTTTTGATTCAGAAAACTTTTCTAACTGAGTATTTTCTACTGTTAAATTAAATCTGGTTTTCAGGGGTGTAGGGTGGTGTTTTCACTCCTCATATACTTATTTACCTGTTTATTTATGTCCAGCCACTGCAAAAAAGATTAAGGATAGTCCCAAATTCCCTAGATGTTTCTACCATGCCAGTATCAGGTGCCACCACCAGCTGTTCTCAGCCTTCCAGCTACTGCTCCAAGAATGGAGCAGCAAAGCCTTTCTCACAGGCACACACAGAGTTTTCCAGCTGATTTTGATGGGACTTGCACAGGCACATTCTGACGGCATTGGGATGACATCTCAGAGATCCCTATCTTCACTTTCTGCCTGAGCTTGTCAAGGGCTAAGCACATTCCTAGCATTGCTCTGTGACAGGTTATAATTGAGACACTGAAAATGAGGGAGGGGTTTCCATTCAGTGGTTAATGTAAGCACCTCCCTCCATCTGCAGAACACATCAGATGGACAATCAGATTAAAAGAGGGAGGTGTTGCAGGTGCCAGGTGGGTTTAGACTATGCCCATTTTACCCTTGTTATGCCTTAGGATTTAGCTTTTATATTTTTCCGATCCTGTACTGCTTTAGTGTGTAACTAAAACTCCATAGCCTGCTAGCTACTGTTCTCCCATCCTGGTTAGACATAACAAATCCTTTCTGGGTCTGGGTCTCAAAGACACCCTGTTGTCCCAGGCTCCAAAATATGTAAACTGAGCCTCTGGAAAGGTGGAACAAACTTGGGGTAATGACATCATTACCTGAAATCATAATTGGAGAATTAACCCTGATATGCAAAGGGACCAAACTTCTAAAAGTGTGAAAAACCCGTGACCTGGCGTCCTTTTTTGGGTATAGCCCTAGGGCTCTGTGCCCATAGTGTACCTTTGTTGAAGGCCCTTCAATAAATACCTGCTTTTATTCTCTTAATCTTCTCTAGACTGTTTCCAGGAAGCCACTCCAAGGCATCAGTTCCACTGCCTGTGCAGCAATGGCCAACAGCTGCTGCCTCTGTGTTTGTTATTTCTGCTGTTTGCTGAAGTTGTCCTCGATGTGGCTGTGTAGGTAAGGAAAGGTTTGGGAACCTTACCTCCTCCACAATCAACATCAAATCCAGGTGATGATTCACTTTGACAAATAGGTTGGAGGATTTTCCCACCTGCTGGCTTTCTCCAGGAGATAGTGTCGTAAAAAGTCCTGGAGGAATTTTTTAATAGACTCTATCTTTTGGGAATTATTATTGTGTACATCTGTTCTTTTTCTACCTCTGAGGATAATCTGCATTGCTGGGAATATAGTCAGAGAAGCAATTCAAGACATAATACATTTTTTTTACTCTTCCTGCTTACTGCCCCTGATTCTTCTTGGGTATTGGGAGACCGTATGGGAAGTTGTTTTTTTACTAAGGGATTTCTTCCCCATTCTGTGGGTTATGGCTTTATCTTTCTCTTGACTTGGCATTTCCCTTTAATCCTCTGTGGAATATTTATTGTTTTTCACTCTGGCCTGGATGCATTTTTGGCTACATTTTTTTCTTTTATGAGAACAGAAACCAATCCTGCTCCTCCACACCCACCTCGTACTGGGTGAGATCACAGTTCCACAGATCCATATTAGGTACAAGCATTTTCCCAAAGATTACACAGCAGATAAATCTCTCCATTTCAGCACATGGTTTATTACTGAATATATTGTCTGCCTACACATGCAGGAACAGATAACCAGTGATTTATATTTTCATAATGACTGCTGCAGTGATTCATTTACGCCGTGGTGTATTGGTGTCAGGGCAAATCATTTATGTAAAAGGGGAGAGAGATCAAAGAATAAATGGCAATATAAAGCGGCACAGAAAGGAAAAGAGGGTAAAAAAAGCCTGGACAAATTAAAATGCTTTCAGTGACCTGAGAAAAGTTGTGGCAAAGGAGATTTTGTATTCCTGCTGCTTTTTTTTTTCCAGGGATGGGGCATCCACAACTTCTCTGGGCAGCCTGTACCAGTCCCTCACCTCCCTCACAGTAAAAAATTTCTTCCTAATATGAAACCTTAATTTCCCCTTATTCCTTGTCCTGTCACTACAGTTCCTGATAAAGAGATTAAACACTTGGTCAGTTTAGTCTTTTCATGTCTTACTTGGAGGTAACCCTTCAACTTGTTATGCTGATATACCTTTAAAAAATCGGCCCCAGACAGGCACTATTAACATGTCTAAGACATTACACAGAAGAGCCAGATCACCATCACCTGTACCACAGAAATCTCACTGAAGCTGGTAAGAACTGCTGTAGCCAAATCTGTCAGAAGCGCTGTTTACAAGAGTGCTTAATTTGGTGCTGATCAGCTGCTGGCTGATAATTACATATCTGTAAATCTTCCTTCACAGATTCGTTCACACAAAGACGTGATGTCACAAATTCTTGTGCAAGGAGAAGTTCTGCATGGGTTAAGGAGCCAGAAGACAGTGACAAATGAATAAAATGACATAACAAAAGCTCAACATTTAAATCCTATGAATAATTGCTGTGCACACTGAAGGATTAATTGAAAAATACTTGGCAATAAGCACATTTCTGAATACGAAATGTATTCACCAGTACTTTGCAAATAAAAAATGAGGCTAAGGTTATGAATAAATTGTTCAGGGTTTCTACTTTTAACTCTGGAATATTTGCTGACAGCATTGTTGAAATCAGAGAGGGAATTTTTGTGGTAATATTGAATAGGTTAAAGAAGAGATAACATCAAGACACAGAATATTCAGAACCTTCTATCGTTAGGAGAAATAGTGGTTTTCTCCCCATAACTTCTTTCATAACTGCTTTTCAGCAGTGCCAAGCAATTCTGGATTTTTTGTTGGTTACATATGAGCTGAGACTTGCTATATCCACTGATTTAGAAATATTTAGCAGCAGAAAGCACATCACAGCTGGACTTCAGCAATTTTTATTTCAAACAAAACCACAGCTTTTAGTTAACACAAAGCTATTCATTAACGGAAAAACTTGGCAAGTGATTTCTGGTCAAAGTGAAATATTTCACTAAAACCTTTTCATTTTCTTGCGTTTTCTCATGTCATGTGGCCATTTGAAACGTGTCTTGCCTACACCCTATTAAACTATTGCAGAGCATAATTCCCCTGCGGTTGCCCAGTCTCCCATCACATTGACCAAAGCCAGTTAAATTTGTTTTGACTTGCAAAGCACCTTATCTATTATTCGTCCCTCTTTAGTCACCTCACTGAGGAGGCTGCTCTTTGCCTTTCAAATTGCTGGGCTTGTTTTACGCCCACTGCTGAGGCGGTGGGGACGGGTTTTGTTCCGCCCTTTGCTGCGCTGCACCACAGCAGAGGCATTCCCGAAGGTAGCCTGGGGAAGGCTTTTCATGGGAAGCCGGGCAGGTTTTGCACCACCATCTCTCCCGGAGGAATTTCTTGCGGAAAGGATGTGTTCCACTCCGTCATCAAAGCTTTCCCCAGTGGGCCGCGTACTCCCCGCGCTTGCATCAGAAATGCCTCGGGGCAGGGCTGTTCCAGCTCTCTAGCATCCAGAGAATCCAGCTCTTCCTTGAATCCAGCTCTTTTCAGGCTTTCCGCAGATGAGCTCTGGATCTTGTTGCCCACTCAGAGGACAAACTAGACATAATTTACGAGTTCAGGCTATTGTGTATTAATGTAGGCAACTGTGAGCTGTTTCTGTCGCACCTGGTCAACCACTTTCATTTCCTGCACTAAAACGGGAAAGCTTTCCTTATCTTTATCCCATCTGATGTGCTACAGGATACAGGTAAGAGATAGGAGAGGTTCCAGTGAAACAGCACAGGAGGTATCTTTTGTCAGCTGTCAGAGCAGGAAGGCACAAGAAAGAAGAGAGCAGTGGCAAGAGCTGAGCAGTGACTTTCGGCCTCCAGAAAAAAAATAAAAATAAAAAGCAACAATCGCTCAGCCCAAACTAAAACACTGGGAATAGTACGGATACTTTTAAAACCTGAATATTCACAATCCCAAGTACACTTCCACTGGAGCGGTAAGAATTAAGCATGGTATTGTTTCTGTCACACAGTGGGTTAAATGTGGCGTAAATGGCTCACAGATAAGAGCAAATAAAGTCACGGGCCTCCCGAGCAACCGCTGGTGCATGGAATTGGAATCCCTTTAATCACCCTCGGCTCACACTTCTCACCGTGTCGCCTCCTTCAGTAATGGGAGAACAGGGAGGGGAAGGCACAGACGAATCTGATTCACTGCTGAACCTACGTGGGCAAGGGGAAATGAATTGGTGGAGCTGGGTAATGCTGTGAGCAAATCCAAATCCCAAAGCACGAAATGGGACCCCTCCAATATGCTGGTTTCTTGAACATTACCTCCTTCCCCCTCCAATCAGCAGCTGACGAGGACCAATAAATGCCAGTGTAACTGCTCTTTGGAGAGATGTATTGACATCATTTTGCCAGTGGGAACGAGATGGAATTGCAGCATATCTAGACTGTTTATTTTCCCTACTTTTAAATATTCATATGAATGCTTCTGAAGTTTTCTTTTGCCCATTGCCTTGAATGAAAAATAGGAAAAGGCATTTGGTGTTAATATTTTTGCCAAGAAAAAAAAAAATTCATTTTAGCCAGGAAGCTGCTGTTTACAAACTGCCTGGTGGAGGAGCAGCACCGCCTGTGTAATGTAGACAATGGCTATCTCCATTCTACAGGGTATTTTCATCTCTCTGAAACAGACACTGTACTGCATGCAGGAAAACAGCAGCTGCAGGCAAAACAAGGGAGATCTAAGTCAAAACAATTCTATCCCCTTCACCTCCCCTGAAACAGAGAAAAGATGCCATTTGTAGGCACTGGGGATCTTTGGGTTTGTGTATTTGTAATGTTTTTTAAACCCAGCTTTCACTACTCTCTGCTTCGTTTCCTGGAATCCTTCTCCCTCCTCCTTCCTCTCCCTTGTGTCCCTCTAGTGCCTCCATGTGCACCCCCTTCATGTCCTTACAATTCACACATCTGGAGAGTTTCTCATGAGATCTTTCTGTTCATTTCACCTCCCAAACTCTTCCCTTCTCCTGCCAGGTAAGCCATGATTCATATCCACACCTTCTAGTGTGTGCCTGGTTTTGCCCATTTCTCCCACCTTTGGCCTCCTTCCAATCCATCCTCTGCAAGTCTCCTCTTCCTCTACTGTGGTCATTGCATCCTCCCTCTGACTGACACTGCTCAAGCCACCTTGCTTCTTCTTGCCTGTCCTTTGTTGTTCATGTCCCATCTGAAAGGAGTAGCAGAGCCAAACCTAAGAGCCTGAGTGATTTGCTTCACTCTTCTTCCTTAGAGACCCATATCCCTTTGCCCAATGTTTTCTCTGCAGAAATCCTTATCTGCCTTTCCATTCCCCACCTGGGTGCAAAGTATTGTGGCCTGATGTTCCCTTCTTCATTCTTTCCTAAGAAGCAGTGGCTCCTCTTCTTCTCTCTTGCCACATTGATGTTCTCTATCCCTGTCCTTTGATCTGCCTTCTCCAATTTAGCCTTATTGCCAAGATGCAAATCCTGGCTCTGGCCCTTCCCCTTGTGATCTTCTTTTATGCTCCCCTTAGGTAACTTCAGTGGAGAGCTTGAGCACCCTTCTGACCCTTAACCTGTGCTCAACTGACTTCTGCTTGGGGTTTGAATCTCTTTCCAAAGAAAGAATAAATCTCTTTGCAAAGAGAGGACTTCACCCACTGCTATCTATTTCTGATCACACTGACCATAGCTTGTCCTTTTCTCTAACAATGTAAAATTCATGCTGGATTCATGTTGTTGCCTCAAGCTTAGTGCAGTTGTCCTGACTTTTACAGTCATGCCTCCAACCAGCCAGCTCTTATTTGGAGTTGTAAAGTCAAATTTACATGCTTGCCACACTGCTGTGCCAGGTTTTGTTGTCCTCCTGACAGCATGTTTTTGTATTGCCCACTTTCCCTGGGAGGACTTCCCAGAAATTTCAGAGGAGGTTGAAATTCTCCTTGTCAGTGGGTACCTGTGAGACAGAACAACATTGGGGCTGCACTGTTTATTAGTGTTTCATTGCTATTTCATGCTGGCCCACCTGCTTGCATCTGACCACTGTCACTCCTGTTGAGTTTCTCCTGGCAAAGAGCATCCCTGGAAATGTTCAAAGCCAGGTTGGACATGGCTCTGAGCAGCTTGGCCTAGTGGAAAGTGTCTCTACCCACGGCAGGGGGGTTGGAACTATATGATCTTGAAGGTGCCTGCCAACCCAAGGGAAGGGACATTCCAGCATTTGTTGTCCCTTCCAACATTTTATGGTTCTATGATTTTGAACATGTTTGAAACATCAGGAATTATCAACAGAAATTTTTTCTGTCAATACTGCTAAAATCAGATTAAATTCAAGTATGACCAGGCAGAAGAAAAACTAATTTTAATTGGTTGCTTGAATTAAGAGCATTCCAAAGAACTAAATATTAATCAACACTGTGGAGAAATGTGATAAGTTTTCTCTTTAGAGATTGATATGATAAAATGCATAATTGCTCTGTAAATTATTTAAAAATGAATGCCACCACCCCTATTCTAAAAATGAAACTCTTAATATTTTTTTCTGGAGTGTTTATATACCTCAGATTTTTATTTTCTCTTAATCAGAAGTGTTTTCAGTCAGATCTATATTGATTTAAAAATAGTTGAAAACAATTAAGAAGAAATTCTGATTTTGTTCAGCTTTTGAAAGAAACCTCTGAAGATCTCATTACTTTCACACCCCCTCCTATCCCTTACTTCCTACTGCAGAGAGATCATGGCTTTAAATGTGGCACCAGCAGAAGGAATGGAAAGAGCCTTTAAAGGAAGCAACTTGTCTAAATGGCTGCACAGTAGAGAACATAATACAGAACAACAGAAAAGGTGGAAATGCCTCATTGTGTTTCTCTAAGGCCTCCTTGTAGCTCCAAGGAAAACCCAGCAGATTTGGTAGCCTTTGGAAGCCTTCTAGCTGAGCCCCATCTGTCTGTGAATGCTACATGCCTCTCACGGGAAGCTGCTCTTCAGAAGATGGTTCTTGAAGCATGTGGAGCAAGCAACCCTCAGATTTCACTTCTGTGCAAGAGCCTCAAATGGCAAAAAACTCTCCCAAAAAATACCATAGTGACAAATATTTCCTAAAGTACAATCAGTGAGCAACACTGGGACCAGTTTTTCTGTTCCCTTCTTCCCCTCACAAGGACTTAATCCTACTTTGTCTGAAGTTTCAGGGAGATTATGTAGCTTAATGATTATTTAGGCCTTGTTAAAGCATTTACAGAAAGAATCTAAAGTGCAATATGCACTCTCTTTCTTTGTTAATCCATATGGTTAGCTATGCTTGGTTTCCAAACCTGTGTTACTATCCAAGGAAATGTCTGGATAATCCATTCAGAACTGAATACTGGTGGGTGTTTCTTCAGTTTGCCAACTGAATACATGCACTGGATTGCCTCTCCCTCTCTCCTGCTCAGTGTCTTTGCCTACAGTTAAGAGTGAGCTCAGAAACCTGCCTGCTCACTTTCCTGTCCCCCTGCTGTGTTGTGACAGTCAGAGCTGGGTGGCGTGAGTGTCTAAGGGATGCTCAGGGCTCAGACAGCCAGGTCTCTTTATCAGATCTCCAGCTGTGCAGAGAAACAGGAGCTCAGCTCACCTGGCCAGTGCTGGGTTTGGCATTTGAAGGGAAACCTGTAACAGCTCAGTGTGCTCACAAAATGAGGTAGATGAGGGGACTTGGTGATCACCAGTCAGACTGGGGCTCACATTGTCAGTGTCTGTAAGTAAAAGAGAGACAAAAGGCTTGGGGAGATCCCATTAAGGCTTCCAGCTGCCTCAGCTCAGTCCTCTCCCTCTCCCTCTCCCTCTCCCTCTCCCTCTCCCTCTCCCTCTCCCTCTCCCTCTCCCTCCCCCTTCCCCATCCCCTTCCCCTTCCCCTTCCCCTTCCCCTTCCCCTTCCTCTTTCTCTTTCTCTTTCTCTTTCTCTTTCTCTTTCTCTTTCTCTTTCTCTTTCTCTTTCTCTTTCTCTTTCTCTTTCTCTTTCTCTTTCTTTCTTTCTCTTTCTCTTTCTCTCTTTCTCTTTCTCTTTTTTTCTCTTTCTCTTTTCTCTTTCTCTTTTTTCTCTTTCTCTTTCTCTTTACTCTTTCTCTCCATGATTTTCCAGACACCTCATAGTCATCCATGATGCTACTTAGACCTTATGGTAAAGGGTAAATAATTCAGTATAGCCAACTTAGTAAACTAAGCAAGGTGTATGGTGGACTGCTGTAGAGGAAAAAGTAAAACGAGCAATTCCATTTTTAATACATATCTATACTTTTCTCCTAGCTTGAGATAGCCTCTATCAATATCCTTCAAGGGAAAAGATCTCTGGCAGTTTCCACATCTTTCAGATGGGAACAGATTCCCTGACAAGGTCTGTCTAAAGAATGGCTTTTCCCTAAAAGGATACTGAGCTGGAGAAAGTCTTCTCTACCGTACTCTTTTTCTCCCTTGCCTTCCTCCAGACTCAAATGCCCCCTTGAGGATTTTTTGCAATTCATACACTTGATACTTAATGAAGATCTCAGGTTTTAATACTTTCCACAAGTGATCACTGACTTCAAAAGGTGCTCTGGAAATGCTCACATCCCTCAGGCATAGAGATACAGGTTGCTACCTGGTCAGACAGTAAACAGTCCAAGGCCAGATTTATCAAGGTGAAGGCAACACCTGGTGAAAGATCTGATACCTGACTGTAGCATAAAGACATCCCCTATCCATTATGAATGAAGTTCTCATTGCAAATAGAGAATATTTTAGATTTCCATGCCAACTTATGCACCTTTATAACATACATGATGGAAACACAGACCCATGGAAGAGAACTAGAAATGCAGCTTCTTGCTAAGTCATGGTGGAGACCAGACCTGGCATTAAATATGTAAAACCTTGTGTGAAAGTCTGTCTGAGTCAAGTGACTTCTAAAATGGCTTCCCGGATAGAAGAGCACCAAGCTGAACTGCATTAACATATCCTGAACATTTCCTCACAAAGGCAGCAACCTCAAACGATTAACATCGATTTGAAATGGCAGAATTAGGAGACCTTTAAAAATAACAGTATTGTTTTAGTTATTTAGTAGCTCTTCAGAACAAGTGCAACTTTTTTAAAGGCCAGCAGTAGTAACTGTGTTGCTTAGAAGTTGCCCAGATCATGAATCAATTAGCAAAACCAGTCTGCAACCTTAGTGCTTATTGATTCAGATGCTTTTCCCCAGCGAAAACAATTATTGCTGTGTTACAAACTCCTTTTTTTGCTGTTTGGTATGTACACAGTTTTTTACTATTCACAAAATAGTTGATTTGATAAAGAACTTAAATCTCCTTCCATCACTTTGGGTGTCACTTTTTCAAATAATATGTGTACCTATGCTTTCTTGTCACTTTTGGGCAAACGATTAGGGATGGAGTTCCTGGGATTAAGTTATGAACAAAAGACCACCTTTAAAGAAAGCATGGGGAAGATTAAATGGATGCTGATAGCAAATGATAGTGGAAAATCTGGAAATCTGAAAATCTGTGCAAACAGCTAGAAATGTCTGCTTAAAGAGACACCTTCCATCCCACCTGACCTGGCGTGCAGAGGGTATTTCTTGCACTCTATACTCATATTTTAGTTGGGTTTCATGTGCTGGACATTTAGGGTCTAAAACCTTTGAGTTGTCTCTAGGATGAAGATTGAAAAGGGAGACACATTCCAAAGCCCAAAAATTAAACTGATATAGATATTTATTTAAACAAAATTACTGCTCCCCTGAGCAGCATGACAGAGAAGAGAACCCAGCGCTGTTGGGGTGCAAGTTGCCAAAACCATGAAGAAATCAATAAGTGCATTGACCTAGAAGAATTAAAGTAAAAAGACCTATAATCTGGCTAAATCAGCTCTTTGAGGTACCAGATGAGCAAAGATTTTCATAGAATCATAGAATGGTTTGGGCTGGAAGGAACCTTAAAGATCATCCAGTTCCATCGCCCTGCCATGGGCAGGGACACCTCCCACTGGACCAGGTTGCTCAGAGCCCCATCCAGCCTGGCCTTGGACACTTCAGGGACGCTCTTTATCATGTTTTATACCTCTTCATATCACTTGTACTCACCCCTCCTGTTTGGTGCCAGAAGAAACAAATTAAAGTTAAAACAATGTTGCAAGCATGCCATTGGGGGTTTTTTTCAGCTGGTCTGATAGACACAGGGGCAATTTTTTTACTCCTTCCCAGCCAGTTTGTATAGAGAAGTGATATGAGAGGGTTAAGCCTTTATTCACAACATGTGGACAACAGAATTCCAACTACATTCTTACAGGACTGCATCATTCACTCATCAAAGTCAGTGCTAGCAAGCAGGTTTTTACAGCGTAGAATTTATGGAACAAATAGATCAGTTGAGCTTTTGAGGTCTGATTAATATATTATGTCACAAATAAATCTGTAAAAATAGTTGAATTGACTTTCATGAACTGAACTGGGAAAGTAGAGTTCTAATTTACCCACAGGTCGTGTGCTTCAGCAAAAACAATGTTTATCTTATTCCAAGTCCAACTAGATATTTGCTTGTGAATCAGAAAAATCTGTTTGTTTCCTTGCCCTACATTTTTTCACCCTTTTGAGTTTTATTTGAGGGTAAATTTAATAAATGAAATGTCGTTGCAAAATGCTGGATCAATATTAAACAAGTATTTCAACATTTCCGATGGAAAAAAAATCACAATGATTTTGGCCAAAGCATTTGGAGAAATTTGACAACTCCTTTATGCATGTTTTGGGCCAAGAAAGTTGCACAATCTTGTTGTCCAAATAGGTTGACGTAAATGCATGGCAACAAAATTTCCTTGTTTCATATTCTTTAAGCTTTGTTGTTTAATTATTGCGGCTGACTTTCAAAATTAGAGTGAGGTGGTTTGTGAATTAATGCCCTTCCCTACCAGATGAATTCCCAGTTTGTTCTTTGCCATCCAGTCTTCACCAAAACCATTGATGCTTAAACATTTCAAGGGAGAAATAAATGTCCACCAGGACTGTGGGTAGGGCTCCCTCTACTAAACAAGCAGTGTGATTGCTGGGGAAAAAATAATACAGGCCCAGCTGATGACATTGTAGTTGATACAAATGTGTGTCCCTGCAAAAGCCTCCCAGCTTTTTTGACATCATATCTATAAATCAATCTAAGAATCAATTTGAACTTGACTGCATAGGTGGACATGAAGATGGAGAGGATTGCTTGTTCTTCAGCTACTAACACAGAAGGACACAACTTCTGTAATAGACAACTCCGTATTTTTATTTGATGTACGGCTTTTTCATATATTAAACTTCCAAAAGGCTGCCTGGGAAGTGGTAAATGTGTTCATCCTGCACTTGAGACTAATAAAAAGGGATTTTCAGGCCTCTTAGTTTATTCCTATAACTCCAAAGAAAAATCTTTTCATAAGGCAGTAAGTACATCAGCAGCCAGTTCTTTTCTAAGAATGCTAATTATATTCTCTCTGTGTGAATTAATTATAATTCCTTTTGACTATAGTGATATTGTTTAGAGGAATTATCTCTCAGGTCAGATGAAAAGGTTTGACTTTGTGTGACATACTGGAGTGATTTGCTCTCCATTGTGGTATTAGTATTCCATAGCAGGAACTTTGTGAAGAATTAAAAACCGAATTAAAAACCAAATAAACTGAGAAAGGGGGCCCCTCTACTGATTTCCTCATTTAAAGCATTATATAGAGAAGCTCCTCCACGGACTGTCATGCACAACCAAACAATGAAACAGACATTTTCTCCTTGACAGAGCACCTTTGGAGCAGCATCATGACACGTGTCCCCAAGAGTACTTTGCTGTGATATGGTTACAGTGGAGACAAGCGGAGATTAGGGCGCAGGTGGAAGTTATCAGTAGCTTCACACCTGCTTAGCCTGGTTCTGAAATTCCCTCTGATGTGCGAGAGTCTTAACACAGCCTTCCTATGCAGAGGTATTTATGGAAACTGAGTAATCTGCAGGAAAAAGCGTGGGGTGCAAGCCTCTACTGAGTTCTTCGCTGCTGCCTCGGGTGAGAGATTTTGGGTGCTGAGACACAAGGTTTCATATGGTCTCCAGTTTTGCAGAAAGCAGCAGAATCTCCTAGGTTACACCTCCCTTGCTCCTGAGCTTCCCAGGACACGGTGCACTTTGAAGCTGGAGAAGCATCTTAAATCCTTTTCCTGTGGGCTGGATCCAAGATTCAGGCTGCTCATAAATGTTCTGTGGCTTTACAGTGTGTGACTTCAGAGCCTTGTAGAAAGGGCCTGAGCCACCTGGTATGAGTGATGTTGGTTGTGCAGCATCATGACAAAGCAGGTGGGATACATGGAGGAAACTGGGCTGGACAAAGAGGCCCAACTCCTAAATTATTCTGTGATTCATAGCAAGTTCATCCACAAGAGCTTCTTAAGGCTTTCAAGAAGACTCTGACAACCAGGGAGGTCAAATAGAGGCTCTGGCAGGACATTCATATGACAGTTGAGTAAATTTAGCCTCTAAACTGCTTTTTCTTCATGTCTTGCTACTGCTCACCTGGCAGCTCACGTGGAGGGCAATAAACAGTTCAGACTTAGGTATTTCTCTCTCTTCCCACCATGGTTTCAGAAATTAGTAAACAGAAGCTAGACTGCCAATAAAACATAAGATCTGCCAGTGAGACTCTGCATTAACCCAACACAGTCTGTGGATTGGACTTCTTTAGGATACAGCATCCTGCTGGTTCTCGTGGCACTGGCTGTGGCCACCAAACCCCCATCTCCACTGGCTCCCCCACTCCTCCTCCACAGACTGCTTTCAACAGCTTAGCCACTGACAAGATGTCAAGAAGTGCAAGACTCATGATGAAGCTACAGGGATAGGAAGTAAGTAGTTTTTCTGCACATACCCCAAGTTTAGAAGTCCTGAGAAGGCCCCAGGATTACAATGAACTCATCAACTTCAAACTAAAATGCAAAGCTCATTTGATCTGATTCAACTTTCTGGTGAAAAAGTATTCAAGGTAAAATTAGATGGAAGATAGAAGGAAAAATTGAGAACAAAAATGCGAGTAGAAAATGCTTTTCAAGTTGGAAGGTATGAAGTGCTAACTGGGAAATGTGGTTGTGTGCATCTCCGCCAGGAGAAAAGAGTAGGGAAACAGAGCCCTAAGGCTTTGAGCACAGTGACTCTGGCTGGGAGATACTGCACATAAAATGCAGCTGTGCATGATTGCAGTACTCAGAGGAATCAGCTGTTTTGCTCTCCTTCAGCTATGACATTGTTTAAATCAAAGAAGTAAGAGGAAGAAAAAAAATCCACTCCTGTGGCATCCTTTCACTCTCAGATGTAGGAAGTGATGTGCCTGGGGCAGAGATAAAGGCTGCAGTGTCTCCTTTCAGGTACAACATCCCTGCGAATGGCAGCACAACCCTTCCTCAGCAACACTCAGCAATATTTGGTGTGCACACTTCCCTTCTCCAGAGGGAGGTGGATGTGGAGAAGAGTCATCCATGACACAGCAGTTATTGTGCTCTTCCTGTTTGCTGAGCAGTGAGCTGGGTGTTGATCACAACAGAAGGAAGAAGGGTGAGAGCGCTCATTGTGCCCCTGCAACCATCCTCAGTCCCACTCTGCAGAGCTGCCAGTCCTCCAAAGGAAAGAAAATGTGCTCATTTAACTCATGTTCTGGCCCCCTCTTTTTTATTTCTTCCCATATTAAAAGAAGTCTCTGTTCTCCTCAGTCTGGAACTCAGGGTCTTTTGTTTTGATGATTTCCAGTTTCAATAGTTCAATTTTAGTTTTACCTTCTAATTTGTATTCCTGGTATCAGCTGCTAAAGGAGCAAGTTAAATGATTTGAATTCACACTGATTTAACATTACTAATTGCACTGCCAAATGCTTTCCAACTTTGCTGGTTTTTTTTTCAAGAGACATCAAAACCTTTGATAGGTTTAAGATCCTCTATACTTAAAAGAAGGGAGAGAAGGAAAGAGCAAGTAAGGCAATAAACCCGAGTGGAACAAATTATCAATTACAATCAGTTAACTGTTATCTAACACTGTGCCTGCCACAAAGAAGAGAATCAGCCTTTTCATTCTCTCTAGGTGGCTATGCGTGTATTGCCATAGAAGTATTTATGCTGCTGTCTCCACCAGCTCAAAGAACCACAAGGAGCTGTGTTGCAGTCAAAGGCAAAACCTGGGGGAGAGGGGAAAGCCCTTGTTCCCATAGTTACAACAAGCCATTAGGAAGATACACACCTCCAAAGGCTGAATTAGAAAAGTGCTTTTAACTCAACATAGTCTATTTAATTTCAGCAATTTTCCCCTAACTATTATACTGCTGTGTGGGTTGTGTTGACAGCTGCTGGAGCTCTGCAGTCCTCACCTCCAACAGCTGCCACAAAGAAGCCAAGCACACATTTTGGAGTCAAACCACTAATAAACAGCTTATCAGGAGAACCAAATCTCTCTCCTGTGGGTGGGCTGGCCACCCTGCAACCTTATGACAATTCAAGATCTCAGAAGAGAAAGAACCTTAAAATAAGGGGGGTGTGGGGGTACAGGGAAGATAGCATTACTCTGTATCTGCTGTTTCTACCAGTTTGACTGCATGTATGAGGGGTGAAAATATTTGAGATTGTTATTATTTCTATTACTATATTATCATTATTATTGTTAATAAATAACAACAACAACAACAACAATTATAATAATATCATGGATGTACAGTGCACAAGTTTGGTACCATCACATCTTTTTCCCCTTTCTGTAATAAAGCAAGCTATGCTCATACAAGCACTGATATAATTGTATTTACTCTGTGCATTGGTATGTGTGTGGGGGTTTGTATTTCTGTAATTATATTACTGTGTGTAGCAGTTTGCGTAAAGATAAGTTCTTAAAATTATTTTCAGGAGTCACATTTTCCCCTTGAAGCCTCCTGCCTTTGTTTGCTGTTATATAACCACACTTTGCTTTGCTTTGAAATATTTTCCCTTCTCTGTCGCTATTGGAAATACCCACGCAAACCAAGAGGAGAAATGGGCTATAAAGGGAACAAACAAAACTGAGTATTGACTTAAATTCATTTTGGTCTGGTTCCAAATGTTGCCAAACATACAAGATAAATACATAGAGAGTGGAGAAAAACTGTCCCCCTCCCTCGCTTGCTTATGGTGCCACTTGCAAATACCATAACAGAAAAAAAAAAGGCTGGCAAGGATACACATAATATTAAAACATGCAGATTCCTAATGGGTAAGACCCAGATTCTCAAAAATTTTTAATATAAACTTTTAGGACCATATGGGAGTCAAAACTACATGTAGGTAAAGAGAAGACAACACTGTCTTCACTATATTTATCTCAGATATTCTCTACTTTTCTATTTTTCTAATCTATTTTTCCTTTTTACTGTTGACAGTCTTATAATTTTCATGTCTTTCAGGCCCACAATTTTACAATCATGCTTTATTGATAAACTGAAGCTTGGTTTACAGTATTTTCAAGAGGCTCAGCTAAAATTGGACTCTGTTATAAAAACCTGTGTGCATACATGCATATGCACATGTCTAAAGGCTATCACCCAGCAAATTTACAGCTGGGTACTTACAACCAAGACAAGCATTAGAAATGAAATATGACTGGCACTTCATAAATGGAGCACTGGGAGAGAGAAGTTGTGTCACATCCAAAATGATGAGATCCTCCTCCCTCGTCTTGAGCCATGCCTTCTTGGCACTGCAGCTACATGAAAGCTTTCCAGTTTTCTTTTAGAGTAATTTATTTTATGGTATTTTAGGCATCCCAGCTTTGAATTCCACCCCAAACTCTCATCTAAGCCTTCCTTGCCTCAGTCCTCGAGTAACACAGGAGGATAACTTGGGGCTGTGCCTCTGCTTGCCCCAAGTTATCCTCCTGCTCCTCCTTGCCCACAGGAGCCCCAAACCACTGTTGGCAGCATAAAGTCACCACCTTTATCATTAACACGCTTTAAATTGAAATGTCCTATAATCCCCAGCGTCACCACATTGTGTCCTGCCCCTTCTGCCTTGCTAGAGGTGACTTCCTGGGTGCTTCTTTCATCCAAGACTGACTGTGGTGCACATAAATCAGGTGTTGGTGCTGTAAAGAGATTTAAGAGGGAAAGGAGCAAATCCTGGTGCCAGCATTGCTGCCAGACTTCACAATTATTGGGGAAAAGAGGCTACAAGAAGTAAATGACATGTTTATGGCAATCTCAATACAACCCTTTATGCTGTCTTCAACCTTGACTTTATGGGTGGATTGGCTGAGAAAAACTCAGTCACAAGGTGATTTCCTCTTCATGGTCCTTCTCAAGAACCATTTTTACTGGGATACCTGGAGGAAATTAACCATTATACGATGGAAAGGGCAAAAAGGTCACTCACCAGGGTTTGTCTGAAGGGAGAATTTCCATGAACCCTCTCTGTCTTGTCTGTAAATTGAGAAATCTCAAGGCAGGGTATGTCCATGGGTCTGTTGGGGAAAACTCCCTGTGACTGCTACTGGAATACTATCATTATAAAAAAATTACAGCAGTAATATTTGGGCCTTCATTAAAAAAATCCATATGAATGATATTTGTCAAATAGGCAACTGATATCATCCTATGCCATGAGGGTCTCATAAAGAAGCCTAAAAATGCCTCAGATTGCCTAAATGCATTGGTGAGTTTGGACTCCAGTCTACATTTTTGCACTTAATGTGCATTCTAGAAATATTTCCCAACTATGTTTAATGAATCTGGGAGCAAATTAATTTAGAAAAATAAATTCAAAAAGACTTTTCTGAATCAATATTGCAGCATTTCATGTTCTTGATAACTTGAATCATAGTGCTGAAGCAATATTCAGCTGCTGTAAATTGCCACAGCTCCACTGAAGCCAATAAAGTTACAGTAATTTATTTCATCGGAGGATGTGATTTTTTTACATAATAGTCCAGACCTTACCTAATTGTGGGGTTTGTTCATTTATTTGTTTTAATAAATGGAGGAAAAAGGGCAGACTCCTGCATTTGCAGGCAGAGTGAAGTGATTACTTCTGCAAATAAACTGGGGGTACCAGTAGCAAAACTAGGATTGTCAGCAACTAGTATTTTGTGAGGAAAAGAGCTCAACCCAAGAACAGAAACAGGGAAATTGTGTCTTCTTTTCTCTTTCTTTCTTTCTTTCTTTCTTTCTTTCTTTCTTTCTTTCTTTCTTTCTTTCTTTCTTTCTTTCTTTCTTTCTTTCTTTCTTTCTTTCTTTCGAGAAAAATCTGAGATATGGAAATACACTGGAGACATTTCAAGATTTTTTTATAACGTAATTTTATTAAAGTGCACTAAAACTGAAAATACATGTGTGTCCCAGTGAGGTTTTCTGGTGGCCTCTAGAACCTGGCTTTAACGCTGGTTAGAAAGAGAATTTCAGAGAAGGGACAAATACACAGGGATTTTTCTTACAGCACAAACTGGCAACTTTGGGAACTGCTCATTGAGGAGTTTTTTGACCTGGGTTGGATGTTTCTAGGTCAGAGATGTGAGCAGCCCTGCATTCAGTGACTCCCACTGACTCTTGGCACCAAATTTATTCTGTAGCTCCCACAGGATCCTGTGAGAATTAATTCCCTGGCCTTGTGTGAAAAGATCTTTTTTTCTCTCTGCTCTCAAACTGATGGTTGATAATTTCATTATCAGTCTACCTGCTGTTGTATTGTGAGAAACAGTGAATAGATCACTTCCCATTCTTCATATCTATCTCAGGCATATTCCATCTCTGTCCTCTATTATCTAGTCTATTATTATGCATTATCCATCACCTAGCCTATCCACTCTCCTTGTAACAAAACTGTGGAGTAAATTTGGTCTTCCCATTTCTGTCTTAGTTCCAGTACATCTCTTTGAGATGGAGTGAAATGAATAATAAGTACATAATGTACAGCAATAATGTACAGTAGCATAATGTTATTTGATTTTTCTTCTCTTTGCCTTTCCTGATAATTCTTAATATTCTTTGTTTCTGAGTTCCTGAGCATTGATGTGTCAGGTATTCAAAGTGTTTGGTGAATCCTGGAGGACTCCAAGTATTCTTAGACGACGAGGTAAATTACCACCTAAGTGACTGTATGTAATGGGCTGTACATACATACATACCTGTACAGGCACTTGTATGTCGGCACTGCCTGTTGCTGTGTCACCCTTCATCACACTGCAGTCACTAATATGGAGCTGAACACAAACACTTATGATCTCCTGAAATACTTCACAGTCAGCTTTAGGTTAGCCTTTTATGAATAATTTTGCAGGAGCCAATGCTATCACTGCCCTTCTTCTCTACTTCCTGCAACATTTATGAATATATTGGGGAGCCCTGGGCCCAGGTCCAATCCATTAGTAGCACCATAAGTGACAGTATTAGACTGTGAAGAATCTAATTATTCTTATCTTTTCTTCCCTTTTTTTTTTTTTCTTCTATTTTTAAGCGTCTGCTGATTGATTATTGTCATTTATACTGGGAATGTTTAGTTTTTGTAAGGGCTGTTAACTCATGGCAATGGCAATGACTCACTGCCATTTTTTGGGCAATACAAAAGGACTGTATGAGCTCTAATGATTTTTTGCTCCTCACCTCTTCTGAGAACTGTGTGATATGTGAGGCTGTGTGATATATAACTGCCCTTGGCAAAAGCCATGCTGTCTTTTCCTTGGTATTTTTTTTTTTTAATTACTATAGTTTCTGATGTCTGCAGTCCAGAAACCAAGTTATTGGTCACTAGTACCCATGATAACTCTTCAAAAAATTTTTGCTACCGCTTCTTCAGGTTGCTTTAAAATCTCATTTCAGGACACTTTAATTTAAAGCAGTGCCCTCCTTTCCTCTTCCGGGGCCTCCATGCAGAAGGTAGTGAGTAAAGTTGATGATAAGCATGTACATAAAAGGTCCTCCCTTTGCTGGGAGCTCAAGTTTTTGACCATATTTTTCTTCATTTAAAGATGTTTTTCTCCTTGTGATGCAGTTCTCTGGTGGGGGGGAAGAGGGGCGGAAAGGGCCTTTTCCAAATTGATTGTTTATTTCCTACCTTCTCACTTGTCATTCCATCTCTTGCGTTGTGTATAGAGCACTAATGTCCTCTGATAATGACAGAACTGCCATGCACTGCTGCCTTTGGCCTTTATTGAAGCTGCATCAATTTTCTACCTTGTCCTGACTTGCCCTGAGAGTTACCTTCAGATTTTTCTATTGTGCTTCATATTGTGCATGTTTACCCATGAGCTCCAGATTATTTTCAGTGTGAAAACAGATATTCCTGATTCTGCCTCATTCCCCCCCCTCTCTTTCACACACACGAGCATGCACACAGCCCTGACTCCTTAATGGTGGATAAAATCACTGTTTTCCCTATGAGAGCAAAGAAATAGGGAGGTGTCTTGAGCTGGAAGAAATAGATTTCTTCAAGGACTACCTTGGAAGATACATGGTTTATTTTTCGCAACAAGTGGGAGTGTAGTCTTCTGAATTGCTGATGACACAGCCCAGGTACACACAGGGCACTCAGAATATTTCACAGGCAGAATTCGCGGACTGAGCATTTTAAACTGGATAGTTTCACAGTACAGAGTGCAAAATCATATGTGGACATATGAGTTGTAAGAACACTTTCTGCCATTAGATGCCTGCTATTAAAGGCCCTTCTGCTGGAATAGCAGAGCAAAGACAAGATAAAGACACGTAACCTTGCACAGGGGCTGTCAACATGACAGAAAACTCAAAGACCCTGGAAACCCAAGATGGATTAGGTGAGTTATTTCCTGCAGATAGAAGGGTGTACACATCCATGCTGGAAGGTGCAGCATAATTTGGTCACCCGGGATCAAAACCGACTGGTTTAGAGTGGAATGCATGATTGACAAGGGCTATTAAGGTGGTTAGAAAAATGGAAAGCATAATATATGAAGGGATACTAGAAGATCTTGGCTTGATTAATTTACTGGAATGGGGGTGACATGGTTTCTGTTGATAGACACCTCAGTGGGGAGAATGCTAAATAGGCAGGAAGGAATTGTGGCCAGGGACTAAAGCTGGCAGGAGAACAAACAAGACACCTGACATGTGGGAGAAATGAAGCCTGAATCTCTGGAAAAGGCCCTGAGCTGATGGGCAGGGGACCTTTTGGAGGCTTGGAGCACCCTGGCAAAGAAATAAACCCTTTCTGAGAGGATGCACATTGTCCTCACCACCCACAGGTGAAGACCTGGAGTTCCTCCTGCTTTTCCTACCAGCTCACTGCACATCCTTAGACACAACTTGCTGTTCTCTGGGCTCTGGTCTCCACACTGGTAAAATCTAGATAATTCTGCTGATGGCTTCTGCAAAGAAGGTTGAGACCTGCCAGCAGGGAGGGCTAGGCAGCATAAAGGTGTTGTTATTCTCATTTCCATCTCCTTCAAAGGAAAGCAAAATCTGCCTTTCCAGACATCAGGTGTGTGAGGGGGTGAGAACAAGGGCTGAGAGAATAATGGCTGTGTTACCAGCACAGCTGCAGGCAAAACCCTAAGTGTCTTATACAGAGAATATAAGTTAAAGAGAATCTTTATTTACTTTTTAATAATTCACCTCTGCAGGTACCACCAATGATGCTTTGAAATTAATAAATGTCCTGACAGCAGGGACTGTAACTCTCTGCATCTTTTTTTCCCAACATTTTCTTTTGATCATTGCCTTTTCCACAATAAGCATCTATACTGAAAGTAGCTGCCTCTTGCTCATAAATGAATAGCTGCCTTCATGGTCTGTGCCACATTTATTTTAACTTGGTCAGCCTGGCTAAAATTAGATGACTGCTACTAAAATCTAAAATTCAAAGAAGGTCAAAGTTAGCCAGATTAGTATGTGGTCAGCTGCATTTTAAAATCTTAAAAGATAAAAGAAAGTCCTAAAATATTGGTGTATTCCCCACCAACTAGGGAACATTAATCATATACGAGGGGAAAAAATGCAGCTGATCCCACAAATATTTCCAAAGCTAAATTTATGGAACCACTGCTCACCCACAGATGCATTCCTTCATCTGTGTTGTCAACAGCACCTATTTGAATAGGGATCCTTTAGGTATCTCTGCTCTTTGGCCACACCTCCATCCCCTACAGGCTTTCTAAAGCTGAGAAGCACCAACAGACTGGCGCTGAAATTGTTAGCTGGGATTTCACCTGGGGGACAAGGCTGCCAGGCTGGGGTCCATGTGGTTTGTTCAAAGCATCTTCAGCTCCAGTTTGACTGATGTGGGAGATTCTTGACTACATACTCGTACTTCTGTAGCACTGGGAGTACTGGGAGATCTTGTTTTCCTTAGTGAAAAATGTTTTCTTCTCACTCTGTCATGAGATGTTTAAATAAACAAGTAATACTGATGTTGTTTTGTAGCAATATTTCTACTGTGTAGACTCAGAGAAATGCAAGTACAGTACAGTGTTTAGTCACTCTTTTCCATACAAGGGTGGGTTATATCAGTTTTCTGACAGAAAGGTAGAAATTATTGCATGTGGCAGATAAAACTCTATATTTAAGGGCAGATGCCCTCAGATGCAACAGGACACGATTCTTCATTACTAGCACTGTTAAATTTCTCAGGCTATTCAGATGCACACTTGACTACACTGACAAATCCTAATAAAATCAGATTGCCAAACAGAAAAAGGAAAAAAAGTTATACAAGATAAAAAGGCTGTAAGCTCAAAAGTTCATTGAGACTGTTATAGAGCATGATCAGATTTACACTTTGAAGTACTAAAAGGATGATGAGTCTTTGACAGTGCCAAGTGTGGTCTTTAGCTTTTTGTCTAGAGGTAGCTCCTCCTGGTAAGTACAAGCACCAGTCTCTATCAGGAAACTCACTGATCCAAGGCAGCACAAAACTTTTGCCTTCACCATGACTTTCATGGTTTTCCTCTCAGTTTGCTTCATCTTAAGGTACTTTCTCCCTGGTGCCTTCAGTCCAAAATATGCCAGTGGTACTTCAGTTGTACTCCTTGTTTGCTCAGAACAGCTGTAAAAATAACATTTTTATTTTGAGCTTAAAATTGAAGGCAGCACTGTGCACCCATGGATATTCAAAAACCTAAACGTGGCCTCATTGTAATAACGACAAATCAAGGATTTCATCAGTTCTTTTGCAAACACTGAAACTGGAGTTCATCTTATGCTGCTTCATGTAACTTAAGCATTTAGGGCAAGTCACTGATGCCCCCTCCATAGCCAAGGGAGAGGGAAATACACTTCTAGAGGAAAAGCACTTACAGTTTACATTGTCTGTGTCCACAGTGAGCAAAATTTAAAAAGCTTTTATTAGTGACTGAGCCTTTAGACAATCCCACCTTCGCTGCCAGTTTTATTTTAACTGGGCAATAGGCAGCCCTGCTTTTCAAGTTTTTATCTTGAGGAAGGTATTTTTATTATGGCTCACCAAAAAAATATCTGTTTGAAGTAAAAAAAGTTTGTTTGGCCAGACCTTGTCACATATGTTGCCTCTTTGCCAAACCAAACACCAGTGCTCACCAGTTACTCCTGGTTTCGTGCAATAAGATAATTCTGACACACTGAACAATAAAGCAAAGCAATGTTACCTGTGGAGGGTGGCATTCCCGTCACTGGTGGTTCTTAGACACAAGCTGGAGGCTGACTTCCCACAGTTCCTTCCAGCCCCTTTCCTGTACATCTCTGGAATCACTAAAACACCAAAACCACAAATAATCTGAAATGACTGAGAGATGGGGAAGAGGGTTACAGTATGCAAACAGTGAGTGCTTAGCAAAAAAAAAAAAAAAGAAAAATAGAAACCCATGAATTCTTTTATGTTCCAGCCACATGCCTGCTCCCCAGTCCTCCTGAAAGGCTTATTTCAAGATGTTAGTACTGACAGCCTGCTGCTTCCAAACTCAGAATTCCTGGTGAGCTGCAGTCTGCAGTTAAGATTTGAGCATTCAGAAAGGACTGTAACTGAATTTAGATGCATGTAACTCTTAAATTACACAGTGCTGTAAAGTATTGATGTTTATACTTGATAGCTTTAATATTACTATTTATGTCTCAATAAATTATACTTGCAGAAGTAAAATATGGAAAAGGCAGACTGCATTAATATCTACACTAAACATAAATCTCAAAATATAATTGATCTGGATATTAGCAGTGCAATTTCAATAACATTAAACATGCCTATGGCTTGTGATAGGATCTTCTAAATGCAGTGTACAAGGGATAAAGTGAATCAGGAAAGAAACATTTTTTGCAGAAAAGCTGGTTTGAATGGAAGATTAAACCCCAGGTATTGGATACCAGACACTGATTTGAAGTGGGACACTTAAGACTTTTGATAAACCAGAGCAAGCTAAAAATAAATTGTTTTTAATATGACACTAAAATGTGCCTCAAATTTGAGGTCTTCGAATTATTCATATAATCATTGTGGGGTTTGCAGTGGAGCATACTTGCATTATTTTCTCTGGAGAGAAGACAACTTTTTACTTGCCAGTCATGCTTCACAAAAATTGGAGATGGAAAACATCTCCCTAAAGTAAAAGTGTTTCTATTAAATACTTAAAAATAAGCACCCTATAGCAGAAGTTATCTGGCAAGTCAACTGCAGGCTTGATGCCTCAGACTGTATTTCTGGAACAGCAGGGCACTGCATATCACCCTGAACAGGGCTGTGTTTTTTACAACAATAAATCAGTATTCAGCTCCTCTTCACAATCTGACTTACAAGACTGTTCTTCACATTATTTGTGCTTATTATGGGCTGGAGGAAGCTGAGAAACTCATAAAATGAGCTTATCTTTTGTGTTAGGGTGAGAAGTGCTTTAAATTGTTTCAACCATGAGCTCCATAGATAGTGTAGCTACCCATATGTGAAATTACATTCCATAAAACGGCGATTTCACTCAAATCCATTAATGAATTTTCTAGCCTCCGTGGGTTCCACTATGGTTTTAATTTGGGTAGGGCATCTGCAGAGAAGAAGAGGATTGTTATTTGAAAAACATCGTTGTAGAGGAACAGACCTTCCTGCTCTGTGTCTGAGGAAACCTCTGGAAAAGTTTGCAGGGCTGACCCTTCTCTCTTCTTGGTGAACGCTCACGTTTGAAGGAATGTGGTGGTGGAGCGTGAGGTGGGGTTCTTGCTTCTCTGGGTGCAGGAAAAATAAGACCAGGAAGTGCATATAAATGAATTTCACTGTCATATTCAGATTGCTTTAAAAATTTCGTTGGTTTACCACAGTAATCTGACAGTGTCAACAAATTTAATTGCCCTTTCTCTAGGTTGTTTAAAGATGCTTGAAAGTCTGAGTTGCCTTTGTGGCCTTCAGTGAATGCCATGCAGCAAAACTTTGGAAGAAAAATACTAAAATCCTGAAATAAATGATTGTAGAAATATAGACAATAAAGCTTCTGTTTTAATTCCATTTGCTCAGCACTTGACATGATTACAGCATCTTCAGCATGTAGAAAATATTCAAGTATCTTCTGAAAGGAGCCTGCATCATTGTCAACTTTCACTAGTCAAGCCGGGCTTTCATTGTACATGAGGATTACATGGCTTAACAAAACACGTATGTATACATCCAGAAAACATATTGGGAGTCTGAAGGAAGTGCTATTGGTGGGGCTTGATGCTAGCTGGAGTCTAGACAAAATTTATAACTTGGTTCATGAAATAGAAGTCCTGCACCGTAAGTGGAAAACAATGTTTTGGGCTTGATAAGGTAAGCACGTGTTTTTGTGTGGATGGCCTGCTTATCCATCACTTGTAAATTTAACCATTAATATTTTCCATGTGACTTTATATTCCAGGAAACTGGTTCAGGATGATTCATTCCATTTACTTGTGTAGTTTTACGCTGGCATTACATAATACCAGGGTGCTACTGCACAAGTTAGCAGCTGACTTCTGAGCAGAGTTTAATAATGATTTCATGTGCAAAGAGCCACTCTAGAGCCAGCCAAAACAAACTGGAAGCAACTCGTTGTCTCAGAATTAGAGTTAAATCCCTAACTGATCTGGGTCTACATTGCCTGAAGGCACTAGATCTTTTTCTATCAAACACTCACAATTGAGATTAGCAGCATGAGATGGCTTTTTTGATGTAAAAGACAGACACCAGTAAGGGATTTTCTAGGAAAGGTTTCTTATTCTGGGCTGTTTTTCCTGCTGCCATGAATATCAGAGCTAATCTCTCCATAAATGATGCAAGTGGCTTTTTTCAGAATTCAGAAATTTGAGAAGAATCTGGAGCAGGGTTGAGATGGAGCTGCTGTCTGCGAGCTGTAATGAAGTAATGGTGTCAGCCCAAGGTGTGACTCTACAGGCTGGCAGTGACCTCATGAGAGATTCATCTCCTTTAACTGCAGATGTATCCAAGAATAATATTTCACCCAGACTGATTTCTTTTGAGTGAACCTGTGTCTATGGTAGTTGGGAAAAAATTCCTTGAATGAGAAAACCTAGCTCACTCTTAACATCTTGCATAAATTTTGACTACCTTTAAATTTATATATTGGAAATGTTTATTATTGGAGATGTTTGCACCTAGTCATTTCCTGCTCTTCTATTGAAAATTGAAATGCAATAATTAACAATTTGCCATGTATAAGGGAAAAATATGAAGTCCCTCATAAAAACTGAATTTTGGGTTTTACCTCCAGCTCCCCTGTTTATCTTGTTTTTGAGTATCTTAAAGGAGAGAATTAAAACATGACAGACAGAAACACTCCAGATCTCAGACCACCATCTGCACCCTTAACTCACTGCTGTTTTTTTGCCTTTTCCCTTTTCTTGCCTTCTGTTACCACTACTTGCCAGATCTGGGATCTTACTATCCCTTTCCCCTACTAGCCAGACTCCAAGCAGGAACACAGAGCGTAGATCAGTGTCTGAATACTTCCTCACAGCTCAGCAGCCTTGCTGGCTCCCATGCATGGAGATGTTTGGATTTCCCAGCAGTTTAGTGCTGTGATTTTTCACATTTGTCTTTCAGGCAGTTCCTCATCTCAGGCCTAATGTGCCCAGCCGGGCATGGAGCTGAGGACAGGCACACCAGGAGATGAGCAGGGAGCCTGTTGCCTGTGAGAGAAAGCCTTCGAGGCTTTGTTCTCCAGGGCTCTGGGTGCTGGGGAGATGCTCTAAAAATCCAACACCAACAAGTTCGAGGGTGCTACCCTGTCCCTACACCCAGCTGCCTGAGGCTGGTAGGCAGCAGTGTGGCTTTTGAATACTGGAAAGAAACACCAACACAGAAATTGCTTGATAACAAGCAGAAACTCACAGGAATTAACCGAGAAATAAAAAGCTCCAGACATTTTTGTCACACGCATCTAGCTTGCTTCCTAATTCCCGTCAGTCTGTTTTTTTCTCCCACAAAGTCATAGTTTCTGGCATACTCTGCAGTCTGATGGTGCTACAATGACTTTTTTTTAAGGACATCTTCCTTTGGAATATTTGTGTGTGTGGTTTCTTTGTTCTGTGAGCAGAATATGCCTGCCAGCGAGACAGAATCTCATTTAGTTACAAAATACACTGATTCTCTTAATGAAGTTGTGGATCTGCTCTGCAGATGAGGGTCTCCTTCCTCAGCTTCTCTCGATAGGACAATTATGGTTTATTTAAAATGTACAAAAATTCTCTGCGGCACCAACTCCTTCAGTTTTTTTGCAGGTTTTGTTGAATATATATATTATTATGCACAAACTGGCCCTGCATTCCGTCCTGAGAGAAGAGCTTTAGTTTTTTTGGGGGATGTTTTAGTCTTCATTTATCCCATTACTATTCTGCAGGGGTTTGCTTGAGCAGTCAGAATTGAGTTGTGTCACTTGAGCATGCATTTTAAATTAAGATGGGGTCATCCACTTCTGTGTTTGATAATCATCAGTTGCTCGAAGCGTACAAGGAGATGTGCTCAGACAGGTAGGCTTGAGCTCTCTGGTGATGGAAACTGCACAAATCTTAGGACTTATTAGGCCATGCAATTAAACACTTGCTCATTTTTGTTTATGCCCTGTAGGTGTATTTTTTATGCAGTATGGCTCTTATAAAGACAAATCTGACAATCATTAACAGAGGCATTTATCCTTGCTTTCTCACATGAATTCAGCTCCTCTTCCTGAGTTTCACCTTAAAAAAAAGTTTAAACTACTTAATTGCTTTTGCTGCTCATTCTCGCCACACCAGTAACTTCTTACCATTGTACAGGTATTCCATCAGGCATTTACAAAGCTAAAGGTGCTCTGGCGTAGCAGAACTTCCCATCTTGTAACATCCATGCCACATATTTTTCCCATCAGCTTGAAAATCTAGCTCTCTTTGGCCCTTTCAATGTATTTTTAATAGAATTAGGGCTGATGTTGTTTTCATCCTGAGCAGGAGTGCCTATAGGACCCAGACGAGACTGGCAGAGAGCTGAGCTAAGCACAGGGTTTACATAATATGTCAATTCCCTGCCCTCAACAGCTTGTGAGCCAAATAAACAGGACCAAGAGGAGGAGGAAAGAAGAGAGGTGAAGTGACAGGTCAAGGTCGTGCAGCAGAAGTCTGAGAGAGCAGTGGGACCAGAACAGAGGTTTCCTGAGCCCTAGGATAGCTCCTGTTGCACTAAGTGGGGGGTATTTTATGAAGAGCATCCACAGGCTGTGAGGATTCAATTATTTTTTTGTTGCCTTCCCTCTGCTGCCCTTACATGTGACCGGCAGCAGCTGTGGTGCTGGCTACTGCCAAAGTAGTAAATAGAGTCTTTTATCTCCACTGAAAGGAGAGTGAATGATGTAATTTGGCTTCCCTTCGCCCCTGCTGACTGCCAAGACATTATTTCTGTATCAGTGCACATGGCCATTTGGCACCAAACAGGACCCCTCTCTTTGTGGCAGCGGAGGCAGGATGTTAATTCTTTTTGATGTACCAGTAACGAATCTGGAGCCGTGCAGCCGCGTTTCTTTCAGGAGACAACTGACTCCCAGTGGTCCCGAACAAAAGGGGAGTGTGGGCTCCTTTCACGGCATGTGGAGAGCCCGAGGAGGTAACCACACACCTCCTCCAGGGCAGCCTGCTGACCACTGTTCAATTTTGTTGTGTGCTTTCAGTTTCAATGGGATAGTGAGGCTGTTTGTGTTGCTTATTGGGGTGGTTCTGCTCCACAGCACCTCCGCATTAACTCATTAAACTTCTTTGTTCTACAGCCTATAAATTTAAGTGGTATCTCCTTTAAAGGCTGGAAGAAGGATTCAGATACTGTGTAACATAGGAAGTCATATGGCACCCACAAGGCTGTATTTCTGCCTAGTCTGCCTCTGTCTTCCAACCATATGAAAATATTCTTACTCCAGTGGCTTTACATCAGGTCATTAACTTTGGTTTATTGCCTGTGAAGACAGTTCTGCGAATTTTCCTTCTGGATTTTTGTGAACAGGAACAATTTGCTGGGAAGGGAGGGGAAGGAGAGCGGTTGCCTTCTGATGCCAGTCCAGATTTATGTGTTTGGCTTGTCTAAGACATGGAATTAGTCTGTTTCCTCTTTCTCCTGCACCTCAACATTGAATGAGGTGAGGGTATCAGATAATCTCTTTTTTCTCTCTTAGGAAAACATAAGAAAGTACTGGACAAAAGAATGCCAACAAAGCTCCTGAAACAGCAGGCAAGTGGTGGTGATTGCCTTTTTCATCCTGTGTCTGCCTCTGGTAGGAAAGAAAGAGGTTGCTTTCATTCAAGTAGGAGACACCTAGTGAAGTAACAGTCTGTAGTATCAGGATGAAAAACCAAAAAAAAAGCACTATTCTGTCTCAGTTTGAGCTGGCTAAAAGAGTACTTGCATAGTGTCCACCACAACACACTTGGAAATTCACAGAGTGAGACAACAAGCTGGTCCAGAGCCTCTTCCCAGCCCTGTTCCTCTAACCAGGAGAGAATCATCAAGGCATGATTTTTAACTGCACATCAATTATAAGCTTGACAGCTCTCTTTCATTTTTACTGCATTTTCAGCTTACCTAAGTTGCCAGAGGCAGCTCACATGTCTGCTCACAGGAGTGCTGTGAATGAATGGTTCAAGGTTTTCATGGCCTCTGTGAGCTGACAGAGGCTCATTCCTTCCTTTGCTGTTTGGCAGTCAGAGCAGAGAGACAGATGGACATGCCTGCATTTGTAGCATCCAGACTCTCCAGTAGTTATGTTCATTGCTCCACACTCAAGGGTACATCCAGTGGATACTTGAGCATCCAGAAGTGACTCTGGAACTGGAGAGCAGGGGTAGCTGAGAGGGCCCCAGTTTCAGTCTCTGCATGTGGGTGATACTGCTCAAAAATATCTGGGGCTGGTGTCCAGGGGCAGCCCAGACACCAAAATGAACTCTTTGGTGTATGACTGCCCTTTTTCTCAGCCTGCCAGGGTATTGCTCCTGGTCTCACCACTCCCTCTTCACTACACCAGTGCCATGGGACTAAACTGCAGAGGTGCAGGTGAGCGGCACAGAGAGCAGTGCAGCAGAGCCCCAGCCTTTTCTTGTGCTGCAGGATGAAACCTATTTGGGCAGAAGGCTGGATTTGTCCCTTCACGCTCAGAGAGAAACACAGTTTCCCACTTTTCTCCCCACTTGCCCACCCCTGCCCCCAAATCCCTTGGCTGCACCATCTATATCCATTTCTCACACGAGTCTTTTATTCCCTGAGAGGTTTCTCTTGCATTCTCCTGCTTCCACTGAGAAAATGCTTCTTTAAAGAATTTTTCTCACGAGAAGAAGTGTTTGGCTAGTAGACAAGTGTGTGTGTTAATTTTTCCAGTAGTAGGATCACTGCAGCCAGTCAGGGCCAATCTGATACAGGAAGGATCGAACTCAGACTCCCTGATTCCACCTTGGAAAAAGTGCTTAGCTCACAGTGAGTGGAGAGTTTTGCCACTTAGAGGTGAAGCTGCTCCCTCTGAGAAAAGGAACAGAGTTCAGGGGACAGCCCCAGAGGACCTGGCTTTTGCTTCTGCTGTTTCCAAGGGAAGGAGAAGGAGTGCTGCAGATGTGAGGGGCTGTCCCATCATGTTTTGCTGCCACCCTGGCCATTAATATCCTCTTTGGGAGTAGTCTGGCCATTAATTGTAAAAACTGGTGATGGTACTGATGCCTTCAGCCTCTGCCTGCTTTTTGGGTGCCTATAGCTCAGTATATGTGGGAGGCAAAACAGAGGAGGAAATGGTGTTCCCAGAGCCTGCTCCCTGCTTCCATCAGAATTGCTCTTGGCCAGTGTGGCACTACCAGCTTGTCAAGTGCCCATCTCCGGCTGCATGGGCACAGAGCTCAGCAATTCAGCCTCTCACTGGCCTCTCATTCCTGACTGTCAGCTGCTTGAGCTCTGTGTCTCTGGCTGTACCCCTGTCTCACAGGGTTGCCCGTGGTAATCACTCAGCCAAGCTTCCTGCTGACTTGCCCAAATAGGTTTTTATCCTGTCAAAAATGCATGGATACGCCGTTAATTTAATAATTCGCTGAGGCAGGATCTTGTGCAATATCATTCATAACAGCTGTTTTCCTTAACTACCTTTGCTGCACAGTGAGACCTAGGAGTGACAACAGTGGATCTAAACCCTGCCTTTGTTAGAAATGAAGGCGAAACTCAACCAACACTTGTGCTAGATTCAGCAATGGCATTAATGGCAAAAGCCAGAGGCCATGGAAAACCAACTCAAACTTTCATTGAGGAAAATACTGGATTTTGGTTTGGGAGCAAATGCAAGTTTTGGAAGAGAAAGGATGAGCTGGTCCAAACATCACACCTACAGGATAGTCCTCAGCCTCTGAACTTCATTTGGCACTGCTTAAAATGACAGATAATCCCGTGACAGGTCTGGACACTCCTGAAATATGGACTCAAGGAGGAAGATTCACATCTGCAATCCAGAACTGGAGCCAGACATAACTTGTGGAGCAGAGCCTTTTCCTGTACAGGAAGGTTTAGATGCACTTCTCCCTGAGTTACCTCTCATGCTGAGGCAGTGAGTAATAGTTGACTTTTGTTTTCAAGACATAACTCACTCTCCCTGCTAGTGCTTCTGTGGAAGAGACACACAGGGACCCATTCTGAGCCCTGCCTGCTTCTGTGTTTGGGGCAGAAAACAAGATTCAGAGGGTCTGTTCTGTCCTCTCTGCCAAAGACAGGATGTCCTCAGCCACTTGGTAAATGAGGAAGACTTTCCTCTCTGGTCTGTGTGTGTGTGTTCTCAATATCTTAGCTCTAAACCCCTCCACAGTTTATAGGAAGAATTCAAACCTCTTATCTTCAGGGCTGGCCACATGGCTGTATCTTCACTAACATCCTACAAAGTCCCACAGCCCTGTGGATGCTCTTAAGCTGGAGCTTTGTTTCCAACGTCTCTGCCATAGTCAGAGATGGTTCTAAGTACATCAGCATGGCACTGTAACAAATGATACAATTATTCCTGCATACAGCACTGTTTCAAAGACACTTATTTTATCAGCCAGTGCATTTCGGTGGAATTTATTACCACTCTCCTGTTATTCATTTACTTCTCTTCTTTTCATTGCAATAAAACTGAACAGAGGGGGGAAAATCTGGATGTCAGTTCAAAATGTTTTAGTAAATAATTCACAGTAACGTAAGGAGAAATTGCTTTCTGTTGACTGCAGCTCATGCAGGGCACTGCATGCAGCTCAGCCCGGATAAACACGGTCAGCTCTGGATACACAAATTTAAAGTCTGTCTCTCTTCTGTTTCAACCCTGTCTGATGTTATATAGGCTACACGAAATCTAGTGCCAGGTATTGACCCAGAGTGGGGTAATGGATGGTGCAGCTGGCTGAGGTAAACAGAGGGTGGTTATTGTTTTCATCTCAACCCCTTTCCTTCTTCACTGCTTTTGTGACCAAGAAAAAGAAAACAGAGAAGTGAAATGTGAAACCTTCCAGTTGCCTACATCTGTTAACCAATTTATTTTTTTAAGGTAGAGGAAATGGGAGGGTAGAAAAGGTGAAGGTAGGAGTATGTCTTAATCTAGGGGAGAGCCAGGTCAGCAAATAAATGTAATCATTCTTAGAGTTAGTGCGATCTGTGTCAGTCACGTTAACCTGTTGAACCAATGACCCGTGGCTCCCACCTGGAGTGTGGCTGCAAATAATAGTTCTAACAATGCCCAGGACTGCAGATGGAGCACAGACTTCCTGAGGCTGCAAACAGTGTTTGAAAACTATCCGAATTATGGAAACAAAAACCAACCAAACAAATGGGAAAACAGCAACCCCTGTCTCTGCAGCTGGCTGACAGAACATTAATTCAGATACCATTCAAAACATTAATCTTTACTTAGTTTCCAAATCTGAGCTGAAGCAGACAGCTACAGTTTCTGGATTTAGTATTGTAACTTATGCTTTTTAAAGTTGCTTTTAATCTTTTTGATCCGTGGCAGGGTAAAGTATCAGGGTGTGTCAGAGCTGGCAGCTCTGCAATGGATAATCTGGCTTGTATAAGCATTGTCTTGGATTACCAAATGGGCCAGGGAGAAAAAGGTGTTGGCTAAGAGGGGCTCAGCCTATTAAGTACATGTAATGGTCTGCTGAATACAGTGGTTGCACAATGATGAGAGGAGGAAGAGTTGGAAGGAATCTTTCTGCTTCTATTCCATACTTCTTAAATGATAAGGCACAAATTTTCATGCTGCACCATGCGGGCTCTGCGTTTATTATTGTTTAGATAGCCGGCCTTGCAAAATAAGGCTCATGAGTGTGGATGATTTGAAAATAATGACTCTGACATTATATGACCTTTAGGTACATTGACAGCCACTCCAGACTACGTGGCATTTTCTGAATAAAAGAACTTTTATTTTTTCAGGGGAAGTCTGTTGATGGAAGAGTTTTAAATGTAATAAAGCCAGAGTTATAGTCAAAGCGACAGCCCTTGTTGTGGAACACGCTGTAGGGGATAGGAGATGATTTCTGTGCATGATAATGCATTTGCTTTTAAATGCCATCACTAGATTGATAATTATAGAATTCTTCATATTGAGCCTGGCAGGGTGTCAAAGCTGAATCTTACCAGTCTGTAAGAGTGAGAGATAGAAAATATGCTGTGAACCAGAAGAGTTCAGTCACTTTATGAGTGCAGCTGCTAAATGTTTAAGATGTTACAGGAGAGAGACTTTAGTCTTTTCAGAGTCAGCGTAAACCTGATGCTTTATTCACACTCAGAGCATTGGCAGGAAGGCTTTTAGGAGCTCTTTGTTGCAATCAATCCGTAAGTGACCACCACACAAAGCCTGTCTCCTCCCAGTTTGGTTAGGTATGTGGCAATTGGTTTAATTCCTTGTATCCAGCTTCTACTGCTGCCATTTTTAGAGGCACAGGGATGCTTGAAAATACTTTCCTTTCACTTTCAAAAACCAGAGAAATAACAGTGAGGAGGACAAAACATCTGGAGCATCATGAAGACATTCAGTATCTGTAGCAGGCAGAGGATGGGGAAGAGGAGGGATTCTCCTGGTCATGTTCAACTACCAACTTCCTTAATCAACTTATTCTGAATAAAATAGTAGGTGGAAATTTTAAGAACTCCATGACCTATGGAGTGATAAATGAAACAAACAAAAAAAACGGGCATGAATTAATGATTGGATTTTGTGCATTGGATACACTGAAAATCATGGTTGCAATTGCCCAGACACAATCAATGTCACCAGCACAGCTCCCTTTGCTGATTGCAAACCCTCAGTGTATTTGCTGCTCTGTACCACTCTCCCCAGGCAATGTGGTTGAAGTCTTGCGAATGCTGCTGGTGAGGAGTGGGATTTTTTAAGTGCCTTGGTGATTTAAATATGCCAGTGTTGACTCACAGTGAGATATCTGCTTTTAAGCAGGTAAAAAGGAAATTAATCAAAAATAAAAGCTCTTTTTGGGTGGACAATCTGTCTGTGAATGCTTAGATAAATATGATTAATAGTTTCTGTAAGAAAAAAGAGGGGGATGCTATTAAAGATACAAATATGTTTTATCTGGCCTTTCAAATACAGTATTTTGATATTCTTTCATTTCAGGATGTCAAGTTTGGGGTTTTTTTCTTAAAAATTGTCCCGACTATTTAAAGGACCTCTAAGCACTAATCACAGCTCAGCACTTCCTTACGTATCAAATAAAACATTTCCACATCTACCTGAAATTTTCTTTCTCATTCCCCACCCACGGTGTCTCCGACTGGTAACTAAACCGAAAATGCATTATTCATCCAGACCTTTTCAAAATTCCATCTGTGGTCATCCAAAGACCCTGAAAAAGACAGAGTACACTGTGAGGGTATGCTGAGGATCTTCCTTCCCACTCTGGTGAGGAGATTGTGCTCACAATGTGAAAAGCCAGATGCTCATGTGTAAGTCTCTGGCTGTGGGGACAACGAGCACCAGAAGGAGAAGGTGGCAGCTTGCCTGAGCCTTCTCTAGAGCTGCTGAGAGCCAGCAATGAAAAAATATGTATGCACCCCTCATTTCTCAGCAGCAAAAAAACAGCCCAAGAGGAATCGAGGGAGAAGAACCAAAAATTCAGCAGAAAAAGGATGAGAAGGATGACAAATAGAGAAAAAAGGCACATCCTCCACAGTAAGCAGAAGTAAGGCAACAGAAAACAGTCTGTTGGCACTGCGTGCCAGTGCACAAAGCTGGAACATGAATGGCAGGGAGCCTGGGAGTTGTATCTGCAGCATGAGGTGTCACATGAGGGCAAAGCCGGACGGCCAGGGTGGAAAATCTGCCTGACTGGCAAAGACCAATTCCTTCCAAGAATACTTCTATTGTGGGACAAGCTCCTTCACAGCCTGTGCAGGGTTGCAGAAAATGTTTGGGGAAGGTATGAAGACAGAATGCAACAAACAGACAAGAACACTGTTGTATTTCCGTGCTCAGAGGCACGTTCATTCCTTTGTGCTGCCACATTAATGGAGTGTTTGCTGATAAAGAAAACGCCCTCGCTGTGCGCTGCTTCTATTTCTAGTTAAATAAGTTAAAAATTCTTCTCTTAGGAAGATCCCTCTGTGTTGCGCAGGTGTGTGGGAAATTCGGGGCTTTTTAATGACACTACATCTTATTTTAGTTAGAGAAGTCTGAAGGAAAATTTCTAAATTCAAACAGAGAACTTAAAAAATGACATGATTTTCAAGAGCTTTGAATTCTAGAGGTATGCAAATAACTTTTTTTCAATTCCTTGGCAAGTGTAAAACATCATCTCCAGCTGATGATATTTTTAGCAAATATAATTTTTTGGGGGGTGAAAATGAAACCAGCAATTTTGCAGTCAAAACCTGTTACGAAACTCCAATAAAATGTGCATTTCTTTCCAAATGAGAAGCTGCATATAATATGAAAAGTAAAATGTTTTTTTTTAAAATATTAAAATGGACCTTGTTGTGGAGTGCAATATTTATTGAAACTGAGATGAATGAACAAACATTTCTGTGTCCCAGAATCCGCATTTTTTCATGGAAATGAAATTTCAAGTATTAGCTTTGCCAAGTTCCTTTCAGCTTCCAGTGGATGGGACTGATAGATGTTTATTAAAGCAAGCTAATTATTTGTGTACATAAATATGGAATTTGCAATATAATATCAGTTTATGGTTTTGTAGTGATTTCTAAACATGAATTATAGAAGACCAGTGGTGCTGTAGCTTCTTATTTAAGCTGCAAGAGCTCTACAGGTACACCAGGTAAGGAAATACAGCAGAATAAAGATATTACAGGTTTTAATTGTGGCAAGTTTGCTTACTGACATCATCACAATTACATCAATAACTTATCGAAGTAGTTCAGTTTATGTGGCTCAGCTTTCCTCAAATAAAACAGCTGTTGATCTGATGAAGCACTGAACTGTTCAGTTTCTCTTGGTTCTCTTATTCTTATTATTCACCTTCCTATAACACTTGCTTGATTTTGCAGGCAGTGTTATTTTCATACATCAGTCTCTTTCACAAAGCAAAATGTAAAAAACCTGACACATTTTCCCTGGCACTTCTTCTCCCACTCTCACTTTTCTTTTTTTAATTGATAGATGTCTTCTAAATTGCTAAATCAGGAGTACAGACTGCCATCTTTCTCTGCTGGTAGGATGTGTGGAGCTGAGCTGTCTCTGCCAAGGACACCATCAGATAAGATGGTCTGTGAGGGACCAAAACCTTGTTTCAAAGCCTCTTGTGACTGATTGTTGTGTCCTCTGGTATCTAATTTGTCATAAGGTCTGACTGAAGTTTATCCCTACAGCTGAAGGTTTCATACCATCTGCTCCTTCAATTCTTCCCCTGTTTCTCTCAATCTCTGATGTCTTACAATGAGCTCTAAAGTGCTGGTTTTAAACACACTCACTCCCATGGCAATGCTACGAGAGTTTGACTCTTTACCAGCCCTTCTTTCTTCATAGTTCTGGAAGAAACACTTTTTTTCCCAAACTTTTATATCTATGTTAAATTTGGTTGAAATCATCCGATATTTAAAAACAAAAAATAGTTTGGCATAGGAAACAATCTGAGCGCCAGATACACATTCCTATAGACATTCACATCCAAACATATGTGGCATGAAACAAGGATAACACATCTCAGAGGCACCACATTCTGTATAAGTCAACACTTCTGGAGATACTGAACATCTGTGTGAACACTGACAAATTTTAAGTTTCCTAGGTCTTAGTAGTTTCCTTATGATAAGTTCATTGTGATGCAGGCAAGTGTTAAAAGAAATGAAGTCAATGACTCTGTGATGAACCCTTTGATAAAGCACACTTGAAAGCTCCCTCCCCAAAATTACGTGAAGATATTAAGTAGTGAGGTAGAAGGGTCAAGTTCATCTCATGGACTGATACCTGATTAAAAGACAGGAAATTAATCTGAGTATAAAAGCCCAGTTATCACAGCAGAGAAAATGCTGCAAGAGGTGACCACTGAGATCTGTGCTGGAGCTTGTGATCTCCAGTGTATTAGTAAATGATCTGGAAAGAGGAACAAAGAGGAAAAGTGAAGCCTTTGCTGAGGAGTAATAAAAACTAAAATTGACTGTGAAGGCTTGCAGGAGGATCCTGAGTGATGGGCAATAAAACAGCAGGTGAAATTATCTTTCGATCCGCTGAAAACCTGATGCACATGGAGAAAAATAACCCCACCTATACATAAAGAGTGACAAGTCCCACAGGAGATGCTACTATTCAAGGAATAGATATTCAGATCAGTGTAAGTTGCTCTGTGAATATGGTTCCCTGTTCCAGGGCAGTCCTGCAGAGTGCCACAAGTTTTTAGCAAAGAAAGAGAAAAGAAGGAAAAAACAGGAAAAAACCCCAAGCATGAAAGGAAAGCAAAGCATATCTGTAAGTCAGCAAGAAAAGCAGTGATGCATCTAAATTTTACAGGTCCAGTCTTGTCTTCTCTAGTACCAGAAAGTAACCAACAAAAGTACTGCTGTTATGGAATATTTTCTGTACAATGAGGAACTAAATAGACTAGTTATTTTCCGTAAAGAAAAAAGATGAGATACATAGTGATTTCAAAACATATAGGTGATGATGAAAAGAGAAATTATTTCTTGTACCACAAAAGGAGTGGCTTTCAAATTAAACTGTCAAACTAAGGTATGAAAGGAAAGAAGAGGCAGAGTTTTCCATACAGTGCATAATTAAACAGAAGAGCTTACTGCCACAGGGTGTTGCGGAAGCCAAGAGTATAAATTAACAAAGCAATTAGACAAGCTCACAGATGAAAACTCCATCCCTGGTTGCTAAACATCAAGATGCTAATCCACTTCAGGCCTAAAAAGTCCCTGTTCCACATTTGTGATGCTCTGGTATTTTGTTCTCAAGCTGTTGTTGGTGCTTGACATCAGACATGGGATTCAGGGATAGACGGACTTCTGGTTTGGCCTGAGAACCTCCCTTACGGTCTTAACTGCAACTCAGAGGAACAGGAGGTGAGATAATAAAGGTCACTTTTTATATAGCCATGAGAAGTGGAACTAGAACTCAAAAAATCTTATTTTCTTAACCCACTGACATGCAGCTTCTTTTTTTTTCCCCTCTATTTCACTATTCTGCAAGACCTGCTCTCATTCTTCATAGCTTGTAGACTGCAGTTAAATACCTCCAGGGTAGTCTGAAAGTATTTGGATGGAAGCCTGGCCTTTGAGAAATATGTATGAGTATAAACAGATCAAACAGAATTTGTCACAGCCTTGTGCATCACTTCTGAATTTTGGTAGACATCTCAGGAGACAATCATCTGGTGCAACAGGGAAAGAACTGCTAATAGTTCTCCGAGGCCACTGAAAATGTAAAATTCCTCCTAATCCTCTAGGGAATTGATTGGAAAGTATGCAGTTAAGAAAATGCTCTTGGAACTCTGGAAACAATTTTCTTTATACTGAGTTGCCTAAGAACTAGAATGGAGTTGAAAGTTTCAAGAGTTTTGAAGACAGAGATAATAATTGACATTTCTCTAGAAGATGATCATACCATTAATGCTGTGAGTGGCTTCAAATAGGAAGATATCTGAAAAAGCTGGAGCAAAGAATCTTATTGAAAATAAGCTACTTCCTAATAAAGGAAATAAAAGGCACAGGAGGCTCAGGCCAAGGCTGCAAATCAATGAATCTATGATCCAAGTGCAGATTTTAGTCAGGGGGAGTAAACCTATGCAGAGGAAAGTGCATGTGGACTCTGGAGTCCACTGAGGGTACTTTTAAACTTAATTATAGCCTAAATACAATTTTTCATTGGGAAATAAAAAGGCTTTTAGAATGTCAAGCCTCCTTGCTGGTGCTCTCACTAGTGCCAGGGGATATTGTGACGATATGGAAGAGACGATAGCCACTGTATGCTAATTATTTCATATTCAATTGCAACCAATATGGTGCATAGTGTAATTCAGGAAAGAATTTTAAAGGAAAAAAAATATAGTCAAACAAAAGATATTTGTAGAGGGGTTATTCAGTTTAGTGCAACAGGCTACTGAACTTCATCTGCTTTTCATTTCCTAGAGCGGTGCAATGCCCTCCTCAGAAGGAGGAAAATCAGAGACAAAACTATTTCACACAGTGGAGGGTGTGAGAGGCAGAAGGGGAGGAAGCAGGAGGCAGGTTTTGTGGGAAAGACACTGGAGACTCCGTGGCCACACATTTCCTGTGTGTCACTTAGGCATGATTGGGGATTGATTTTTAAATGCAATAGTAAGGAGCGTAAATGGTCACTGAGTAATTTGAGAAATCAGGCAGTGGAAATGCCCTTGTGCCTCAACCCTTATATTAAGTGCCCCAGTTAGACTTTCCAGTGTCAGTCGTTCTGAGTGTGATGTGCCTGAAATACCCAGGCAAAGGAGTCTGAAGCAGAGCCACATCCATGAGCGAAGGAGTCACAGGACAACCCTGGCTTTGTGGAACTGAATTAGACCATTCCCCATTGAGCTAAATTATGCAACTGCCTGAGTATGGACCATTCCTTAAAATATGTTTACAGAGAACTGGGAGGATGTATCTAAGGGTTGTTTACCTTTTCAGGGTGAATTTTGTGATGTTATCAGGGGTTTTTTTTGAAGAGATGTTTATGTGTAGGATGCATACACAGAGAAAGCCCTAGACAGTTGCCACTGAGTTATAAACAGATGATATCATGCAGAGCATTCAAGGTGAATCACACAGAGTTTTAAGATAAGGCAGTCAACCTGTGTGGATTAGGTCTGGTATCAAAACAAGCCAGGGACCTTCCCAGTGGTGATGGGGATCTCAGCCTCATCCCCAGGTTCCCACTGCGGTTCATTAGGGTTAGGGTTGGGTTCAGAGCACCACAGCTCCAGGGACACTGGGGCTGAAAAAGGCATTTTAAGGAGAGCATGGGCCACGTGGGGTGCTGGGGACCTCAGCCTTAGGATTAGGGTGAGGGCCAGAAAAAAAGACAGCAGAGTCAGACTGGGTGTAGTTCATGTATAGGTGCAGGAATTCTCTGACATCATGTTTCGCAGGGCTCACATCCATGCAACAAAACATCTTTGGTCCATCTGCATTATTAATGGAGAATCTGTAGCTTCCCCTATATGAGGCAGATGTGGTGAGAGTGTGATGCTACTCTAGCAATTAAAAGGGACATATCCCAGGAGCTTAGAGCTGATACAGCCCTCTCAAACTCATTTTTCCCCCTGACTACTTTTGTTGCATGGCTGAATGGAGGGGTCACGGCCGTGGCATTTGTGTCCCCTGGAGACCTTGGTCTCCATCAGCAGCTGGCACAGGTTGCTCCAACTTCTGCCATGGGACTGGACCAGCACACAAAGAGCTGAGGTCAGGCCTTTTTTGCCCTTTGGGGCTGGGCTGTGCTGGTGCTCAGCCACAGCTGGGAATCTGGGTCATGGTGTCTTGCTCCAGATGCAGCGCAGGACTGTGCCTATTGAGGAGAGGTTAATCTCTGTGTATGATTATGTCGGCAGATTGTGTCAAAAGTTCATGTCTAATAATAGCCTGTCTCCAACAGATGTTCCAGGAATTAATCAGCCCTCAAGTGTTTGCTTGCGACTTGATTTCTCTGAGTATAAATTAAATGACATGCAAGGGTAGCTGGTTTAGACCAGGAAGTGGGTAGCCATGGAGCAATTCCCTGTGACTTCACCACACAAATCAGGCATGGAAAACCACTCATCGGATCATCTGTTCCCTCTTAGCTGCCTTTGAAAAACTGTCTACTAAAAACATTACCTAGAGTCTTGCTCAGCCTGTGCATTAATTTGCATTTAGTGTGATGCATTTTTAATCTAAATTAATTCCAATTACTCACCTTTACCACCAGCATCTTTGACAATGGATTAAAAGCATCATTAATCTTTAAAAAGGAGCAGTCAATGAGATCATCTAAGAAACATACAAATGAATTTAGGTTTCTGACTGTCCTAAAAGTTCCCCCTCAGCAACATCTCCATTCTCTAAAAGTTTCCAGCAGTAATTGATTTTGCAATACACCTCAGAGCACATCAATTTTGTGCTATTTGTTGTAAATGCTGAAGCTGATACCTTACCCACATTGGCAATTTCCCTCCTTTTAAACCAGCCTTGGGAGTTTCCACTGAACGTGGCTCTGGCAACACACTTGAGGAGCTCTTTCTGTTCCTACCAGGGAGAACACACAGTGACTCAGAGGTTTGCAACTGCTTCTCCTCACAAGACCTTGGCCAGGCTCATACTTCATTGTTCAGTGGGGCCCACAGCTCCGATGAACTGGACAAAGCTCGTGGTAGCCCTGACTGTCCCTTGGCAGCCCCCCAGGGCTTCCCCACCTGCCCACGGCCCTGGAGTCCAGGTCAGCACCCAGGGATACTGCAGCAGGGCTGGTCTCCAGCTCCCCAAGCCCTGCCCAGCTGAGCCATGCCCACCCATGAGCTCACATCCCAGCCTAGCCTTGGTCCTGCCCTCACCCAGGGAGGTGCCCAATGTCTCTGGCTTTGGCTGGTTGAGAATGGGATAGATCTGCTGTCCCTGTCATAGGGATCCCCCAGTGCTCCCATTCCCAGGGAGCTGCCAGCCTGGCTGCACCCTCATGATGGTTGGAAATGTCAGAACGAGCTGGGCTGGTTTTGGCTGGGGTAGGATTAATTTTCTTCCCAGTGGCTGGTATGGGGCAGTGTTTTGGATTTGTGCTGAAGACAGTGATGATAATATAGGGATGTTTTTGTTATTGCTGAGCAGGGCTTACACAGAGCCAAGGCCTTTCCTGCTTGTCCTACTGCCACACTGGTGTGGCATGTACACATGGTGTGCATGGGAGGTTGGGAGGAGACACAGCCAGGATGGGTGACCCAAACTGGCCAAAGGGATATTCCAGACCATGTGACATCCTGGATCAGTGTATAAAGTTGGGGGAGGAAAGAGGGGACGTTTGGAGTGATGGTGTTTGTCTGCCCAAGTCACTGATACACGTGATGGAGCCCTGCTCTCCTGGAGGTGGCCAAACACCTGCCCAGCCATGGGAAGCAGTGAATGAATTGCTTGTTTTGCTTTGCTTGTCTGCAAGGCTTTTGCTTTCCCTATTAAACCGTCTTTATCTCAGCCCATGAGTTCTCTGTCTTCTACCTTTCTGATTCCCTCCCTGATCCTGCTGGTGGGGGATTGAGAGAGGCTGTCTGGGGTTTGGCTGGGGTGAAACCACCACACAGAGCCAAGGAAGGCCCTCAGATGATGCCAGTCCTGTGTTCCAGTGCCTGGACAGCTGTGCCAGACCCTGCAATAAGAAGATTTATGCTTTGCCACATGCCAGGAACCCCAGGAGAGGCCCGCTGGCCTCGAAGTGTGTCTGTAATTCCTTTCCTGCCGTGATCATTTTCTCATTAGCCCTTGGCAGGAGATTGTGAGCATTTCCCTGAGCCACATTTGCAAAGCAGGGGCCTGGTGTGTCCCTGATGGGGCAGGGCCCCATCCCAGTACCCGTCCCAGTGTCCCCCTGGAGCTCTGCCACCCCTGATACAGCACGTGCTGCTGAGAGGGGAAGGGGCAGTGCTCGAGGGGGGACAGGCAGATGCTATGCTCTGGCAGGATGGATGGCAGGTCTGCTCCCTCTGAGTCCGACCTCAGATAAATCCTCATCAGGGATGCATGGCCAGGCTCCTCCTTTGCCAGGGTATAATACATTACATTCTTAACGGAGGAAAAAAGTTAATTACTTTCCAGATGCGTTAGGGGAGTAGCTGTGAGTGCTTTCCTGTTCATCTTTTATTTATTATATATTACCTAACTGTTTAAAAATTTATTGTTGTGATGACTGTAATTGTTTGGGTTACAACAGACCATGCTTACTGTATGGTTTATTTTCAGAGCCTCTACAACATACCTTGCAAGACAGGAAACTGGGAGCCTGAATGTCACTTTGTGAGCAAGAAAAATGCTTCCCTCTGCCTCGTGAATGTTTAGGGCCAGACTCATTCCTCGAACTTCATTTTTGTATTGCTGTGTTATGAATTTCTGGCCAGAGCACTTAAAGGTGCTGATTTCCAAAGCCAGAGAGGAATCAATACTTTCCTCTTTACAGGAAAACTGTCACATAAAGAAATTACTAAATGTCTGTGTGTAGTGGTCCAGCCAGGTGCTCTCTCCACAGGCATACTGGCATTTTTCTCTGCTGTTGAGAAATGCCTACCTTATGTCCTATTCAATATTATAATTATTTCTAATAATTCCCTTAAAGTTAAATCATCTGGAGTCAGGTTCCCTTTTTCTTACATCCATTGGCACCCTCTATTCCGTAAGACAATTAATGTCCACATGCAAATAAGAGGATTTATTTATATTTTGAGTAAAACCAACCCTTAAAAAAGCCATAAAAACCCCTGGAAGACGTGACACACTAACATAAATCTCATTTGTTCTGTTTGTGACTTTTTCTGTATCTCAGTTTAAGCCCATTTATAACTTGATATTTTTTTTTAAACTTTATTAATTTTTCCTCTTCTTCGTTTTCATGCATTTTAGTAGCAGAGTTCTTAAAGCCTCAGAATATCCCCAAATAGAAAAAAAAAAAGATTCCTTAAAATAAAATCTGCTTCATCACTGTCTTGTCATCCAGCCTACGAGACAGTATTTCCACTGACTTCTCTAAGCTGTGGATAAGGCCCCATATGTCTTAATTACAGAGCTTAGCATAAGCTCTTTGCACAGAGAGCAGCTTTGTCACTGTGCTGTTCTGTGCTCCATTATCTATGGGAGGCTGGTGCCTGGAAAACAGTTTTGACAAGGGCATCACTGGTCATGTAGCAACAGACAATCCTCGCCCAAAGACTTTGCAAGCTGTGCAGGGAAGATGAACAAAATGTGGTGGGGGAAGGAGACCCCTGTGCAAGGAAAGGACTTTGTTCAGGGTTGCATCAGTGATTTGGAATAGAGCTGCTGTGCTCCAGAAAACCAAAAATGATGAGATCACTCCATTTTGAGAGGAAGCCAAGTCTTTATTGAGTTTCTGTGACCATGTGGACTCCTTTCCTAGTATCTTCTCTGAACACTGTTTTGCAAAGCATCTCCAAGTGTGACCCAGGTTGCTGAATCCTGTCTTTAACCATTTCTATTGGTGTTGGAACTTTTTGCAATTGTTTGCTGGCCAGTGAGGACCAAAGATTGCCATTGCATCGTATTTCATCTTTGGGGTGAGGTTGTGTTGGGCCTCCGTGCCAGTCCTGTGACACCATCTCTTTCAAACCCAGTGCTGAGGACAGCAGAGTCTTTTTGAACCTGGAGGCCTCAGCTGCTTCAGGTCAGCCTGCCAACATTCCAGGGATGTCTTTGGTTGTTTCAATGCCAGCATGTTCTTGCTGGGCATTAACAGGAATTTGAATTCTTCCTGCCACTTCAGATAAGGCTGTATTACTCTCATGTGTCACAGTGACTGTAGAGCAACCAACCTTTTTAAAAGCTAACATTTTATGAGTGCGGGTTGCTGGTTTGCCAGTTAACTCACAACCCCTTGAACTTTTTTCTCTCTTATTCTCATTTTTTGACCAGTCTTCATGACTGTTAGGATTTACCATTCTCAGAGTTAGAGACATCTTTTTCCCCACAGCTTCAAAAAGCAATAATTAGAGCAGGGGAATCAAGCAGTGCTGATTTCTCTTGATCCTTTCCCCAGGAGTCCCTCGTGTGCAGAAGAATTTTTCAGGGCTAAGTGTCCTTTTCTCAGCAACCTATCCAGGAAGCCTGAGCCAGATGGTTCGCAATAATGTTTATTCTTTCAGTAAGCAGCACTTCATTAGTGCATGTAACCTGAGGTTGCCTTAGGCATCAGCTCATTGTAGTCCCTCAATATGTAGTCCCTCCCAGATATGAGAACTGACTGGGAGAAGAAGTCTTTGAGAGCAACCCTGAGGAGAAGGACTTGGGGGTTCTCGTGGGTGAGAAGCTGGATATGAGCCAAGAGTGTGAATTCACATCCCAGAAGGCCAAACGTGTTCTGGGCTGCATCAACAGCAGTGTGGGCAGCAGGTGAGGAAGGGGATTCTGTCCCTCTGCTCTGCCTGCATTAGACCCTACCTTCAGCACTGCCTCCAGCTCTGGGTGCTCAGCAGAAGAAAGACATGGATCTGTTGGAGTGGGTCCAGAGGAGTCCAGGAAGATGACCAGAGGTCTAGAGAACCTCTCCCATGAAGACAGGCTGAGAGAGCTGGGGTTTTTCAGCCTGCAGAAAAGGCTTCAGGGAGACCCCTGCAGCCTTTCAGCACCTTAAAGGGGCTTATAAAAAGGAGGGAGAGGGACTTTTTATATGGGCAGTTAGTGACAGGACAAGGGAAAATGATTTTAACGGTGAAGAAGGCAGGTTTAGATTAGATGTTAGGATGAAATTTTTTACTCAGAAGGTGGTGAAGTACTGTAGCAGGTTTCCCAGAGAAGCTGGGGCTGCCTCATCCCTGGAAGTGTTCAAGGCCAGGTTGGATGGAGCTCTGAGCCACCTGGTCTAGTAAATGTCATCCCTGCCCATGGCAAGGGGTTTGGAACTAGATGATCTTTAAGGTCCCTCCCAACCCAAACCATTTTATGATCCTACTGTCAGGGGGCAAATACAAAATCTAAACAGGTCCTATCCAGTTTCAGCCTCTATGGCTATGGACTGACTTTTCTTCTAACACAAACAAGAGAAGCAAGGCTGCTCAGTCTAAAGCGGACCAGCATCCATCCATCCATCCATCCATCCATCCATCCATCCATCCATCCATCCATCCTTCTGCCCATTTATCCTTAAAGACCACACCAAACCAGGCCTTTAAACAAATCTTCCTAATTACCTTCCAAAGCATCCTGCAACTAAGTGAGGTGGCAGATTTTGTCCCCCTCCCTAACTCTTTCACTGGAAACCATCTATGTCTTTCAGGCAGAATGCCTTTACCTTGGAAGGGTTCATGAAATTCATGTGTAGTTTCTTTCAAAGAGAGAAGCCAGATGCTCTGCCCAGGTCTTTCAAGGTATTCTTCATATCAGTGTTCCAGGGACCATCGAGTACATTTAAAAGCTGATATGATATTCCAGTTTTCCCTGACACTTACACCTCATTCATTTTAAGTTCCTCAATCTCTTGAGTCCACCTGCTATGAGAGAGTAAGGGTACTCTGCCCTCAACCTGACTTCTCTCCCTTTCCTCTGCATGCAGTTTTGGTTCTCCTTTCTCAAGCTTCTGGGTTTGCGGGAATATTTTTGTTTCCCAGGAAATCCAATATCTGTGGCAGTCCAAGATCTGCCATGTCACCTGTTCCCTCAGCTCTTAGAAATCACTTTGTTCACCTATTACTTAGCCTCTCTCCTGGCTGTGGGTCTTAAGACAGCACATTGCAAATACCACATGCTGGGTAACAGCTTGCAATCGCTCTGAATTTGTACAACTAAAATGGCTCTTTTTAAAGAAAGCAATTTACAAAGATGCTGGAACTGCAGACTGCCCAGTGAAAGCTTCTTCCATACCTCTCCTGCCTTCCACCTTTCAGCTGCACTTCTTGCAAAGAGAGAAATTCTAAATATTCTTAGAGAGCGCTGAGAAGTTATGCCCTCCAGCAAATCCCAGCTCAAGAGAAAACTATCGAGACTATTTCTTTTCTTTATTTTTCTTTTTTCTCCTCCTAATTCTGAAATGTTAGCTATTAAAAAATGTTTATAAGAGTTTATTGCTTGTGGTGTTTCTTTCCCGGAATGCAAAGCAGTTAAAAAAGTACTTTAGGATGCCTTCTGGAAACATCATATGTGTTTTCCAGGAAATGTTATGATAGCTTGTGGTGCCATAGTGCTTGGTTTCCATTAACTAATAGTAATGGCTTGATGTTGTGATAACTCATGCTAGGAGAAAATGCAACATTTAACTAAAGCCATGATAACATCTCACTGTAGTGTTATAAAGAACTCCTTACTGAACTAAATGCCAGCACAGTTTATGCAAATGTAGACCGTTCTGGATATGTGCACTCTAAGCTTCAGCCACCTCTTCCCTCCAAAAATCTGGCTCATCTCCCATGGAAACTGACCCTGGCTCTGTGGCTTGTGGTCCTGTAATTCTCCTGTTGTATTAAGGTCAGTAATGACAACACTGCATCATTCTTGAGTGAAATAGTGACTTTGGAGATCACGAGCCAATATATCTTTCTGGAACTCTGTAGGATCTCTCAGCGATATTCTGTTAGCAATGTGATGAAGGTAGTATAATCCCCTCCTACTTCCACAAATCCGAGGGGGATATCTGCCTTCCATGGACTCATTATAAGTCACAGCACTGAAAACAGTGCTTAGCCATATCTTTATCAGAGGTTTGCTGGCTGTGCAACACCATCTCCGTAGTTACATCACTGCAAATACTTACAGCTCTGACAAGCTCACTGTTACAGAACAAAAAAAGCAGAAATCCTTTGCAGCAGTTACTGTTTCTTTTCCCAAGTGTGATAACATTTTCTGATTTTATGGATCATGCCATTCATCTTTACAATTCACACATTTCAAGGAGCTAGCCCATAATTCCTGGGAGCCAACATATTCTCCTTCTATTTGGAATAGAAAATATCAACTATTGACCGCTACTTACTTCAGTTATTTGCTACTTTTGCATATGCAGAGAGATCAGTCTGGCAGAGTGAGATGTACTGGAGTACAACAAATAGGTTAAATGGAAGAGATTTTCTTTAATTATTCTTCATTAAATTTTGGTAAAATAATTCTAAATCACGGGATAAATGTTACCCATAGAAACAATACTTTAAAAAGAGTATGACTCCTACCATTTGCTGCCATGAGATGAATCCTTTGCCTTCCTACACACACTTGAACACACACATACACACACACCCATTTACACAAGTTTATTTGGTAAACTTTTGTCTCTGGCACTGACTTAAAAAGCAAAGAGCTCTGTGTAACCACAGTTACATTGTGACCCTATAATCAGTTACATATTTGCTGGTCCTCCAACCTCAAGCTGCAGGTTTGTAATAGAAGGTGGTGCATCCGTTTGAAAACATGGAGGTTGCAACAGGTTGTGTTAGTGTTGAGAACCCTTGGATTAGTTATCGTCTGTGGTGGTTTTTCCACCTTTTGTACCACTCAAAAGATTCCTTAAAATGTTTAAATTTTCACACAGGAGCAGCTGCCAGTTACATGTAAAGGGTGCATCTCTGATGCTGAGGGCATTTTAAAAGGCCTCATGCCTTCCTGTATCCAGCTGAGATTCCTGTCAGAAGGAGGACGAAGTGGAGACAGCTCTGTATATCACTCCTCACTAAGACACAGCAGCCCTGGCTGATAGATTTACTTTAGTGTGAGGACACTTTTTCCTCAGGGGTTTTGGCTAAAAATGATTAAGAGGGAGAGTGGGTAAAAATTCAATTGAACTTCCATGTCAGCTTGTGAATCAGGGAGGTCTTCCCAGACGGCAATAAAGTAAAGCAAGGAGATGTTTTTCTAGGTAGCTCCTCTAGAGACAAGAGCTGCAGTCAGTCACTTTTTGCATTTAGAAAGTTTGAAGCAGTGGAAGGATAAGTCTGGGATGTGCTGGCAGGTTTCTGCTGGGCCTTGGGGTGAACGTAATGGACCTGCCTCTCCTTGTGTGTCTGGGAGTGAGAGAAGGAACAATGCCAGGCTGAAAGGAGGAAATAAGGGGATTAAACAAAGAGCTCTAATTCTTGAATTAACACAGTGTGCTGTGTCTGCCCTGAGAGCTGAATACAATGGCTTTCAGTTAAATACATTTTTCTGCTGAGCTGGTTTTTGGGATGGCTCATTGTAATGACTTCCTAAAACACTGAACTTGAATAAATAGAAGGGCTCTCAGGGACTTGCTCCAACAGAGCTTTATTTCTTCCACTCTAACATTCATCATGTTCTTTCCCTCCAGTAACAGTTGCTACAGGAGCCAGTGGAAAGCAATCCCTGCCATATAACAAGGCATGACTTTTGCAGCCCTTACAAACTTCCATGTAGCTACAGCAGGAAGTAAAGGCACGTGCCAAAGGGAGGAATGTTCAGTTACCTTACATCTCTCATGTCATGTCAGAACAGAACCAATCTTGGATCAGAACAGAGAAAACTGAGCTACCTGGATGACGCACTCTTGAATGTACTGGTGAGCAGTGAAGGAGCTGGATGGACATAATAAAAATTAATTGCAACGAAGTAATGTAGAAGACTATAGAAGTAAATGACCTCCCTTCTCAGCTTAAGTTGTTGCAATGCAAAGGTATTCAGACCAGATTTTGTGCAGGAAGTAATGTTTGCAGTAAAAGCAGCCGTTCTGTAAAACTGGATTGCTTCCAGGAAAATCTGCAAAGGAACATGAAAGCAAAATGCATCCGCAACATAAAGGGCAGCATTCTGAGGTTAGCAAAGAAGCACTCTTCTTTCCTGGATCCCCTAATACATTTTCAAGCCTAGTTATTATAGCTGACCAGCTAAGAACATGTAATCCACTTTAATTGAACATTTTACTGCATGTTTCCTGGAGCTATGGAACAGTAATGTCTTCACAGGAAAGATAATAGCTGTGTCTGTACTCTCAGGGGCAGCCCTCAGGCCTTGCTCAACACCAGGCTTGTCTTCCTTGCATACTGGAAGCCTATTATTCTCATTAGGTATCAAAGGCAGAGTATGACACAATAGGTTTAAACTGCTCCTGGAAAATGCAGGTTAAGTAACAAAAAGAGTGCTCTAAAGGGAAAGAAATCCAGGCAGCTGAACACAGTACAGCTGGATGATTAAGCAGGGTCTTCACGGGAGATATTTAAAGTTTAATCCTAGTATAAGTGATTTTTAGCAAGCAGCATCTGAGGGGGTTTGTGTTTAATGCATTCTCTGGCGCAGAATTAAAATTTGCTTGGTTTACCCAATCTGGGTGAGGGATGGGGAGGAGAAGGTGTTCAGTTTGGAAATCAGCCCTGAATTCTGTAGGTCCAGGTGTTCCCAGCTTTCACTGGTAAATAGAAAAGCTATCCAATGAAAACATTCAAAACTCTTCCAGAAATATCTACCTTTTCTCCTTGGAAAGAGCCCTTCAAGTCTTTTAGCGGCATAAAATTCACCAACTGCTGTTCTCCAGAAGACATTGTAGCTCGTTGAAATTTTTTATATTCTTCACGTCACTGAATTTAACATGAAAATAATAATTAGGAAAAGAAGTTTTTTGGACTGCTTGAATGGTTTGCACGCTGTATTATTTAGTGGTAGGAAGAAAACAGGCCCAGCTGGGTATTTACTTTGCCTTGAACCTGTTCCACTCATTCTCTACAAAGTTTTAAAATTTTTTTTTTTTTAATTTACTCAGTGGAAATAAGGGCAAAGAAGAGAATGGCAGCAGGAAGGAAGAGTACTAAAAGAAAAGAATTGAAAATGACAGCAAATGTGAAGAGTATTTTTTCTGTTTTCTTCTCCTATGCAGGAACTCTCTGTCATACTAAGAATGATGCATCTTCTGTGGATTCAAGTTTGAAATCAACAGAACGAAAGCAATTAAAATACTCATCCCACTGATAATACCTTTTACCAGGGGATCTCAGAGCACTCTATCTTTATCCTTCCCTGTTCTACAGCACAGCTATTTGAGGAACTGAAATCATCATTGCCTGCCCAGGCATTTCAGCAATCACACAGCATCTTTTTTCTATTTTTTTTTTTATTCTTAAATGCTGCCTTAAGGCAATACCAAATGACTGACATTTTTTCCTCTCATCTTAACCAAAATGGAATCTTGGACCCATTTTCAAGAAGTGCTGGCATGCCTTCACATTTCTGCATATATGAAGTGTCTTTGTTATAGGTCTGTTTGCTACCCTAAGCAAGATCATGGTGGGAAAGATATATAATAGAAAACCTGTGAGAGAATTTAAGAAGTTATTTGGGCTGAGGTTGGACAATTCAATAACTCCAGCTCTAGAGCTTCTGATGCAAAATAAAAAGTGATGTAGGCATATAGTACAAAGCATTTGTCCAGATAAAACTCTCTCTCCGGGTTCACAGTTTCTCATGGGTTTTATGGGTTAATATTCCAGTGTCAGTTTTTATAACAAACCAGATATAATCTATATTCTCACAGCTAGTATAAAAGGAGTATGCATGCGTCAGCTCTTTGCACTATAGTTAATGTGGCAGAGATTTAACTGTACATTCAAGTCTGAGCTGGATCCAATTTGTAATCCTGGAAAACTCAGAAGTGCAAATATCCAGTATTAGTGATAGTGGGAGTATACCACTGTGGCTTCAGAAAATACATGAGTGCTGCTTTATAATTATTGTAATGAATCAGGCCTTAATATCAATTAGAAAATTCTTGAATGAACAGCAATTATTTAGTGTTCCTTATAGAAAGATTCATGACAAGCAAAACTGACCAGTTTAGGTTGGATAAAATCTGAATTAGATTCCATTATTTGCAATAGAAACTGAGTTTTCCCCACAAAAGTCTGAAATAAAATAATGGAATAATAAAATAAGTGAAATAAACACCTTTCTCTAGTCAGTAATATTCATGGTAAGTCCATTCATGGAAATCTCCATTATAAGAGGAGAAAATTGTATTTAGCTACACTGAATGTTTCAAAATATTTCAGTGATATATATATCAAGTTGATTGAGATTTATGTAAAGTTGTCAGTAAGTAGGAATTCTCCTCCCTCACTCAAACAAACTGAACATTTATTTCCATATGCTTTAAATAAATGATCCATATTAATCCTTTCATTTACTTTAGGCACTATCTGACGTAACAATAAGTCACTTCTTTGGATCTGAAAAGATGCATGGAAGTAATGGAGAACAACAGAAAAGCAAAACCATCTAAAGAGAACGGGAAGCTGCACATACAGTGTACTCTAGAGCCAGAACTAGACCTCCTTTCCTTCTCTCCGTTATTCAGGTGGGCAAGAGAGAAGAAGACCCAAACTCATGGAACTGAGAGGTAGCAGCTTCATGCAGTTATTTATTTAGTGGGTCCATCGCTACCACTGCAGACAGCTCCTGCTCGAGGCAGCTGATGGGGCAAGGGCAGGGAACACACAGCAAGGGGGAAAAGGAAACATCATCTCGATTTTCTGGGCAGGCAGGGGTGATGCAAAGACAAGGTAAGGGGGGACTGGAGTGCTCTGAGTGTCCTGGGGCAGGATGGTGGCTCTTCTTGTCCAGAAACACAGCTGACCCTGGAGATGCTCAGGCGCTCATCAGAGCTTTGGTAAGAGATAAGCATTAGCAAGCAGAGAGCCACTGCGCCATTTCCTGCAATGATATAGGGCATGAGACACAAATGACTGGTAGGAAATTCCCTCACCAGCTTGGCCTGGTGAATCTGAGGCCAAGCAGCAGGAAAAATTCTAACTTTTGCCCTTCTGTGCTTTGTCCTTGTCTCCTCTGATTCCAAAGAGGCCTTAAAAAAGATGGGCATGTCCCAGATTTGAAGTGAAAGGAAACAAGAATCTGGCAGTGACTTTTTTTAGAAAAGCTGACGCTCAAGTAATGAAAACAACTTTCACCCAGCTGAGAGACAGCAAAAGAACAGTATTTATTCTTGATTCCTTGTATGTGATCTCGAGTTCTCTGTGCCCAGCTTTCTGATTTCTCAATGCTTCCCTTTCCTAACTTCCAAGGGCAGATTGCAGCAGCACAAGCAACCTGCAAACTTCAGGTAGAATTTTTTTCTAGGAGGTATAATCATCTTCCACATTGTGTATCATTAACACGTGGGAACAGAGTGCTGCAGAAACAGACCTTGCTTGGATGTAGATTTTGATTGAGTTCCAAGCTGTGACACTGAGCTACCAGATGACCTTATCTATCACTAATGTGGACTGTGCTGTGGAACATGCTAATGGGGTTGCATGCGCATTATAACCTAGAAATTCTGGGTTATCACTGATGCTTGCAGCTGCCATGGCAACAGAGTTGGTAGGCATCTTGTAAAAAGTCTTTTTTTCTTTTTAAGGACTCCTTGAAAGCAGGAGGCATTTATCATCCAGCATGCACAAACAGGTTTAGCTATGAAAACAGTTTGCCTACAAAATGACAGACACTGTCTCCATTTAGTTTCTCTATAGCTCATATTTTTAGTTCTACATTCGTACTACTGCATTTAAAAAGATTTTCATTCGAGTCCTTATTTTTATGGCATATAACTAAGCTAGATTTTCAGAACTTACCACTGTTCAGGTTTTAGCTTTACAATTCTCCTTGATGTTATTGGGAGTTGCCCAAAGCCATTTTCCTTGAAGACTTTTGAAAATGTAAGCCTCGCTGTCTTTGTCTAGTAACAGTGAAAAAAAACATCTAAGCCAAATCAGTGGAAAAATAAAAGTTTGCTTTTTCCAAATGAGCATAAAACTGCTGAGTATTCATCCACAGAAAAGTTTTGATTCTGTATAGCTCTAATATTTTACTTTGAGGAACATTTGCTCTGTGTTCTCTCCTCACATTCCTGGAATAACCCTTGTTTTCCATGTCTTTGACAGTAGCACTTCTGAAGGTGGGGGCTCACTGAAGGGACTATTTAAACTTTGAGCAAATGTGCAATACACAGTCTTTATCTGCCACTCCTAAAGCCCTTTAAAAACCTAAAAACTTCAAGACACTACCAATGAGATATGAATTCTTGCTTGCCCCTCTGGAGAATGGACACACTGACAAGTTAAGCCATATTAACTGACTCAATAAGCTGATCTCGAACTCTGTCACTGGCCTGAGATCCCCTTTGAACCCATTTCTTGGGATTAATCACAGGATTATCTTTCTTTCCTTCTTAAATGTGCATTTAAAGGACTGGTTAGTCCTTTAAATGCACGTTTAAGTGCATTGAGAGTTCCAGTTGAAAATGTGGTCCAAATTTTTAGAAGACTGGATTACAAGTGCATGGTTTAGGAAGAGTTTAGAAGACTGCCATTTATTATCCTTTCTTTGTGTTGTAGACCAGGCCTCCATTCTGCTAAGTGATCACTTGCAGATCAATTGCAGATGCCTTTGGGGGAAAAAATGACACACATTCTCTAGAAAGGCATGATTCATGGCACAACAGAGATGGAAACTCTTGCTTTCAGCACAGTTCTGGAGCCTATACCAGTATTAAAGCCTTAGTGGCAAGTCAGCTCCACGAGCCTGCTGCTTAAAATAGTCCAGGTATCCTCAGAAACTGAAGGCTGTGCTTAAGGAAGTTTTGTATTTTTCATGAGACTTTCCTCAAGAACAGAGCTGGCTTGCTGAGTTGTAGGGTCCAAAGCAGTCAGACAATGTAGTAAACTAATAACACCCTTTTTACTATGTCTGAGCCTCTTCCTTTGCTCCTGCATCCCTCTGCTCCCCTCGCACCTCACCTGCCTGACCTTTAAGAGCCAGTGGGATCACAGTCAAGGTGGTCTGGCTATAGGCCATTTTTACCATGAATTCAAACAGATTGGAAGAATTAAGATGTTTAAAGCCTTGCTTATGTGTGAAACAATAAAGTTACACTCTGAACTGCTTACATGGTATTATCAAGATAGTACTTGGATACCTCTCTGACACGGGATTAGTGCCTGAGACACGTGTTAAGATAGGAATTAACTTGTGACTCTGGTGATTTACCCTGAAATTTTTGAGTCAGATGCTCCACAGGTCTTATTTGGTGTTGCCTCTTGAGTCAGTTGAGCATACAGGGTCTCTTTATTTGCAGCTTTTGCAAAGCAACCTGTTTTTCCATCCTGTTAAAATTCTTAACACTACATGAAGCAGGTGGAGGAAGAGTTTCTAAATACTTTTCTAATAGAGCAGAAGTACAAAAGCCCTTCAAAAAGAGCAGCTTTGATATTGCCTCGCATGAAGCAATCTTCTGCTTTGTAAAAAAGGAAGAAAAAAGGCAAAACAGAACACTGAAACATGAATTAATTAATTTGGACAAAATTAAAATTGGCAAACATGGGGCAAAATGCACATTTACTGTCACCCATCCTCCATCCTTAGCTTCATAATACCTTCTTTGGATCCAGGTCTGATTTCCTGTGAATGCACTGCCCAGGAAAGAAACTGGGAGATTCCAGTGACGATCTGGCAGTGGGGTGTGCCCGACAGGGAGAGTGGCAGCCCCTCACCCAGGCAGCATTTGTCATCTGCCATCTTTGTATGTGACACAGCACCTTCATTTTCCCTCTGGATCACCAAGCAGGACAAGTGAACATTTGCCTTCCTGTCTGATGCCTGGTGCTTCTACTCTAGTCCTCAGCCTAGTCCCTTTTTTAGCTCAGGCAATCTCTCTTCCTAACAACAAAATCACTTAGGACCAAGGCTAGTTAAGCCACAGGGGTGACTCAGTGACCAAAACATGTTGGTTAAGGTGGCACTGTAGGGTGACAGTCTCTCTGGGGCTGATGTCACAGGCATTAAATGAAGATGGCAACTTTGAAGTTTTTATCTTCTCTCCATCTCAAAGCAGAGAACAGAGTCCTTCACAACCCAGAAGGAGAGGAAAGCATGGATCACTCCTTCTATCTTATTTTCTTGAAGAGGAATTTCTCATGGAGTGAGATCCAACCAAGGGGCTGGAGCTTCAGATGCAGCTTTCAAGTGAAAATTCAGCTGCAGCTTGTAAGTGAAAACTTATGTTATGGGCTTTTCATTTATTTGAGAGAAGTTTGTTTTGTTCTCCCAAACTCTTTAAAAAGATATTTTTCAAGGATCTTTTTAAATTGAATATAGTCCTGGTTTAATGGCACTCTTGAAGCTCATATGATGCAGAGGAAGAAAAGGAGACCACTGACATTGCATATCAAAATATACCATATCCCATCATTGTGTTGGACTCCAAATACCCACAGAATCAACGGGAAATTATGTTTGACAGATGTGGTGACCACTGCCACCTTTTTTACCTCAGTATTCACTCCAGTTGGCCAAAACTGTTACTGTGTAATGCTGGCACATTATTCAGTTCCATTGAGCAACGTGTCTTTTGGACCAATGCTATTACTGAATTTATAACTGTGAGTCTGCTAAGATCAGGAATTCTCCCACCCAAGACAGATTTTGAAGTGACCAGAGTAGAGGGTTGAAGGCTACTCAGACACACATAAAAATGTCAAGATAATGTTTCCTACCTTTCCTTTCCAAAGTATTTTATGAATCCTAAGCAATGAACCCCAACATATAGCTTTATAAAGAATAGTAAATTTTCACACAAGAAAAGGGAATTCATCCTGGCCACACAAAAAAAAAAATCAGTGTCAGAATTAGAGCCTACAAGTAGCAGTTCTAGCTTCTGAACCTGAGAGCAGCCCATTGGATTTTGCCTAATTGCCAGGCTAAATTAGGCACTAATGACTTCTCCAACTCCCATTTGCTTACTGCAGCAGGATGAAAACCAGAATGTGAGAGGCAAGAAAATGCCTGTGCTGGGACTCAAAAAATCTGAAAAATAAGTTATTTTCAAAAGCTGTTTTTCTTCTTAGATGTGATGGTGACAGCTGCCCTCAGAAAAACACAGACCGGGAGATGGATAAGGAATACCTTTTTTTATGAGCAAACCCAACATATATCTACATAGTCTTAAGTTGGGTCTCCCACAGCAAAAGAGGAGAAAGAGAACAGAAGAAAGTAATTAAATAAAATTCCCCAAGATCTGCCTCTTGAGGAACGTGGAGGGAAATACTCCCGCTTAGTTGCTGTTAGAGAAAGGTCCTAGCCACCCTAGCCTCCTCTAAAACATCCCTCTGGGTATTCCTGGGGGCACGGAGAAACGAGCCAGAGCCAGAACACTGCTCCAGCACTCCCTGCCCTGCCTTCAGCTGCACAAGTCACACAGGGCTGGGGCCCCGTGGAAGCCAGGAGGCTGGGACTGGAAGCATCTACTTTCCCACAGAGGCAGAGGAGAATCCAGTCACAGATTTCTTCTCAACAGAGAATATCCAAGCCTCCTGCTGACTCTCCTAAAGCCTAATTAGACTGGAAACGCTTGGCAGGCCTTTGCAGGAATTGTGCTGCCGGGACTGTTCCGTCATTTCAGTGCTTCTAATAAGGGGACTTGACATACAGTACCTGCAGAATTCTTTATGGCATTTCCCTGGATCCCTTTCCTTCCTCCCTGCTTGCATGCCAGCTCCACTATCACATGCAATATTTATTCTGGTTTTCAGACTTGTGCTGCACCTGAGCACAAAGAAGGCAGATCTGCTCCCATACGTCTGCTGCTTTGCAACCACGCCATGGGCAAGTTTAGCCTGCTAAGTTAAGGAGCACAGTTATGATCCTCTGTGCTCGCAGATGGGCCAGGAAACATAATGTGAGCTGAAACAAAATATATCAGCTCATTGTGCCAGGCAAGAGTTGCTGCAGCAGATTTTCCGGTGACTGTTTGTATTCATATGCAGGCTCCCAAAGCACTGCTGAAGTGACAGCCTGTTTTCTTGAAGAACTGCTGCTACAGAATGTTCCAATACAGTGATACAAGGAAATTGCTGCAACTCCCTACAAGTTTGATTTCTTGAACTATCAGTAGAAATGCTCCATCTGTGTCTTCCCATCTGTACCTCACGTTTTGGCAAGATAACATGCCAAAACTTCTTTCCTCTATCTCCCTCCTCCCTCCCAGGCCCTATCCCTCCTCCCCCTCTAGCTCTCCTCTTTCTTCAGAAACAGAGTGAAGGAAACCAAGTCCAATGCAAGTTTGCCTCTTCTCTCTCGTTTAACTTCTCATTACCCTGGAGGCAGAGGATAAACCTTGTCATCTTCCCACTCTGCCCTGCAAGGGCTACATGCATTGCAAAATCCAAAGGGTCTGGCACTCGGTAAAACCTGGGATGGAGACAGAATGACTTCCAAAGAGAAAGATTATGTTGTGTTTTAGCTGCAGGGATTCCCAGGGAAATAAGCCAAAGTTACTGCAGGAGGAGACATGGGGCACGAGGCCAGAGGGAGAGGAGATGGGATGGAGCTGAGCCCAGGAAGCAGACAGTGCCCTGCAGGGTCAGTCTCCTGCTGCCAGGGGAGAGACAGGGTCAGTGCTGCTGCCCTTTGCCTGCCCCAGCACTGCTGCTCTCCCTGGGCCCCTCGTGCCCTCTCAGCAGCAACAGCAGCCTGAATTTGCATGTCTGTGCCACAGGCAGAGAAAATCCGTGGATGGCTGGATGCTTCCAAAATCTGCTGCTGGGGGCAGCTGTTTGCTTTGTCTGAGTTGCTGGCTGTCCAAATGAATTGCCCTAGTGTGAATATTTAAGGATTCCCTTTGTGTTTTATTCTCATGTAGTTTTCTGAGTACTGCATGCTAGTAGATGTGTCTGGTGATCCTAAAACTATCACTTAGTTTATCACAAGAGGAGTTTTTTGTCTGGATTATTTTGGCCTGACAGGCAGAAGAGAGGATTAGACTGAGTTTTCTAAAAATTTCTGAATGTTTTTGAAAATTACTGGAAACATGCTGTGTTTGTATTTTTCATTTTTTACACAACTCAGCCACCTGGCAGAGAGCACTAAAAAAAAAAAAAAAAAGAAAAAAAAAAAGAAAAAATGTGTTTGCTTGCCACAGACATCAAACAAATAATGAACAATCAAAGCAAGCGATTACAAGCAACCCAGAGGCAGAAAACAATTCAGTACAGCAGCTCAGATGAACAGTCACAAGCAAGGAGAGCAGTCACAGACAAAGCACTAATCCCTCAAAAATGGCCCAGTGGCACACCAGGTAATCCTGAAGGGATTCTTACCCCCAAGAGCTTTTAAAGCTCCTTCCTCTCCTAGACTGACATCTAATAAATCTCTTGAGGACGTTGGTGTATGTGAATGGAAGCAGCTGTAATGGAAACTCTCATATGCCTGCAGTTAGCATGTGCTAAATGACTTCATCAGACCCACTATGGAAATGTGAGCAAGACTTGTTTTACACAAGATAGCGGCAAACAGTAAAATGAGCAGGAGGCAGAAGGTCTCTTCCCTGGGATTCCTGAAGCATGTACTTCTCATTCCTTCTTCTCCCCCCCTCCCTCCCTCCCTCTTCCTCTGCCAGCATGAAAAATTCACACACACACACAGAGAATCTCACAGTGTCCTGACATGACCCTACCACTAGAAGCAATATGGGACAGCATTTAGCTATGAAAAAACCTATAAAGCCATGTGAAAACAACCGCAGCAGGCTTTTTTTGAAGAACTGACAGATCTTCCTCTCAGAAGGGCAAATAACTGTTTAACACAGCTCTGGCACCAGCTTCTCTGATGGTGCACTTTGGTCCATCTCCTTGCAGGGCACCTGCATCCCAGTTCAGAGGTGGGAGCAGCCACCACCACCTCGTGCTGGATCTTGCTCCCACAAGAAAGTTCTTGGGTTTTTCTCCACCCCTTGGTTGCCCCTGGGGTTATTCCTTAGCAGCAGCCTGTGGAACATAAGGTATCGTTTTCATGCATGAGTAAGTAACAAGTCACTAGTCAGTCTTGCTACACCAATGCTTTACAGCCTGCTGCTGCTATAAATAAAAGTTCCCCTTTCCCAGTTGCTCCCTGGCATGTTCACACCCTTGTTCAGATACTAGTGTCCAATAGTATTGTTTGGCTCAGCTTAAGATCTCTGAACCCAGCAATTTTTGAGGCTGGCACATTAGACTGTTTATCATCCTAAATCAGGAAAATATTATAAATTATGGTGTTTCCTTAGGGCTTGGCTGTGCTTGTCCTTAGTGTTCTGTTTTGGAGATGCCTGGCACATATTCTTACCATTTCATGGCTGCATTTTCATCACACGAACTCCCCCTTGCATGAAGCACTCACTGGGCTTTTAAGGCAGTGCCCTTTGCTTCTAATAGTTATTGATTCCCTAAATGCCAAGGAATATGGATTCAATTAGCTGGTCATAGCACTGTAGTTCAGGGCTACTCAGCAGTTCCAGTGTGTAAGCTTCTATTTTCAAGCCTTATATAATATAATCATAAAAATTCAGTCTGCATTAAAGTTCTCATTCAAGGCCTTTTTGCAGGTTATTAGTTCATAACATGCACAAATTACTTTTATTATTTTACAGCTACCACTTAGTGCAAACATACAGTGAGTTTCCAATGAAAGTTCCTTAAAGATGGGCACTTCCACTCAAGGCAGTGCTAGGCAGCCATACTCAGAAAGGTTTGTTTTTCTGATTGGATGAAAAACTACTCACAAAGACTTCTGCACGCACTGCAGACTGCCACGTCAAAGCGCTAAACTTCCCCATTGCACAGAATGGAAATAATCTAACAGCCTCCAAAATCAATGCCCCTTTAATGTGGATCATGGCTTATCCCAATGTTTTCTGATCAAGCTACTTACTGCCACGTCTTTTCTCCAGAAACATCAACATTTTCCATTTTGCTCTTCTTTTCCCAACAGCAGCTGGACTAGTGCTCTAGCAAAATCTTCAGGCTGTTCTTACCTATATCCTTACTTTAGCTTTAAGGATAGGGATATCTCCCCACTTGAGGAGAGAACTGCCCTCTTCACATCACCAGGTGTGACTGCACTGCAGCCTACCTGATCTCACTGATCCCTGCAGTGCCCCTGCCGTCTGTCTGCAGCTCTGTGTTCCTGCCCCCTTTGCACCAGCAGCACTTCCATCCAAGTCTAGGGAAGAATCAGGGCCATGGCCACGAAAACTGCACTGGTTAAAGCAGTGGTCTCCTCCATGGCAATAAAACACACAGTCCAAAAATCCAGTTTGTCCAGCAGACTCTCACATTTGCAAGGCAGCTTGGAACCCAGTGATATCTTTCCAGCAAAAGCTGGAAAAAAGGATTTCCTAGATGGAAGTTCTTCCTGAGTTAAGGCTCAGCAGTAACAGCATGATTGCTGATGTTGGTGCTCAGTATCTTGTTTGGAATTCACTGGGATCTGTGATTCAGAAACCTTTGGGTCTCAGAGAAGCAAAACAGTGCCAAGCAATATCGCAGACCATGATATCCAGTCGGCCCTTGCTTTCTTGCTCCAGCTGAGCTGGGAACTCAGCAGAGCTGCTGCTCCTCATCATCGCAGGATAATCTCCTGCAGGAGATGCTGCTACGCTGATCCTGCTGCTATGGTCCCAGGTCAGAGCAGCCAGGATCCCCCATGTCCTGCTGCAGTGGGCATTTGTCCATGTGAGAAGCAGCTGCTCTTGGCTCCCAGCTCCTTTGGAGCTCAGTGGCAACCTGGTGAGTCTGAAACTGCAACCCCTGCCTTTTCTTTTTCTTCTTTTCAGGATTTAACATTCAGTATTAATGATTCAGACTTACTATCTTCTAGAAGGTGTCTAATCCTCTTAATTGGAGGGGGTTTAGCTCTAAACCTTTCTCATCTTCCCCCACCTTGTCATGACTATACCAGACCAATGCTTCCGCCTATTTTCCTCTCCTTTAGAGGCATTCCCTCACTCTGTTCCTCCTCCTACTCTCTAACAGACAGCTGAAGCACACTCAGTATTTCAGTGCTTGGTATTCTCAGTGCACACCGTTGAGCTTCCCGGCATGGAAGGTGCAAGTTTAACATTCAGGACAGTTCAGCCTGAGACCATTTCCCATCACTCAGCCTGCTCTGCCTGGATGAATCCTCTCACCATACTCTGACAGCAAGCCAGGCTGAGATGTGGGTGTGAGGTGTGGATACCATTCCCTTTATCCATGCTCTGCCCTGTTTTGCTTCCACTGGAAGAAATCACACTGAATGGGCAGACAAATTCCAGCTGGTCCTGTGAGCTGGGCAGCATGGGGACAGGAAGATGTCACCTCAGAGAATGGGCCTTTAAGGACAGCTATAGCCTGAGTACCTGTTTTTAAGACATTTAATTTTTTTTAACTTTTCCCTGTCTATAATCTGATACTGTTTTTCTAGCTGCAGTTTGTCTCTTACTACAAGTATTCTAAAATAGCACAAATATTTATAATATATTTGGTATAAGCATGGCATATTAAAATGTATTTACATCTCAAAAATTTTAACCTGAAGCAGACTTGATATTATCTAAATAATTTGTTTAGGACAACATAAAATTATCTCCTTCTCTTCCAGGGGAGATATAATATTGTCTTGATTTGAAAGACAGGTGTCTGCTAAAGAAGGCAGGAGTCTTCCTTGGAATGGCAGATGTAACCCCACTTCCCTCCGAGTTATTATAATTTCGAAATCAAGGGGCCTTCAGGCAAAGATGTAGGAAACAGGAATAACAGTTCTTTACTATTATATATCTATATGTGTATAACCAGTCAAACAAACAACAATAACTATGGCAGTAGCAGCAAACAATCACAAACCCAGTCCCGGCCTTCTCGGCTGTCGGGCCCTTTCCCCTCGGGTGCAGTTCCGCTCGCAGCCGGCAGGGGCGCTGGCGGCTCCCGGTGAGCAGGGCAGGTGCGATGGTTCCCCCGCGGCTGCAGGGGGCGCTCCGGAGCGAGCTCGGGGAGCACGCGGCACCGGTGCCCTGGGATCCCGGGAAGGGATGGGACAAAAAAAGCTTCACAAACCCCTGGGCAGCCGATCCCGGTGTCCAGCCGGACCCTCGGGAACAGCAGGCTGGAACGGCAGGGACGAGCACAAATCCCGGGTGGCAGACGAGGTGTAGCCAAACAGAGAACACCCCCCCCCCTCCCCCCCAGGGGTCTGGGCAGGCAGGGCGAGCAGGGCTACAGCATAGCGAAGGCTCCAAGCAACGGCGGGGACAGGGCGGCCACAGCCCGGCTCCCAGAGGGACAGGGAAGGTGGGCTTGGGATCCTGGGGCTTCTCTGGCAGAAGGAAAAGCAGCCAAAGAAAGCAGCCTCTCTCTCCGTCCAAACGCTGGGAACTGACTGCCCACACACCCAGGTGAAACAAGAGAGTAGCCAGATGCACCCCTCCCTCAACGGCTAGGTCTTTTGTTTTTCTGAAGTACCCAGCAATTTGTCCCCCTAGCAACACGTATGGGGAAAATTCCTTTAACAGAAAAATACCCAGGAGAACTCCTAAAACCCCAACAAATATTTACAGAATCTTATCTTCACAAACAGAATTTGTATTTTAAGCTTGCAAATTACAATTTGCGTGTTAAGAGGAGTCAAGCTGAAAAGGAATTAGGAGCATGTGAACAGCAGAGGAAGAAAACAATTGCTGAAACGTATCACCATTACTATGATAATATATGGCAATCTTATGACAGGTAAATGTATAAGGACTTATTTGCCAACGCAGAACACTCTCTATGGAACATTGATTTAAATATAGCTGTGTCTTCCTCTCTTCAGTGTGTCATAATGTAGTAGTAGTATGTCCTCTGATGTCCTCTGCTTTCACAGCTGATACAGGGACCCAGCCAGAAAGATGAGAGAAAATGGGTGTGAAGTAGAGTAGCAGACTGCAGTCATTGCCTTGATGCATGCAGTGGTGTAGAGCCAGTGCATTTCTGAGACTGGTAGGAATTGTTATTATCACCAGGCTAGGAATACACATCCCTGTGGTCACTCACCTATGGATTAAGGTGACATCCATTGCAGCAGCACAAATTGACTGGTATCATTAAGGCTGAGATGCCATTTCTATGCCATTAATGGTGGCCCCTCTGCTCCTCTTCTTGTGCGTCTGTACAGGCAGTAGCACAGTGACAGCTCTGCATTCAGATTGTCACATGTGAGCAACAGTAATGGCTGGGAAGGACTTCTAATGCTGTGTCAATTAAACAATATGCATTTTAAATGTGCTAAAATTTGAAGCCACATAATAGGTTGCAATCACTCAGAAGGGCTTTTAATAGCATATTACTTGAATCAATCCATGTCAGCTGTCCTCAGACCACTCACTGTAGGATGAAGGTCTTTTGTGCAGTCTTCCAGGCTGGATGTGTGCTGTACTTGGTTACTGCAGGTTGGCAAGAACAGGATGACTTTCTTCTCCAGGGCTTCCCCCAGTGCTCTTTCCTAATTGAAATGTAGGCCTGCCCCCTCTTAACTGCACTGTGACCTTCACTGGTAGTTATTACTTTCAAACAATTTTTAAAAGGTATCCAGGTAAATATAAAGGGGGTTTTCATGCTGCCATAGCTGCAATAAATTTCCTGTAGGTTGGATAGCTTTTTAATCTATTGGAAGTTGTGTGCTTTCAAGTAATCTGCCACTGGTCCACCTCTTCTGCTCACCCCAGCCCTGTGGGATCAGGTTACAGTTTCCATCTTAAAAGCTTGTCTTTGCCTCCACATGGCTGGACAGATGGGCAGCACTCTCCTATCTAAGATCTCTGAGCCAGAACAGGTTCCTGGAAGTAGCTTAAGGCTTTTGTCTACAGTGACACCTAAAGATTTGTCTGAGGCTTTGCCTGTGAGTGCCACAGAAAACCTTTGTGCTGTTGCTGTGGCTGGGCCAGAACGGCAGTGCCACAGTCAGAAGGCCTTCTTGGCGTCACTCGGGATCCATCCCTGCCAGAGGGACTCCGGTGCTGGTCTCAGGTTCCACCACCCTTCACTCAGTGGATTTTGTAGAAGTTGTGTGAAAGAGGCCTGTGAAACTGTCAATGTTTCCCCCGTTTCAGAGGGGGCCCGTGTGCATGGCTCCAGCACCCTCTGGGCCACGAGGACCCACTGCTCAGGGCAGCAGCTTCTCTGGTAGCAAAAGAAGCTCTGAGGGCCTTTTTTGTTCATTTTTTCCTGCAGCATTTTATTGAGATGATAATGGTGAGGTGTCAGACTTTTCTGAATGCTCAGAAAGAGCTCCCTTCTGGATTTTCTGTCTAGTCAGCCTGTCACTCCAGGGCATTGTGTTACAGAGAAGGTGAGAAGAGGCAGCAGCAGCTGTCACATGGAGTTGATGGTGTTTTATGGGGTCAGTGGTTTCTAGCTCCTGCAAAAGAACCTAAAGCAACTGAATGTGGGCTCCTCCTCAGGCTGGACAAAGGCAGCAGCTCCGTTAGTGCTTTTGCCATGCCAGGCTCATTGCTCTTCTCACAACTCCCAAAGAGCACATCTGTCTCATACTGGAAATATTGATCAGCCCACAGCAGGGAGAGGTCTGTGGTTTGTAGCATAAGGAGTCAGGCCATGCTTGATTTTTCTTTCACGAGTTACCTTTCTATGGTGTTTCTTCTCTCCATATCAGGCAGTATGTGCTTCACAGTTAACTTGAGAAACTCCAGGTGAGGTTTGGTGTTGACATTGGTCAGGCTGAGCCCAAGCTGACCCACAAAACACTGGAAAGGGGCTGATGGTAAAGTGTGTTTCTAGTCAGAGTTCATGAAGCCAGAGAGAGACACAACTGCCATTTTCAGTCAAGTGCTTGTGTTGCAGTGCATTGCATCCAAAACACTGAGGGCTGGAAAACACGTGGGCATCTCAAGTGCAGTCCAGCCTCTGAGTTGCTCAATATTTGCAGCGTGTTGTAAAATTGTTTCAGTGTGAAGAATAACTGCTAGAGCCATAAAAATGTATATTTGGTTGGGTCAAAAATGGATAGTGCAAGTTTTGGACTTTCTAGACTTGAAGGTATGGGTCTGGTTGTCATTGCCCCTGGCATTGCATCTCTCCAAGACTGGGAATTCTAAAATATTGTGCCTGATTTAGGGGATTACAGAGAATATGGAAGAGTACCAGATGAAGGTGACCACTGCCATTCCTTTCATCTAACTCATGGGAATATTTTCTTAACCTTCACTCCTCCTACCTTTATTTTCCTACCTTTGTTTTCTACTTCTCTGGTTTGTTCCCATGTTATGTTTTGCTCCTTTTTTAGCTGTTTACTACCTCCCACAGTCCCTTTCAAAAGATTTCCCAGAATTCCTTAAATTTGCTGTTGTGAAGTTTCATCTGGCAAATCCCACCTTCCATTTCATTTCCCTAGAGGAACATTTAAATGCTAAATGGGCTCAGTTCTTCTGCAGAAAATGGGAGTTGAGGCACAGAGGGATGTGAAAGGCATGAGCACACGGCTCGCTCCACACTCTCTCCCCCAGTGCAAATGCAGAGTGAAGGAGTCATCACAGGAGTGGGATGGTGAGGGAGAGGCACTGCTGTGTGGCATGTCCTCACCTTCCTCTGGTCCAAGCAGCATCTGGAGGAAGACAGCCCACTCAGCTGATGTATTCAGCCTCCTGCTAGAACCCCAACCAGGGACTGGCTCTGAGAGCAGCAGGATTTTCCTTCAGTAAGATGCCACCTAGATACTGTAGCGTGGCAACAGAGTGCCTGGTAGCTGTGCTCAAGATGAAACACAAGCCATTTCCCTGTGTTGCTGTCTCCAAGGAGTAGTTCAATATAAGTCAGTCCTGTAACATCAGTTTGACACCAGCCTATGTCTTTGCCACATTAATTCAATTTATTACCCGGTCTGATCCACACTTTGCATTCTATTTAGGATGCCAGGGGACCTGTTCATCCCTAATGACTGAAGAAGCATTTGTGTTTTATAAGCTATTTGGGACACACTATAAGGAACTAAAAGTGTCTGGTTTATTTTCATTGTTAAATTTACCATGTACCCAATTCAGATGCTGTTGAAATTGATAGCAAACTTGCCAGAGACCCCTGCAACTGAAATGCTTTCCGGAATTTAAGGACCCCTGTTAAAAACATTACAGTTGTTCTCCCCCCCAAAAAACTTACTGGTCTCTTCATAAAAAATACATGAAAAATGTTGTCAAGGGTGGGGAGGAAATTACAAAATGATAGTTTGTTTTTCTGTCTTTTATCTCTAGCTAAACTTTGATCTCTATAAAGTGTTTCTACTGTCATTTGTAAGACTTTCCTTAGTCTTTACTTGGTAGCATATTAAAATTCAATGATTAATTTCACTGGTTTTCTTTGATCTTTTTCCTTCAATGTGAATTACTCCAGCTGAAGAGTTTGCATTTGCCTGAACAAAATTCATCTTCCTTTTTCTGCACATTCAGACAACTGGGAGTTTCCCTGTGCTGTATTTTCCCTACCTGTCCTTGCCTATTCCAGTGTATTGCTCCTTTGCTTAGCCTATGCTCTTCTTTCCAAGTGGTCCTTTACTGTCTCAAGTACTCAACTTCTGCAAGTGATGAGTCTCTGGACCACTTACAAAACCCACACCCCAGCTGCCTCTATGGATTACAGAGCCATACAGGAGAGTTTCCCCTTTGAGTTAGCTATCAGTATACTGCCCATCGGTGCTGCTGAAGTCCATACTCCTTTTTAAAATAATGTAGTTGTTTAGGAATGAGTATTGTGGAGTTTGGAGTGTGGGATAGGGGATCAGTAGCGTCTGTAAGGGCACAATTGTAAGAGAAATTTAGTAACAAACCAAGAAAAAGTATATCAGGTCACTGGCTTCTTGCATACTTCTGAGTCATAATTCTGTTGCAGTGCTTGTGGTCATGGAGATGCCTGGACCATACACTTTTCCCAGCTCCACCCCAGGAAAAATGGACAAGCCATGGCTGGAGGTGCCTCAGGGGCACTTTGGAAGTGCAGCACAGCACACACAGCCTGGGCCACAGAAGCAGCAGCAGCGCTCTCAGCGACTCCCTCAGCCACCAGCACAGGGATGATTAGAGACAGACGCACTCCCCATGTCTCCCACCCACTCACTGCTCACTTGCTCCTCAAGGGAGCAAAGAAAACATATTTTCCTTGTCCCCATATAAATAGACCCCACTGCTGTCAAAACCCCAACCTATGAGCGCCATGTGCATATGCTTGTGTACACACACTCAGATTCCACCTGCTTCTCTCTACACAAGATCCATGTTAACCCTTTGCAGAAAGAAAAAGCATTTTAAGAACTCCTCAGAGATGTGGAAAAGATTGTTAGAATGTGGTTTACTTGTTCCACAACTGTGAAATCAATCTACATGTTATGGGCCATGCTTCTTTTCACATTGGGGTGTTCTGCCTGTCCTCAGGACAGGATCATGTTTTTTCACAGGGCAGTGCAGAACTTGGAGCATAGTGATTTATCTAGGTGGGTCCTCACCATATGGTAGTTTCACCTGTCACACATGCCAGATGATGCTTGATGCTTAGCTAGAATTACCTTTAAGAGTTGGCCATTATACTTTTACAGACAAACAGTTGTTCACATTATATTCTAGTAATGTGGTGATTTGACATAAATCAATGCGAATTAAAAGAGGAGTGAATCTGCAGGGCTCTGTGCTGGCAAGAAGATGTGCTGGAGAATGAAAAATAGCAGACTTTCCTTTGTAAACAAACCATGATACCTTGGGATAAACCCATTAAATGATATTCTCCCACCCAAATTATTTTCATTCCATCCAGTTTAGCCCATTTTCATCAAACCCTTGACAACACATGGAGCTTGAACTGTAGAAAAGTTACCCAGTTAACCCATCTGATTTTTTGTGACACACATATCCAAGGTGTCTGGGCAGATGAGAAGAGGGTCTCTCCTCTAACTGTACCCCATCTAGCCTTGTGCTAATGAAGAGCCATTTGGGGTGTGAAGGGAATTGTGTATTGTTCATTTCATGTGCCAGTTCATCACCTCTGGCTACCTACGAGCCAGGCAGCTCCCCATGACACCAGTCAGGGCTACATGATGCTGATCCCGAAAGGTGTGGTGCTCTGCCCTGCGATGCTGTGGACTGGCTTCACATACCATGACAGGTTTTCTGTTTACACATTATGACCTCCTTTGATCCTCTTTCTTTCCTTTTCCAGCCCAGGGCATCTCTGACTATTCTGGATTCCAGTCCAAGTGAGAAGGATTTTCTCTCTCAAAGTATTGTCCAGAGAGACAACTTTCAGGCAAATGCTGTGTGAGAGAACACAACAGCTCTCACCCACAGGGTTACTCTGAACTCAGCAGATCAATGCTGTCTCTGCTGAGAAGCAGGAAGAAAGTCTCCACTGGCAGAGGAGGGGGTAAAGCACTCACTAACTTGTCAGATCACATCATCTCATGAATGCATCATACAAGGCAGCGCCTCTGAAAAAGCAGATTGACTTTCTCTGCTTCACCATCACGCTGATGATGAGTTGGTAATTCTGCATATCACTATCTGCATTCTTTCCCTATCCAAGCTATAGGTCCTTCAGGCCAGATGTACCTGAGTGTTGGCTGGTGTCATTGCATGATTTACCATATACCTGACAGCCATTTAACTCTTTTGCTTTGTGCTGTGTCTTTTCTCTTGGTACAATTTGCAATGTAACTGCAGCTCTATTATTTTTTCCACTAGCAGGCAGACACAACAATCCAGGTCACAGACTGCTCTAGGACAAATGTGGGGAGAAATGATCATTATTTTTTCCTTAACACCCTGCATGCATGGTGGGAACCACAAGTAGAAAATGTCAGCCCTCTGCTTCAAATTTATTTTCTCATTTCCATATATCTCCTCCTGGTTCTCACATGCATCCCCCTTCCAGCTTTGCTTCTGAAAATTAGGAGATCTCTGTAGATTGGTACTTTTTCACAGCTCTGTAAGTATTGACAGCTGTTTTCTCCTATTGAATGTAATGGATGTGTGCATCCAAAATCTTATATTTACCCTGAAGCTTCCCTTTCACTTTCATAACACTGGCCACATAAATCCACTGAGAACAACCAGAAAAGTGGAAGCTTGCTGGCCTCAAATTTCCTGAGTTGCTCCCAGGGCATTGAAAGCACTCTCCTTGATATTTATGGGATGTCATTAATATCTAGGGATGAAATACCAACATAAACCAGAAATAAGCCCAAGGTTTTGCAGCCTTCTTTGGGTGCATCCACCTGCTCTGGCATGGGCTCCTCCACAGGCTGCAGGTGGAACTCTGCTCCACCATGAACTTCCATGGGCTGCAGGGGAGTCTCAGGTTTGGCACCTCCTCCCCACACCTGCTTCACTGACCTTGGCGTCTGTAGGGCTGTTGCTCTCATATCTCCTCATGCCTCTCCCTGGCTGCTGTTGCAGCAAATTTTCCTCTTCTTAAATACATTATCCCAGAGGGGCTCCCATCATCACTGCTGGGTTCAGCCGTGGCCAGCAGTGGATCTGGGATTGGCTCTGTGGGACATGAGGGAACCTTCTGGCAGCTTCTCACAGAGGACACCTCTCTAGCCCCCCTCACTACCAAAACCTTGAATAACAGCTCCAACACAATCAGCTATTTACGTAAATGTTGCCATGAAGTGTGGAGAAATAAGAAGCACTGAGGACCAGGATCTCACCAACACTCACAGATAAAGAGAACATTATTTGTTGTAGAATCTCAGAGGTGAATTCTTCCTGGCAAAAGCAAGGGTAGGACTGTATTTGGGCTGCAGCCATGTAAAATCATTCACAAATCAGAAGTTAGTGGCATTTCCAGTGAGTAATTTACTTCATCTATAACCAGAATAACCTTTTGGGCATACTTTTTCTTTCTATTGGTTTTAAAGGACTGTTAAACCTTATGTAGGTACCTTAAGGTAGATAGGATACAGATATATAAGAAATTGATAAGAAGGTTAAAAATAAGATTAATGTAGGAGACATGAACAAGGGCATTCACATGTAAGACAAAAGCAACATCCTCAGCAATTCCTCCTCGTAAAAAAAGTCACTCCATAAGCAGCAAATACAACTGAGCCTGCTTGCAGGTACATCATTCTAGTACATTGTCCCCAGCTCCACTCAGAATTTTTATATTATTTCTTATTACAGTACCCCCACAGCAGGCTATGTCACATTTTTCACCTAACTTTGCCAAGGGCCAGAGGCAGCCAGCCTTGGCACACACAGTCACAGTGCTGGATCCAAATCAATTTCCCATTGATTCTGTGGGTATTTGGAGTCCAACACAATGATGGGATATGGTATATTTTGATATGCAATGTCAGTGGTCTCCTTTTCTTCCTCTGCATCATATGAGCTTCAAGAGTGCCATTAAACCAGGACTATATTCAATTTAAAAAGATCCTTGAAAAATATCTTTTTAAAGAGTTTGGGAGAACAAAACAAACTTCTCTCAAATAAATGAAAAGCCCATAACATAAGTTTTCACTTACAAGCTGCAGCTGAATTTTCACTTGAAAGCTGCATCTGAAGCTCCAGCCCCTTGGTTGGATCTCACTCCATGAGAAATTCCTCTTCAAGAAAATAAGATAGAAGGAGTGATCCATGCTTTCCTCTCCTTCTGGGTTGTGAAGGACTCTGTTCTCTGCTTTGAGATGGAGAGAAGATAAAAACTTCAAAGTTGCCATCTTCATTTAATGCCTGTGACATCAGCCCCAGAGAGACTGTCACCCTACAGTGCCACCTTAACCAACATGTTTTGGTCACTGAGTCACCCCTGTGGCTTAACTAGCCTTGGTCCTAAGTGATTTTGTTGTTAGGAAGAGAGATTGCCTGAGCTAAAAAAGGGACTAGGCTGAGGACTAGAGTAGAAGCACCAGGCATCAGACAGGAAGGCAAATGTTCACTTGTCCTGCTTGGTGATCCAGAGGGAAAATGAAGGTGCTGTGTCACATACAAAGATGGCAGATGACAAATACTGTGGCTTTGCTAAATTCTTACACAGGTAGATAGGAGCATTCAAGGCTGCCAGGCAAGGACTGTTAAAAATCTGACTAAGGCCTAACACTTCTTTTCAGAAAACTGAAGAGAAATCAGGAATTTTGAAATTATGTCCCTTTTCCAAATTATAGTTCACTGCCTAGACCACTAAAGCTTACTGTCCTCAGAGACACCGAGTGTAAGGAGCAGCTGAGCCATCTGGGCTGGTTCTCTGCAGTATGGACATGAGGAAACAGGGCCAGTGCAGAAGATCAGAGGATTTTATGCCACAGAATAGTGACAAATGACCAATGCTCAACAATAACCAGCAAGCCTACCAAGAGATTCCTGCACGGATGCTGTGAGCCAGCATAGTTCACCTAAAATTCAACGGGAACTGGAAATAAAGACAAAGTAATTCATGTGTGATGCTAGGGAGAGACACTGCCTGAGACAATACGAGTTTCCATTTCACTTCTCAGTTCAAAGCCATGGTGGTACAGAATCCTTTAGGTTAGAAAAGACCTTAAAGGTTGTCAAGTCCAACCATAATGGTAATAGGCATGATCTAAGGACTCAAAATCTTCTGTGACCTCTGATGCTCCACACTGAGAAATGTGGAGACTTTCATATGCAGCCAGATACTTGCATGTTTAAAGACATTTCTATAGTCATTGTTTGCAAGCCCTACAGTCAAAGGAAACCTCTTTGGCAAGATTTCATTTCTGATGCCTGTTCTGAACAAGGGAGCACAGAGAAATGAAAACTGACAGATTATGGAGATTTTCAAGCCTGTTTTCGTTTGCTGGTATTCTGGGTTGATTTGTTTTTTTTTTTTTGTAATGCCATTGGGGAGTTATTTTATATGTAATGACATCGAAGCGAATTACTTGTTTTGGCTAATTACGTAGTCCTGTGATCACTGGCCTGTTCAACATTTTAATTTCTCTGTTTCAAAGTCTTCCTTCTACAGTGGTTTAATGCAGCTAAGCAGATATGTGACAGATACTTATAAGAAGCATGAAAGTGAATAAAATAGGAGAAGTCAGATAAATTAGGAGTCTAGGGATGTTTGCATCAGTGCTTCAAGAGGGCTCTGCTATGTGAGGAGTTTACTGCCTGACAGTTTATTTCTAGTTTGTTTCCCCCACACTATTCACTGTTAACTGTGATTAGCCTTTACTGTGATTAACTTTATAAGCATGTGGTGAAAATTTACTTTAAAGAGCATGTCTTCCACATAATTGAATATATCATTCTTATACCTTTGGTAAGAGGAGGCATTTCAGACAACACATGAATATTCAAGCCCTCTTTAAAATGGAATGCTTCTGTATTCCCATATTGTTTTCCCACTCTTTCAAGGACATGACAACAAATTCAAAAGCATTTTTATCTTTGTCTTTCTAAAATAATTGGATGTTTAGATCAGTGGTTTCAGGAATAGACTATTAATTGTATTGCTTTAGGCTTTTCTAGGAGACAAGGATGGCACGATAAGAACTTAAATAGAAGAGAATCTGGTTTCCAGGACAATCATAACAAATCCAATTTATAAGCTGTTAAACATATGAAGGACAAGCTGGAAAAATCCTTAGGAAAATTCAGTGGTCTAGGCCCCAAAGCTATTGGCTTTTGATCTTTGTTGGAACTTTGAAGGGAAGGTATTTTCATGGTTGATACTCATGGATTGATGTTTACAGCCCAACAAACCAGATACAATATTATGATGGAGATTAACACATCTCAGATTTTATAAACATTACAGATGTCACTTCTAGTCCCAGGAGTCACACCCTGTTGTACCATCATGGGACAAAATGCTCTGGCAGTTGATGTTATCTGGCCCTCAGTTTCTAATAGCATAGTCACAGCTATTTATAAAGTACAATAGAATTTTGCCTTACATCCTTGATATAAATGTCAAGTGCCCTGCAGTATTGTGCACTTCTCCTGGAGAAATGATCCATTAAAACCATCCATATGAAAGGAAGTATTCAAACCACTCCAGAAAGAAATTATATTCTTGTAGGATAATAAAGAAAATTGGCTGACTGGCACAGACTGTATTGACATGCTCAGCTCTTCACTAACCATGTCCCCATGCCAGAGCTAAGGACATCCTGCCTACAAGGGGGACACACAGCCTTCGTTTTACTTTCTGCCTCAGACCCTGTGTTACATGCAAGCAAGTCTGTGCAGCTGGACAGAAAGAAAATGTGTAAAATGTGTCAATAATGAGGAATTGAGGCCAATAGAGACATGCATGAATTAAAAACCCAAAAAAAGCTACCAGATGCAAATGCAAAATTCGAAAGAGAAGAAGGTGAATTCGCAATACTGTGAGTTTCAGAGGATTAGAAGTGCTGGTGTTTGAATTGTAGGGATGAGTTTCCAACCTACCATGGTCTAAGTGTTCCAACGCTTGTGTGAACATTGGATAATGAAAGGATTTGTTTGAGAGGAGAAGCTTTAAGGAAAGGAAGGCTCTGTAAGCTGCTCAACTTAAAAGAAAAAAGAAAATATGGAAATAGTTGGTTTCTTATAATGAAAATATCTCACCAATGTACACTTTCTGTTCTACCAGGCTGCAGTTCCAGCTGGAGAGGGCTCCTTCCCTCTCAGCCTGGCCTGGAGTATGTTAGCATCCACCATTCAACAGGAGTTCTGCCACTGGATGTAGAGAGAATTTGGTTGTGCTTTCTGTCAGCATGCTTTGGAAAGGGAATTATTTCCCTCACCATGAGGGGCCTGCCAGACAAGATATGGTAATTCCTTACAGTGGGCTCAAAGGCAGTTGCAAGCCAATTCAACCTTATGAATTTCTTATAGGCAAGACACACCCAGTGGCTGCTGCTTCTTTCACATCCTGCTTAGTCTTTTTGGAGGCTGACTGAGGTCATGCAGAGACACTTTCAGCTGCTTCGCACGCTCTGTGCAAAGGGACTATGCTCAAAGGAAACCAACAGTGATTCTTGCCTCAGGAAGAATGGAAATGGTCTCTCCTTTTAAGTTCACCCTGTATTCAACAATTTAAAAACACAGCACTCTCATTCATCCAGGGAGGACATGATTTCTGAAGCTCTTTTCCCAGCTGTTTTCTGACTTTAAAAGGATTCTAACTCACGGCCCTCAGCCATGGTAATGAAAATAACTGATCTGGTTAGAAATGGTGCCAGGCAAGCTTCTGGATTTAAGTAACTTTGCTTTATAAATCTATTCAGTAGTAGGGGATTAGCATGGCCCAGATTCAGAGAAGGGGACACTCCTGTCCACCTGGAAATAACCTCCGAGTGCTCACTCTGACCTTCCCCTTTGTTCCTGCCCTGGTGCCCTCTGTACTCTCAGTTGTACCCCCCTCTCTGCATTATTTTCCTTTAAACTGAAGTAGGGTGGAAATCAGGTTTGTTTAGGCTCCTATTATGTGCTCAAACTTTTAGTGAAGCTGAAAGGGCCTAAGACCACCTATAGGCTGTGGAGTAGATATGCTTTGTGCACTCCCTACAGTCTTGGTGCCTCAGTTATCCAGATCTGGGATTTGTCCAAAGTACTCGTTTGGGTTGTGTAGTTGCTGTATCCTTAGGAGTACAGGGACTTGGGAGAGGAATGAGGCCTGGTTGACCCTACTGACTCAGGAAGCAGTCATTCTCAGAGTAGGCAATCCAGGGGCCAGATGCATGTGGAAGTCACATCTCCTTGGCAACTGATCTGTCAGAAGTTACCCTCAGATATTTTTCACCTGCAAATAAATGTGACCTAGGACCTTCAAATCCCCTAGATACATGTTCATGAGCGTATTAGAAGACCAAAGGGCAGTTTCTAAGACCTATCCCACCTCTTAAAATATCCAGGCTTCCTCATCCCCTAAGAAGCTTATAAATCACTGCACTCCAGTAAAAGATACAGATGCTTTTTATTTTTTAAAATTACAACCACTTTTTGTCTATCATTAAAGCCTCTCATATTTTCAGAAACTTTCCACTTGAATTATGAAGCAGATCACAGGCCAGCAGAAAACCATTCCCAAAAGAAAAAAGGCAACATAATGGAAAACAAATTAAAATACATATTCAAGTACAAAGTGCTGAGAGTGGTCTAGAACACAGCACGCACATCACTTTTTGAAATAACAAATGAATCCTAATGCCCACACTTCAAAAATTGCAGTGCATCCTAATGTCTTCCAGATGTGGACTTGATTAGGGCTAAAGTTAGATAGGTTACAACCTGCACTTTAAAAGCAGTTCTTTGCCACAGACTAAAGAGAATAAAGATTTTCTGAAGTTAAGGGAAAGGAGAGAGTTGAGCCTTCCCTGTAAAATACGCCACTAATGAATATGTGTATATTACTGGCAATCAAGAAAAGAGAGTAGTTATCATTTTGAATAGTGTATTTCTTATTGAGGTTGGTGGAACTTCTCACAGGAAGGATATAGCAGAGAAGGTGGCCGAGTAAAATCTCCTATTTCTGCCTGGAACCAGCTGCTTTTTACAAGCAAGTGCTCCCTGGAAGCACTGAGGCATAAACACCTGCATAACAGCCTATAACCAGCTCAGGTTTGCATCGAGGTCTGTCTTGTGTGCATCTAGCATCCCTAATAAAACCTTGAACTTTTCCATCATGGTCGAATAACCTGAGCTTGTGCAGATTCCTCGTGTGGAAATCTGAATGTCACCTGGAGCAGGAACAGGCAGAGGTGTCACACGGCACTCAAACAGCTTTCTTGAAGGTTACATTTGTCTTGGAGCCACAAAAGGAAGCCTTGACTTTCCAAGCAAGGATTCCCAGATGTAGTTGCCTTTCCATGGGAAAGCCTCCAAGCTCCCTACCAAGATGAACACTTTTGGAGTCAATGAAAGTTGTTTCCTTGCAAGGCTGCCAGGGGTCTCCCTGTCTGTGCAAGTGATTATGGCTTGTGTCCTCTGAGCACTCTAAAAATTAAAACATTGGTGCCATTCCCTAAGATCATATCTGAACACTGCCTGACTTCCCAAGATGCTTAAGCTCCTGAAGACTTGCTCAGTTTGTGCTGGGCTCGCTGTAAGCCAAGGTGGAGTTCTTTGAGAGCAGAGCCTTCCTTGGCTCCTCCAGAGGCTGGGCTGGGCATCAAGCTGGGACATCCTCAGGTCTTTTCATAGATTCAGGGAGGATTCCTCCTGCTGTCTGTCAAGGAGGAAGTTCTAAGAACCTTTGCTTTTCCTAGGGTAGAGGCTGAGAGGAATCAGAGACCACTCTTCCTCATTTTTCATAAGGTAACTTAGAATATAAATGGGTCAGAAATCAACGGAGATAAATGCAGCAAAAAATCGCCACATATTTCCACCAAAGCCTCAGACCTCAGCAGCTGCACTGAATTTGATGTGGTAGAAGAACCTTTCTGAATAATTATTGACAGCTCTAAGAAAGTACAGCACAATCTGTACAGCACACCAAAAATGTGCCTGAGAAAAAAAATGGCTGCTTTAGTATTAATGTTGGTCATATTCTGAACTGAATTCTTACTTCCTTAGTAAACTGTAAAATGTCAGCATTTTAAAGGCAGCACAGCACCTTCCTGAAAGACTAGGTGCCTTTAATATGAATGCTTTTTATTAAATATATTTGTCACCATGGAATAGCTGATGACTTTGGAAGGAAGTAGACAGTAAGAGGCATCCAGGTTTCTTCTCCATGCATTACCAAAGGACCAGCATGCACATTGCAAATAAAATTTGTATTTTTTAGTAATCCTCCAGCATCAGAAAGAGTCAGAGTCTTGTATGTGGTGGCTCATCAACCACTTTATGCAGGACACGTCAGCTTTTTAGGAACTGTATCCATTTACATCATCTGAGAACAACTGAGAATGTCTGTGAGCAAACAAAATGCTGTTAGCCCTCGTGTCTCAGTTAGGAATTCAAGATACAAGGGACTAAACAAGCTGGCATCAGTTGTAGAACATCTAGCATGGGGATTGGTCAAAAGCTGGTGAAGGAAAAATGCTGTACCTTGACTTTTTAGGGCACCTTTTGAGATTTTAATTCTTTGGATAATAATTCTTGGGATAATTCAAACTAATATGAGCCAGCTGCTTCTGGCATTGCAGACTGAAAAAATGAAATGCAGAAAGAATAGAATGGTTTGGAGCCAAAAAAGTAAATTTGCAGAGAGGTACCTACTCCACTCCTGTCCAGAGCTGATGAGAGCTTGGTCTGATGAGACCATTTAGCTCCCAGTGTCACTTGTAAGACTGATGGTGTAAAGAACAGCAACAAAGATGGAGAGATCTGAAAACAGTGGAAAGAGGAAATAAAGATGAGAGGGAGAGTTAATCTCTAGTTTGCCACAGTTAATTCACATGATTAAAATTTACTTGGGAAATCAAGTGGACAGACAGGCAAACTGTTTTTCTGGGTGCCAAAAGCCTTAAAATTGTAACATTTTGATAACTATTCCTACTGTTGCATTTCTCTTTCCATAACTACATGCCCTTGCAAGTAAAATCTGTTCATGCTGAAATGGGATATGAATAACTTAGAAAGGTCCAACAAATTTTTAGAAGGCAAAGGGGGCAGCAGAGGAGAGGATAAAGAAAAGTGATCTGCAGATTGTGATGAGGAATGGAGGGGAGCACAGAAGTCTTCTGCACCTCCCCTGGCAAAATACAGAGATCAATTCAATCAAGGAAATAATTGAAAATCATCAGCCTGGAGAAAGATGTGGATAACAAAGTAGGTTCAAGGAGAAGCTTACACCAGTGTGCAACTGTCCCAGCAGGAGAGTCTGTGCACGACTGTGAGGCAGCAGAATGACTCCATTTATTACAGTTTAATTTATTGGCTGCTGACAATGTAGTTGGTTCAGAACAAATATAGTGCAGTCCCTGTCCTCACAAGTAGTCAGTTTAGCTAAAAAAAAAAAAAAAAAGATTAATTAAGGTCTTTCAGATTTCCTTCAGTATATTTTAAAGCTAGGGTCTTCAGTGCCTCACTCTTGCATTTACTGTCTTTTATTGGCTATGGCACAAATGAAGGAAGTTGCTTATTAACAAACTTGACCTCCTTGTTTGCCCTTTTTTCTTGCAATTCCTTTCTCCTCTTCCTTCCCTGAGGGAAGTGTTTAGGCACAGACCCGAGGTTAGGATGGAGCTGCTCTGTCCATGTCCTACACTGAACCCTTTCTGTTTTACAGAGGTGGAGCCACTGCTGGGGCATGGTGTGGAAAAGAGAGCAGAGAAATCAGTGAAGGCCATGAGATCTCTTTAAGGACATTTCTCCTGCTCTGCTTGTTGCAGTGCAATCCTGCAGCCATAAAGTTCACGGCAGTGGTTTTTGTATTGAGTGTGGGACTCTCTGTGCATACAAAATATTATAAAACACTCTACACTGCCCAAACTGTAGCAACACAGCATGGAGTGGAAGACTAATTGCCCTTCAAAAACCATGTTTATTCATAAAGTTTTAATGGCAAGGGGAGGGGCTGTTTCAGACCTTTATTACCTGAAGCTGAAGGATGACCCATAAAAAACTTTCTGTTCATTTAAAGATAAAATGAGTAGTATCCGTCAGAGTTTATCTTGCTGCTCTTTGCTGAAGCTCCTCTTCAAAAAATCTGGTTTTGTGTGATGTGGGACACCTATTGCAACCTCTTCAGCTGAGAATGCAGCATGTTAATGACATTTATTGCACTGCAGTCTGTATGAGGGGTGCCATGGCAGAAAGACAAGTATGTCTAGAGGTGGAACTCTTTGCTACTCATTACCAAGTGGCTGAATTTCTGATGGAGAATATTACATAGTCATTCAAAAGGCAGTAACTCAGGTTGTAACAAAGAACCTGAGACATACTAATAAAAGCCCCATTTCTATTTTATAAGTCACATAATGGATGTCACATTCAGTGCTTCTTATGGTGAACAGGCTACTTATTAAGCATAGTCTATGACTTTATTTCATTTTAAAATTGCCATCTTTTCCAATTATTCTAACTTTTTAGAATCTTCTCCCTTTTAAATAAGGTTATTTTTAGCATGGACCACAAGTTACAAACAGCAGAAGTTGCTATAGAAACAGAAAAGGCACTTTGTAGAATGAAAATGCTGGAAGAAATGTTGTTCACTGTTTATCTTCTGCAGACAGTAAGATAGAATCAATACCTATAGATGTGTGTGTGTGTATCCATGCATATATATAGCTATAGATGACTTTCTTTACTGCATCTATGAACCCTTCAGTGCTTGTCTTTGTATCCTAACACTTAGCCAGTTTTTGGTACTTCTGCACTACCAGTTTGATATCCCCAGCTTTATACAACTACCCTGTAAGTAGGTGCCCTCCATACATCTCTGAATTCAGTCAGCCAAGCCACTGCAAGTCAAACTGATGTGCAACACAGATAGAGGCAGGTGCCTTGTGTGGGGTGGTAGGGAAAAAGGTGTTCAGCAGTCTTATTAATATCTCATTATCTGACCCTCATCACACACCACACTGGACACTGATAGCAGAGGGACTCATCTGGCTCTTTTCCTCTGAACCTAATCAGTCCTTACTGTGCAGATATTCAGATTTTCCTTTAAAGGCCCTTTGCTTATTGTTTCAGTTGTGAAAATAAACTTCATGCTTTAGCAACTTTAAACTAAACAAAGGAAGTTTCCAGTCACAGGACTTGTGCTGTGTCTGAAGTCTGTTTCTTAAATGCTGTGCAACCTCTAAGCCTCGTCAATGGGGAGGATGATATGGATGAAACATTATAAAATTTTCAGCCTCAAAATCTAGTGCAACAGCATGGATTTCTGAACCAGATTCAAAGGAAAGAATACTGCATGAATTACACTTCATGTATTCAGTAGACTGAAAGAAAAAACTTCAGGTGTTTCACAGTCAAGCTGTCTGGAAGACTGGACCCGAAACATTTCTCACTTCTGCTCTTAAACCTTTATTTAACTTCATTTTTCTTTGTAATGACTCAGCTTTACAATCATTCTGTGCTAATAAATGGTCACGAAAATAGCCACCAGGGATAGTTTAGAAATAGTTGATCCTGCCCTGAGGAAGGAGAGCCTGGAGGCAAGGGAGTGAACTGGGTAGGAACCAAGGACCAGTCCAGCCTAATTTGGATTTCTTTGAGGCATTTGACTTAGAAACACATGATATTTTGGTTTAAAAGTTTGTACTATATGGAATTAACAGAACACATACTAGATGAGTTAAGAATTAGTCATGTCACGTCTCATCTTTTATGTGGTCTGTTATTGCTAGAATAGTTCAACGCCTGATTCAATGAAGATGATTTTTCTTCAGCTTCAGAATTGATATATAATGCTGGCAAACCCCTTAGGACCAGATTTCTGAGCACTTAGATGTCCCTAAGAGGAGATTGCTTCTTACTGCGATTGCCAAGTGGATTTTGGAAATCATGCTCAGTGTTTTGCTGTATGCTGGCTGCCCAAATAGCTTTGTGAAGTTGTTATTTTTACAGATTATCATCAACAGTGAGTTCCTGTTTTCCCAGCTGTCTGCCTAGCTGGTGTCCTGGTGTCTGTTTTGCAGGACAGGTTTGGACTCACAGCTCCAACACAAACTGGTGGAGCCCTCTTCAGATATCTGGAGCTGGTTTTAAGTCCAGTCATTCAAAAAGTAAAAAACCCATGCCATAATGGTTAACACTGTACTTCAGGTGTGTTGTGCATCCTGGCAATGCCCTGGCTCTCTCTAAGAGCAGGACTTAGATGTATCTCCTTAGGCAAGATGTTTCCTCTGGAAAGAAATCTGGTGGGATCTTCTGTCATCTCGAGGGGATTTCCTAGTTGGGATGAAACCCTGTGACAGGCTTCAGGGCAGAACATGCCCACCCCACCCTTTAGACATAACTAACATGGCACCCAAAGGCAGAGTTCTTATGTTCAACCATTTTTGTCTCAGTTCCCAGTTTATAAATAGGGCATAGTGTGAGGAAGTTTATGGAGCACTATGATGTCATCTGGAGCCCAATAAAAATCCTCAAAATTAAGAAAATTAAGGTTTTTAACTTCCAGACAGGGCTGGAAAGTATTTATGCTGTATGGTCTATCAGTAGGCATAGAATGGCAAAGGAGTAAAATACTGAATTGCTGCTTGTTAAATAATCAGCATTGATCTCAGATACTGAATAAGGCTATAGAAAAATAGTAAACATCCTTGTAATTGGAGAGTATATCCTAATGCACACTCTCCTAGGGATAGAGGAAGAGCTCACAGGCAACTCAAAGCATGACATTTCCAACTTTTAGATTTTCACTTTGCTCTGCTGGTCAGAGTATAGGGAAAAGGTTAGTCTACAGCTGCCTATTTATACACACTATTAGGCTTCCAAGTGGTTCGACCTTAATTACTGCATATAGAAGCAAGTCTGAATTCAGAATTCAGATCAGCATCAATAGAGGAGACATAATTTACATGTGCCTTGTTTGGCACACAGTCTTGAGTAGGACTATTTTCAATTCTGGTAATACTCAAGCAGTACTTTCCTTTTTAAAATGCGTGTCACTCTCTCTGACTCCAGCTACTCAATTCTTGAATGCATCCTTGTTAAAGAGAACAGATGGTTTCAGTTCCTCAGGATGAACTCTCTCCCAGTGGTGCCTTCAAATCTGGGTGAAACCACTGTCTATTTGGCTGAATTGTGACGCAGGCGTCCATGTATTTGGGATGTTGTGCCAACCCTGCCTGGTTCTCTTACCCTCTCTGCCTTTCCTTAATGCTGGGTTATCGTGCAACAAGAGGAAAAGGCCAGCAACCTTCTCCAGACCAGTCTTTTGTCTCTAATATTCACTACAAGAGGTAGTCAGCTAATTCCAATTCAGTATTAATAGTTGGGCCATGAGAGGAAATGACAGGAAACTAAAGCCAAATGTGGTGAGCTCAGAATTTCTCACCAGGACCAAGTATTTGGAGATGCCTGTTCTATTTACAGCTTGCCCATGTGGTGCTCCCTCCTCTGTAGAATTGCACCTTTCAATCAGCTGCAGCACTAAGTTAAACTGGAGAAGGATCCTACCTTTGGAGGCCATGTTGCTATTTAAATGGGGCTATTTTGAGGAAAAAATGCCCAGAAAAAATAAAAGAAGGCAGAAGATTAAATGATGTTCTGATTTTCCAAATAAATACAAAGCTTCTTTAATACCTAAGAATATGATCAAAACAAAGTAGACTTGTAGGACTACATAGCTCTTTACTGGTAACCTTACAGAAGCCCTTTTCTCTGGGACATGGGTTCTGGGACCTTTCCTCCCAGCTCCCTATCACTAGGACAGCAACAATAGAAGCAGCATTATCATGCTATTCTGCCTGAAAATGCCTCTGAATTTTTCTCTAATAATATCCCAGCTGGATTGTTATTTCCTATGAAAACTTTATTGATTCGCAGCAGGCCATTTGCAAATGATAGATTAACTCTAACCTCATTAATATACAAAGGATTGTTAAAAGGGAATTACAGTGCACAAGATCTATTTCCCAAACAGAAATACACACAGTGGGGGAAATCAGTGAACCGAAAGCAGCCCAGCAGCCTGGGTAAGTAGTCTGTGCCTTCTGTATGACATGAGCATAATACTGGTTTCTGAACAAATTTTCTCAACAAATTTTCTCAACAAATTTTCTCCAGAAATTTCTTAGGTGGGCAGAGGTGGAGAAAGATTCTCAGAGAGCAAAGGAAGTGCTTTAATATGAGTAACCAGACAGAAGAATTTTGGCTATCACGCTTTGGTTGAGATGGATGAAAGGGTTCCTTGGGGTAGGAAGGAGATTGCTGGCTCTTTCGAGGATGTAGCTCAGTGTCCATCAGGGTGCCCACATTTCCCAGACCTGTACATCAGATGATGTTTTAGCAGATTTTTACAAGGCAGCCTGTACTGTGCCAGCTTTCATTTCCTTACACAGCTTGGGGAGGGAGCAGAAAGTGACTCAGAATTGGTCTAGGAAGCTTGGGGAGGAGAGAGGAGGGACTGTAGCAGGCTCTGGAAGGGCCATCTGAAGAACTTTCAAGGGCAACCTGGCAAACCTGCAGCAACAAAGCCTTGCAAGTGCAGCCTGGATGATGGGAGGAAATGGAACAGTGCTTTAGGGTTTCTGCAGGAGGCTCCTGCCATGACCTGTGTCCTGCTGTTGGGCTTAACCATCTTTTTGACCTCAGTCAGGTCTTTATGAATTCTTTGTGGCAGGAAGCAGATTGTACATAAATCACTCCCTCTGTAGAAGGTGTTACCATTTTTCCCAGTCTTTGAGACTTGCTATAAAGAAGTTATCTGACAACTGGGATTGCCACTTGCAAGTCATCCTTGGAAGAGTTGTGGCTGGGAGCCAGCACAATCAGCAGATGCTGGGTTATTGAACAATATGAACCACGAACAATATGAGAAAGCATCTTTAACTTGAAATTTTTGTTCCTCTAAAATGTGATAATAAGTATGATCCTGAACACAATAGCAAATGCCTCAGCCAGACACAGTGCAGTGTTTTCTGCACCACTCAAGAGTGCCAACCATTCCATTCAAAAATTCATTTAGTTCTGTCAAACAATAATCCTCCCTCCTTCTGCTCCTTCTGCTGCTCTCTAAAACCATTTATGAAACCAAATACCAGGTTAGCTCTCTCAACAGAGCACTGCTAATGAACCTATGTATCCTTTCCAGGACAGCCTCCTCTCTGAAGAAATCATTTCTGTTCTGGTTCTCAGTTGCTGTTCCTTGCATCAGACTGCATTAACATTCAATATTCTCTGGTGGTTCCTGTATTTAACCAAAGAAATTGGACCAGACTGTGCCAATAGTCTGCTTTCATTATTAAATATTACACCATTCCATTGCTGCTCACAAATGTTACAGGGAAAGATTTAGTGTTGTCCCAGTCAAAGGTCTTAAACCTGTCAATCTGTGGACTCCTTCCCAGGGGACAAAGGAAGATTAACTGGGAAAAGCAGTCCTAATGCCAGTCATCTGTAGTTTGCTATGGGGGTGGGGTGGTGGAGTGGTGTTCATGGTCTGAAAAAATGAAAATAAAAAAAATCAGCTAAGTCACTGATGACAATATTAAGCAGCATTAGACAAAGAATTGTTTTCCTAGGACAGTGCAGGAAACAATCTCACTTGCTGATACCTCACCCTTAACAACTACCTTTTGAGATGTGACACGACTGATTCTTAAGCCATCTTATACGTGTTCTGTTAATTCCATGTAATACAAACTTAACCAAAATGTCGTGTGTTGCTAAGTCAAATGCCTTGAAGAAACCCAAACCTATTATATCAACATAGTCATCTTTATCAACCAAAGCTATAACCCTGTTTTCAAGAAGAAATGATGGCTGTATTTCATAGAATTAAAGGAAAAGACCTTTAAGATCACCCAGTCCATCCATTAACCCAGCACTGCCATGTCCACCACTAAACCAGGTCCCCAAGTGCCACATCTATGTGCCTTTTAATACCTCCAGGGATGGTGATCACTTCCCTGGGCAGCCTGTTCCAATCACTGATAACTATTTTGGCGAAGAATTTTTTTCCAATATCCAAACTAAACCTTCCCTGGCACAACTTGAGGCCATTTCCTCTTGTCCTGTTTCTTGTTACTTTGGAAAAGAGACCAGCACCCACCTGGCTACAATCTCCTTTCAGGTAGTCTGGGGAGCAATAAGGGCTCCCCTGAGACTCCTTTTCTCCAGACTCAATGACCCAAGTTCTACATTCTTTAGCTTTCAAAACTTATTGTTGACCATCTGCTTCCATTTTTTCCTCCTATTTCTCACTTATTAGTCAGATGAATTATTGTTGTTTTCCTATATCCTTGCAGCTGGGATGAATTTTAGGTCAAACCAGTCTTTTCTCTATGCCTCTGCTATGGTGGCTTCTTGGCATGATATTGACTTGACTATTCACAAAGTATTATTGATATTCATTAATGGTTTTTTATGCTTAATGTACATTCTCAGTTTGTTTGTCTAGCAACATTTTTAAGCTTGGGAAAATGGTACTTTTGAAGTTTCAGGTAGACAAGATAGAAATGTCACATTCATTTTCATGACGAAAACAAAAGTCCTGATGTCTGGTTCATCATAACAGCATTTTTTTTTAGGTTTACAATTAACTGCTGTGTTGCATCCTCATTCAGTCAATTTCCTGGGCTCAGTCTGGGGTGTTCAGGCCACCAGGTATTGAGTTGCTCTATCAGAGGAAGCTCTCCAGGAGCTTCTGTCCTGGTCATTTGACTTGAGCAGCAAGTGCCTTCTGGTTATTTTAGTGACAGGCTTTTCTTTTGTTGCTCTTGTCCAACTATTAAACGAAGTGCAGTATGTCTAAACAAACATTTCTCATTATGTGGCCTCATACAAGATTCATAAATTCATACAGATGAATTCCAGAGTCCTCAGAGAGCGTGAGCTTTGTTGTTCTGTCCTATTCAGAGGGGGGAGAGGAGGTGCAGAGACCTCCTCTGCCAGGGAATGAGGACATCCAGAACAACAGGTATTTTGGATGTAGATTAAAGACTCTCACTGCAAGAGCCAGACAGAGCTGGGAGGAAGTAAACAACTTTGGCTGAGGGAACCTCAGGCAAACAGACAGATCTTATTCTCCGTGTGTCATGACACAGCTTGTAACATATTTATATACATAATACATCTTCCGGAATTTTCACATTAACGTGAAGATGTATTCATCTGACAGCTGAAAAAATAACTGATGTGCTGCTGCTCTGTCTTTCCTAGGAATTCAGCTGTCTTGGGGACAGGAAAATAAGAAAAAATATTTTAATACAATAAATAAATTAAGCTCACAGTCTTGCATACTGTGTGACCCAAGAAAAATGACTGAGCCAAGAGGGCAGGAACTGTGGGTTTCTGTAGAGGATCTACAAAGCCTTTGGAATCACTGTGTATCAATAATTTCCATGCAAACTCTTTTAAAAATATTAGTAAATTGGATTGGCATTATTACATCAGTGTATTGTTTTGCATTTTATGCTGAGGAAATAACAATATATTGGTCTCAGCTTTTGGAGTGGGAGGTACATAAAGAAGACTCAAATTCTGTGATGCAAAAAAAAACTAGAACTGGGCAAAATTATTACGATATAGTTGTTTGCCTGAACATACGAGCAGACCAGCTCTCATCAGCTTTGTTATAATCCGTGGTGCAGTTGTTTCCTCCCTCCAAAACAAAAGAGAGACGTCAGTGTTAGAAAGCAAGTCCCAAAATTCCTCAAAATCCCAGAGTGTGTGTCACTGAATTGTGCTGCGTAAATGTATTCCCTCCATTCCATGTCTTTTCCTGTATCTTCCTTCCTCCCTTCCCTGAATTATCTTCATCCTAGATGCAAAGAATTTGTTGCTGACACTGAAATATCCCTCAAAACTCTAGCTTTCTTGTATTTCTAAATGAAAGTTTGTAATTTTTTTTGTTTCATTTGTAAGAAAGTTTTATCTATTAGAATACAAACGAAAGGGGAGAGAGAAAGAGAGAAAGAGAGAAATAAAGGAAGGGTAAAGAAGGAAAGAAAAATAGAAAAATATTTAAGACCTTTCAGTCAATAGGAAACTGACTAAGAAAAAGCATAATGAGGTTCCATTTGGTCAATAAAACCTTAACAGACACTAAGAAGGAGAAAGCACAAACTATTTTTTACAGAGGGAGAAAGAACACACACTGTTTCCTACACCACACAGGATTTCTGTGGAAACTAAGCTGAAGAGGCAGTGGTAGAGCTGATGTTCTTATCTAGTGGAAATACAGAAACACACTGCAGGAAGGTCTGACTGTACAAAAGAACCAGAAATCTATTCCAGAGAGTGTAGGTAACACTGAATATAGACGTTATAATTACCAAATACCCAATGCTAAAACAATGAAAAATATATTCAATCTGGCACAAAATATCAGTAACTGAAAGAGTTTCCTGGGAAAGAATAATAGGGACAGCAACGACCATCATAATCATCATCAAAATGTATATATTGCAAAGGAAAATAGAGCTGGATGGTGTAAATATGGTGATTTTCCTCTTTAATGTCAATGCCCTGGGTACATTTTTTTCTCTGATTGTGTATAGTTTTGGGGTTATTTTTTTCCCCTTTCCTTCTTTCTCTTTATTTTTTAAAGAAAAGAGACACTAACTTTTCATCATTCAGACTGGGGAGTCAATTAAAATCCAAAGCGACGTGCTTAGCTGGTTTTGTAAGAGTGGTTGGTTTCTGGGTCCAGTGCTCCTGACTCCTCATTCTGCATGGACTCTGAGTCATGTCTGAGATGAGAGGGGCATTTATTCTGTTCTCCACCCCCCTTGCTAGGTGTTGGGAGGAAGAAATTTGGGAGAAAGAAATTTAATTCCTTCTTCAGCAACAGTAGATTGGGATCTGGCACCTCAGCCACTTGGGAACTTGTGAACACCCTGCCCCAGCAGCAGCTCCACTAGGTGCAGGTCTGCTCCTCAAAGAGCAAGAGCAGAGCTTATGCTGCAGCTTTTGGAGGGTTTCCTCTCCACTGTGACAGAATTTGTGGTGAATATTACCCTGGGGATTCTGCTTGTTGCAGTATGAAAACATACAGGAAGAACCCTGTCTCTGCTGTCACAGAAATGAGCATTTCCTCCTGCCATGCACTGTCCAGCTCCATGCAAGAAACAGCCATAGTGGTAGAAAGGAGTGGTATAAATTGCCTGACTGTCAGCCTTACTATGCCTTGGCACTCCACAGCAGACTGCAGCAGGATGTGATCTCCTAGACAAGCAAACAAGAAATGCTATTTGAATAATTCAGAAAATATCATGGAATATGCTTAGTAAGCCTTCCCCACATCAATACTTGGCAGCATTAAAACATCATTAACATTATTTCCCCTTAAAATTGAATGAGCTGTCAGTTTTTTTAATGGATATATTGTCTATCTAAAGTAGAAAAAGGGATTGATTTGCAATTATTTATTTCAGATCTTAGACAGTTGGATACAGAGCTTGATATTCTTCCAGTGATTGAATTGTTTGTCTCTATATGTCACAGATCAATTCAAAATGGTGCAGAATTCAGAAATGACTGATTTTGACCAGACTGATCTTGTATGAACCCACATGTAGCAGGAAAACTCCGGAGTGACAATTCTCTCTGGGCATACCTTCAAACACAGACTGAATGCAGAGCACATCTGGACTTGGTGAGTGAATCAAAACAGAGTTTTGGCACTGATGAATTAACTGCACACACATCAAAGAGTTCTTCCCCACACTTCCCCAATTGAATACTGCTCCCATTTTAGTATTGTAAACATTAATAACCTCTATTGTTCTTGTTTGGTGCAAAACTCTTCTCTTAAGCTTTCATTACTTTATTCACACAAACAAATACACACATACACTGACTGCAAACCCCTCTCTTCAGGTGCTCTTCTGCTAAAAAGTTTTAGGTCTGTTAATCCTCAGGAGACAGGAAATTTTGAGCACTAGGGAGTCCAAGACTCTAGTCATTAAGGGTATTAGAAACTAAAATACTATATTAATTGGGGTGAGCTTTTCTCACCTTTGCACAGAGCATACCTTAACATCAGATAGAAAAGCCTCATGGTGAAGGAAAATGATTTAAGGCCTGAGAGGGTATGAGAAGAGGTCAGGAGATACAATCATAGGAGACCTCACTTTATGTGGAGCTTCCTAGTAAAACTGCTTTCAGACCACATTAAAAAATAAGACAGAGAGAAGTCAGGTAATACCTCTGTTTTTTAATGAACCAATTACAGATGCTCCAATTAATCTAATCAGCATGCTAACAGGCAGATGTGGAGGTTTCAGTCACTTAATAGTACATTAGAACTATCTTAGCCAGTTTCTCTCAGAAATGAGATCTTGGTTGAAGTTGTTCTGCCTTTAATAGCATGGCTGAATCTCAAGCACATTTCATCTGACAAGAGA